>NC_000076.6:23623042-24223042 GCF_000001635.26 Mus musculus
CAAACAAGTCAATGGCCTTTCTCTATACAAAGAATAAACAGGCTGAGAAAGAAATTAGGGAAACAACACCCTTCTCAATAGTCACAAATAATATAAAATATCTTGGCGTGACTCTAACTAAGGAAGTGAAAGATCTGTATGATAAAAACTTCAAATCTCTGAAGAAAGAAATTAAGGAAGATCTCAGAAGATGGAAAGATCTCCCATGCTCATGGATTGGCAGGATCAACATTGTAAAAATGGCTATCTTGCCAAAAGCAATCTACAGATTCAATGCAATCCCCATCAAAATTCCAACTCAATTCTTCAACGAATTGGAAGGAGCAATTTGCAAATTTGTCTGGAATAACAAAAAACCTAGGATAGCAAAAAGTCTTCTCAAGGATAAAAGAACTTCTGGCGGAATCACCATGCCAGACCTAAAGCTTTACTACAGAGCAATTGTGATAAAAACTGCATGGTACTGGTATAGAGACAGACAAGTAGACCAATGGAATAGAATTGAAGACCCAGAAATGAACCCACACACCTATGGTTACTTGATCTTCGACAAGGGAGCTAAAACCATCCAGTGGAAGAAAGACAGCATTTTCAACAATTGGTGCTGGCACAACTGGTTGTTATCGTGTAGAAGAATGCGAATCGATCCATACTTATCTCCTTGTACTAAGGTCAAATCTAAGTGGATCAAGGAACTTCACATAAAACCAGAGACACTGAAACTTATAGAGGAGAAAGTGGGGAAAAGCCTTGAAGATATGGGCACAGGGGAAAAATTCCTGAACAGAACAGCAATGGCTTGTGCTGTAAGATCGAGAATTGACAAATGGGACCTAATGAAACTCCAAAGTTTCTGCAAGGCAAAAGACACCGTCAATAAGACAAAAAGACCACCAACAGATTGGGAAAGGATCTTTACCTATCCTAAATCAGATAGGGGACTAATATCCAACATATATAAAGAACTCAAGAAGGTGGACTTCAGAAAATCAAATAACCCCATTAAAAAATGGGGCTCAGAACTGAACAAAGAATTCTCACCTGAGGAATACCGAATGGCAGAGAAGCACTTGAAAAAATGTTCAACATCCTTAATCATCAGGGAAATGCAAATCAAAACAACCCTGAGATTCCACCTCACACCAGTCAGAATGGCTAAGATCAAAAATTCAGGTGACAGCAGATGCTGGCGTGGATGTGGAGAAAGAGGAACACTCCTCCATTGTTGGTGGGAGTGCAGGCTTGTACAACCACTCTGGAAATCAGTCTGGCGGTTCCTCAGAAAACTGGACATAGTACTACCGGAGGATCCAGCAATACCTCTCCTGGGCATATATCCAGAAGATGCCCCAACAGGTAAGAAGGACACATGCTCCACTATGTTCATAGCAGCCTTATTTATAATAGCCAGAAGCTGGAAAGAACCTAGATGCCCCTCAACAGAGGAATGGATACAGAAAATGTGGTACATCTACACAATGGAGTACTACTCAGCTATTAAAAAGAATGAATTTATGAAGTTCCTAGCCAAATGGATGGACCTGGAGGGCATCATCCTGAGTGAGGTAACACATTCACAAAGAAACTCACACAATATGTATTCACTGATAAGTGGATATTAGCCCCAAACCTAGGATACCCAAGATATAAGATATAATTTGTTAAACACATGAAACTCAAGAAGAATGAAGACTGAAGTGTAGACACTATGCCCCTCCTTAGATTTGGGAACAAAACACCCATGGAAGGAGTTACAGAGCCAAAGTTTGGAGCTGAGATGAAAGGATGGACCATGTAGAGACTGCCATATCCAGGGATCCACCCCATAATCAGCATCCAAACGCTGACACCATTGCATACACTAGCAAGATTTTATTGAAAGGACCCAGATGTAGCTGTCTCTTGTGAGACTATGCCGGGGCCTAGCAAACACAGAAGTGGATGCTCACAGTCAGCTAATGGATGGATCATAGGGCTCCCAATGGAGGAGCTAGAGAAAGTAGCCAAGGAGCTAAAGGGATCTGCAACCCTATAGGTGGAACAACATTATGAGCTAACCAGTACCCCGGAGCTCTTGACTCTAGCTGCATATATATCAAAAGATGGCCTAGTCGGCCATCACTGGAAAGAGAGGCCCATTGGACTTGCAAACTTTATATGCCCCAGTACAGGGGAACACCAGGGCCAAAAAGGGGGAGTGGGTGGGCAGGGGAGTGGGGGTGGGTGGATATGGGGGACTTTTGGTATAGCATTGGAAATGTAAATGAGTTAAATACCTAATAAAAAATGGAAAAAAAAAAGAATTCATAATAAATGTCACTGATTTATCTCTCAGCAGCTCCTATCCTGTGTCAACCTTACAGTGTCCCTTCAGTTTTGACATGGTTTTAGCTTAGAAAAGGTGTCTGAGGAAGAGTATAGTCTCTCTGTACGTGATGTAAGCTGGGTGCTTAAAAATTGTTTGTGTAAGACATTTTGGAACAGTCTTTTAGAATAATTACAGATTACCTCATTTCTTCTGTGTCAAGACAGGATAGTAAGAAGCCGGACACATTTCCCCAGGAAGAGTGTTAAACAGCCAGGCAGAGCCTAATAGCAGCGCTTTCAGAGGGCCAGAGACATCTCAGGGACGTTCTGCTTGGCTAATTGCTAGGAGATTGTGGTGTGGTATGTGCACATAGCTGGGAATCACTGCAGACTGGCCTACACCAACAGACCAGAACCACCATGGTCCACTACAGATGTAATTTGTGAGATGATGACAAGCTTTCTGGAATAACTACACTAAAAGTTTCCCATACATTATGAAAGTTATGTAAGACTCTAAACTTTTTTTTTCTTAATCATCTATTTTACTTTATTTAGCAACCTGGCCCAATAACCACACACACACCCCAAAAAGCATTACTTCTCTTGCAGGAGATGGAAACTAACAGAGACCCACAACAGGACAATGTGCAGAGTGAGAGATGTTTGTACTACTCTGTCCTAAATGGGTCTTTATTAAAGTATGTCCCAACCAGGACTCAAGGAACTGTCCGGAAGAGGAAGAAGAGGAATTGTAAGAGCCACTGGGGATGGATAACAAGAAGGAAACAGTGTCTTTTAGACACAGTAGGAGTGGTGCACGTAAAACCTCACAGGGGCAGTGGTAGGACACACAGGGCATGCACAGGTTCAAGCCGGGCAGGTTCCCCGTGATGAGACAGGAAAGCAGACACAGGTTTCTACCTCCAACCAGGAAGCTGGCTCCAGCTCACAATGTCTTGGGGAAAAAATAGGTTTTTTTCCTATGGAGTTTCATTTGAGTATATTACTCACACTTCAGGGAAAGCCCTATGCTCGGTGGCAGAAAGCCAACATCGAGCAAACTAAATGGTGCTTTGGTAGATTTTTGTCTCCCATTGCTGGGTTTGGACCTATTTTTGTTCTTGCTGGTCTTTTGCTTATGTGTGTTAGTTTCTGATTTAGTGCTCTTGTAGGTGTTGCTGTTGTTTTGTGAGTGAGAGAGAGAGTTTCTTACAGTTTTGGGAGGGTGGAGTTTTTTGTTCATTTTCTAAAGAGAGTGAAAAAGATGGCATGGAGGAGGGAGAGTGGGGATTTATTGAGCATGTGACAGGAACTGGAGAAAAGAAATGGCATGGTGGGTGCTCAGCACATGACAGGAACTGGAGAAGGGCAGAAATATGGTCAGAATACATTGTATTTAAAATGTTTTTTTTTTTTTGCAATTGAAAGTAATTAAATAAAAATGCATTGCTCATCTCTTCCCATATTAGAAGGCAACCAAAGCAACAGTGATACTCTGGAAAAATATTAGTAAGTTACTTCCAAGTGTGAGGGCAGACTGGGTGAAATTTTTTTTCACCCATACAATACAAAAAGAAAAAGAAAAAGAAAAAGAAAAGTGAAGAGAACATGGATAAATATAGTCTCTTTCAGAGTTTGTTATTTCATTTGTTATTTCAGAGTTTGCTCATTTAGCAAAACAAGTGATATAATGTTGTATATTCCTTAACCCTTTCTGCATACCAGAATCCCACACACACCACAGTGCCCAAACTAAAGTTGAAAACATAGAATGTGCTTTGTGGTGTGGTGTGGTGTGTTGTATATGTGATGTGTAGTGTGGTGTGTGCATGTATTTGTGTGTTGTTGGATGTGTGTGCAATATGGTATGTGTGTAAGTGCAGGGGGATGAATGTGGAGTGTGGGGTTCTGTGTGTATGCATATATGCATGTGTGGTATGATGTGTGTGTGTGTGTGTGATAATGGGTATGTGTGCTTTTTGTTTTTGTGTTGTATTTTTTGTTTTAAGAGAGAGAAAGAATACAAAGTTTGTTAGATAAGGAGGAAGTAGATCTGGGAGGAGTTGGAGGGAGGGAAAATAATGTTTCTGAAACACTTCACATTAAACAATTTAATTAAACTGGGCAGTAGTGGCACATACCTTTAATCCTAGCACTTGAGAGGCAAGTGGATCTCTATGAGTTTGAGGCGAGCCTGGTCTACAGAACAAGTGCCAGAATAGCCAAGGCTCGCTCTTATATAGAGAAATCCTGTCTCAAAACAAAACAGAACAAAAGAAAGCAGTAAATATTTTTAGAGTCTGATGCTTATTCCGGTATGTCACTTGGAATTAGGGAAAACCTCCCTAGGAACAAAATGGAAGCAAGGGGCTGAGTCAGGGTGTTGCTAATCTATCACGGGACGCCAGGAAGGAGCAAATCTGGGATCTAAACTCAGACAACAAAACTCTGGAGCCTAAGTTCACTCATTAATATACCCAGAGACATTTTTCTATGTTTCCTCCCCTGGAGACTGATGGATAATAGAAAGTCTCTCCTGTCTTGTGACTGAAAATGAGTTATACCTGCTAGGGTCTTAATATCCAGCAGAGTAAGTGGTGAGCTCAATATAAGAGACTGCGTAAGAGCAATAAATCAGCTCTGTGTGACAGCATGCAAAGAGCACATGTTAACACCAGGACTCCAACCCTTTAGCTAACAAGCAGCTACACCCTCAGTGACATGACTCGTGGCATAGAATCACACCCCCTTAGTGGCACTGGTACAGAATCAGCTTGAGTTGCATCATGAAACATAAAATTTATGTGAACATCCAACCAAAAGCTAATTTGTCAAGATAACTGACTTTAACGCTATCAGGGGCACCCTTAGTAAACCATGAGAATGGATAGTTGTCATGTTAGCAACTAAAATACTAATATTTTTGTATGGGTGGGTGGAAATATGTTCTAGAAGAAATATTCAAATCAGTATCTTAAGAACAGCAAACCCGAGGATCAAAGTTGGGTTTTGTTTTTTGTTTTTTTACACAGGGTCTCACTGATTAGCCCTGGCTGTGTTGAACTCACTATGTAGACCAGGCTACTCTTGAGCTCACACTGATCTGTTTGCCTCTACCTCCTCAGGGCTGAGATTAAGGTTGTGCACTATGTGATGGCAAAATTGTGATTCTTAAAAGCAGTCTGCAAGTGTGTGTGCACATATGCAAAGAGAGGAGGGAGAGAAGGGGGAAGGAAGGAGAGAAAGAGAGGGAAAGAGAGAAAGAGGGAAGGAAGGGAGAGAGGGGACAGGGGTGAGAGAGAAGAAGAAAAGGAGGAGAAGAAAGAAAGGAAGGAAGGAAGGAAGGAAGGAAGGAAGGAAGGAAGGAAAGAAAGAAAGAAAGAAAGAAAGAAAGAAAGAAAGAAAGAAAGAAAGAAAGAAAGAAAGAAAGAAAGAAGAGAAAGAGATGGAGGGAGGGGAGGAAGAGATGGAGGGAGGAGAGAGAGAGAGAGAGCAATTTCAATCATTACTGATCCTTAACGATAATGAAAGTTGGAAATTTTTCCATAGGTATGAAATGAAGAAAACACTAACTTAGGGGGATTTCTCTCTATTTTCTAGTGCCTGGGAAGCAAAAAAGAAATAAAAACAAATGGAGTGGAATTCTTATGGGTCCTTGACCCTGTATCTCCCTGTGTTGTGTCTGTTATTTGTATTTCATCAGCTCATTGTAAACTTCCCTCCTTGTTCTGTAGCCAAGCTAGGAAAAACTAGCCTTTGAGGAAAGCACCAGCACTCTTTAACTTATATCTTGTTGAGTGAAAATATGCTGGAAGAGGGAACCAAAAGGGTTGAGTGGTTGTCTTAGGACATATTCCATTTTCTCTTCATGTGGTTGACCCTACAAAACCCAGTCTTGCCAATTAGCCTGACCTATGTGAAGTACTCCACATCAGGAATCCTAGCTACTTAACTTTCTATTCCGAAGCCCAAGACTCAAGTGTGACTCCAATCTTTCACCACTTGTCAGTTTTCTGAATAACTCCAACTATGTGAGAGATTTGCTCTCTGTCTGTGGCAACCTTGTTTACTGCCCGTATGCAGCACAAGCCATGGCTTTCTGAGGTGACCTTTCCCTCTAATTGGCTTTTCTGACCAGAGCCCCATGGTTGCTTATTCAAACAGATGTGGTAGAAGGACACAGCCATGCACAACAAATTACTGTGATGAGGGGAAGGTCAAGTCCAAACAACAGAGTAAGTTGACACATTGAAAATACTGAAACTTCGTAGCAGATGTGCAGCTCCGTCTTCCTGTGGGTCCCTTAACAACTTGAACTGGACTGTCTCTGAGTGTTGCCTGCCTTTGGATCCCCTTCCCCTGGCTGGGCTGCCTTGTCTGGCCTCAGGGGGAGCTTATGCTCTTAGTTCTGCTGGAACTTGATGTCTCAGGGCAGAATGGTGCCATAGCGGGGCTTCTTCTCTGAGGAAAAGGGGAGGGGTAATGAGGGAGGAACTTTTGAGGATGACTTGGAAGAAGAAGGAAGGGAGCCACAATCAGGATGTAAAGTGAATTAATTAACTAATGAAAATTATTCATGAAGAGGCAAATTTATAATTTTAAATTAAATACTGATGACTAATGAAACATTTTGAGCAAATTCTTTTTTATTGGATATGATCTTTATATACATTTCAGATTTCAAATGCTATCCCAAAAGTTCCCCATACCCTCCCCCCTCCCTACTCCCCTACCCATCCACTCCCACTTCTTGGCCCTGGCATTGCCCTGTACTGGAGCATGTAAAATTTGCAAGACCAAGGGGCCTCTCTTCCCAGTGATAGCCGACTAGGCCATCTTCTGATACATATGCAGGTAGAGACACGAGATGTGGGGGCACTGGTTAGTTCATATTGTTGTTCCACCTATAGGGTTGCAAACCCCTACAGCTCCTTGGGTGCTTTCTCTAGCTTCTCCATTGGGGGCCCTGTGTTCCATCTTATAGATGACTGTGAGCATCCACTTCTGTGTTTCTCAGGCACTGGCATAGCCTCATACAAGATAGCTATAACAGGGTCCCTTCAGCAAAATCTTGCTGGCATATGCAATAGTGTCTGGGTTTGGTGACTGATTATGGGATGGATCACTGGGTGTGGTATTCTCTGGATAGTTCATCCTTTTGACTTAGCTCCAAACTTTGTCTCTGTAACTCCTTTCATGGGTATTTTGTTCCCTATCCACCCATTGTTCTTCCCTCTTCTTGATTTTCTTGTGTTTTGAAAATTGTATCTTGGGTGTTCTATGTTTCTGGGCTAATATCCACTTATCAGTGAGTGCATATCTAATGACTTCTTTTGTGATTGGGTTACCTCACTAAGGATGATATCCTCCAGATACATCCATTTGTCCAAGAATTTCATAAATCTATTGTTTTTAATACCTGAGTAGTACTCCATTGTGTAAATGTACCACATTTTCTGTAACCATTCTTCTGTTGAGGGACATCTGGGTTCTTTCCAGCTTCTGACTATTATAAATAAGGCTGCTATGAACATAGTGGAGCATGTGTCCTTCTTACCAGTTGGAACTTCTTCTGGGTATATGCCCAGGAGTGGTATTGCTGGATCTTCCGGTAGTACTATGTCCAATTTTCTGAGGAACCTCCAGACTTCCAGAGTGGTTGTACAAGCTTGCAATCCCACCAGCAATAGAGAAGTGTTTCTCTTTCTCCACATCCTCGCCAGCATCTGCTGTCACCTGAATTTTTGATCTTAGCCATTCTGACTGGTGTGTTGTTTTGATTTGCACTTCCCTGATGATTAAGGATGTTGAACATTTTTTCAGGTGCTTCTCAGCCATTCGGTATTCCTCAGTTGAGAATTCTTTGTTTAGCTCTGTACTCCAGAAATTCAAATAATTAAAAAAATGGAGTCCAGCTTCTTGAGCTCTTTGTATATATTGGATATTAGTCCCCTATCAGATTTAGGATTGGTAAAAATCCTTTCCCAATCTGTTAGTGGCCTTTTTGTCTTATTGTCGGTGTCTTTTGCCTTACAGAAGATTTGCAATTTTATGAGGTCCCATTTGTCAATTCTTGATCTTACAGCTCAAGCCATTGCTGTTCTGTTTAAGAATTTTTCCCCTGTGCCTATATCTTCAAGGCTTTTCCCCACTTTCTCCTCTATAAACTTTAGTGTCTCTGGTTTTATGTGGAGGTCTTTGATACACTTAGACTTGAGCTTTGTACAAGGAGATAAGAATGGATCAATTCACATTCTTCTACATGATAACCACCAGTTGTGCCAGCACCATTTGTTGAAAATACTGGGGGACCCGCCGAACTTAGGAAATTAGTCTGAACAGGTGAGAGGGTGCGCCAGAGAACCTGACAGCCTCTGGAACAGGCAGAAGCACAGAGGGGCTGAGGCAGCACCCTGTGTGGGCCGGGGACAGCCGGCCACCTTCCGGACCGGAGGACAGGTGCCCGCCCGGCTGGGGAGGCGACCTAAGCCGCAGCAGCAGCGGTCGCCATCTTGGTCCGGGACCCGCCGAACTTAGGAAATTAGTCTGAACAGGTGAGAGGGTGCGCCAGAGAACCTGACAGCTTCTGGAACAGGCGGAAGCACAGAGGCGCTGAGGCAGCACCCTGTGTGGGCCGGGGACAGCCGGCCACCTTCCGGACCAGAGGACAGGTGCCCGCCCGGCTGGGGAGGCGACCTAAGCCACAGCAGCAGCGGTCGCCATCTTGGTCCCGGGACTCCAAGGAACTTAGGAATTTAGTCTGCTTAGGTGAGAGTCTGTACCACCTGGGAACTGCCAAAGCAACACAGTGTCTGAGAAAGGTCCTGTTTTGGGCCTTCTTCTTCGGCCAGGAGGAGGTCCAAATACAAGATATCTGCGCACCTTCCCTGTAAGAGAGCTTGCCAGCAGAGAGTGCTCTGAGCACTGAAACTCAGAGGAGAGAATCTGTCTCCCAGGTCTGCTGATAGAAGGTAACAGAATCACCAGAAGAACAATCTCTAAACAGAGTCAACTATAACTACTAACTCCAGAGATTACCAGATGGCGAAAGGTAAACGGAGGAATCTTACTAACAGGAACCAAGACCACCCACCATCACCAGAACCCAGCACACCCACTTCGCCCAGTCCAGGGAACCCCAACACACCTGAGAACCTAGACCTAGATTTAAAAGCATATCTCATGATGATGGTAGAGGACATCAAGAAGGACTTTAATAAATCACTTAAAGAAATACAGGAGAACACTGCTAAAGAGTTACAAGTCCTTAAAGAAAAACAGGAAAACACAATCAAACAGGTAGAAGTCCTTACAGAAAAAGAGGAAAAAACATACAAACAGGTGATGGAAATGAACAAAACCATACTAGACCTAAAAAGGGAAGTAGACACAATAAAGAAAACTCAAAGCGAGGCAACACTAGAGATAGAAACCCTAGGAAAGAAATCTGGAACCATAGATTTGAGCATCAGCAACAGAATACAAGAGATGGAAGAGAGAATCTCAGGTGCAGAAGATTCCATAGAGAACATCGGCACAACAATCAAAGAAAATGGAAAATGCAAAAAGATCCTAACTCAAAATATCCAGGAAATCCAGGACACAATAAGAAGACCAAACGTACGGATAATAGGAGTGGATGAGAATGAAGATTTTCAACTCAAAGGTCCAGCAAACATCTTCAACAAAATTATTGAAGAAAACTTCCCAAATCTAAAGAATGAGATGCATATGAACATACAAGAAGCCTACAGAACTCCAAATAGACTGGACCAGAAAAGAAATTCCTCCCGACACATAATAATCAGAACATCAAATGCACTAAATAAAGATAGAATACTAAAAGCAGTAAGGGAAAAAGGTCAAGTAACATATAAAGGCAAGCCTATCAGAATTACACCAGATTTTTCACCAGAGACTATGAAAGCCAGAAGAGCCTGGACAGATGTTATACAGACACTAAGAGAACACAAACTGCAGCCCAGGCTACTATACCCAGCCAAACTCTCAATTATCATAGAGGGAGAAACCAAAGTATTCCACGACAAAACCAAATTCACCCATTATCTCTCCACGAATCCAGCCCTTCAAAGGATAATAACAGAAAAAAACCAATACAAGAACGGGAACAACGCCCTAGAAAAAACAAGAAGGTAATCCCTCAACAAACCTAAAAGAAGACAGCCACAAGAACAGAATGCCACCTTTAACAACTAAAATAACAGGAAGCAACAATTACTTTTCCTTAATATCTCTTAACATCAATGGTCTCAACTCGCCAATAAAAAGACATAGACTAACAAACTGGCTACACAAACAAGACCCAACATTTTGCTGCTTACAGGAAACTCATCTCAGAGAAAAAGATAGACACTACCTCAGAATGAAAGGCTGGAAAACAATTTTCCAAGCAAATGGTATGAAGAAACAAGCAGGAGTAGCCATCCTAATATCTGATAAGATTGACTTCCAACCCAAAGTCATCAAAAAAGACAAGGAGGGACACTTCATTCTCATCAAAGGTAAAATCCTCCAAGAGGAACTCTCAATTCTGAATATCTATGCTCCAAATACAAGAGCAGCCACATTCACTAAAGAAACTTTAGTAAAGCTCAAAGCACACATTGCGCCTCACACAATAATAGTGGGAGACTTCAACACACCACTTTCACCAATGGACAGATCATGGAAACAGAAACTAAACAGGGACACACTGAAACTAACAGAAGTGATGAAACAAATGGATCTGACAGATATCTACAGAACATTTTACCCTAAAACAAAAGGATATACCTTCTTCTCAGCACCTCATGGTACCTTCTCCAAAATTGACCACATAATAGGTCACAAATCAGGCCTCAACAGATTCAAAAATATTGAAATTGTCCCATGTATCCTATCAGATCACCATGCACTAAGGCTGATCTTCAATAACAAAATAAATAACAGAAAGCCAACATTCACATGGAAACTGAACAACACTCTTCTCAATGATACCTTGGTCAAGGAAGGAATAAAGAAAGAAATTAAAGACTTTTTAGAGTTTAATGAAAATGAAGCCACAACGTACCCAAACCTTTGGGACACAATGAAAGCATTTCTAAGAGGGAAACTCATAGCTATGAGTGCCTTCAAGAAAAAACGGGAGAGAGCACATACTAGCAGCTTGACAACACATCTAAAAGCTCTAGAAAAAAAGGAAGCAAATTCACCCAAGAGGAGTAGACGGCAGGAAATAATCAAACTCAGGGGTGAAATCAACCAAGTGGAAACAAGAAGAACTATTCAAAGAATTAACCAAACGAGGAGTTGGTTCTTTGAGAAAATCAACAAGATAGATAAACCCTTAGCTAGACTCACTAAAGGGCACAGGGACAAAATCCTAATTAACAAAATCAGAAATGAAAAGGGAGACATAACAACAGATCCTGAAGAAATCCAAAACACCATCAGATCCTTCTACAAAAGGCTATACTCAACAAAACTGGAAAACCTGGACGAAATGGACAAATTTCTGGACAGATACCAGGTACCAAAGTTGAATCAGGATCAAGTTGACCTTCTAAACAGTCCCATATCCCCTAAAGAAATAGAAGCAGTTATTAATAGTCTCCCAGCCAAAAAAAGCCCAGGACCAGACGGGTTTAGTGCAGAGTTCTATCAGACCTTCAAAGAAGATCTAACTCCAGTTCTGCACAAACTTTTTCACAAGATAGAAGTAGAAGGTATTCTACCCAACTCATTTTATGAAGCCACTATTACTCTGATACCTAAACCACAGAAAGATCCAACAAAGATAGAGAACTTCAGACCAATTTCTCTTATGAACATCGATGCAAAAATCCTTAATAAAATTCTCGCTAACCGAATCCAAGAACACATTAAAGCAATCATCCATCCTGACCAAGTAGGTTTTATTCCAGGGATGCAGGGATGGTTTAATATACGAAAATCCATCAATGTAATCCATTATATAAACAAACTCAAAGACAAAAACCACATGATCATCTCGTTAGATGCAGAAAAAGCATTTGACAAGATCCAACACCCATTCATGATAAAAGTTCTGGAAAGATCAGGAATTCAAGGCCAATACCTAAACATGATAAAAGCAATCTACAGCAAACCAGTAGCCAACATCAAAGTAAATGGAGAGAAGCTGGAAGCAATCCCACTAAAATCAGGGACTAGACAAGGCTGCCCACTTTCTCCCTACCTTTTCAACATAGTACTTGAAGTATTAGCCAGAGCAATTCGACAACAAAAGGAGATCAAGGGGATACAAATTGGAAAAGAGGAAGTCAAAATATCACTTTTTGCAGATGATATGATAGTATATATAAGTGACCCTAAAAATTCCAACAGAGAACTCCTAAACCTGATAAACAGCTTCGGTGAAGTAGCTGGATATAAAATTAACTCAAACAAGTCAATGGCCTTTCTCTACACAAAGAATAAACAGGCTGAGAAAGAAATTAGGGAAACAACACCCTTCTCAATAGCCACAAATAATATAAAATATCTCGGCGTGACTCTAACGAAGGAAGTGAAAGATCTGTATGATAAAAACTTCAAGTCCCTGAAGAAAGAAATTAAAGAAGATCTCAGAAGATGGAAAGATCTCCCATGCTCATCGATTGGCAGGACCAACATTGTAAAAATGGCTATCTTGCCAAAAGCAATCTACAGATTCAATGCAATCCCCATTAAAATTCCAACTCAATTCTTCAACGAATTAGAAGGAGCAATTTGCAAATTCATCTGGAATAACAAAAAACCGAGGATAGCAAAAACTCTTCTCAAGGATAAAAGAACCTCTGGTGGAATCACCATGCCTGACCTAAAGCTTTACTACAGAGCAATTGTGATAAAAACTGCATGGTACTGGTATAGAGACAGACAAGTGGACCAATGGAATAGAATTGAAGACCCAGAAATGAACCCACACACCTATGGTCACTTGATCTTCGACAAGGGAGCCAAAACCATCCAGTGGAAGAAAGACAGCATTTTCAACAATTGGTGCTGGCACAACTGGTTGTTATCGTGTAGAAGAATGCGAATCGATCCATACTTATCTCCTTGTACTAAGGTCAAATCTAAGTGGATCAAGGAACTTCACATAAAACCAGAGACACTGAAACTTATAGAGGAGAAAGTGGGGAAAAGCCTTGAAGATATGGGCACAGGGGAAAAATTCCTGAACAGAACAGCAATGGCTTGTGCTGTAAGATCGAGAATTGACAAATGGGACCTAATGAAACTCCAAAGTTTCTGCAAGGCAAAAGACACTGTCTATAAGACAAAAAGACCACCAACAGACTGGGAAAGGATCTTTACCTATCCTAAATCAGATAGGGGACTAATATCCAACATATATAAAGAACTCAAGAAGGTGGACCTCAGAAAATCAAATAACCCCCTTAAAAAATGGGGCTCAGAACTGAACAAAGAATTCTCACCTGAGGAATACCGAATGGCAGAGAAGCACCTGAAAAAATGTTCAACATCCTTAATCATCAGGGAAATGCAAATCAAAACAACCCTGAGATTCCACCTCACACCAGTGAGAATGGCTAAGATCAAAAATTCAGGTGACAGCAGATGCTGGCGAGGATGTGGAAAAAGAGGAACACTCCTCCATTGTTGGTGGGATTGCAGGCTTGTACAACCACTCTGGAAATCAGTCTGGCGGTTCCTCAGAAAATTGGACATAGTACTACCGGAGGATCCAGCAATACCTCTCCTGGGCATATATCCAGAAGAAGCCCCAACTGGTAAAAAGGACACATGCTCCACTATGTTCATAGCAGCCTTATTTATAATAGCCAGAAACTGGAAAGAACCCAGATGCCCCTCAACAGAGGAATGGACACAGAAAATGTGGTACATCTACACAATGGAGTACTACTCAGCTATTAAAAAGAATGAATTTATGAAATTCCTAGCCAAATGGATGGACCTGGAGAGCATCATCCTGAGTGAGGTAACACAATCACAAAGGAACTCACACAATATGTACTCACTGATAAGTGGATACTAGCCCAAAACCTAGGATACCCACGATATAAGATACAATTTCCTAAACACATGAAACTCAAGAAAAATGAAGACTGAAGTGTGGACACTATGCCCCTCCTTAGAAGTGGGAACAAAACACCCATGGAAGGAGTTACAGAAACAAAGTTTGGAGCTGAGATGAAAGGATGGACCATGTAGAGACTGCCATATCCAGGGATCCACCCCATAATCAGCATCCAAACGCTGACACCATTGCATATACTAGCAAGATTTTATCGAAAGGACCCAGATGTAGCTGTCTCTTGTGAGACTATGCCGGGGCCTAGCAAACACAGAAGTGGATGCTCACAGTCAGCTAATGGATGGATCACAGGGCTCCCAATGGAGGAGCTAGAGAAAGTAGCCAAGGAGCTAAAGGGATCTTCAACCCTATAGGTGGAACAACATTATGAACTAACCAGTACCCCTGAGCTCTTGACTCTAGCTGCATATGTATCAAAAGATGGCCTAGTCGGCCATCACTGGAAAGAGAGGCCCATTGGACACGCAGACTTTGTGTGCCCCGGTACAGGGGAACGCCAGGGCCAAAGGGGGGGAGTGGGTGGGTAGGGGAGTGGGGGTGGGTGGGTAAGGGGGACTTTTGGTATAGCATTGGAAATGTAAATGAGCTAAATACCTAATAAAAAATGGAAAAAAAAAAAAAAAAAGAAAATACTGTCTTTTTTCCACTGGATGGTTTTAGCTCCCTTGTCAAAGATCAAGTGACCATAGGTGTGTGGATTCATCTCTGGGTCTTCAATTCTGTTCCATTGGTCTACTTGTCTGTCGCTATACCAGTAGCATGCAGTTTTTATCGAAATTTCTCTGTAGTAAAGCTTTAGGTCAGGCATGGTGATTCCACCAGAGGTTCTTATATTGTTGAGAATAGTTTGTCCTATCCTAGGATTTTTATTATTCCAGATGAATTTGCAAATTGCCCTTTCTAACTCAGTGAAGAATTGAGTTGGAATTTTGATGGGGATTGCATTGAATCTGTAGATTCATTCGGCAGGATAGCAATTTTTACTATATTTATCCTGCCAATCCATGAGCATGGGAGATTGTTCAATCTTCTGACATCTTCTTCAGTTTCTTTCTTCATACTTGAAGTTCTTATCATTCAGATCTTTCAGTTCCTTAGAGTCACACCAAGGATTTTATATTCTTTGTCACTATTGTGAAGGGTGTTGTTTCACTAATTTCTTTCCCAGTCCATTTATCCTTTATGTAGAGAAAGGCCATTGATTTCTTTAAGTAATTTTATATCCTGCTACTTCACTTAAACTGTTTATCAGGAGTTCTCTGGTGGAATTTTTGGGGTCACTTATCTATACTATCATCTGCAAATAGTGATATTTTGACTTCTTCTATTGCAATTTGTATCCCCTTGGTGTGCTTTTGTTGTCGAATTGCTCTGGCTAGAATTTCAAGTACTATATTGAATAGGTAGGGAGAAAGTGGGCAGCCTTCTCTAGTCCCTGAGTTTAGTGGGATTGCTTCGAGTTTCAATCCATTTAGTTTGATGTTGGCTACTGGTTTGCTGTATACTGCTTTTATTATGTTTAGGTATGGGCCTTGAATTCCGGATATTTCCAAGACTTTTATCACGAAGGGGTATTGGATTTTGTCAAATGCTTCCTCAGCATCTAACGAGATGATCATGTAGTTTTTGTCTTTGAGTTTGATGTGTCCTTGGATTCAGTTTGTGAGGATTTTGTTGAGTATTTTGCATCAATATTCATAAGGGAAATTGGTCTGAAGTTCTTTTTCTTTGTTGGATCTTTGTGTGGTTTAGGTATCAGAGTAATTGTGGCTTCATAGAATGAATTGGGTAGAGTACCTTCTGTTTCTATTTTGTGGAATAGTTTGAGAAGAGTTGGAATTAGGTCTTCTTTGAAGGTTTGATAGAACTCTGCACTAAACCCATCAGGTCCTGTGCTTTTTTTTTTTTTTTTTTTTTGATTGGGAGACTATTGATGAATGCTTCTATTTCTTTAGGGGAAATGGGACTGATTAGATCGTTAATTTGATCCTGATTTAACTTTGGTACCTACTATCTGTCTAGGAAGTTGTCCATTTCATCCAGGTTTTCTAGTTTTGTTGAGTATAGCCTTTTGTAGTAGGATCTGATGATGTTTTGGATTTCCTCAGATTCTGTTATGTCTCCTTTTTCAGTTTTGATTTTGTTAATTAGGATACTGTCCCTGTGCCCTCTAGTTAGTCTGGCTAAAGGTTTATCTATCTTCTTGATGTTCTCAAAGAACCAGCTCCTGGTTTGATTGATTCTTTGAATAGTTCCTTTTGTTTCCACTTGGCAGGAAATAAACTCAGGGCTGAAATCAACCGTCTACTCCTCTTGGGTGAATTTGCTTCCTTTAGTTCTAGAGCTTCCAGGTGTGCTGACAGGCTGATAGTGTACATTCTCTCCAGTTTCTTTTTGGAGGCACTCGGGGCTATGAGTTTTCCTTTTAGGACTGCCTTTACTGTGTCCCATAGGTTGAAGTATGTTGTGGCTTCATTTTCATTAAACTCTAAAAAGTCTTTAATTCCTTTCTTTATTTCATCCTTGACCAAGGAATCATTGAGTAGAGTGTTGTTCAGTTTCCAAGTGAATGTTGGCTTTCTATTATTTATGTTGTTATTGAAGATCAGCCTTAATCCGTGGTGGTCAGATAGGATGCATGGGATAATTTTAGTATTTTTGTATCTGTGGAGGCCTGTTTTGTGACCAATTATATGGTCAATTTTGGAGGAGGTACCATGTGGCGCTAAGAAGAAGGTATATCCTTTTGTTTTAGGAAAAAAATATTCTGTAGATATCTATTAAATCCATTTGTTTCATAACTTTGGTTAGTGTCCATGTGTCTCTGTTTAGTTTCTGTTTCCAGGATCTGTCCTTTGGTGAGAGTAGGGTGTTGAAGTCTCCTACTATTATTGTGTGAGGTGCAATATGTGCTTTGAGCTTTACTAAAGTTTCTTAAATGAATGTGGCTGCCCTTGTATTTGGAGCATAGATATTCAGAATTGAGATTTCATCTTGGTAGATTTTAACTTTGATGAGTATGAAGTGCCCTTCCTTGTCTTTTTTGATAACTTTGGGTTGGAAGTCAATTTTATTCAATATTAGAATGGCTACTCCAGCTTGTTTCTTCAGACCATTTGCTTGGAGAATTATTTTCCAGCCTTTCACTCTGAGGTAGTGTCTGTCCTTTTCCCTGAGGTGGGTTTCCTGCAAGCAGAAAAATGTTGGGTCCTGTTTGTGTAGCCAGTCTACTAGTCTATGTCTTTTTATTGAGGAATGTAGTCGCTTGATATTAAGAGAAATTAAAGAAAAGTAATTGTTGCCTCCTGTTATTTTTGTTGTTAAAGTTGGGATTCTGTTCTTGTGGTTGTCTTCTTTTAGGTTTATTTAAGGATTACTTTGTTTTTTCTAGGGTGTAGTTTATGTCCTTGTGTTGGTGTTTTCCCTTTATTATCCTTTGAAGGGCTGGACTTGTGGAAAGATATTGTGTGAATTTGGTTTTATCATGGAATACTTTGGTTTCTCCATCTATGGTAATTCAGAGTTTTGCTGGGTACAGTAGCTGAGCTGGCATTTGTGTTCTCTTAGAGTCTGTATAACATCTGTCCAGGATCTTCTGGCTTTCATAGTCTCTGGTGAGAAGTCTGGTATAATTCTGATAGGCCTGCCTTTATATGTTACTTGACCCTTTTTCCTTACTGCTTTTAATATTCTATCTTTATTTAGTGCATTTGTTGTTCTGATTATTATGTGTAGGGAGGAATTTCTTTTCTGGTCCAGTCTTTTTGGAGTTCTGTAGGCTTCTTGTATGTTCATGAGCATCTCTTTCTTTAGGTTTGGGAAGTTTTCTTCAATAATTTTGTTGAAGATATTTTCTGGACCTTTAATTTGAAAATCTTCATTCTCATCTACTCCTATTATCTGTAGGCTTGGTCTTCTCATTGTGTCCTGGATTTTCTGGAAAGTTTGAATTAGAATCTTTTTGCATTTTGCATTTTCTTTGATTGTTGTGCCCATCTTCTCTATGGAATTTTCTGCACCTAAGATTCTCTCTTCCATCTCTTGTATTCTGTTGCTGATGCTCGCATCTATCGTTCCAGATTTCTTTCCTAGGGTTTCTATCTCCAATGCTGTCTCATTTTGGGTTTTCTTTATTGTGTCTCCTTCCCTTTTTAGGTCTTGGATGGTTTTGTTCAATTCCATTACCTGTTTGGTTGTGTTTTCCTGTATTTCTTTAAGGACTTCTACCTCTTTAGCAGTGTTCTCTTGTATTTCTTTAAGTAAGTTATTAAAGCCCTTCTTGATCTCCTCTACCAGCATCATGAGATATGATTTTAAATCCAAGTCTTGTTTTTCGGGTGTGTCGGGGTATCCAGGACTGGCTGAGGTGGGTGTGCTGGGTTCTGATGATGGTGAGTGGTCTTGGTTTCTGTTAGTAAGATTCTTTTGTTTGCCTTTCACCATCTGGTAATCTCTGGAGTTAGTTGTTATAGTTGTCTCTGGTTGGAGCTTGTTCCTCCTGTGATTCTGTTAGCCTCTGTCAGCAGACCTGGAAGTCTAGCTCTCTCCTGAGTTTCAGGGGTCAGAGTACTCTCTGCAGGCAAGCTCTACTCTTGCAGGGAAGGTACACAGATATCTGGCGTTCAGACCTGCCCCCTGGCTGAAGATGAAGTCCCAAAACAGGGCCTGTCCCAGAAGCTGTGTCACCTCTGCAGTCTGCTTGCTCACCCTTCACAGTCCGTGAGCTGACCTGAGCAGACTGGTCCCTCAGAGGAGGGACCCAGGACCCAAGATTGCTCCCTCACCTACTCCAAAAGAGCCCTCCCGGGCAGACATCTCTCCTCTGGCGGGGAAGGTGCCCAGATGTCTGGAGCCCGAAACAGGGTCTGTCCCAGAAGCTGTGTTACTTCTGCAGTCCGATTTCTCACCCTTCGCAGTCCATGAGCTGACCTGAGCAGACTCTTGAGCAAATGCTTAAAGAAGAAAATAGTGAAACTTATGCATAAGCATATATTTCATTCACCTTCCATGGCTCTTCTGTAGTCTCTGCCCTTAGAAATTAGCCTGAAGGCAGGTACATCATAGTGTCCCAAGCCTCCTCTTTCCCCTCACAATATCCTTACAATAGCAAAAGCACAGAAAGTGCATTCAGTTGGCATTAAAACTTCACCTAAAAGACTCCCTTAAATTCTCACCCTAGCTGCAAAATCAGGCAAAGCTGACTCAGTGCAAACTGGCTCTATATTCAGATCTTTTTTTTCCCAATATGTAAATATCAATGATAATATAGGCTCACCAGTGTGTTGTGCTGGCCAGAGTTTCAGTATCAAACTTTTCAGAGATGGGCTAGAAGGATTCATGAATTGAACTGTTTCTGCATCTCATGGTGTGGACACTCCCATCATGAATAATTTGATTTCTACTTCCTAATCTGAACATAGAGTTGGAAGAGCTTTGCGGTGACACATCACACATGTTTCAGTGGATGAAAATGGTAAAGAGGACCCTGAGAAAGCAGGCCAGAAAAATAATCAATAGTGACCATCTATACTTGCTGCCTTTGTTTCTACCAGAATTATTTCATTCCAAATCTCCATAATGGATGATTCAAATTATCAAAGAGCTTTTGAGATACCTGAAAATGTAATCTTTGGTCTGTGCAGGCTAACATGCATTGCTCCAGGTCACACCCAGTTAACAGTCAGCATGTGCTATGCCTTTGACAGCTTTCTGTGCTTCCATGGTCTTTACAACAGCCTCCCTGGCATCAACTGGGAGCTGGTGCACCACAAAGACTCAGAATCTACATTAACAGAATCCCTAGGAGTATTCTTAGGTAACTGATATCTGTGAAGTGGTGAATCTCTAAGCCACTTGAATTAGGCTAATTTTTCCAAGTGTTTATATAACTGCTTTTCAAAGTTCTAAAGTCAAATAAATCTAACAGTCATGATGTTTTAAAGCAGTGGCAAAGTAATTTTTTATGTTGTAAACTCCATAATGCCTGGAATTCTGCTCAGTGATTTCCAAATAAAAGGCATGTGGGTATCCTAGGGCTTAAGGGATGGAGATTCTGGAATTAAGCCTTGTGGATTCAAATCCAAGGTCTTTAGCAAATTAACTACCAGAGGTATAGTATAGAAGTTATCTAACTGGCCCAAATGCTACACGTTGCATGCTTCCCAGGAAGTCCAAAGCAACCAAAGACACAGGTAAGAATCGTGCCCAAATACCCATGCCAGCTGGGTCACCAACAGAGCCCAGCTGACCTGGGACCTACCCCTGACACCAAGCATGAGCTCCACCTTCCTTCCAGCCTGCTTCCTCATCCTGGGGCCAGTTCAATGGCCTGATACTTGCCCAATACAGCCTGCAAGCCTCCTAGAAGGTCAGCAGTAACCAGGGACACAGGAGGCCTGCTCTAACTCAAGCCACATAACTCTACCTGCCTCCAAGGAGGCTGATTCCAGTCAGAGATAGCCAGGCCAGTTAACACCAAAGAGAATCAGATGACAAGAAGCAAGCACAAGATCATAAGCGACAGAACCCAAAGCAATTTGGCAACATCAGAACCTAGTTCTACCACAGCAAGCCTTGGATACCCTGATATGCCTCAAAAGCAAGACAATGAACTAAAATCCCATCTCACGAAGATGATACAGGTCTTTAAAGAAGATGCAAATAACTCCTTGAGCCAAAGGAGCCTGATCTGGCATCAGTGGGAGGGGAGGACCTTGGTCCAATGAAGGCTCGATGGCCCAGTGTAGAGGAATGTTAAGACAGTGAGGCAGGAATGGGTAGGTGGTGGGGGGGGGGGAGGAAGCACCCTCATAAAAGCATGGTAAGGGGGGATGGGTTAGGAGGGTTGCAGAGGAGAAAATGGGAAAGGGGATAATGTTTAAAATGTAAATAAATAAAAGAAATACAGGAATGTCTCCTATAAGCCCCCCCCCCCGCGCCCTGCTCCCCAACCCACCCACTCCCACTTCCTGGCCCCGACATTCCCCTGTACTGGGGCATATGATCTTCCCGAGACCAAGGGACTCTCCTTCCACTGATGACCAACTAGGCCATCCTCTGCTACATATGCAAATAGAGACACAGTTCTGTGGAGTACTGGTTAGTTCATATTGTTGATCCTCCTATAGGGTTGCTGACTGCTTTAGCTCCTTGGGTACTTTTTCTAGCCTCTTCTTTAGGGGCTCTGTGTTCCGTCCAATAGATGACTGTGAGCATCCACTTCTGTATTTGCCAGGCACTGGCATAGCCTCACAAGAGATAGCTATATCAGGGTCCTGTCAGCAAGATGCAATAGTGTCTGGGTTTGGTGGTTGTATATGAAATGGATCCCCAGGCAGGGCAGTCTCTGGAGGGTCCATTCTTCCATCTCAGCTCTGAACTTTGTCTCTGTAACTCCTTCCATGGGTATTTTGTTCCCCATTCTAAAAAGGAACGAAGTATCCAGATTTTAGTCTTCCTTCTTGAATTTCATGTGTTTTGCAAATTGTATCTTGGGTATTCTAAGTTTCTGGGTTAAAATCCACTTATCAGTGAATGCATATCATGTGTGTTCTTTTGTGATTAGGTTTTTGTGATCACTCAGGATGATATCCTCCAGATCTATCCATTTGCCTAAAAATTTCATAAATTCATTGTTTTTAATTGCTGAGTAGTACTCCACTGTAAAAATGTACCACATTTTCTGTATCCATGCCTCTGTTGAGGAACATCTGGGTTCTTTCCAGCTTCTGGCTATTATAAATAAGGCTGCTATGAACATAGTGGAGCATGTATCCTTATTACATCCCTTATTACGAGATAGCATTTGAAATGTAAATGAAGAAAATATCTAGTAAAAATAAAAAAAATATAAAAAACAAAAAATAAAAAAATAAAAAATAAGATAAAAAAGAGAAGTAGTCTTAAAATGGGTATATAAATGTTGAGTAGCTTTTCTGGGATTTTTATAGTACTGAAATAGTCTTCCTAAACAAAATAGATGCTAAATACAGTTGTTATAAACTATAAGGAAAAATATTTTATAAGTAGTACTTAATAGAGAACAGTATCAATATCCAGGGAAAATGTAGCTATCTCGGAGAAATTTAAAACGGTCTTGGTATTACTTAACATAAAATAGCCCTCTGTGGGTGTGCTGTAAATACAGGGTAAACACATAAAGCAATTGGCCAAATATTCCAGAACCTATAGTTTGATTTTCCAGAGAAATAGATGAAAATATACTTCTGTGTTCAACAAAGAAATCACAGGATACAGGTAGATAGTGCTATTGACTTTTTTACCTCGAGTTTGAAAGTAAGGATGAAGGGTTCTGAGATGGATCATTCAATCAAATTACTTGGGCTCCTCTCCTTTTTCAAGATTTTTTTTCTGTTCTCTATGTTTTAGTAAACGTAAGAGTAGGTTCAGACTATCTGATGAATTTCCCTGGTAGCTGAAGACAGGAAGCTTGGTGAATAATCGCATCTGTGTCTACAGGTGATCTGAGAACACAAGATCTTTTTCTTACTAGTTGTGTAGATTGGTCTCCATGGTCTTGCTTGAACCGTATTGTCTGCTGCTACAAAATAAGAGAACTGAATTAAAGAGCACCTAAAAATTAAAAAGAAAAAAAAAAAGAAAAGAAAAGAAAAGAAGGGAAGGAAGAAGGAAGGAAGGAAAGAAAGAAAAAGAAATACAGTAAAACATGGGCACATAGATAGAAGCCCTTAAAGAATGAATAAATGAATAAATAAATAAATAAATAAATAAGGGTTTCGGGATTCCGCGGAGGGCAGGCTGCATGGGTGAGGGTGTGGGATACAGAGGCCAGCAGTTTCTGGAACAGGCAAGAGCCACAGACCTTCTGAGGCGGCGCCATTTTCGGCTCCAGACAACCGGCCACCTTCCAGGTCAAAGCACAGTTGTCCGCCTGGCCCGAGAGGCTTCTGCCTCAGCTTCCACAGGTGCCACCTTGGTTCCGGGACTCCACGGAAAGTAATCTACACAGCTGAGAGTGTGGACTACTGAAACAGCAGCTTCTGTGACAGGCCAAAGCAACACAGCTTCTGGGAAAGATCCTGTTTTGGGCCTTCATCTTCAGCCAAAAGGAGGTCCAAACACCAGATAACTGTGCACCTTCCCTGAAAGAGGAGAGCTTGCCTGCAGAGACTGCTCTGACCACTGAAACTCAGAGGAGAGAGCTAGTCTCCCACAGCTGCTGATAGAGGGTAACAGAATCACCAGAGGAACAATCTCTAAACAAAGACAACTATAACAACTAGCTCCAGAGACTGCCAGATGGCGAAAGGTAAACATAAGAATCCTATAACAGAAACCAGGACCACTCACCATCATCAGAACCCAGCATGCCCACTTCGCCCAGTCCAGGGCACCCCAACACACCTGAAAAGATAGACCTAGATTTAAAAGCATATCTCATGATGATGGTAGAGGACATCAAGAAGGACTTTAATAACTCACTTAAAGAAATACAGGAGAACACTGCTAAAGAGTTACAAGTCCTTATAGAAAAACAGGAAAACACATCCAAACAGGTGATGGAAATGAACAAAACCAAACTAGACCTGAAAAGGGAAGGAGACACAATAAAGAAAACCCAAAGTGAGGCAACGCTGGAGATAGAAACCCTAGGAAAGAAATCTGGAACCATAGATGCCAGCATCAGCAACAGAATACAAGAGATGGAAGAGAGAATCTCAGGTGCAGAAGATTCCATAGAGAACATCGGCACAACAATCAAAGAAAATACAAAATCCAAAAAGATCCTAACTCAAAACATCCAGGAAATCCAGGACACAATGAGAAGACCAAACCTACGCATAATAGGAGTGGATGAGAAGATTTTCAACTCAAAGGACCAGCAAACATCTTCAACAAAATTATTGAAGAAAACTTCCCAAATCTAAAGAAAGAGATGCCCATGAACATACAAGAAGCATACAGAACTCCAAATAGACTGGACCAGAAAAGAAATTCCTCCCGACACATAATAATCAGAACAACAAATGCACTAAATAAAGATAGAATACTAAAAGCAGTAAGGGAAAAAGGTCAAGTAACATATAAAGGCAAGCCTATCAGAATTACACCAGATTTTTCACCAGAGACTATGAAAGCCAGAAGAGCCTGGACAGATGTTATACAGACACTAAGAGAACACAAACTCCAGACCAGGCTACTATACCCAGCTGTATTAGTCAGGGTTCTCTAGAGTCACAGAATTTATGGATAGTCTCTAGATAGTAAAGGAATTTATTGATGACTTACAGTCGGCAGCCCAATTCCCAACAATTGTTCAGTCGCAGCTGTGAATGGAAGTCCAAGGATCTAGCAGTTACTCAGTCTCATGCAGCAAGCAGGCGAAGGAGCAAGAGCTAGAGCTAGACTCCCTTCTTCCAATGTCCTTATATTGTCTCCAGCAGAAGGTGTAGTGGAACATCACCCAGATGATGAACAATCCCAGATGAAAGGCGTAGCCCAGAATAAAGGTGTGTTCCTTAAACTCGGAGATTCAATCTTCTGGAATCCATAGCCACTATGGCTCAAGATCTTCAAACCAAGATCCAGATAAGGATCTCCAAGCCTCCAGATAAGGGTCACTGGTGAGCCTTCCAATTCCGGATTGTAGTTCATTCCAAATATTGTCAAGTTGACAACCAGGAATAGCCACTACACCAGCCAAACTCTCAATTACCATAGATGGAGAAACCAAAGTATTCCACGACAAAACTAAATTCACCCATTATCTCTCCACGAATCCAGCCCTTCAAAAGATAATAACAGAAAAAAAAAATACAAGGACGGGAACCACGCCCTAGAAAAAACAAGAAGGTAATCCCTCAACAAAACTAAAAGAAGACAGCCACAAGAACAGAATGCCAATTTAACAGCAAAAATAACAGGAAGCAACAATTACTTTTCCTTAATATCTCTTAACATCAATGGACTCAA
The DNA here is from genome assembly GCF_000001635.26 of Mus musculus. Lineage (NCBI taxonomy): Eukaryota > Metazoa > Chordata > Mammalia > Rodentia > Muridae > Mus > Mus musculus. Next base: position 23,648,409 of record NC_000076.6, read on the forward strand.
CTCCCCAATAAAAAGACATAGACTAACAAACTGGCTACACAAACAAGACCCAACATTTTGCTGCTTACAGAAAACTCATCTCAGAGAAAAAGATAGACACTACCTCAGAATGAAAGGCTGGAAAACAATTTTCCAAGCAAATCATATGAAGAAACAAGCTGGAGTAGCCATTCTAATATCTAACAAAATCGACTTCCAACCCAAAATAATCAAAAAAGACAAGGAGGGGCACTTCATGCTCAAAGGTAAAATCCTCCAAGAGGAACTCTCAATTCTGAATATCTATGCTCCAAATACAAGGGCAGCCACATTCATTAAAGAAACTTTAGTAAAGCTCAAAGCACACATTGCGCCTCACACAATAATAGTGGGAGACTTCAACACACCACTTTCACCACTGGACAGATCATGGAAACAGAAACTAAACAGGGACACAGTGAAACTAATAGAAGTGATGAAACAAATGGACTTAACAGATATCTACAGAACATTTTATCCTAAAACAAAAGGATATACCTTCTTCTCAGCACCTCATGGTACCTTCTCTAAAATTGACCACATAATTGGTCACAAAACAAGCCTCAACATATACAAAAATATTGAAATTGTCCCATGCATCCTATCAGATCACCATGGACTAAGGCTGATCTTCAATAACAAAATAAATAATAGAAAGCCAACATTCACGTGGAAACTGAACAACACTCTTCTCAGTGATACCTTGGTCAAGGAAGGAATAAAGAAAGAAATTAAGGACTTTTTGGAGTTTAATGAAAATGAAGCCACAACATACCCAAACTTATGGGACACAATGAAAGCATTCCTAAGAGGAAAACTCATAGCTCTGAGTGCCTCCAAAAAGAAACTAGAGAGAGCACACATTAGCAGCTTGACAACACACCTAAAAGGTCTAGAAGAAAAGGAAGCAAATTCACCCAAGAGGAGTAGAAGGCAGGAAATAATCAAACTCAGGGGTGAAATCAACCAAGTGGAAACAAGAAGAACTATTCAAAGAATTAACCAAACAAGGAGTTGGTTCTTTGAGAAAATCAACAAGATAGATAAACCTTTAGCTAGACTCACTAGAGGGCACAGGGACAAAATCCTAATTAACAAAATCAGAAATGAAAAGGGAGACATAACAACAGATCCTGAAGAAATCCAAAACACCATCAGATCCTTCTACAAAAGGCTATACTCAACAAAACTGGAAAACCTGGACGAAATGGACAAATTTCTGGACAGATACCAGGTACCAAAGTTGAATCAGGATCAAGTTGACCATCTAAACAGTCCCATATCCCCTAAAGAAATAGAAGCAGTTATTAATAGTCTCCCAGCCAAAAAAAGCCCAGGACCAGATGGGTTTAGTGCAGAGTTCTATCAGACCTTCAAAGAAGACCTAATTCCAGTTCTTCACAAACTATTCCACAAAATAGAAACGGAAGGTACTCTACCCAACTCATTCTATGAAGCCACAATTACTCTGATACCTAAACCACAGAAAGATCCAACAAAGATAGAGAACTTCAGACCAATTTCTCTTATGAATATCGATGCAAAAATCCTCAATAAAGTTCTTGCTAACCTATGTATCAAAAGATGGCCTAGTCAGCCATCACTGGAAAGAGAGGCCCATTGGACACGCAAACTTTATATGCCCCAGTACAGGGGAACGCCAGGGCCAAAAAGGGGGAGTGGGTGGGTAGGGGATTGGGGGGGGTGGGTATGGGGGACCTTTGGTATAGCATTGGAAATGTAAATGAGCTAAATACCTAATAAAAAAAGGAAAAAAAAAGTTCTTGCTAACCGAATCCAAGAACACATCAAAACAATCATCCATCCTGACCAAGTAGGTTTCATCCCAGGGATGCAGGGATGGTTTAATATACGGAAATCTGTCAATGTAATCCAGTATATAAACAAACTCAAAGACAAAAACCACATGATCATCTCGTTAGATGCTGAGAAAGCATTTGACAAAATCCAACACCCATTCATGATAAAAGTCTTGGAAAGATCAGGAATTCAAGGCCCATACCTAAACATGATAAAAGCAATCTACAGCAAACCAATAGCCAACATCAAAGTAAATGGTGAGAAGCTGGAAGCAATCCCACTAAAATCAGGGACTAGACAAGGCTGTCCACTCTCGCCCTACCTATTCAACATTGTACTTGAAGTCCTAGCCAGAGCAATTAGACAACAAAAGGAGATCAAGCGGATACAAATTGGAAAGGAAGAAGTCAAAATATCACTTTTTGCAGATGATATGATAGTATATATAAGTGACCCTAAAAATTCCATCAGAGAACTCCTAAGCCTGATAAACACCTTCAATGAAGTAGCTGGATATAAAATTAACTCAAAGAAGTCAATGGCCTTTCTGTACACAAAGGATAAACAGGCTGAGAAAGAAATTAGGGAAACAACACCCTTCTCAATAGTCACAAATAATATAAAATACCTTGGCATGACTCTAACTAAGGAAGCGAAAGATCTGTATGATAAGAACTTCAAGTCTCTAAAGAAAGAAATTAAAGAAGATCTCAGAAGGTGGAAATCCCATGCTCATGGATTGGCAGGATCAACATTGTAAAAATGGCTATCTTGCCAAAAGCAATCTACAGATTCAATGCAATCCCCATCAAAATTCCAACTCAATTCTTCAACGAATTAGAAAGGGCAATCGGCAGATTCATGTGGAATAACAAAAAACCGAGGATAGCAAAAACTCTTCTCAAGGATAAAAGAACCTCTGGTGGAATCACCATGCCGGACCTAAAACTGTACTACAGAGCAATTGTGATCAAAACTGCATGGTACTGGTATAGTGACAGACAAGTAGACCAATGGAACAGAATTGAAGACCCAGAGATGAACCCACACACCTATGGTCACTTGATCTTTGACAAGGGAGCTAAAACCATCCAGTGGAAAAAAGACAGCATTTTCAACAAATGGTGCTGGCACAACTGGCGGTTATCATGTAGAAGAATGCGAATTGATCCATTTCTATCTCCTTGTACTAAGGTCAAATCTAAGTGGATTAAGGAACTCCACATAAAACCAGAGACACTGAAACTTATAGAGAAGAAAGTAGGGAAAAGCCTCGAAGATATGGGTACAGGGGAAAAATTCCTGAATAGAACAGCAATGGCTTGTGCTGTAAGATGAAGAATCGATAAATGGGACCTCATAAAATTGCAAAGCTTCTGCAAAGCAAAAGACACCGTCAATAAGACAAAAAGGCCACCAACAGATTGGGAAAGGATCTTTACCTATCCCAAATCGGATAGGGGACTAATATCCAATATATATAAAGAACTCAAGAAGGTGGACTCCAAAAAATAAAATAACCCCATTAAAAAATGGGGCTCAGAGCTGAACAAAGAATTCTCACCTGAGGAATACCGAAAGGCAGAGAAGCACCTGAAAAAATGTTCAACATCCTTAATCATCAGGGAAATGCAAATCAAAACAACCCTGAGATTCCATTTCACTCCAGTCAGAATGGCTAAGATCAAAAATTCAGGTGACAGCAGATGCTGGCGTGGATGTGGAGAAAGAGGAACACTCCTCCATTGTTGGTGGGATTGCAAGCTTGTACAACCACTCTGGAAATCAGTCTGGCGGTTCCTCAGAAAATTGGACATAGTACTACCGGAGGATCCAGCAATACCTCTCCTGGGCATATATCCAGAAGATGTCCCAACTGGTAAGAAGGACACATGCTCCACTAGGTTCATAGCAGCCTTATTTATAATAGCCAGAAGCTGGAAAGAACCCAGATGCCCCTCAACAGAGGAATGGATACAGAAAATGTGGTACATTTACACAATGGAGTGCTACTCAGCTATTAAAAAAATGAGTTTATGAAATTCCTAGGCAAATGGATGGACCTGGAGGGTATCATCCTGAGTGAAGTAACCCAATCACAAAGGAACTCGCACAATATGTACTTACTGATAAGTGGATAATAGCCCAGAAACTTAGGATACCCAAGATATAAGATACAACTTGCCAAACGCATGAAATTCAAGAAGAACGAAGACCAAAGTGTGGACACTTTACCCTTTCTTAGAAATGGGAACAAAACACCCATAAAAGGAGTTACATAGACAAAATTTGGAGCTGTGACGAAAGGATGGACCATCTAGTGATTGCCATATGCAGGGATCCATCCCATAATCAGCTTCCAAATGCTGATACCATTGCATACACTAGCAAGATTTCGCTGAAAGGACCCAGATATAGCTCTCTCTTGTGAGACTATGCCGGGGCCTAGCAAACACAGAAGTGGATGATCACAGTCAGCTATTAGATGGGTCACAGGGCCCCCAATGGAGGAGCTAGAGAAATTACCCAAGGAGCTAAAGGGAACTGCAACCCTATAGGTGGAACAACAATATGAACTAACCAGTACCCGGGAGCTCTTGTCTTTAGCTGCATATGTATTAAAAGATGGCCTAGTCGGCCATCACTGCAAAGAGAGGCCCATTGGACTTGCAAACTTTATATGCCCCAATACAGGGGAATGCCAGGGCCAAAAAGGGGGAGTGGGTGGGTAGGGGGTTGGGGGGTGGGTATGGGGTACCTTTGGGATAGCATTGAAAATGTAAACGAGGAAAATACCTAATTAAAAAATTAAAATAAATAAATAAATAAATACAGGAAAATACAGACACTGAGGAAATTTTAAAAATCATCAGATCCTACTACAAAAGCCTATACTCAAAACAACTGGAAAATCTGGATGAAATGGACAATTTTCTAGACAGATACCAAATACCAAAGTTAAATCAGGATCAGATAAACCATCTAAACAGTCCTATAACCGCTAAAAAAATAGAAGCATAGAAGCAGTCATTAAAAGTCTCCAACCAATGGCCTAGTCAGCCATCAATGGGAGGAGAAGCCCTAGGTCCTCTGAACGTTCTATGCCCCAGTATAGGGGAATTCCAGGACTGGAAATGGGAGTGGGTGGGTTGGGGAGCAGAGGGAGGGAGGAGGAGATAAGGGATTTTTCAGAAAGGAAACAAGGGTGGGTATGGGGGACCTTTGGGATAGCATTGAAAATGTAAACGAGGAAAATACCTAATTTAAAAAAAAAAAGAAAAGTAAATAAAGAAAATATCTAATAAAAAAAAAAGTCTCACAGCCAAAAACAGCCCAAGACCAGAGGTGTTTAGTGCAAAATTCTATCAGACCTTCAAAGAAGACCTAATACCAATAATCTTCAACCTATTCCACAAAATAGAAACAGAAGCAACACTACTTAATTCATTCTATGAAGCCACAGTTACGCTTATACCTAAATCACACAAAGACCCAACAAAGAAAGAGAACTTCTGACCAATTTCCCTTATAAATATCAATGCAAAAATACTCAATAAAACTCTCACAAACAGAATCCAAGGACACATCAAAATGACCATTCACAACAGTCAAGTAGGCTTCATCCCAGGGATGCAGGGATGGTTCAAATTCAGAAATCCATCAATGTAATCCACTACATAAACAAACTCAAAGAAAACAACCCACATGATCACTTCATTAGATGCTGAAAAAGCACTTGACAAAATTCAACAAACCTTCATGTTAAAGTCTTAAAAAGAACAGGAATTCAAGGCCCATACCCAAACAAAGTAAAAGCAATATACAGCAAACCAGTAGCCAACATCAAACTAAATGAGAGAAACTTGAAGCAATCCCACTAAAATCAGGGACTAGACTTCCCTCCCTATCTATTCAATATAGTACTTAAAGTTCTAGTTAAAGCAGTTAGACAACAAAATGAGGTCAATGGGATATAAATTGGAAAGGACGAAGTCAAAATATCACTATTTGCAGATGATATGATAGTATACTTAAGTGACCCCCAAAAACTCCACCAGAGAACTCCTAAAGCTGATAAACAACTTCAGCAAAATGGCTGGATATAAAATTAATTCAAACAAATCAGTAGCCTTCCTCTACTCAAAGGATAAACAGGCTGAGAAAGAAATTAGGGAAATGACACCCTTCACAATAGTCACAAACAATATAAATTATCTTGGTGTGATTCCAACAAAACAAGTGAAAGATCTGTATGACAAGAACTTCATGTGTCTGAAGGAAGAAATCACATAAGACCTCAGAAGATGGAAAAATCTCCCATGCTCATTAATTGGCTGGATTAATACAGTAAAAATGGCCATCTTGCCAACAACAATCTACAGATTCAATGCAATCCCCGTCAAAATTCCAACTCAATTCTTCACAGAGTTAGAAAGAGCAATTTGTAAATTCATCTGGAATAACAACAAACCAGGATAGCAAAAACTCTTCTCAACAATGAAAGAACTTATGGGGAATCAGCATCCCTGACCTCAAGCTGTACTACAGAGCAATAGTGACAAAAACTGCATGGTATTGGTACAGTGGCAGGCAGTAGATCGATGGAATAGAATTGAAGACCCAGAAATGAAGACCCACACACCTACAGTCACTTGATCTTTGACAACGGAACTAAAACCATCCAGTGGGAAAAAAAAACAGAATTTTCAACAAATGGTGCTGGTTCAACTGGTGATCAAAATGTAGAAGAATGCAAATTGATCCATTCTTATTTCCCTGTACAAAGCTCAAGTCCAAATTGATCAAGGACCTCCACATAAAACCAGATGCACTGAATCTAATAAAAGCTAAAGTGGGGAAAAGTTTCAAACACATGGGCACGGAGGAAAAGTTCCTGAACAGGACACCAATGGCTTATGCTCTAAAAATGGAACTTCATAAAATTGCAAAGCTTCTGTAAGGCAAAGGACACTGTCAATAGGACAAAGCAGCAACCAACAGATGGGGAAAAGATCTACATTCTACAACCAATAGAGGGCTAATACCCAATATATACAAAGAACTCAAGAAGTTAGACTCCAGAGAATCAAATAACCCTATCAAAAAAAAAAAAAAAAAAAGAGGAACAGAGCTAAAGAGAGAATTCTCAATGGAGGAAGCTCAAAGGGCTGAGAAACAACTAAATAAATGTTCAACATCCTTAGTCATCAGGGAAATGCAAATCAAAACAACCCTGAGATTCTGCCTCACACCAGTAAGAATGGCTAAGATGAAAAATTCAGGTGACAGCAGATGCTGGCAAGGATGTGGAGAAAGAGAAACACCTCCATTGCTGGTGGGATTGCAATCTGGTACAACCACTCTGCAAATCAGTCAGGCAGTTCCTCAGAAAATTGGACATAGTAGTACCTGAGGACCCAGATATACCACTCCTGGGCATATACCTAGAAGATGCTCCAACACATAGTAACACTATGTTCATAGCAGCCATATTTATAATAGCCAGAAGCTGGAAAGAACCTAGATGTCCTTCAACAGAGGAATGGATACAGAAAATGTGATACATTTACACAATGGAGTACTACTCAGCTATTAAAAACAATGACTTCATGAAATTCACAGGCAAATGGATGGAACTTGAGAATATCATCTTGAGTAAGGTGACTCAGTCAAAAGGAACAAATATGGTATGCACTCACTGATTAGTGCATATTAGCCCAAAAGTTCAGAATAACCATGATTCAATTCACAGACCATATGAAGCCTAAGAAGAAGGAAGACCAAAATGTGGATTCTTCAGGGCTTTTTAGAAGGGTGAACAAAATACTCACATGAGGAAATATGGAAACAAATTGTGGAGCAGAGACTGACGGAAAGTCTATTCAGAGAATTCCCCACATGGGGATCCATCCCATATACAGCCACCAAACCTGGACATTATAGTGGATGCCAAGAACTGTTTCCTGATGAAAGCCTGTCTCCTGAGAGGCTCTGCCAGATCCTGACAAATACAGAGGTGGAAGCTCACAGTCAACCATTAGATTGAGCTCAGGGGTTCTCTGATGGAGGACTTGGAGAAAGACTGAAGGAGCTGAGGGCATTTGCATCCCCATGGAGGGAATAACAGTGTCAACAGGCCAGATTCCCTAGAGTTCCTACTGATTGGACCACCAACCAAAGAATACATATGGAGGGACCCATGGTGCTGTCCACATATGTGGCAGAGGATGGTCTTGTTGGACATCAGTGGGAGGAGAGGCCCTTGGGCCTGAGGGTGTTCGATGCTCTAGTGTAGGGGATTGCCAGGGCAGGAGGACTGGAGTGGGTGGGTGGGTGGGGGAGCACCCTCATAGAAGCAGGGGTAGGGGGAGAGGATAGGGGAAAGGGGGAAACATTTGAAATGTAAATAAGGAAAATATCCAAAGAGAGGGGGGGAGGGAGGAAGGAAGGAAGGAAGGAAGGAAGGAAGGAAGGAAGGAAGGAAAATACAGTCAAGCAGCTGAAGGAATTGAGCAAAACAGTCCAAGAACTAAAAATGGAAATAGAAACAATAAAGAAAATAAGCAACTCTGAAGATGAACAACTTAGAAAAGACATCAGGAGCTATAGATGCAAGCATCACCAACAGAATACAAGACAGAAAAGAGAATAGTATAGTGCAGAAAACACTATAGAAATATTGACACATCAGTAAAAGAAAATACAAGGTGTAAAAAGCTCCTAACCCAAAATACCCAGGAAATTCGGGACACAATGAAAAGATCAAACCTAAGAATAATAGGAACAAAAGAGGGTAAAGATTGATTCCCAGCTCAAAGGGCCAGAAAACATCTTCAACAACAACAACAAAAAAAAAAAATCATAGAAGAAAACTTCCCTAAGGAGATTCTCATAAATGTACGTACGAGAAGCCTACAGAACAACAAATAGATTGGACCAGAAAAGAAAATCCTCTTGTCATGTAATAATCAAAACACTAAATGTACAGAACAAATAAGGAATATTAAAAGCTGTAGGGGAAAAAGGCCAAGAAACATATAAAGGCAGACCTATCAGAAGTACACCAGACTTCTCAACAGAGACTCTAAAAGCCAGAGGATCCTGGACAGATGTCATCCAGACCCTAAGAGAATACAAATGCGAGCCTGGTATACTATATCCAGCAAAACTCTCAATTACCATAGATGAAGAAACCAAGATATTCCATGACAAAACCAAATTTGAACAATAACTTTCTGCTAATCCAGCCCTACAGATATTGGAACAAAATCTCCAATATCCTCTTGGGTAACTAAACCCAAGAAAACATAAGAAACTCAACATTTTACAGCAAACCAAAAAAAAATAAAAAATAAAAAATAAAAATAAAGGAGAATCATACATGCATAATACCACCTCTAGCAACAAAAGTAACAGAAACTAACAATCATCCTCTTTAATATCTTTCAACATCAATGGGCAACCTACAGATTAGGGAAAAAAAATCTTCACTAACAAAGATATAAAAGGAGACACAGTGTTATCAGGTGGACAGAAAGGACAAAATAAAAGAGCTGAGGCTGAGGAGGAAGGCGAATTAGCTTCTGCGTCTCCTCCCTATGCCTCCTCAGCAGCCACCTATAGGTGGACCTTCTGTCCAGAGGTCTGGAGAGAGGATAGATTCTCCTTGCTGGGATGTCCTGTTTTCACTGACCAAGCAGGACAGAGATATCATGAGCCTCTAGATTTCAAAGTAATCAGGAATTTTGCTGAGTCCGTGCAGACGTACAGCTTAACTGCCTCCTATACTGTGGCTCAAGTAGAGGCCTTGAATAGACACTGCATGACGCAGTCAAATTGGGCAGGCTTGGTGAAGGCATGCCTTTCACCTGAGCAGTATTTAGACTGGAAAGCCTTCCTTATTGAATTTACAAATGAACAGGCAGTGGCTAACTGTTGCTGCAGGAAATCCAGTATGGGATAGGGATATGCTGCTTGGTCAAGGTCGATTTGCACAACAACAAACAGGATATTCTCTGCAGGTGTTTGAGCAGGTGAATCAGATTGCTATAAGGGCGTGGAAATCATTGCCCAACAGAGGGGAAGCTAGTGAAAACTTGACTCTCGTATTGACGCCCCAGATGGGCACACAGGTGATTGAGGTTATGGTCTCATCACCACGAGGTATTGTGTCCATCCCCCCTGGGGATCGACCAGATCAGGTGTTGACGTGGGCGAGAGGGTCTGTTTGTGTGTTTCCACAGGACCAGACGGAACCTCTGGGTGCTGGAGAGGTTGGTGAGACGCTGCAACAGGATCCTTCTGCACACGTTTATTCGGTCCTGTTTATATCTCCCTTTTTTATATCTCCCTTGTTTATATCTATCTCCCTTGTTTATATCTCCCCCTAATAGTAATCCTCTCTCGAATAATAATCCTCCCTCTAACCCGGGCCTCTCACTCTTATATACTCTCAGTTCCCATCCACGCACAGCAGGCCACGCCACCTCACCAGGCACACAGCTTCAGCTAATCAGGGCAGCAGGGGCATATCTCCATCAAAATGGATTCACCAGTATCCTGGTACACCTGTACAGCTCTCAAGATGTTTGTGGCTTATATGAGGAAGTCAGGTGCAAGTCATAAGACTTAGCTGCAGTCCCTGGCGCCTTTGGGACTGCTGCCACACCCGCTCCTCACATCTCCCCCTTTTTTCTTTTTTTTTTTTTTTTTGGCAGAGAGAATGTCTGTAGATAGCCCCCCACAGCCATGCCCCTTACCCGTCCTTGGGAGACAAACAGCATTGGTTTGATCCCTGTCTTAGGTTGGTGACATGCCCAGGGAGTCTTATCACTGACTACATCTCTATCATGCCAAGCCACACCTGGGGAGATTGTGTCTTCTTGCAGCAGGTGCATCAAAAGGCCAGGATGTTGATTAATCTATGGCCAGATCTTAATTGCTGCAAGCAAGCCTCATGGGTGAAGGTAGAGGTCTGATCCCCAGTGTGCAAGCATAGGGGCCCTACACAAAACCATCCCTTGGGCTCATCACCCAGAGAGGTCTTGGCCAGCTCCCGTGTCGTTTTTCCTGGGGGAAGGGAACTAGGACACTGAACCTTCATGCAATCAGACATGCCTTCCACAGGATGCCAACAGCAAGCTATCCTCTGTGCAGTGCTTAGCCTCGCACCCCACGGCATAACGCAGCATTATTTCTTTTAGAGCGGCAAACCGAATCTGAGGAGATTGTCCCGCCTCCACTGCAGCAAAAGCCTACGCTACCATGGCTAGAGTGCAGACCCGCACACTCTGCACCTAACACATGTGCCAAACACACAACACACACACACTATAACAAGCATACATCCCAGGGCTCTCATCCCCGCTCATCTTCCCTGAAGCAAGGGATAGATAGTCAGAGGGGCTATCTCTTTAAGGGGAATTCAGGGATCAAAAAGGCATGGAAAATTTTGAACATCATGTCGAGCTGGTATCGGCTTCTGGAACACCGAAAGGATCTCCCATCTCGGCTCCATCGTTTGTACTTGTGGGACCATCCACCACATCCACAGGGGCAACTGGATCAGGAGCCTCATTCTTGCAGCGTCTCACCAACCTCCCCAGCACCCAAAGAGGTTCCGTCTGGTCCTGTGGAAACACACAAACAGACCCTCTCGCCCACATCAACACCTGATCTGGTCGATCTCCAGGGGGGATGGACACAATACCTCGTGGTAATGAAACCATAACCTCAATCACCTGTGTGCCCATCTGGGGCGTCAATACGAGAGTCAAGTTTTCACTAGCTTCCCCTCTGTTGGGCAATGATTTCCACGCCCTTATAGCAATCTGATTCACCTGCTCAAACACCTGCAGAGGATATCCTGTTTGTTGTTGTGCAAATCGACCTTGACCAAGCAGCATATCCCTATCCCATACTGGATTTCCTGCAGCAACAGTTAGCCACTGCCTGTTCATTTGTAAATTCAATAAGGAAGGCTTTCCAGTCTAAATACTGCTCAGGTGAAAGGCATGCCTTTACCAAGCCTGCCCAATTTGACTGCGTCATGCAGTGTCTATTCAAGGCCTCTACTTGAGCCACAGTATAGGAGGCAGTTAAGCTGTACGTCTGCACGGACTCAGCAAAATTCCTGATTACTTTGAAATCTAGAGGCTCATGATATCTCTGTCCTGCTTGGTCAGTGAAAACAGGACATCCCAGCAAGGAGAATCTAACCTCTCTCCAAACCTCCGGACAGAAGGTCCACCTATAGGTGGCTGCTGAGGAGGCATAGGGAGGAGACGCAGAAGCTAATTCGCCTTCCTCCTCAGCCTCGGCTCTTTTATTTTGTCCTTTCTGTCCACCTGATAACACTGTGTCTCCTTTCTTTTTCCTTTTTCTTTTTAAGCCCTTCTCCTCTTCCGACATACTTTCTTGTTGCTCTGTAAGGATTTTCTGACCTGTCTTGACTGCCTCTCGATTCAAACAGTAACAGAGTCCATATATCAGAACAAACAAGACCAAAACTATCAGACCTACCCACAAAGGGTCAATGGGAGAAAAAAGCATAACTACACAGCGAGGATCTATTGATCACTACACTGAGCTTATCATAATTCCTTAATCTGTCCTGAAACCAGGAACCTTAACTTGACCCCATAGTTTCACTTTTACTTTGTGCCTGCTTCCTGGCAACTTTATACTTGCCTCTATTTTATCCGAGGTCCTTCCCAAACTCCTGGGGTCCTAAGTTTCACTCACCATGAACTTACCCTGCCAGCAACCACTGACTGCTGAAAGTTCTGAACTCGGTGGGGGAGTCGGTTCCCCGTACGGGCCACCATTTGTCGTGTCTGCTCTCGACCAGCAAGAACGACACGACCACCAGTCCTTCTAACAGCAGTTTATTCAGTCTTCATCTTTCTTCTTTCTCTTCATCAGTACTGTTCCCCAGCTGAAGAGTTCTGAATCCACGCCGGATCCTTCTCAACAGTCTGTTTTACAGGAACCTTTATTAACCACTCCTTCCCCGTGATGCAGTTCTGAATCCTCCCTGTAGCAGGGGGTCTTCGCTTGTGCCTGAAGATGTTTCTTGTCCAGGGTTTCGGTACCACTTCTTGCGTGAGCTCAACTGGCCAGGAAGAACGACGCTGCAACAGGATCCTTCTGCACATGTTTATTCAGTCCTGTTTCTTCTTGTTTATATCTCCCTTGTTTATATCTTCCTTGTTTATATCTATCTCCCTTGTTTATATCTCCCTTGTTTATATATCTCCCTTGTTTATATCTCCCCACTAATAGTAATCCTCTCTCGAATAATAATCCTCCCTCTAGCCTGGGCCTCTCACTCTTTTATACTTTCAGTTCCCATCCACGCACAGCAGGCCACGCCACCTCACCAGGCACGCAGCTTCAGCTAATCAGGGCAGCAGGGGCATATCTCCATCAAAATGGATTCACCAGTATCCTGGTACACCTGTGCAGCTCTCAAGATGTTTGTGGCTTATATGAGGAAGTCAGGTGCAAGTCATAAGACTTAGCTGCAGTCCCTGGCGCCTTTGGGACTGCCACCACACCTGCTCCTCACAACTAACCCTTTATCTGACAGAAGGCTAATATCCAAAAATATATAAAGACCTCAAGAAGTTAAACAAGCCAAATAACCCAATTTTTAAAATGGGGTACAAAGCTAAACAGAATTCACAATAGAAGAATCTTGAAAGGCCGAGAAGCACTTAAAGAAATGTTCAAAGTCCCTACTCAAAGAAATACAAATCAAAATGACCCTGAGATTCCACCTCACACCAATCAGAATGGTCCAAACCTCAAATGACAGCAGATGCTGGTGAGGATGTGAAGAAAAGAACACTGTTCCATTGCTGATGGGATTGCAAACTAGTACCACCACTCTAGAAAACAATCTGGTGGTTACTCAGAAAATTGGAAAGAATTCTAACTGAAGACCCAGCCATAACACCCTTGGGCATATACCCAAAAAAATGCCCCACTATACCACAAGGACACGTGCTCTACCATGTTCATAGCAGCCTTATTTGTAAATAGCCAGAAGGTGAAAACAACCCAGATGTCCTTCAGCACAGGAATGGATACAGAAAATGTGGTTCATTTACACAATGGAGTACTACTCAACTATTAAAGACGAGGGCATCAAGAATTTTGCAGGCAAATAGATTGAACTAGAAAATATCATCCTGAGTGAGGTACCTCAGACCCAAAAAGACATGCATGGTATGTACTCACTGGCCAGTGAATATTAGCCAAAAAGTACAGAATACCCATGATACACCCAACAGACTGTAAGAAGTTTAACAAGCAGAAATGCCCAAGTGAGGAGGCTGCAATCCCATGTAGAAGGGGGAAGGAAATAATCCTGGGAAGCAGAGGGAGGGAGGAACCTGGGTGGAAGAGGGGAGGGGATGGAAAGGGGAACAGGATCAGATATGTGGGGACAGGAGAGAAGCCCAGAGGGCCAAGATAATGAATGGCAATAAGCTGCTCTGAACACAGGGGACAGAGAACTGGAAGAGTCCACCTACAGTAGATAGGCAGGGCCCCAAGCAGAGGGGCAGGGTTCCTAACATACTGTCAAAATCTCTGACCCAGAATTGTTCTTGTCTAAAAGAACTGCAGGGACAAAATTGGAGAAGAGTCTGAGAGAAAGGCTGTCTAATGACTGGCCCAACTTGGGATCCATCTCATTGGGGAACACCAAAGCCTGACACTCTATGAGGTGCTTACAGATGGGAACCTAGCATGGCTGTCCTCTGAGAGGTCCTACCAGCAGCTGGCTGAGACAGAAGCAGATATTTACACCCAACCATTGGACTGAAGTTGGGGACCCCTGTGGTTAAATTAGGGGAAGGACTGAAGAAGCTGTGAGAGAGAGTGACCTCATAGGAAGACCAGCAGTCTCAACTAACCCAGACCTCAGAGACTGAGCCACCAACCAGGAGCACACATAGGCCGGTCCCAGGCCTGGCACAAATATAACAGGTCTGCCCGGTCAGGCCTCAGTGGGTGAAGATGTGCTTAATCCTCCAGAGACTTGAGGCCCCAGCGAAGGAGGAAGTCTGGGGTAGGTGAAGCATTCTCTCAGAGGCCAGGGGGAGGTGGAATGGGATGAGGAACTGTGGGTCTGGGCAACCAAGGAGGGAGGAAACGACTGGAATGTAAATAAATAAAATAACTTATAAAAAAATAAAATATTTTTCTCTTAGAAAAAAAGTTATTTAACCTTTTTGAACCTCATTTCCCCATCTGTAAGAGGCTATGGTTTAATATTGCCCTCCTCTATGAGCGGCTGTCAAAAGCAGTAACAATAAAATGTTTAACTCAGTGCTTGACAGGTAGTAAATTCTCTATAAACTTTATTAGTTATTACCAATTCCTAAGGTGGAAAATGACAAACAGTTCTCTACATAACCCTAAAATATGTTTAAAAATAAGAAAAATATCTTTTACTGTGCACATACGCTAAGAATTCTAATTCTGATTTGAAAACTTATATACTATTTTTATTCCCCAAAGTTTATAAACAAACCAGTGATCAAAGTTATTCCTAAACAGCCAGTGGTGGGACATGCTTTTAATCCCACCACTTGGGAGGCAAAGACAGGCTGATCTCTGTGAGTTCAAGGCCAGCCTGGTCTACAGAGTGAGCTCCAGAAGAGTCAGGGCTACACAGAGAGACCCTGTCTCAATAAACCAAAAACAAACAAAATTATTTCTAAACTATCTCTAAATTTCTGAGCCATGTAGGTCAACTTTAAAACTCTCTTGGGAGTACTCCCAAGATAGGATTTTGCAATTGGAAGAAGGAGGAGGAGGAGAAAGAGGAGGAGGAGGAGGAGAAGGAGAAATAGAAAGAGAAGAAGAAAGAGAAGAAGAAGGAGGAGGAGAAAAGGAAGAAGAAGAAGAAGAAAAGGAAGAAGAGGGGGAAGAGGAAGAAGAAGAAGGAGGAGGAGGAGGAGGAGGAGGAGGAGGAGGAGGAGGAAGAAGAAGAAGAAGAAGAAGAAGAAGAAGAAGAAGAAGAAGAAGAAGAAGAAGAAGAAGAAGAAGAAGACCGTTCTGCCCACATTGGCAGTTTGGGGGATCTGTTATGTGCAGATATGAACTCTGTGACTACAGGAGAGTTCAGAGCTGCCCAGCACAATAGACGGGTGCTGGGCTCTATGGCAGCCCTGAGCTCTTGCATGTCAGAGTGAGATGGCTTGACACAAGTAAAGCTGGAAACATTGCTGTATGACAAAATGAGTTGCTCTTAGTGTTTAAACTGAATGAGTCCAGTCTTCTGCTGTGGCAGGACTGTATCCTACCTCAGCAGCTTTCATTGTGGTCATGCTAGGTTCAACATTCAATTATGACTTGATCTGAGGAGCCGCTTGCAGCAGAGCCTGCAGGGCCAGCAGAGCCGGGGTTCACAGCATCCATGTTTCATGGTAGCCTTTTCTTTTCTTTTCCCTTTCCCTCTTCTTCATTTTTCTTGACTCACACCCAGTAAAAGCACAATTTTAAACCTTGTAGACAGCCAGCACTTTACTATCCATTTTTCTATGCAGTATGTCAGGTTCCCACCTGGTGGAAGCCAAATTGTCCCTGGAAAGTTGTGGACATCCAAGGAAGCATACAATTCCAGATTCTGTGCTGTGTGTAGAGGTTTTCTCAGCAGCTGTAGGAGAGATGGCAATTGTGAGATGCAATTACACCAGCAGGAATCCAAAAGCTTAGTCAATTAAAATGAAAAATGAATCTGCTAAACTGTTTAGTATCACAGTGAGGACAAAGACATACTTTTTAATGTTTGCAATATGCAGGCAATTTTTTTTGTTTATTTTAGCTTCTTTTCAACCCCTCCCCCAGAAATAATTAGTCCTGAGAAATTTTATTCAATGGGTACTTTAAAAAGTAAGTCCTAATTTTTAAAAAAAAGTTTCAAATAATTTTAATATCGGATACTGCTTACGTAGGTGAGAAAGAAATCAAGAAAGCAAGCTTTAATAAAGACGTCAGGAGCCTAATAACAAAAAGAAGCCATCGCCTCTGTGAAAAAGGAAAAAGATGCTGTGTGGAAGGTAATATACAGGATCACTCTGAAGGTGACATGGCAGGTGGGGGTGGAGGGGCTGGACCAATGGAGAGATAACAACATCACTGCAGAGAACGCCCCTTACACAAAAGGGAGGACTGAGAACACCTCTTCTCTCTTCTCCAGGTCTCTAACCACCCAGCACTGTTGCCCATAGCCAAACCCATCAGAGGCCAGCTGACCCCAGTGCCTGGAAGTCGCCTGCTAGGATCAAATCGGTGTGAGATCCGAGAAGGGCTTTATTGATTCAAAGTACTCCCACATTTTCCTCTCACCTCTCTTGGAAATGCTACAATGTAACATGTGAGTCAAGATGTTTTCACTCTGCCTTGGAAGGCTTTCAATTAGGAAGCTTAAGACTTTACCTAGAACAGGAAAAACATAAACTCTAGTCAGAAAATAAGATTGCAACACACAAAGAAGATTCACCAATGAGACTGTTTTTAAGAAGACATCCAGGTCAGGGCCATGAGTGGATGCTCCACACATATCAGAGTAGGGGCAGACAGATCACATAATTGGCACCATGAGTCTTTTCTCCCTGTCCCTCATCACTCACATTCAACTGAAGGTGGTGCGGACAACCAGACATTGTGCAGAGAGTGAGAGACCTTGGAACACTCAGTCTAAATGGAATGTCTTCTGCGGAAAGCCTGTGCGGCAGCATGGGCCAAGATGTTTACTGCCTTGCCCGAGCATGCGCAGTGAGGCTGCATGCGTGGGCTGTCTGCCAGGCTGGACTGTTCCTCCTGATCTGGACCTATCTGTGACCAACCTGAGCTCGTGCCTGGAGTGTGTGTGATTTCTGATTGGATGAGGTGGGGTGGAGCTAGATGAGGTCATTTGAGGTGAGGATAGGAGATTTTTAGCCCTTGCCCAAAGTAGAAGCTAGCTGTAGTAAGAGAAACTGTTGTAAGGGGAGTTGTAAGAAAAGCTGCAAGAAGGAGAAAAAGTAAAGAAGCTGTTGCGTGAACCCGATTTGGTGTCCATGTCGTTCGTGTCTCCTCCGGCTCGAAGGACCAGTAACAGTCTTCATCAAGTCCCTCCCCTCAGGAGCTGTGTAGAAGAGGAGACATACTGTAAGAGCCAGAGGGGATGAGGACACCAAGGAAATGCTGTCTTCCAGATATCACAGGACTGGTTGACATAGGATGACCTCACAGACTGTAGCTGCACACAGACAACCTGCACAAATTCAAGCTACACAGGTTCCCAGAGTGATGGGGAGTGGGGTGGCCCTGAGAGGGGAGAGTGGACATGAGCTCCCATCCCTAACCGAGAAGCTATCTCCGTTTGACAACTGCTTACAAAATTAAAAGTCAGTTTTCTTAATAGAGTCTTGCTGGGTATACAAACCATACTTAATAGCAGGTCCCAAGCCTGCCAGTGGAATGGAACCCAGTGATTTTGTTAAGTTTTTTCGTCTCATATTGCTTTGTTTGAGCTTTTTGTTGTTGTTGTTGTTGTTGTTGCTGGTCTTTTTCTGATTTTGTGTTTTTATGGTGTGTGTGTGTGTGTGTGTGTGTGTGTGTGTGTGCATCTGTGTCTCTGCGTACACTTATTTTGCTTTTTTAATGTTATTTTTACTATCTACTTTCTATTTGCTTGTTGGTTTTCTAAAGAAGGAGAGAAAAATGCATGGAGGTAGGGAGGAGATGGGGCAGAGAACACCAAGCTCAGATTTTCCTGTTTGAGTGTTCATATGGGAGCATTTTTAACCACTACAAGGTCAAAACACAGATATAAGCATCGATCATTAAGTCTCTAACTGAAAATTCCCACCCTTCCAGACTGTGCTTTCTGTATGTAACATTAACTTTCTTGAATCTGACTACACTACTGTGAGCCAAAATTAAGAAAGTGGCCATGTATTTTGTTTTTATACATCTGAAAGATTGTGAGTATCTTTCCCAAACTTATCCATTTTATTTGTCTTAAAGCTTAGTCATGTATTTTTCTGAAAATGGGCTTGTTTGGCTTGTCTATACTATACACATTTTTCTGTTTTTCAGAAAGAGTTTGGTGGCCCGCAGCCCTAGGCAAAAGGGCAGAGCCTATTCTCATTCTCAGACTGTAAGGAGAAAAGGCCGATTTTAATTGAGACCAAATTCCCCCAATCATTTTACAAGATCATTTTCTCAACAGATTCCATGGGAGGTTATCTTTGTCAAAGCTATAGACCTAGGAAATGAAACGGATCATCAAGAAATTCCTACAGTCTTTTCCATTGCCCATGAAGGAGCTGGCTAGCTCATATATCAATTTTCTTCCCTCTCTTTCTTTTTTTTTTTTTTCATTTTGTATTAAGTGATTTTTATCTACAAAATAAGATGACCCAGGGCACTACAAAATGACTTGTAAGTTGATACAGAAAGCAGGAAAGAGGAGGAAACTTGAAGAAGATGAATATAGAAGACTGAATGCCAATTATTTGAACAAGGCACATACTTTGTTTTTTACTCAAAGCATAAGAGCATCACTGTTATGTTAATTGTGTGTGTGTGTGTGTGTGTGTGTGTGTGTATTACACATATTTCGTGTGTATTTCTAAATGAAAAGATAACATTAACCTGTGTAAAGTGTTTGGTTGGTTGTGTTAGATGGGTACCACTCCTGCAGAAGAAGGATTGATGAAACACCTTCACTGCTGTCAGAGCTCGCTACAA
Organism: Mus musculus; assembly: GCF_000001635.26. Lineage (NCBI taxonomy): Eukaryota > Metazoa > Chordata > Mammalia > Rodentia > Muridae > Mus > Mus musculus. The sequence goes on from NC_000076.6 coordinate 23,668,002, forward strand.
CAGTTCTCATCTAGCAAGGAGCACTGGGCAAGTATTGTTTGGCAGGAATTCCCTATCATGTTTTCACATCCGTAGACATTGTGCCTGAGGATGTGTGTGTGCACCGTGTATCAACTTCATAACAATGTGTTGTGACTCTACCCTGGGAAGATTCTCAAAAATGGATGCTGAACCATATGAATGATGAGGAGGTATTAATATGTTGATGGCAATCAAAAGCAACAAGAAATAGTGAACGGTCTCCTGGAATACCCTTAGCAGTTCCCTAGAACTCCACATGCTCTAATGATCCTCTCTGTCTCCTCCACAAACTTTAACTTCCCTCTCTATTCTAGAGCTATCGTAGTACAAGGCACAGAGGGAATTTCAGTCACAATTTTTAAATAGTGGGATTTCTTTTTTTTTTTTTTTTTTTTTTTTTGGTTTCTCGAGACAGGGTTTCTCTGTATAGCCCAGGCTGTCCTGGAACTCACTCTGTAGACCAGGCTGGCCTCGAACTCAGAAATCCACCTGGCTCTTCCTCCCAAGTGCTGGGATTAAAGGATTAATAGTGGGATTTCTAATTAGTATTATGTTCACTTGCACTAAAACATTTCATACATATCATTGGAAAGAGGTAATATTATTTAGAAAACAGTTCTCACAGTATTGACACTAGCCAAGCAGATGCACAAGATTTGCTTTCTCAGTAAAGAACAATTGTTGCTCTTGAAAAGGACTCACATGAACTCACAAACATTCATAAGGCCAGTGTTAGGAGATCATATACCCATTGCTGTCCTCCATGGGCACCAGGAAGCCTATAGTGTGTAATGTTATCCCAGTTAGCCCAAGTAAATTACATGGCATGAGAATTTGAGCCAAAGACAGCCATGCCCAACATCATCTGACACAACCTAGATACAAACAGAAGCTGGAGAAGGAGGGATCTTGGTTCGTTCTGATTTCTTTCCATAGTGGTTTGTTCTTCAAGTAAGGATAAAGAAACAGGAAACAGCAATGTCACAAACCATTTAATATAAAGGCTGAAATGGTACTCCGAGAATATAACTCATGAATGCCAGAGCAACATGTAAACCGCACTAAGGGCAGAGCAAACATATTAACAGGAACCATGAAAAGAGTGGACACTCAGCAGGCAGAGATGCTTCAAGGCAGGCCGTGGAGGATGCAGGAAGTCTGAAGAAGCATGAGGAATCACCTCTTTCCCAACACCAGTTCACTCAGTCCAGCCCGTGTGTACCCTTCCACTGGCTTCCCAAGAAGAAAGCTTCGCTGCCTTTGAAAATAATAACCACTTTTAAATTCAAACAAACAAACAAACAAACAAACAGGTATTTGCTGGGTACTTGGTGACTTTTCCTTAGCAATATGTTAATATTTACAAACATGTTTTCATAACCGGTGTGTTGCTTGTATTTTGTGACTCAAATGTCACAAACATTTCCATGCTCATTAATGTCTCGTCACAGCAATGTTTCAAACATTTCATCTTTCCATTTCGTCACATACCACAATTGCTACTAGAAACACCTTGGTGCTAAGTGTCTTTATCATTTCTAATGTGATTTAAATTAGAAATGCAACGAGGGATTTGTGTATTTGAATACTTGGTGTACTGGCTAGTTTTGTGTCAACTTGACACAAGCTGGAGTTATCACAGAGAAAGGAGCTTCAGTTGAGGAAATGCCTCCATGAGCTCCAACTGTAAGGCATTTTCTCAATTAGTGATCAAGAGGGAAAGGCCCCTTGTGGGTGGGACCATCCCTGGGCTGGTAGTCTTGGGTTCTATAAGAGAGCAGGCTGAGCAAGCCAGGGGAAGCAAGCCAGTAAAGAACATCCCTCCATGGACTCTGCATCAGCTCCTGCTTCCTGACCTGCTTGAGTCCCAGCCCTGACTTACTTTGGTGATAAACAGCAATGTGGAAAATGTAAGCTGAATAAACCCTTTCCTCCTCAACTGCTTCTTGGTCATGATGTTTGTGCAGGAATAGAAACGCTGACTAAGCCACTTGGTATCCAGTTGATGGTGGTGTTTGGGAAGGTTATGCAGTTTTGGAATGTGGAACTTTGCTGGAAGAAGGATGAGACTAGGGGGTGAGTGGGCTCTGAGGGTTAACAACCATCACAGATAGCATCTCGACCAACGTCCGTTCTTTAATAAACTACCCGAAGCATAGAAGATGGTCAGTAACTGGTCATGTTGAGATCTGATTGTCATGGTGTTTGGGCAAATAATTTTCATAATTTTATGCCTCAGCGATAGGAAGCAGAAGTGAAGCACAGCAGACGCTGTGCAAAGTTAAGTTCCAACAGTAAGCAAAGAAACAACCCACAGAGTGGAGACACATAGGTCTTGAGGACTATTCTGCTGAGGTAGGAGTTATCCACAGTGGGGAGTACACATGCTAGGGGAGGAGAAAGACGGGCCACATGCTGGGTGGTTTCCATCGCTCCATGAGACACAAAGCACACAGCACATTCGATGCAGAAATGGCAAATACCTAGGTGGCATGTTAAGTACCTTACTGAAGGCATGTATGTAAGGACATAGATCGAAGAATAATGAGCAAAGCCCTTGATATCTTCTATGGCACTATTTGTAAATGATGAGTACGAGTACATATATTTTCTGAGGCCGCTATTTGACTACAAATTAGAGCTATACCGAGAAAGCTGATCGATGAGCCATTCTCAGAGAGGAAGACGACCTCTGGAAGATAAGTAAAAATTATTAGATATCCATCTGTAAGTTCACTTATGAATCTACCCCACAATGAGCCTCTTTTTGCAATTTATTGTGGGGGCTGGAGAGATGGCTCAGTTGTTAAGAGCAATTCATGTGCTTGCAGAGGACCTGGGTTCTGTTCCCAGCATACACGTGGTAGTTCACAACTATCAATAACCCCAGTTCCAGGAGGTTCAACACCCTCTTCTGATCCCTAAGGACACCAGACATGAATATGTGCACACAGGCAAAACACTCATGCACTTAAAATAAATTAATCTAAAAAAATTGTAAGAGGAAATTGTACTATCCTTCTTTACCCATGAGAAAAGAGAATAGAAAGAATTTCGGAACTCTAGTCAAGATAAACATCAAATGCATTATTATTTTTTAATAAATCTTTCTGAGGCGGGTGGGTCCTCAGCCAAACCATGACCACAGACTATCTAAAGTATAGTATCTTCTCACTGTGACCACAGATTTACTAGCAAAAAGGCAAAAAGACAGAAGTAAGAAACAAGTGCCAATTTTTGTCTTTGTGGGTAATTTCCTGTTTTAGCAAACTCATTGTGACCCGTTGATGTCAGGTTGTAAGCATTTAAACTCCCACCGTGCACCAGCCCAGTGCGCCATCTGGGTAATTCTAAGTGTTGCGGTCACCTCACTTGTCGGTTCTGAAGTTCTGTTCATAAAAAGAATTGCAGTTGATATCACATTGCACAAGTTCCTGGAGCCTGGGCGAGAATACTGACACGAATCAATAATACTGTCTGGGAAACAGTTTAGAATAAAATATTACAGAAGGGCACAAACACACCGGGGGTGGGGATACTTCAAGCTCTGATTAAATATGGCTGCCTCAGCTCTCCTCTGCGCTGTGACAGATGGGGACAGTACTTACTTTGGTGTTTGATGCACTCTTCTGAACTATGGGCACTAAGGTAACATCAAGACGCCAGCTTCTGTTGCTCGCACGCCCCCTGGAGGCCGACACTGTACACACACGCAGAGAACCTTGTTTCAGGAGGGCCAAACATATCTCGGAGAAAGTTTTCCAATACTGATTTTTCTCAAAGCCCCACCATAAAAGAAATTAATAAACAAAATAAATAATGCTGATCCTCCTTTTATTCATGCTCCAAAGAAAACAGAGAAATGGGGAGTTCATTTATTCAAGATGACAAAAATGTCCTAGTGTACAAGTGATTAACAAAATTGTCCAAATAGAAAGTACCACTAGGAGACTAGGTAAACGTCAGCTTTAAATAATATTTGATTCATGAAAAAGAAATAGTCCACACTATCATGTAGGAACAATTTATTCGTTTTATATTTCTTCCCTGTGTGACCTACTGAGGTTTGAAAACATTATGTGACACCCATATTATATATACATACATATATGTCATATATATATATATATATATATATATATATATATATATATATATATACTCCATCTAAATTTACTATAAGCTTATTGTAGCACTTAGTTTAAAAGTTTGACTTTTTTTTTATTCTACCAACCCTTTTGTTTTGGCCTTCCATAGAGGCAAAGCAAGCAAACAAATAAACAAAACACATTTTTATGCCTGGAAATAAAAAGTGGGTGGCAGAGCCGCAGAAATATTAGCTTTCTGTAAGATGGACACTGATTTCCTCTTTGAGAGAGTGCTTGTGTCCCTGGATACCCTGTGTCTGCAGAGAGGTCCAGCAATGCTCGCTACCTCCTCGGTTCTGTTATATGCTTGATTGAAACCATTAGCACAACGTAATGAATTCCATATGTCAGCCTTATTTGGTTATTTAAGATAGGAATTTTTGAACATGCAATTGTGATAAATCCACTCTGAATAAACTATGTATTTCATTTTTCCCCCAGCTGAAATTTTTTCTACCTATTATTTGAAGTGGTTGAATTGGTATTTGCATATCAGTGCCTAGGCAAACTCAGCTCAATAAATTTGCACTTGTAGCGACTTTTTGCTATATCTTTCTCATTGAGAACTACTGGAGCATCTATGAGAGATTTCACTTTTTCAGGCCACTTATGCCTAAAAGCTTTTTGTTGATAACCAACTATACTCTTCATCTGTCTGGGGAATCCCACATTCTGTAAGAAACAGTATCTGAAGGCACCATTTATTTAAGTGGAAAAATTATAATGTGCTACATAATAACCCCGAAATACCAACTAAATTATTAACGCAAAGTACAATTCCTATATATAAGTACCAAACAGTAAGCCCAAGTAGAAAAAACCTAAATATCAATTCTCAATTACCCAACAGCTAATGCACAGTAAATATGCAGCTGTTCTGGGTAGAATAAGGTGGCCTCTTTTAATAGAAACAGTTTCTACATAGAATTCTGATAGAACCATCAGTATAACAATAGCCTTTTCCTGTATATTGGTGAACTTGGAAGAACATTTTTTCCCCTTTAAAAAAAAAAAAACTCAGATAAATGATGCTATACCAAGGTGTGCCTGTTAAGTTAGAAACTAAAGTAGCCACTCTCTCAGAAACCTGTATCTTGAGAAATCTTCAACAGAGTGATCTTCGTTGCCAGTGTACCTGTAAACTCAAGCAGTTGCTTTGAAACTACCCCATTGGTCTTTGGGGACCAGCTAGTCCAAGCTGGATGACGGTGTGGTCACAACAGCACACAGCTGTCGCCACCCGTAAATGGCTTTTCCTGAATCTGCCAGTGCAAACCAGAATGAATCTGACAGCCTAAAACACCAGAAGCTCAGCCCGTGGCAGTTGTGGAAGCCGGAAGTTGAGCATCCAGGTGTCCTTGGTATCTCAGAGGCAGAATCCGACTCCAGCAACCACTTGGCTGCTTGCAGCTGCTGACAACACTCCAGGTCCTTGTTTTGCAGGCACACAATCCACCCCTCAGGTCTTCACATCTCTGCTCTCTGTCTTCCCCCTTTGCCTCTTATCAAAGTAAGAGCCCACCCTTGATCTTACTGCGCTCTTTCCAATGTTTTAGATAGATCACATCTGTGAAGACTCTTCTCCAATTCATCTCCTTTGCAATGCTTTCAGTGGGTGTGTCTTCGGAAGAAAGCTGGCACATTCAACCTGTTGAATCAAGCTTGGTTTCACTAGCTAGCATCAATTCTAGAGAGCAGACCTTGCAGAGGCAGGGAAGCCATGCATCTCCTCCCGCACGTTGCACGTTGACAACACAATTATCAATTCTTACTTTCAATGTTCTTTTAATTTGAAAAACAATGGAGGACTCAGAAGTTTTTGTTTGAGGAGGTTGAGGAGTAGGGGGTCCCCTGACTGAGGTATATATAACTAGTCCTTAATGGTTTCTTGACAGTACCACTGCCTATAGGTCTAAAGGCCATCTAAGAGGCAGGGGCTTGCGGGTCTGAGGGGCAGAGGAGTGATCCTGTGGAAGGTGACTCTCGGGGTCTCTCTGGAACTGCATGAAGAGCTTTGTGGGTTTTCTGGTTTCCTTTCTTAGATTGCTTCTGAAGTATTTCCATAAACGCTACCAATAGACAGCATTCCAAGTGAGACAGTGCATAAACAAAAGTAAAAGGGGACTCTCTAGACTGTCATATTTGAGGGTTCATCTCTGGAGTTTGTGACTGGTGACTTGGGTAGAAATCACCAAGCAACTGAGCTCAGAAATCTGACCCAGTTTTTTATTAATTATAAATAAAGGTACTGGCCAGTGTTTACAAATGTAGATACTTACACATTTTTATAAGCATACACACCCATTTACACAGTGAGTGTGTAACCAGTGAGCACTCAGTGATGACCTTGCAGACATCTTTTTTTTTTTTCTGTTATCAACAGACTTCACCCTTCTGAGATTTTCCCGACTTTTCCCCACTCCTTTAACTGCCTCTTTAAAAAAAAAAAAAATTAAATAACATTTTCTTTCAAGCCCTCTACTGTTACAGTGTTTCAGCCATCAAAGTCCGCTCCTGGCCATTTTCATTTACCTTGTGACTCTGACCCTTTGTGAAGCTTGAGCATTTTCAGAGTAAGCTGATCCTGCGGGTCCCCAAGGACGTTATTCTCATTTATTCGCTCAGCCCTTTGAATGGAACGGGCTGCCCTTGGCAGCGGTTCAGCGGGCCCACATTCAAAGAGCACACAGTCTTTTCTCTTCCAGAGGCCTTTCAAAAGGCGGCCCAGGGTTTGTCCAAGGGCTCTAATGGATGTCAGTCATTGAGCACGCTACATTTCATTCATGGCTGCCAGAGAACGTGATGAGTCCAGAAGTAGACAAAGAAAAGCAGCAGACAGTGGGGTTGAAGGATAATTTTCCCAGCCTGTGTGACATGGTGTTCCGGTAGGAGTGGGACTGGGGGACTTACGACAGGGGAGATGAAACCCAGGAGTTAGCTTGACTTAAAGTCTCGCCCAAACCTCCTAGATAACCTTAGAGGCAAGATCTCATGAAACAGCATTTATCAGAAAGGCTGGTGCCCTGGAGGAAAGAGAGCTGCGGCACACCAGCCCGTTTCTCCTTTCCCAGGTGTAAATGAAGCCATAGAAGCTGCCTCTGTGCTTTCTGCATAGACACCTCTGGCAGTTAGCTCTACTTTCCCAAACTCCCAATGCTTGTGATGTTGGAGTCTCTAGTGAGGAGATGTCTGGTGAAGCTCGGAGACAGTCCCAAGGGCATGGATGGGGGGTGGGGACAAAGGCTTGGCTGGGACCTCTGTACCTGCCAACTGGTGTGTCACAGAGAAGCTAAAATTACTGGCTGGACAATTATCTGATTAAAGAGAACCTTTCATTTGAGGCTTAAAAAAAAATCCAGACTGAAATCAAAACCTTCTAGTAAGTTTACTTAAACTACTTAAAAAAAAATCTATACAAAAGAGGAGTGATTTTTAAAAAAAGAAAAAGAAAGGGGAGAGGAAAAAAGGAAGGAGGATAGAAAAGAAAAGGAAAAGAAAGGAAAGGAAAGGAAAGGAAAGGAAAGGAAAGGAAAGGAAAGGAAAGGAAAGGAATAGACAAAGAAAAGTGAAAAAAAGAAAGGGTGCAGAAGGCACAGTTCTTTCTAGAATTTTCTCTTTTTCTTTATTTTCTGGCTTTCTTTGTTTTGGAGTGAGGGTTTCATAGCAAAATTATACAGTAGAAACTTCTCGTATCAGATTTAGTCTTAGATATCTTCACACACACACACACACACACAGAGCACTCAAAATTATAGTTTTAAATTAGTTGAGTCAATTGATTAAATAAGGTTCCGCTGATTCCCCCAAACCGATTCATATTTTCTTAGCTTCACTGGAATTCTCTTGAATTATGCCTCTGTCAGGCTGCATCAGAACTGTGTTTTTATGGGTCCTGGATTCCACAGAGGCTGTTGTGGTTTGAAAATAGCAGAACAATGTGCTGCTGCTGCCCCAACCAGTTAATGACCTGCACCGTAGCTAAAGGCCCCAAACCACATGAGGCAAGCGGGCTGGGCCTGCCTGGAATGTGTGACAACCGGAAAAGGGACCCTCATCTCGTCTTTCAATATGTGCTGAGTTGGTGTCATCTTGAAATCTTACTAATAACTTCACCATAGTTTATTATGCTGCCTTGTCTGCTTTAATGAGAGAGAGAGAGAGAGAGAGAGAGAGAGAGAGAAGAGAGATTGCAAATTGTGAAGTCAGCAAATAGCAATGTCAGAACTTATTTGCAAAAAATAAAATTCTTAGTCTAGAATAAAGACTTCAGGGTTTTGAGGCTACAAAATAACTATGTGCTGGTAGTGTTTCTTAAAGGCTTGCATTAAGCCCTGCATGCACGCACCCAGGGATACACACACCAAATTGTGCGTCTTTGTTAGAAAAATAAACCAGAGAGGAAGTACAGGAGGAAGGGAACAAATGAAGGGAGAGGAGTAAAAGCAGCAGGATGTGCAGAAGGAGCTAGGGAAAGAGGGAATGGCAAAAGAATCAAGAAAGATCAAATTCTTGTCTACATATGCACCATTTGTGCTCAGAGATCAGCTTGATCAAAAGATACACACCATCCAATGGAATGGTGACTACACACACACAAAACACGCACCTTCAAAAGCCTTAGAGACCACAGGAAGGCAGATGCTGACAACAGTATTCAATTTGTTCTTCCTTCCTACACAGTGGTTCTAGTCCCAAGCCCCGCCCTACCCCAGAACACACTCATGTATCATCACGAAGACTCTGTTTAGTGCTTACGTCTTCTTCTGTCTCCAGTCTACCTCAGAGCTGCCTCTGCTTCTTACGGAAAGTAAGTCATGGCGTGACAGCCTCTGGAGAGCCCCAGCCTGGCCCCTCCGGCTGGCACAGGTGGCACTCAGAGCCTGCGCGTTGCTCCCCTGGTCGGCAGCTTGCCATGACTCAAACACCCGATTCCTGATGAACTTAATTGTTTCAAAAGCATTTTCATGTGGGAGCCTAAACTCTCCACCAGCAAGCTTTTCCATCCTTTTTAGATCTGTAACTGTGTCACAACGTCTACACCCCTCCCGTCCACCCACTGCAGAACAGCCTTTGAAATTGCTAACCCAACCTGTCATTCTCTCTGGCAAAATGAACGCATTCCCCAGCTACTCCTAGTATGATATGGTTTCCAGACCCTTTGCCGTTCTTCCTTTGAACATGTTCCAGTTGGCTGTCAACTTCCCTCTTAAAATGTGGTGCCCAGGACTCAAGGAAGCACTTCCTGTGTGACCAACAGTGAATGGGGTTAGACCGGGAACTCCCTGATGCGGACGATGCTGACAACAGTCACTAGACTAGAGCAAAAGACTGAAGTGTTTAGCAGCAGATCTGAGTGTTTGACTTATATTAGCTTTAAGCCTAAAGTATGTTTTATATTCAGTAATGGCTCCGATATTATCTATTCTTTATGCAAGACGCCAGTTATTTGAGGGAGCAGGGTGGTGAAGGGATATGTGGGCAGAATGCTTGCTATGAATGCATGAGAGCCGTGCTGGGGTCCAGGCTGCGAAATACAAAGATCCCTGAAGCTCTTTGGCAAACATAACTGAAGAGCTCCGTGTTGGATGGAAGACCTTATCCCAAAAAGATAACATGGAAAACAGTGAGAGAAAACATCTGACATTGACCACTGGCCTGTACGTGCGCATGAACACATATGACCATATATGTGTGCACACATACACATACAAACACAAGCTGATTGTTTAAATCTAGTATTTTTATCCTACCAAGCTTCAGCTTGTTTCAAGTATTCTATGTAGCTCATGAACTATTTTAAAGATCTATTTTTCTCCATTTGTTAGCTAACGCTCCAGATTTCGTTTTGTTTGAAGTTTTAGTAAGACTTCATTCACTGAACAAAAGAGGGAGTAGGTCAATTAGAGGTTCAGTGGGGTACCTTGGCATTGAGCATGCAATGAATGTCTGTGATCACCATCATTAGAATACTCAGCGACCTTCCTGCTCTATCACAATAACTTGCAAAGTCTTTTGAAAGGAAAGAGAATTCAAGAGATATAAATAAGAGAGAAAGGAGGGAACATGAAAGTAATGATGCCTCTGGGGCTGGGTTGGAGCTCAGTGGGGAACTGAGCTTGGTTCTCAACACTGCCAAAGATAGGAGGGTAACATGGGGGACCTGTAACTCACTTGCCCCTCAGAAGGCCAGACCCAAGGCCTGGGAGCTGAGATGGGGGAAGAGTAGAGCTGACCCACCTCAGGTCCTCAACATTCTCTAGAAATGTGCTCACTTCAGCTCCTTCTTTTCTTTTTCTACTGTTTTAATAAATGGGGGGGGGGGGGAGGGAGGTAAGTAGAAATCAAAGCCAAATATTTTTGTTGTCTTTCAATTGATCATAATTTCTATCCCAATAAAACATGGTTAGAAATAGCCATTAGAAGAGTCATTGGTTTATAGTTTAGGAAGAGAACAGTGTTTTTCCTATGGTGTGCCAGTACGATACAGTTGACCCGAATGCTTCTGGCTCTATCAATAGGCAACAGACTGAAGGAGAGTCCATTCAGTGAAATGTACAAATAGGTCAATATTGAGCGTTTTGAAATATAGTTCCTAATTATATTCATAAAGACTAACAAAGCTAGTGTTGGCATCCGGCAGCTGCTGCAACATTTTCATTATGTGACTGTTTCCATGTATCTATATTTATCCTTTATTTGCAAAGTTTTTATAACATATGCTTCTAGTATATACAAAATGATCCTAAATGAATGAGATTTTGATAAGTCAACATACTATGTCATTTTAGAAATGACTTATTTATTTTTATTTTATGTACATTGGTGTTTTGCAAGCATATCTATGTGAGGGCATCAGATCCCCTGGGGCTGGAGTTACAAACAGTTGCGAGTGGCCATATTGGTGCTGGCAATTGAACCCCGGTCCTGTGGAAAAGCAGCCAGTGCTGAGCCACATCCTCCAGCCCCACACACTTTTAGTCTGTGTTTCCTGACTGTTCATTTGCACTCTGAAGAAAGGCAATCATTATTTTCAGAAAAAACAGGGTTTATAACATTAAAGGATTATAGATTTTCAAATACACTTTAAACCTCTAGAATAAATAGATGATTTGTATTTAAATGAAAGCAAGTGAGTACCCAATTGAATGAGAAGAAGAAAACATGATTTTGAGCATCTGTAAGGACCACAGCAGAGACTTTTGGATAACAGATGGGTAGAATCCAGGACTGAGTAACTAAATTAAGCCATGAACAAATCAATTCCTTTTATTTTCACAAAGAAAATGTAAAACCTGGTTATCAGAAAGTATTATTATCTGAAAATATTGCTAGAGGGAGCAGAAGAAATAACTCATCCCTGGGGCTGGGGGAAGTTTGTGCCAACACAGAGCTAACAAAATGAACAGAGCTTCCCACCAATGAAGAGATTTGCAGTAGCAAATCAATTCTCCAGTACACTGAGATTTCCTTAAAGCTGTTCTCTTTGGCAAGTGTCTTAGCTTGCAAGAATTTCTTGCTTACTCTTCTTCAGCCACTGATTTATGAGCAGGAATTAAAACCATCCGATGTCAACTAATATTCAGTTAATATTTTAAAATTTTTCCATAACTAATTAAACTCATAAACAGATAGTGATTGAAGGCACAAGCTGTACAGTTGAGGGAATCCATGTCCAAGGTGGCCCCAGAAGATGTTGTCCCGAAGCAGGACTTTGGCTAACGGGATTGTGTTCTCCACTCTTTTCCATTCCCTGTGGTCGCTGCAGGCCCTCAGTTGATGAGCCAAGATGCCAACTCATCCTTACTGAACTTCAAACCTCAGTGGGAAGTGTGGCTGTCCCTAGACTCTAAGGATGAACAGAAATGGGAGATTCCACTAAGACATTGTGCTCTTCTGCATTGTTAAATATGAAACATCGAATGGCTTGCCATTAGGGGCAATTACAGGGAAAGTTAAAGTAAAAACTATAAAGTATATTCTACAAAGGATCCAAATTATGGTAACCCTCAGTTGTTTACTGATTTAATGTAGACCTCGAAAACAGCAATGGGCCCAACCGTTTGAATATTCAGTTTCTGATCATTAAGGAAGACATGCACTGACTATAACAAACAACAAAGTCTAAAGCCATGTTGGCGTATTAGCAAGGCACTCTTGTCACTGTGGCCGGGTAAAGGTGCTATTTAAAGCAGTAGGTTCTCTGAAAGCTATTTGGGTCCTTGAATGTGAATTAGTGGGAAGAAAGGATTATCGAGTCAGAAGTATTCTGAGTCTGCCCATTGCTATATTGAGAGCAATGCACCCAAAGGCTTCTCAGAGGATATCTTCAACTTATACATCAATCAATCAATCAATCAATCAATCAAAAATAAATAAATAAAAATAAAAAACAGGACCCTGAGTAGCTTGTCCAAGAAAATACAGACAGCAAATGGCTGAGCCAGACCCCAAACCAGGACCTTGGATCTTGAGACTCACATTCTTTCCCACTGCTACTGGCTTGTATTAAACTCCAAAATGCACATTTTAAACAGGGTATACAATTTGGAAAACTTAGGATTATAACCTTGTGCCTTGATTATTTCCATTAGCATTTATTTTTTAATCTTCCACTGTCCCTAGGGTTCTCATTTTTGGATCATTGTTATCTGATTCTACTAAACCTTTATCTTTCACTTTTCTACATAATTTCTTATGTAGAATCTTACGTATTCCGGAGAAGTATACTAATGTTTAAAATTCACCTTCCTATGTTTCTGGTTATGTAAAGGTCTTTTATCGCTTTGAACGGTTTAAGGTTTGCTTTTAAGGCTATGAGAGTTGTTTCTTTTTAATGGGATGAATGTGACTATGATCAGGACCAAGACCCTGGCGTGTAATCAGTAGCAATTTAGTGGAGAAGCAAACTTTCCAATTGATAGAGCGTTTTAAAGAAAATTATGCATTGTCCAGTTCAGGAAGCTAGTGTCTTCCAAAATGTTTGAAATATTCTCTGGCATTAAGAAAGTTGCAAGCTTTGAGAACAGAACACAAGCCACGGTTTATGGTGTTACAGCATCCCATGGCTTTGTTTTCTGAGAAACAGGCACAAACATTTTGAAGAAAAGGGTTTCACACTGAATATGTGGTGAACAGGTTACTACTATCAGGCTCACAGCAAATATGTTCAATTTTTCTAAGTTTATACACAGTAGAATGAGAAGTCATTGGGAATTTTCTAAGAGAAACCTAGGTTTAAATTCCAGTTTTTTAGACTTGTAGCTTTTGGGGACTTGTACCATTTCTAGAACAATAAAAGCACTATTATAACTGAAAGAATGCTCATGAGTCCCTGACAGACAGTGTCTGGGTGATGTGATGGTGGCATTCGAGATGGGGATGAAGATGCTGAGATATCCTAAAGATGAAAGAGAAGGAGGCAGAAGAGAAAGCCAAGAGTCTGGGCAAATCTAAGATGACAGCAATTTAGAACCTGGGTGGATAATACAATGCATTGATCATCTGGGAAGTGTTTTCCTCTTAGAGATGATCCGCAGAAGTATAGGCCTGTGATGTTTATGCCTGGTCTCAAAAAGTTTTATAAAACTTTGCAGAACCGAAAAAAATATGCCCTGAAATAGCATTGTTTTGCAGTATGTGATTAAGAGGTCATAGAACTGACATTTTAATTCACTATTTAAAATTAACTGTAAATGTAAATGAGGTAGTTAGAGTCCCCAAAGAGAAATATACTTCAAAATATGTTTTTTGTGATATTTGTAATATTTCATCCAAGGGCAGCAATTATCAACCTTTGGGGGTCAAGGCCATTCCACAGAGGTCACATATCAGATATCCTGCATATCAGATATTTACATCATGATTCATAGTAGTAGAGAAATTATAGTTATGAAGTAGCAACTAAAATAATTTTATGCCTGGGAGCATAGCATAAGGAGCTGTCTTAAAGGGTAGCAGCATTAGGAAAGTTGAGGAAGGTTGTCCTGGAGTAATGTAATTTTAAATAGGAGAGCCTCTGTGAGGAGAGTAGATGTCCTGAGTTTGAGACAAGAGCATGACCACATCAAGGACCCTAATGCCTCAGAAGCACAGAAATAGCAAAGGCTTCCCAGTTAAGTCTCTGAGACATGGCAAAGCCTTCTGAAGTCCAAGACTAAATGTTGAGATATGGCTGTGTTGTAACTAAGACAAGTATCCACTGCAGCTTCCTCCTCCCCTGAGACAGCTACTCTACAGAGACATCCTACCAAGACTTGCTAGCCCCTCCTCCTTGTGCTGTACCAAATAAGCAAGCTGAGTTCCTGATCTTGTAGAAGGTGCCATCATTCAGAACCAACACAACCCACCCATCCTAGCTTTTCTGTATGAGTGTCTGTCACTCTTGGTGTCTGTCTGTCTGTCTGTCATTTCTCCATTCCCATGTCATTGCAGTTATATTTCTAGGACCTTGCTCAACAGCATGCATCAAACTTCAAGACAGTCAGCTTCCTGGTAGGAAATGACACACTTGTGCCATATTAGGGTCTATAGATATATGACAACCCAGACAATTGTTAATAAATGTTTAGGTTAGTGTGCAAAGAAATGGGTCTCATCATAGCTTTCCGTACATCTGAGGCCTTTTACTTTCTTCTCACTCACCCCCTCCCTCTGAGGTAATTTTAGAATGAATGAAGACAAAGGAAAGGGAGCAAACTCTTTGGCCCAAGCAGTATTCTCAAAGATTGTTTTATCTTGTATAGTTTTCAACACAAATAAGCTGGATCACTATATGCTGGGATATTTCAGTCACTGGAAAAGGCTATGCTGGCAGTCATGGCTGGTAGGACAGACATCTTCTGTCCTCCCTGGCTCCACACAACACAGCCCCACAGCGGCTGATGCTGGGAAGACCACATGACCTTCCCTCCTGCTTGCTAAATCTAATGTCGTTTACTCCCATGGTTCGCATTTTAGTTTTCATTTTAAAACTTTAAAACATTCTGTGAGTCACACTAAAATTCCAAAAAGCAAGAAGTCTACCCGAACACTCTGCTCTTGACTGAAGTGAAAGAAACACTGTACTATAGCTCCCTCACATGGGTCTTGGAATAACAGCCTTCAGATATGGATTTCCTCCACCCCACACTCTGCTCTCTTTTGGTGTGCTGCCCAGGTAGGCAGCCAGGGATTAATATCTGATAACATGCCTTGTTGGGCAATGTAGAATAATACCTTCCAAGCCCTGTAATCTTGCCCCTCCACAATCGAAGGCTCTGTGCCCAGCACATCTTATCCTTTGGGAAACCCTCAGAGTCTCAGTGGCCAAAAGCTAAGCTGTGTCTACCTCTTCCAAGCCAACAGGAAGATTATTCGAAATGCCTGTGTGCTGACTGCCTGCTGAACTGACACAATCCAAAAATATTTAAGAAAATACAAACATAAAGTGTTCTCTGAAGGCCAGATGTCTTTTCAGAACTACTTGTACTGGCCGTTCTGTTGAACACGCTCACAGAGACCATATTGTGGTCATTAATGTATGTTTGCCTATGCTATAAAAATTGAGAAAATGATATTGTATTTTGTCTATAGGAGATAGACATCTAAACTGATTTGCATATTCTTTTCCAGGTATTTTGATTTTAGATATAAACTGCATTATCTCTTTTTCATGTTTATTCTGTTACTATTCTAAATATTCTAAAGCTCTATTTTAAAGATTTAAAACCTGAGATTAAGGGGCCACCGAGACTGCACAGTAGGTACAAGTACTTGTCACAAATCTGAAAACAGATAGAAATGCTGGAAAGAGAAAACCAAGTCCTACCAGTTCTCCAGTGACCTCCACATTGGCACATGTACACACACACACACACACACACACACACACACATACACACATACACACACATTTAAAATGTAATAAAAAATACGTTTCTTAAACATTTAAATGCTCAAGTTTAAAAAAAGATTGAGAAAAATAATCACAGTAAAAGTAATCACACTTAAAATACAGTTTTGCTTTGCTGCTAATGATATTTAAATGATATTTAAACGTTGTCTCTGAGGATGCCTCATCTTGAACTCATTTAGTGAAATCTTTTCAATTGTCACTAATTTCTCATAAATAAGTAAATAAAGACCACGTTGTTGAATTCTCATGGAAAATGTGGGGATGGGAAAAGACAGCAGAGTGTTTTTTTCTCAGTCTAAGTAGCTGTACCAGTGAAAGGATGGCGAAAATCTGTCTTTCTTATACACAAATGGGTGTGTCATACTCTTTATAAGCAAATGGATATGTGATAATCTTTATATGCAAATAGGTATTAATCTTTATGTGGAAATAGGTATGTATTAATCTTTATATGCACATAGGCATGTGAAACTCTTTACATGCAAATAGGTATGTGATAGTCTTTATATGCAAATGGGTATGTGATGGACTTTTTATGTAAATAGGTATGCAATAATATTTATATGTAAATAGGTATGTGATAATCTTTGTATGAAAATAGTATGTGATAAGCTTTACATGCAGATGGATATGTTATGATCTGTATATGCAAATAGGTATGTGATAATTATGTGACTGTATCAAGTGTAGTTGGTGCAACAACATAGTTTCTGACATAGTTTTCCAGTCACCAAAATGTCTCCAATTTTACCCACCTACTCTGCTTACCTCCCTAATATAGTATGCCTCCCAAGCAGACTTCTCAGTGTATCACATGTGTATAAATCTAACAATAGTCACTACTGTATTGTAAGCAAAGTTCAAAGGGGCAGATTCCTCCATGTTGTGATTAACTATTTCCTAACTTATGAAGGTGATAACATCAAGACACTGGGGTATCAGGTTGTGCCGTAGTGTGAGACCTGTGTGCATTTGCTTATGGTCAAGTTCATGATGCTCAGGTCTTAGACACAGTAAGGCCAGCCACACAGAAAGCTCCTTAAAGGACTTCACAAGTCAACAGAAGGGTCCTGGTCATGGACTCATTGAGAGTCCTGAACAATTCAGAAACAGTGCCCCAAACGATCCATTCTAGTTCAGTAGAAACTACTGTGGACAGAATGATGAAGATCAACTGTAAATTTTCTGGAATGAGAAATAACTTTCTAAAGTTTCTCTAGACTATTGAGAATTTTAGATGCTTATAAATTTCATTTGCTTCCAGTTTAACTCAAGAAATATAAACACCTTACCTCCCAAATGACACATGTACTAATTAGTCTTCTAGTTGAACAGAAAGTAATAGAGGCGACAGGAAAATATTTGCTTAGGACTGGGGAGATGGCTCAGTCCATAAAGTGGCTGCCAGAGAAGCATGGAGGGTTGGATTTGGATCCCAGGACCTACATAACCCAAGCATTGAGAGGCACAGATAGGTCTCTGAAATGCATTGGCTAGCCAGGCTAGCTGCAGCAGTGAGCTCCAGGTTCAGAGTCAGACTCCATCTCTCAAAACCAGGTGGAGAGCCATAGTGTAAGTTACCTGATGTTGACTTTCCATGCACATATGTGTGCACACATATCCACACGCATATGGGTACACACCCATACAAACACATACATATAACCACACACACACACATGCATACACACACTTCCTGATAGAAACCTGTACAAGGTGTTGGTACCTCTTAATGTGTTTCTTTTCAGGATATGACAAGCGATAAGAGCCGGCATGACTATGGTATGGTAAGTGTTGAAACTTAGCTTTACAAAAGAAGACCCATGAAAGTGGCCAAGAGATTATTTAGTCAGTGGTCTGCCATTGTGAGACCCCGACTTAGAGCGTTTCTTTCTGGAAGGTAAAGCCCCTGGATGTTCCCCAAAATTGTTTTCCCTGATCTCTAAAAATGCAGCCAGAAAGAAGCTCTTTGTTCTCTATAGCCAGCAAAAAGCCTTTTTGTTTCTGTGTGCTACAGCCAGAGATGCGATAACTGTAGGAAGACCTACAAGGACATGGAGATAGACACCGGAGAGGAGGCTGCAGCTCACTACTCCACCCCCACCCCGCCCCACTCGCTGCCAGAAAAGAGCTGTAGCCAACTCTCCTCCCAACTCCTCCCAACTCTTCCCAACTCCTCCCAATTCCTCCCAACTCCTCCCAACTCCTCCCAATTCCTCCCAACTCTCCTCCCAACTCCTCCCAATTCCTCAGCTAGCTGTTAAAAGCCCCCTACTGTCACCGCTGGGGTCGAACTCCCCTGCCCTGTGAGGTGTAATGTGCGAGGGGTTCGTCCTCAGCTAGCTGATAATAAAACCTCTTGCAGTTTGCATCAGGTGTGGTTTTCTCCCGGGTCATTGGGGTGTTGGCCAGCTCATCCCTGAGCGGAGGCCCAGCTTCGGGGGTCTTACACCATCCTCTTCTGTATCCTGAACTCTAACCTCTGAGGAAGAGCCTCTGCAATTGGTGCCCCCAAAGGGTTTCTTAATTCTTCCCTTCAGTTTAGATGGCTCATGGGTCAGCAGCTGACCCCAGAATAAGGCATGATTGAGCAATTGCCTCCAGAGCAGCAGGACGGGCAAGGGGCCACATTCTGTGATGCTTTGCCAGAGCAAAGGGACATAGAAGAGGGCAGAAAGCACAGGTTACTTCTCCACCATAGCCAGACCATCTTCACACAGGTCTGCAGGTCAGACCATCTGAAAGCCAGTGTGCTTCTCTATCTAGTTATAGAAAAACTATCAAGGGTGCCTATAGAATAAATATAAGATTTGTGATTCCCAGATGCCATTGCAAAGTTAGAACTTTGCATTTCCGGGGTCAGCACGCTGCATTTGATGTGCTACTTAATTAATTCTCCTTAAAATTTTGATTCGGAAGCTCAATGTGTTTAAAGAACGACTTCAAGGCCTAAACAACACAGCCTTTCCAGCTCTCTGACATGTTGCCTGTAACTAGAAAAATGGGCAGAGCCAGAAGCTTTCTGCCGGGAGAGCTTTCGTTTCTCCTCTTTTGTTTTATTAACCTCGCCACAGCTGGTGCAGTTGAAAACACTCTTTCACCACATGCTTAGCAGAAGCTCAAGTGGAGTGGAGAGCACCGCCAAGAATCTGTCTGCGAGATTCACCATCAGAACGTCAGGTTTCACTTCGAGTCCTGCTCCTTTCTGATACAGCTGACAGAAACACAGGAAGTGTGCGGCAGGAAAAGCTCTCCCCAAACCATCACCCACTGATTAGTCCCCAGGCAAAGCAACAGACCAGTGATATTTTCACATCCACACAGGTACTCAGAGCTGCCAGCTTACCGAGCAGCAAGGCACTTTTTAAAACGCTGTTTAAAATTGATAAAATATTTCAACCAGTATCAATGCTTGCTAGATCCCTTGTTTTCTCTCTCTTCTTTTTTTTTTTTTCTTTTTTCTTTTTTATTAAATTTAGCTTTGTTGGGGGCTGGAGAGATGGCTCAGTGGTTAAGAGCACACACTGTTCTTGTAGGAGAGCTGAGTTCAGTTCTAAGCATCTAGTTGGGACTACTTGAGTGTTTCTGGTCTTTGTATGGTGGCTCCTCAGGTAGCTAAGGAAATCTCTAATTGCTATGTTAACTGCAGACAGAGGTCTAGCTCCCTAGGAAGAACAGTACTGGTATCCCTTTTCTTGTGTAAATTCTCTCTCTTCTTTTAATAGGCATTTTATAATCTGTAGGCTATTAATATCTCTTATAGTCTATAAATTATTTTTGATGGTTGCCTAATATTCAGATTAATACATACATTTACTATTGTCACAGATGTCATTGTCTGATGGAATACTTGTCATAACATCGGATGAGCATTCAGGGTTTTGGGGTTATTGTATTGTTTTGGTTTTTTTGCATTTTGTTGTTGTTTTGTGGGGGTTTTTTGAGAGAAAATACATTTTTAACAGAATTTCCCAATTATATGAGATGATATATATATATATATATATATATATATATATATATATATATATTTATTATAAAAGACAGACTTGCTTTCTTTGCTGTCTGGAATTTTGAAGGGCTCTACTTTTAGTGACTTTGCGATGGAATGATCTCCCAGGTGTAGGATCTCACAGTGCTTTCTATTCCACGGTGTTGAATTCATAAACACATCAAGAGAAACTACTCTGGGACCCACCACTGGGTGTATCTTATCTAGGTTGTGGGAGGAAGATTCTGGAGAGGTTGAGCTGACAAAGCTTGCCTTTACTGTGGGCAGCGCTGTCCTACGGGCTAGGATCTAAGAGTGAATAAAAAGAAAGTAAGCTGAGGGCCAGCATTCATGTCTCTCTGGTTTTGGACTATGGACACAGTAGGACCAGCCACCTCACATCCCTATCACCACAGCCAGGGGGAGTCTTGGCGCCATGCCTTTCCCTCTTTGGTGAACTGTATTTCACTGTAGTCTGTAAGTCAGAAGAAACCTTTTCTTCTTTCCTTTCTAGGTGTTCTCTGACAACAACCAGAATGGGAGCTACCTCCTCCTACCGGTTATGACAAGGTGGTACAGAGGTAAACATTACTCAACACAATATCCCATCATACATGTGTGCAGCACAAGCATTCAGTCAGAAGACAAATGTTTATTTAAAGCCTACTATGTGGAACTGGGCCTAGACGGACACACCTATAACCCTAGCACTTGAGAAACTGGGGATTGGGAATCTCAGCTACATATCAGGTTTGAGACAATCTTGGGTAACATGCAGTGCTGTAAAGTGCAGGAAGTTAGAAAGGGGCTATTAGAAAATGGTGCCAAGAGGCTCTACCAGCAGCTGACTGAGACAGATGCAGATACTAACAGTCAAGCATTGGACTGAGGCCAGGGACCCCTATGAAAGAGTTGGGGGAAAGATTGAAGGAACTGAAGGGAATGGCAACCCCACATGAAGACCAACAGTGTCAACTAATCTGAATGTGTAGGAGCTCCCAGAGACTAAGCCACCAACCAAAGAGCTTACATAGCCTGGTCCTCCAAGGCCCTGGCATGTAGGTAGCCTTGTCTGGCCTCAGTGAGAGAGGATGTGCCTAATCCTATAGAGACCTGATGCCCCAGAGTGAGGATGGAGCAGAAGCACCCTCTCAGAGGTGAAGGGGATGGGGAATGGGGGAAGAACTCTGTAAAAGGGGAGGGGCTGGGAATGGGGACAACATTTGGGATGTAAATAAATAAAATAATTAAGAAGAAGAAAGAAAGGGGTGAAGAAATCCTAAGGGAAAGAGTACAGTTAAATATGTATGATACAGAAGTAGAATGGTGTGATACTGAAAATTTAAGAGTTAAGAGGAGATAAAGGTACAAGATAAGGGGTAGAGGACGAGAGTTAACCCAAACCAAGACACGTGTGTTTCTGGAAGCAGGGGGGATGGTAACCCTATGGAAATCCTCCATTTTATAAGCCAATGTAAAATATAATTTACTTAGTTACTGAAGAGTTTTGTACATTCATGTACATTTTAATGAAATTCACCGTGAATGGTTACCACAGTAGAGCAAGACCCTTAGCAGACATCAGCAGCTTCACTGGCTACATGTTAAGCCTTTTGAGCCTTGCTGCTCTTATCGCTAGACATGTGCATTGTGTAATGACACAGTAGCTAGGCTCCTCAATGTTGAGGCTGCTAGCGCCAAATGAATTAGACTAAATTATCTGGAAGGAGAAGAAGTGGATGAGTCCCAGTATGGTTTAGGAATGAAGAGATGAGGATTTCCTAGTGGAACTGGTGTGGGGCTTAGAAGAAGAAAGGATTCAAGGAAACCAGCTTTAGGCAACCAGAAGGTGATAGGGTTGTTTATTTGGATGGAGAAAAGTGGGAAGCTGTGGGGTTTTAAAGAAGAACCTTTGCTCATGATTCAAACCTCATCTAGTTTTACAGAAATATCTATGGGACAAAAAAATTAAAAAACAAAAAAACAAAAAACAAAAAAACATGAAACGGTTCATTTGAGCCATAGGACAATCCTTACCCTATTAACCTGTTAACCTGTGCCATCAAGAGCTACTATATATACTTCATTGGTTGTCGTAATGCAACAAGGTAACAGATAGAAATCCTTTATTGTTGCTGGTAAAATGTGGGCCACTATCAGCAGTACACCATTGGCAGCAGCATCTATACACATCCAGCCATCCTTGGTGCTTCTTAGTTCTCTTCAGACAGTAATGAAAGAGGTAGACACTCTGACACTGTCAGTGAGAAACACTGAAGAGATGGAGACGTAGAAGATAATGTTAGCAAATAAAATCTCCTGGTGTTCGGACAGTATAGCAATGGTGTGCACCTCACACCTCACATTTGCAGACAGTTTGTCAACTGATCGATTTTCTTAGCACTGATGACCGAGACCAGTCCTGATATCTTAACGTCAGATAAATACTATCGACTGCAATTAACCTGTCTTATCTGATAAGAGCTGGCGATCTAACTGACAACTGTCACAGCTTTTGGAATTTTCTTCTCATGCCTCTGGGCAGGTGGAGTCTGTAGTATAAAGCATGTGTCGTATCTGCAAGGTTCCCCGTCCAGAGTTGTAGCAAGAACCAAATGACACATGAGAGGATGGTATTCAAAAGTACCTTCTACCAATGAAATGTGTAGTAGGCACTGTAGAAACTATTTACAAGCTACAAAGATGTGAGTATTTGCCTTGTATCTTCTTACCACACCCCATGGCAACCACAGCATCTAATATTTATTCCAAGGCATTTACCATCCTTCAGTGGATTAAAGGAATTACTATTGAAGACAACAGATGATAAAAATATCGTGTGTCTAATTTACTGTACCTAGAGCTTAAGTTCAAAGTTTTGGCATGTTTCCTAAGTACTTTACACCTTACTCACTGTATCAAACAACCTTTAACAATTTCAGTAGTTCAAATTCTTTGCCAATAATTTTTGGCATTCTCTTTCCTGCTTCCTTAAGGAACGAACAACATAGCTTTCTGAAGCTTAATAAAGACTAAACAAAACTCTACAGTCGTCATTTGGAGTAAGACTCCCGAGTTGGAAGCCAAGCTATCTGGCTGACCTTGAGTAAGTTTGTCAACCACTAGGTGCTCCTAAGAGATAAGGAGAAAGGTAATATCACCTCAAGGAATATCATTAGGAGGAAATAAGCCACTGTTGATCACACCATCCTACATGCGACACAACCTGTTCACAATTCCACACTGTCCCTTGAGTCTCTGCACTAGTACCCTTCTCACTGAGATGTAGATAAAATATAGAACGCTGCAGGTATAAACAAATAAATGGCCTTATTGACTTCTAACTGTTCACTCCCAACACAGTGTGAAATTCCTGACAACAGTCTGAATATGTTTGCTTTTAGTCCCTGCTGACCGTAGTCCCTGGCACACAGTATGCACCTCATGGTTTCTGTTTGTTTTTCTGGTACTCAGGATTGAACTCTGGCCTTCACACACATGCTAGAAAGCACTCTACTTTAGATCTGCACTGCCAGGGTCTCACAAATGTCTGCTTAATCAGTGCATTTTATATGAATACATTCTAACAGAGCAGCAGGTCTCATGTGAATTAGAGACAAAGATCCTTTATGGCACGCCTTTCTCTAAACTGATATTAATAAGTAGTAACAAGAACACACACGGACCTCAATGTTCATTTTTTTCTTCTATTATAGATGTCATATTATGAGAAAATCACTATATCCAACACTTCTTGTAATTTTTTTAAAAAATTTTTGTGGGTGCCTATAAGAACTAAGGAATTGTAGGAGGCTTTCATGAGGCTATGACTTTCAAAGGAATTAGGAGAGTTCTCTGTGACCTCTTTGGAGTCCTCAAGAAAGGATTGTTACAAAAACCAGAGACTAGCCCCACCCAGCCTTTCTGCTTCCCAGTTCAAAGGTGTGATAGTGTCTTAGTCAGGGTTTCTATTCCTGCACAAACATCATGACCAAGAAACAAGTTGGGGAGGAAAGGGTTTATTTGTCTTACACTTCCATACTGCTGTTCATCACCAAGGAAGTCAGGACTGGAACTCAAGCAGGTCAGGAAGCAGGAGCTGATGCAGAGGCCATGGAGGGATGTTCTTTACTAGCCTGCCTCTCCTGGCTTACTCAGCCTGCTCTCTTATAGAACCCAAGACTACCAGCCCAGAGATGGCACCACCCACAAGGGGCCTTTTCCCCTTGATCACTAATTGAGAAAATGCCTTACAGTTGGATCTCATGGAGGCATTTCCTCAACTGAAGCTCCTTTCTCTGTGATAACTCCAGCTGTGTCAAGTTGACACAAAAATAGCCAGTACAGATAGCTTACCACATTGGCATCCACCATGCCCACTGGAGTCTGAACTAATGCACCTTCCATTCTTGAGATCCAGACTCCACAGTTATTATAAGCTAAACTGAACCATTTTCTTTCCAAGTAGTATTCATCATCAGGTATTTTGCCATAGTGATGACCAATATCGCTTGAAACTGGCCTATTATGATAGTAGATAGATTACTATCATAGATAGTTCTAAATAGTAAGAAAAATTTTACTAGGTAAATAAAATTCTGAAGCAAAGGATGGGGATTTTTTTAATTATTTATTTTTTTAATTTATTTTCTACACTCTATATTCCATTCTCCACCCACCCCATCCACCCTCCGACTGTTCCATATCCCACACTTCCTCCCATCCCCACCTCGTCTCCACGTGGAAGCCCCGACCCCCACCCCACCTGACCTCTAAACTCGCTGGGGCCTCCAGTCTTTTGAGAGTTAGGTGCATCAAAGATAGGGATGTTTTACTCCATACACAATTAGATACATGGAAGCGCAAGGCAGTCTGGCCTACTCTGGAAATCTGCATCACAAAACATGGGCAAAATGAAGAGTGTGTGTGAAGGACTGAAGGAGTTAAAATGGAGCATAAAAAGACTATAGAGTTGGAAAGGTCCTCAGTGCTAGATTACAAGGGGCAGATTAAGGGAGTCTGAGCATGTGACTGCTGTGATCAGTGTGTTTGGAACAACTTAGGAAGCATCTGCATCTAATTCCCAGCATGCTTTGTTCTTCCCTGACTCGAGTCCTCCATGGCACTTCCCCTCACCTGAAATACTAATCTAATGTTTGTCAGTCCCCACCTCCACCAAAATGTAAGCCTCAGAAGAGACAGGCAGGCACCTGTTTGTACTAAATATCTATGCAATCGATATGTATCTGGTATGTGGGGTCCATACTATGTGGGTTTCGTTGTCCAGCTCACCTACTTTTCAGGCCAGCTCTCTACTTGGGAGTGAGTTATTTTAATGGAGTAACAACATTAATAGACAGGAGGAAGAAAGCATTGAGCAAGATTCTCCAGCTGCACATTTTCATCTACAATTATGAAAAACAACCTAAACATCAGTAATCTATGTCACCCCAGATAAAGAGATTAAAGATCCAGCGTGATTGAAAACAGATCTATAAGGTTAAGTGCTTTCAAAAGTATGCAGAAATGGCATAATAGAATAGCTCTATTTGACAACATATATTTTCCCTAAAATAATTTCTAATTTAATTAGAAAGGAGGAAGTGGAGCAATAATGACATGTGTGTTCGCACACATCGCAGCAATGCTGTTCTAACGCTATATAATCTGAATGCATATTAGTAATGTCTTTTGATTGGACATGTTTGCATATCTAAAAATATGTTTTAACTTTTGTGTTTGCCTGTGTCATGTCTGCATGTGGGTACACAGGTATGTGCAAATGTAGACATCGTGTGTATCAGGTGTTCTTCACTGATTTCTGCCTTATTCCCTTGAGAAAGGGTCTCTTGCTACAACTGGAACTAATGGGTTCGTGTACCCAACTTCATGGGTTCGGATGTCTTGGTATCACTATTTCTTCCTTTTGATTGATCACGTCTTCACATGTGACTCATTGAGTGAGGACAGTCCACATACAGCTCTGTCAAGCCACATCCTGCAGCTCTGAAAATATTTTTTTGATTGATGATTGATGTGAAAGGGCTCAGCCCACTGTGGGTGGTACCAACCTTAGGCTGGTGGTCCTGGATGCTATAAAAACATCGGGCTAACCAAGCCACAGGAATCAAGCCAATAAGCAGCACCCCTCCATGGCTTCTGCTTCATTTCCTGCCTCCAGGTTCCTGTCTTGAGCTCTCGCCCTGACTTCCCTCACAGATGATGTGTGATCTGAGAGTTGTAGGTTGAAGTAGACCCTTGACTCCCCAAGTTACTTTTGGTCATAGTGTTTTATCACAGCAATAGAAACCCTAAAATAAACAACTTATAAAGCAACACTGTAACTGCTTGAATTGCCTAAATGCCAATGAAAGACAGGAGACACTTGGGTAAGAGAAAGGACTACTGCACACAGTATGGCCATGTGAACTTCATACTGCACACAGTATGGCAAGCCATCTGAACTTATCTGACTGGTTTTCCTTGCCCCACATCAAATGGGGGTGATGCACAGCAGCTGAATCCCCACTTCATGCATCGGTGTCACAGCTGAAAATTTTTATCTTAAAAAAAAAAAAAAAAAAAAACTCCAGTTTTATTAGAGATAGCTAACAAAGCTACCCATTTTACCACGGTGAACTTTCATCTTATAAGGTACTGTCTTTTTTTCTTAACAATGAAGAAAATTTTCTCTCTACCTTAAGGAAATCAAAAACAAAAACTTCCAGCCGGGCGTGGTGGCGCCTTTAATTCCAGCCCTTGCGAGGCAGAGGCAGGTGGATCTCTGAGTTCGAGGCCAGCCTGGTCTACAGAGTGAGTTCCAGGACAGCCAGGGCTATACAGAGAAACCCTGTCTGAAAACAAAAACAAAAACAAAAACAAAAACTTTCAGTTTGCAAGGAACTGGGGTGGGGGGAGTGCTTCAAGATGGAGAGAAGCACTGCAGAGAACAAGCATCAACAGGATCAGCATCTTGAAATATTGTCTTTAGGGATCTAGAGAAGATTCTGCTTCTCCATGTGACTATGAAGAGCCCAACCCCAACTCCTACATCTGCAATGCAACCCCTACACCTAAGGCTCAGGAGCATTGTGGAAGAGGGGGCAGAAAGATTGTAAGCGCTAGCATAAAGGATTAAAGGATTCCTACTGAGAAACAGTGTCTTTTAGACATGAAGGGGAAGCCACACCTATTAGATTCCAACAATATGGCCACCTGAGCAAGACCCTCACAATGACAATACCAGTTGACACATTTGAGAGGATAAGGAAAATTTCACAAGGTTCCACTCCTAGATGGAAAGCTACAGTCAATCAACAGCTGCTGAAAGAAGAGGAATCAGTCTTCTCCAAAGAGGAATGCCCAGATAGGCTATTCAATCTAAGTGGCCAGCCCTAAGCACATGCACATAAAAGCAACACTAAACGAACTCAATGGGTTGTATGTGTGCGTATGCGTGTGCGTGTGCGTGTGTACAGAAAACCTATTGCATGGAAAGTATGAAGTAAGGGGCTGGAGAGGTGACTTGGTGTTTAGGAGTGTTTCCTGTTCTTCCAGAAGACTGGAATTCAGTTCCCAGCACCTACATAGGGAGTCTCACAACCAACTGCCTGTAAGTTCAGCTCCAGGGGATCCTTGCCAACCTCTGGCCACAAGGGCACCTACACACACTTTGAATACAGAAACAGGCATACACATAGAACTAAAAATGACATTTAAATTCTGTAGTCAGACATACAGTGCTCATTTTGTGCCTTTTTCTATCTCCTTGAGGTCAACGTGGCATGTGCATGATCCTCACCCTTGGCAAAGGGTTCTTATTTCTTGTGTTCCACCAAGAGCAAGAATTGGTAAGAAGCACTCATCTTACTTCCCACCAGCAAACCTAACCATCCATGGACACACCATGTTTCCTTCAGTGAGGACGATACTGAGTTTCCCCTTCCCTCCCAAGACTTTACACTTGGGTTCCACTTCTGCAGGAGTTGGTGGCAATGGTGATTGTTGTCATCACTGATATTCCTTCAAATTATCCCTTCCCTCGACCTTGTATTGTCAATCAACTGTCCATCATGACTGACTGAAAGTCTTATCGGCATCTACATCTTAGTTACTTTCTATTGCTGTAAAGGAAGAAATACCATGCCCAAAGCAATTTAATTGGGAGGGTTGCTCACACTTTCAGAGGGTGGGTCCATGGCCAACTTGGTGAGAAATGTGGCAGCAGCAGGCAAGCATGGCACTGGAGCAGTAGCTTGGAGTTTACATCTGATCTATAGGATGAGAAAGAGCGAGACCCTGGTATAGGCTTTGGGAACCTAAAAACCAATAAAGTGTCACACCCTTAAAACAAGGCCACACCACCTCCAACAAAATCAAACCTTCTAGTCCTTCCCAAATAGCCCAATAACTAGGAAACAAACATTCAAATATATTAGCCTATGGAGTCCATTCTCATTCAAACCACATATGCTTTAAAATATCCCCTAATGAAATCTTGACTGAATCGCCCTCATCTCCTCCTTCATCCTTCCTTACTCAGATGTTAGGTAAACAATGACCTTGTTCACCTCATTGCCTTCTTGTCTCCTCAGCTAATCATCCTTAAGTGCCCACAACACTTAAGTGCCCATAGACACAACTATGTTCTGGGTCATTATCTATACATAGAATTTCAACTTATAATGTTATATTAATAACAACCCATCATTTCTACTCAAAAGCAACACAGTCAGTTAATTTATAAAATATGTACACTGCCTGTCTTCTTTACTTCATAGGCATATTGTGAACCAAAGCTATCATGCAAACAAGCACACTGAAAACATACATTACCATGTGTTCAGAATTAGAATTTTCTTGCCTATGGAACAAGATGTGAATTGTTATAGTTGTTACCAATATAAAATAATAGCTTGTTCACAGATATTTTGGAAACAAACAGATAAAAGAATGAATGTCATCTGGTACATCTGTGGAGAATTTGGGTTGGATATGAGAAGCTCCCAACTGTAGCAACATTAGGGTCTAGAAGACAAGAAGAAAAATCACACTTTCTAGCAAAATACAGCAGTATCTATAAATCATTTGTCACCCCTTGAAGCCAATAAGCCTATTGGTTTTTCAATAGTTGCTTCTTGAAATGCAGCCTTCTTGTCTAAATTCCATGGTAAGTAAGGAGCCATCTCATGAGTCACACCATAAATTAATTAATTAGCTAATTAATTAATTAAAATGTGTATAAAAGACATGGCTTTTATGCATAGCCAGGACTTGGGCATGGAGACAAATCAGTGCCATAAGCTACACTCTAACATAAGACACGGTAGACTCTGCAAAAGCATAGTCCTTACCATTGGTGAATATGCGCTTTCTGATGAAGTTAGAACAAGCTAGTGAGCATTTGGGGGCTCTGGGTGCCAGGGATCACAACCATCACACTAGAAAATTACACTTCAATTATGATGGTCACCTGCTTTCAAAACAGTCAAAGTTCCATGGCCTATGTCATGACGATATTCTCTGGGAGTTTGAAGGCCTTCTCACAGAGGCTACTGAGGAACTTGGAGGAATTTGTTCAGCTTTGGATCTGAAATAAAAATGCTGCTTTCAGATATGGATTGTAACATCCTCCAGTGATACTGTCTGTGGATGAGAAAAAGAAAGATAAACGCATCCTCGGTCCTGCTGCAAAGCACGCAGAGGTAAAGCTCATTACTCACCGTCAAGTTCAAGTCTCTCTACAGTTCTGAACAGATGCTCATGAATAATCGTCTTTTTGAGACAAGGCCTCTCTACATAGTCCTGGGTGTCCTAGAACTCACTATGTAAACCAGGCTGGGCTTGAACAAACAGAGGTCCACCTGCCTCCTAATTATTGCAAGTAAAGGCATGGGAAACCAAGTCCAGCCACTGTTTTAATAATTATCATTTACTCAAGAAGGTCTAATAGATGTATTTATGTATGTGCATCTATGGTTACTACCATTTTACCAGACACCCTAACTTGTTAACATACCATGTGGAAAAATGACCAAATAGTGATAATGACATTTGCCTAGCACGGAAGTGTTTAAAAGATATTAGTAAAGAATAAAGCAGGACTTAGGATGGAGGCTCAGAGTGTAGCTCAGAATTAGAGTTCTTCCTTAGCTTGTGTGAGGCCCTAGGTTTGATCTGTAGCAAAGACAAAAGAATAAGTACAAATCAGGCTATCTTCTACTTGTAGATTAAAGACACATAGACATAGCAATTAAAAGGTTGTTTAGTCAATATATTCTTTCTTCTTAATATATATTTATGTACTTTATAAGCATACAAATTTTTTATAAAAGTTGAATAAATGCACTTGAAGATCACTAGAGAAAAAAAACAAAAACCCAAAGACTGTAAAATGAAAAGTATCTTAATAGTTTTAAATATATTTTATAGAAAGTTTGTAGTTTTAAATATATCTCATAGAAAAGTTACATTATTAAATAATATATTTATCTCATTCATTCTATGCACCAAATTGCATCATTTAAATAGGAGGGGGAAGAAAGGGGGGAGAAAGGGAAAAGGAAGGGAAGGAGGAGTCTGTGTAACACCACCCAGTAGACATTCCACTGCTTGAACTAAGCTGAGCTCTGCTCTAATGCACCTTGGAACATGGCTAGCTATTACTCTGTCTAGTTATCTTGTTTCTCACAGGTCATGTATAGGCTTCCTTTCAACACCTTAAACCCTTGACATAAGCAATACAAGTGCTAACCTAAAGAGGTAATATTGTTTTGTAGCCCAGTATTTCTCAACTCAGGGCAATTTTGCCCCCAGAGTTTACTTGGCAATGTCTGGACACATTGATATTTGTTCCAACTCTAGAGTAGGGTGAGTGGGTATCCAGCATATATGGGTCAAGAACACTGCTAGCAGTCTGTTCAAAATGTTAGTAAGTGTGAGGTTGAGGAGCCGTGTGGTTCTGTAGAGGAGGCATCTATAAACAAAAGAGGGACCTAGAACCCACAGGATGTCATGGCCAAAATCATCAGCTCAGCCTTCAGATTCTGATGGCAGTTCCTCCTGGACATCTTCACACGTGTGACTGTGTCGTAGGACATGATGCTGACTCATGCCAGATTTACCGACTGAGTCATCAAAGCGTGTAATTATGCATGGACCCTGTCAACAGGGATGCAGTGGCTCGCTTAATGTTTACATGACTTGAAATCACATCTGGGTGACGGCTGAGAGATGGCATCTTCCGTGGACTGTTCTGGTACTTTGTGCCAGAAATTGTCACTAACATGAGGAGGAATTTGGAATCAAGCGAGGAATGCTGTGATGATTTGTCAGTCGTGAGTAGCTTCGACTCACAGTTATTACCACCATTTGTGTACACGACGGTCTCTTTCCCCTCATCTGTGATGCATCTGGAAAATAAAGGCAAGCCAGTGACACCACTGCACTATTTCGAGGATCCTGTAACGTTTGCACAACACACCCTGCCATCAGCAGTTATGAATTGATTGCATCTTGACTCTGAACGAAGGCAAACGACATGTGGGCACCTCGGCTCGAAAGATGCATTTAGGAGTTTCCACTCATGAGAATAATTTTGAAATTGCTATAACATGGCCTACTCCTCTTGCTTGGAGCTTTTGCTACCCTTCCCTCGTCCTCTTACTTGAGATGCGCACTCCCTCCAACACCGAAAGCCTTCTCCCCATCTGTCCTGTGTTGGGGAGCCCACACCTTCACAAGACAGTGTAGCAACCGGGACTGCCATTGTAAGACATTTCCTGCTGCGTTGCAGTCTTTAAGTTGCTTCCACTGAATTGTGGGCATCTAAATAGAATCTACTGATAAATCTTAGCCTGTGACTTGGTGTTTACAAGGCCAGTACATGGCAAGAGCCGATGAGTGTTTATGAGCTTATTCATTCAATTGGACAGACTTAAACTGTATGGAAGAAAAATGATTTGAGCTCATTTTACATAAGGAGGTGAAATGACCAGACTTTTAAAAACCTCCATATGTTGCCCCAAAGGAATGAGTATTTAACAGTAGGGTTTTAGCCAGAGAAACAGTAGACTAGGAAACAGATTCTAGAGACAGACTGCTTATGACTCAAAGGTCAGACTCATGACCACTCCATATCTAGGCCCCCACTGCTCTGAGAAGAATAAAGCTGCGGCTGGTATGTTGTCTGGTACAGAGTGGTAAAAATGTTCTTGAAAATAGAAATGTGTTCTTAGCATATATCTGAAACTGAGTGTGCTGATACACACCTGAAACCCAACCACTTAGGAAAATGAGGCAGGAAGACCACAAGTTTGAAGCCAGCCTGGACTAAATAGTAAAACTCTGTCTTCAAAAGCAAATAAGCAAAATGTAGCTGATCTAACATACATGGCAATGACATAGCTTAAAAATATATTTAGTTGCCGTGGTTGTACACTTTAATCCCAGCACTCAGGAGATGGAGGCAGGCAGATCTTTGTGAGTTCAAGGCCAGCCTGGTCTCCAAGTCCCAGGGCAGCCAAAGCTGTTACATAGAGAGAAACCCTGTGTCAAAAACAAATAGATAGATAGATAGATAGATAGATAGATAGATAGATAGATAGATAGATAGATAGATAGATGTACTATAACCTATTGTGTTAATCTCTTGGTGCCAGTTTCCAATTTTACACTGCAGAATTTTCTGATATCTACTTCATTTTCTCTGAAGAAGAATGAAATTTAAGTGTGTGGCATATAAAATGCCTTCCGTGGGTAGTAGAAAACAATCTTCCAATCCTGCAAACGAAACAAGCTGTGATACCACCCAATCCATCCCTCCCCATCTGTGAGATGAAAAGTGGGGTCCCTCCAATAGCTGACTGTGAGCATCCACTTCTGTGTTTGCTAGGCCCCTGCCTAGTCTCACAAGGGACAGCTATATCAGGGTCCTTTCAGCAAAATCTTGCTAGTGTATGCAATGGTGTCAGCATTTGGAAACTGATTATGGGATGGATCCCCGGATATGGCAGTCTCTAGATGGTCCATCCTTTCGTCTCAGCTCCAAACTTTGTCTCAGTAACTCTATCCATAGGTGTTTTGTTCCCAATTCTAAGAAGGGGCAAAGTGTCCACACTTTGGTCTTCGTTCTTCTTGAGTTTCATGTGTTTCTCAAATTGTATCTTATATCTTGGGTATTCTAAGCTTCTGGGCTAAGATCCACTTATCAGTGAGTGCATATCATGTGAGTTCCTTTGTGATTGGATTACCTCACTCAGGATGATGCCCTTCAGGTCCATCCATTTGCCTAGGAATTTCATAAATTCATTGTTTTTAATAGCTGAGTAGTAGTCCATTGTGTAAATGTACCACATTTTCTGTATCCATTCCTCTGTTGGGGGGCATCTGGGTTCTTTCCAGCTTCTGGCTATTATAAATAAGGCTGCTATGAGCATAGTGGAGCATGTGTCCTTCTTACCGGTTGGAACATCTTCTGGATATATGCCCAGAAGAGGTATTTCAGGATCCTCCGGTAATACTATGTCCAATTTTCTGAGGAACCGCCAGACTGATTTCCAGAGTGGTTGTACAAGCTTGCAATCCCACCAACAATGGAGGAGCGTTCCTCTTTCTCCACATCCTCGCCAGCATCTGCTGTCACCTGAATTTTTGATCTTAGCCATTCTGACTGGTGTGAGGTGGAATCTCAGGGTTGTTTTGATTTGCATTTCCCTGATGATTAAGGATGCTGAACATTTTTTCAGGTGCTTCTCAGCCATTCGGTATTCCACAGGTGAGAATTCCTTGTTTAGCTCTGAGCCCCATTTTTAATGGGGTTATTTGATTTTCTGGAGTCCACCTTCTTGAGTTCTTTATATATATTTGATATTAGTCCCCTATCTGATTTAGGATAGGTAAAGATCCTTTCCCAATCTGTTGGTGACCTTTTTGTCTTATTTACGGTGTCTTTTGCAGAAGCTTTGCAATTTTATGAGGTCCCATTTGTCAATTCTTGATCTTACAGCACAAGCCATTGCTGTTTATTCAGGAATTTTTCCCCTGTGCCCATATCTTTGAGGCTTTTCCCCACTTTCTCCTCTATAGGTTTTAGTGTCTCTGGTTTTATGTGGAGTTCCTTGATCCACTTAGATTTGACCTTAGTACAAGGAGATAGGGATCACAGGGCCCCCAATGGAGGAGCTAGAGAAAGTACCCAAGGAGCTAAAGGGATCTGCAACCCTATAGGTGGAACAACAATATGAACTAACCAGTACCCCGGAGCTCTTGACTCTAGCTGCATATGTATAAGAAGATGGCCTAGTCGGCCATCAGTGGAAAGAGAAGCCCATTGGTCGTGCAAACTTTATATGCCTCAGTACAGGGGAACACCAGGGCCAAGAAGTGGGAGTGGGTGGATAGGGAAGTGGTGGGGAGCGCATGGGGGACTTTTAGGATAGCACTAGAAATGTAAATGAAGAAAATACCTAATAAAAAAATTTTTTTTAAAAAGTGGGGTCCCGCATCTGCTCGGGGCTGGAGCACAGGAAGTTTGACTATGTGCATTCCATGGCAATGCTGGTGTTGGGCTGTGAGAAGCCACAGGATCCTGCTGGGGGTGGGGAGCAGCAGTCTGAGGTCTCTGAAGACTGCCAGAGTCAGGCTCAGACTCTCAGGCACCAGAGACACTGCTGGGTGCCTCAGAGGAGCAGGTTCTGGGATCCCTGGGCCACATGGAGGCCAGGGACGGCAGGTTCTCATTCTTGGACACCGCAGACACCACTGGATGTCTTGGAAGAACTGAGAATGGGACAGGGGGCCTAATGGCGGGCTCTGGCCCAGGGCCGAAGGAAAAAGGACAGGAAGAGGGAGCTCTAGCAAGTTTCCCCGGAAGAGTCTTTGTCTTTTGGAGGTGGGTGGGCGGTTAGTTTGGCTGGCAGCTATGGCTATGAGTGCAGGGAGGCCTCCGGCAGGAGATTAGACGAACGGCTTGTTAGTGGAAAACCTGCTCCATTGCTCCAGCATGGTGGATCCTGATGTCCATGGTTTTAGGGCATTTATTGTACAAAAGCAGTGAGAGGGAGAGAGTAGGGAAGTAGAGGCCAGCCATGGCCACGTGGAGAGAGGGGGAAAGGGAAGGCAGAGAGAGGGAGAACAAGAGGGCAAGAGAGAGAGGCAAGAGGGGGGAGGGGGCAAACAGCCCCTTTTATAGTGGGCTGGGCCTACCTGGCTATTGCCAGGTAACTGTGAGGGTAGTGTCCAGACAGAAAACCAGGAGCTTGGGGCATTGCCTATGTGACTGATGGCCACACACCTCTCTGGGGAGGGGGTCGGGACTGTGGGAGGTTGAAGCTGCTACAGGAACCTGGGGCCCAAGGGGTGTGGCCAATACCTGCCACCCCTCGTAGGCGAAGTCACCTATCAGGTCACTGGGGTTCAAATCCAGGGACCAGGCTGTCTGTACACAGCTCACTGCTCCACACCCACCTTCCATCCTGCTCCAGATGCATCTTGCACAGTTAGTCATCTGGTATGCCGTTCCTCCACTGACTCGCAGATACACTAGAAAGAGAAGAAAGAGTCCCCACAGTGTCTGGAGGACAAGAATTTTTCTCTCTCTCTCTGAAGCACAAGACACTTCCTGGGCTCCTCATATCATTACTTCAAAGTCAAAGATCCCAGGCTGACTGTTCTCATGATTCCTGGCCATTGTTTTGCACCCAGAAGAGGATGGGTCTAGAGCAGACTCAGGTGGAGGTAAGAGGAAGAGCATGCACCCTGGATGCTGTTTCCATGCCACTACTGTGCACCCCAAAACCAGACTTTTGAGATTCTGGGATACACAGTAATAATTCTGCTTTACCTTAAACCCATTTGCTATCAAGTTTTGTTGCTGGAAGCTAAGACTTTTCTAAACTATCCAGGACCAAGCTGATTGGAATAAGAAACACTCTACTCTTCCGGTCCATCCTAACCCTGGCATGACCCACATCATCCTCCAGAGTTCCCAAAGAATTCCCAGATTCCAAGATAACAGTTAGCAGATACTTCCTTGATCATGGAGGAATCCATGTGAATTAATGTCAGAGCAATTACTGCCTCATATTTCCCAAAACCAGAAAAACTCTCTTCATGTATTGAAGGAGGCAAATGGCATGAAGCCCAAAGACAAGCTGTTGTACTTTTCCCACTCCAGATGATGTTCAAATACAAGCCAGTTTCTTTTCAGCAGTTTCCCACAGCATCTAAAAATCTGAATGCATGCTGTTCTGGTAGCTGCCTGAAGTCTAAATTGCTGTGAACACCCGTTCCTAATCAGGGAGATCTTGATTGGAACTAAATTTGTTCTCTGTGTAGAAATCACTCATGTTCCTAAAAGCAGTTTCTCCTCTGGTCAAATTAACTGTGTAAATAATGCAAATAAAAATATATATAGGAGCAAGTGGCTTACAAAGAGGCATTTCCTTATAAGTGATCCATGTTACCCCAAATTCACATAGATCTTGCAAACAAGGGGAGGGGGCCTGGGAAACATTAGCGCACACAACCAACGGGTACCCATAAATTGCCTCAGAGTTTATACCAAACTCTAACCATTGAAGAGCTTGCTTTAAAAAAAAAAAAATGTGTGTGTAAAGAAACATGGAAAAGAAGAAAAGAAACTTGTAGGCATATTTTTAAATGCTAAAAGGAAAAATGAATTTTGAAAAATAAAGGAGATGGCACTGGAACAAGAGTGGATTAAGGGTCTCCTTGACTTTTTCAAGTTCCATCTTTAACATGTTTCTTCCATACTATAAGCACGTTACTCATCCTTTCACAATTTCTAAGGAACGGTGATTTAAATCCATGTGTTGCTTTTTATGGAATAGATAAAATACACCCCTTATTCTATGAAGCCTAAGAGGTTCTTCTCCAGTGGTGGTGCCTTCTCTTCTAAGGACACAGGCTGTATTATGGGAGGTTCAAAGACACACAGATGCACAAGTATAAGACCAGGGCACTCTGGGAAAACCCTTGCCTCCTCTCCATCATCAGGATGATGAAACATAACTAAAATTTTGGCTTACGTCCATACAAGGGACAAGTCCATGGGGGATACAGTTGCTCACTTACCCCTGCCTCTTCCCATTGTGACATTTACTCTAGAACTGCTCATTTTATCTTTGTCTAAGAAAGTGACATAAGGACTGAAGAGATGGTTCCGTGGTTAAAAGCACTAGCTGCTCTTCCAGAGGTCATGAGTTCAGTTCCCAGCACCTACACAGTGGTTCACAACCATCTACAGCAGGATCATATATACGTGGACAGAAGACTCACATAAAATACATAATGTCATTTTAAAAAAGGAAAACAAAAGGGGAAAGGAGGTAAATCACAGGAGTGTCCAGACTGCTTCAGACCAGTTAACACTTTGCTTCTCCAACAAAGGTCTCCCAAGCCGTGGTGACTGTATTTCGATTCTAAGTATGACCAGTGAGGACTGCCAATGCCTCTGTGGGAAAGGAGGATTCCAAAGCAGCCAGTCTGATTGCTGGGGTGAGGGAAAGGCCCATGAGATCATGTGATCACATTGACAATTACTGACTGGTACTTGCTCCATCACAAATCAACATATTTAATTGCAAATTTTTCAAATAGAAAATAATAAGCAGCTGTTTTTAATTATTTCCTGGTGTAGATTGGGAATGAAAATTGATTGTGTTTTGCTTAGTTTTTTTATTTTATTTATGTATTTATTTATTTATTTAACGCTCCATATTTTATTCCCTCCCCCACCCCGTCCACCATCCTACTGCTCCACATCACATACCTCCTCCCCACCCCCTGTCTCCACGTGGACGTCCCTACTGCCCACACCGCCTGACCTCTGAACTCCCTGGGGCCTCCAGTCTTTTGAGGGTTAGGTGCAGCATCTCTGAATGAACACAGACTCAACAGTCCTCTACTGTATGTGTGTTGGGGGCTTCACACCAGCTGGTGTATGCTACCTGTTTGGTGGTCCAGTGTTTGAGAGATCTTGGGGATCTAGATTAATTGAGACTGCTGGTCCTCCTACAGGGTCACCCTCCTGGTTAGCTTCTTTCAGTCTTTCCCTAATTCAACAACAGGGTTCAGATGCTTCTGTCCATTGGTTGGGTGCAAATATCTGCATCTGACTCTTTCAACTGCTTGTTAGGTCTTCCGGAGTGTGGTCATGCTAGGTCCCTTTTTGTGAGTACTCCATAGCCTCAGTGATAGTGTTAGGCCTTGAGACCTCCCCTTGAGCTGGATCCCTCTTTGGGCCTGTCACTGGACCTTCTTTTCTTCAGGATCCTTTCCATCTCCATCCCTACAATTCTTTCAAAAAGGAACAATCATGAGTCAGAGTTGTGACTGTAGGATGGCAACCCCATCCTTCACTTGATAGGGTTTGTCTGCTGGAGGTAGGCTCTATAAATTCCCTTTCCCTACTCTCAGGCATTTCATCTAAGGTCCCTCCCTTTGAGTCCTGAGAGTCTCTCACCTCCCAGATCTCTGGTGAATTCTGGAGGGTTCCCCACCCCACCCCCGTAACCTCCTCCCTCCCGAGGTTGCCTGTTTCCATTCTTTCTTCTGGCCCTCAGGGCTAGTAAATCAAGCAGCATAAATGTGTATGTATCTGTCTATAGAGATATATGGTCGTCTTTGGGTAAATGCCAAAGTTATGCTATTTATGTATTTTTAAGTAAAAGTATTGCTCTGAACATCATTCTAAGTGACAAGAAGTAAACTTGTAGCTCAGAACTAACCCTTCTAGATGTAATAATTCAGCTAGCTATTGTGCTTAAAACTCACCCCCAAATAATTGTTAGATCCATATTGCGTTTAACTGTAACAAAAAGTAACATTTTGGCATCCTAATCTACAGCATTTCATCTCTTACCTGTTCTGAGTCTCAAGTGTTAATACCAATGTTCTTCACAACGCACCAGATGTACTAAGAGCAAGCTGTCTGTCGTTCCATAGCATATTCACGTAAGCTACCAAGATTCATGGTGTTCCTGCATTTGAATATAAATGTATTGATGAGCCACAAAATTTGAAAATCCCCTCTCTGTTTCTTTTCTTAGTAAGTAATGCATGTTAAAGTGGTCCATGGTACATCTTTCATCAGGTGTTTTGTTTTTTTTTTTTAAACTAACTAAAGCAGTTCTTTCAGAGAGACTAGGACCATTTACCATTAACCAGATGGGAAAGTTGGCTCAGTATCAGCACTTCAGAGAACTTTGAGCCTCACACCCCAACACACATAAAAATAACTTGCAAAGCCTGTGCAAACACAGTTGGTCCCATATCCAGAGTTTCTAATGCAGTACATCTGGGGATGTTCCGGGGAATCTGCATTCTGACAGGTCTCCAAGTGATGCTGACGCTGCGGCTGCAGCCTATGAGAACCAGGACTCTGTGGCTTTGCCAGGAAGTTTAACTATTTGCCTTCCCTTTTAAGCAACTGGGAGAATCTTTTTCCTAGCTTGAAGCCTGGAGGTCTTTTTAGTCAAATGAAACTGAGATTAATATCGCAGGACCTCCACCATCCCTGAGTTATAGTTTCATCTTTACCTGATACATAAAAGTCACTGAAATAATAGACTAAAAAGAAAGAAGAAACTTGAAAAAGATCAGCTTCATCTTAACCGTCTTCTTGAAAATATAAATTATCTATGAATGTAAGTCATGAAACCCAACGCACGCTCTCTGTAGCATAAGAAAGTTTTGACACAATCAGTGAAGAGGCAATCTTATTCCTAAAGTAGTCCACTTATCTGGTGCAATACTTGATGGTTAACATGAAAAATGTGTATTATGTTCTTAGAAGGTTTTATGCTCTTAAATGTTTTTTGATTCAGTACCGATGGGTGCCAGGTGTGCGTAAGTTTCATACATAGAAGTTGCTCAAAATAACTTTTACAGGCTACGGCTCAATCAAAATGTCTCTTCAAGGCTCATAAAGACCACATAGAGTCCATGGCATTCTTTATGAACATCATTTCAAACCTAACATGGCATCTCATATCTGAATCCTAGCACTTGGAAGGCAGGTATATCCTGAGTTGGAGACCAGCCTGGGCTACATAGTAAGACCTTGTCAAAACAATCATTTCAACAAGCAACCATAATAACCCAGTAACTTCCCACGGCTGCTTCTCTTTCTTTTCCATGATGCCTCCTATGGACACAATGCCAATGTAGCTCAGTAAGAGCAATCTGCAATTAGATCAGGGTATACAACTGATTGACAGGCACTAGAGGACGAGAGAAGCAAACATTTCTGCTACCGCTCTACGGATTGTGTTTCTTGAGACAAAAATCTATGCCAAGAATCAGGTAGCCAGAGATTAGCATAAGACACCATTGAGACTGTGCAGACAGTATGCTGTTTCAGGCCTGCACAGGGAGCCCTCCCCACCCCGAGGCCATGGCTGATTCTCTGCTTACTGTTAACACTGATTCCAAATCCCATCCTTCCGAGAGTGCTTATGCCGTGCCAACCCCATGAACCTGAAGTCAATGACAAAGTTATTTGCAATGGCTGTTTAAGACACGTCCAAATGCTTTCCATTTTAACCCTTACGGGGAAGCCTAAAACCCTTTTCTGAATACATTTTAATACGTCATATGTGCTCCAAGAAACACAGCTGTGAGTAGAAATGCTGTACCCTGCCACTGTTCATACACATTTAAATAGTTCGGTAGTGCTGGCTCAGTGGTGGAGGAACCTCCTAGCATAATGGTATGGTTCAAACAAAATGAAAGTTTGTGTATATTACAGAGTAGAGAGGCATGAGGAAGTCCAAAATGGGTTGTGTATCTTTGTAAATAAAACACAAGTTGATTGGGAAGCTTCTAGGGAGAGGGACTAAGGACAGGATACTGACACATAGTACATCATAAGGACAAAAGTACCTTTCCTTTTCTCTACCCTCTATCCTCTTTGTCAAATGTTTCCACAAACCAATGGAGCCTTCAGCAAGCCAAGCCTAAAGTCATCAAGAGTGCCAACCAGTCCTCTTACTGCACCTGACTAAAAGATTCAGATGTCCTGAAACAGTCAATGTGTTTTTTAATCATCAGTTTGAGTTTAAGAGGTTTGGGGTAGATGCCCTCCAACAACTTCTCTGCAAGACCAAGGAATAGATCTCTTCAAACCACAGTCTTAACAAGAGCTGCTTTAGCCTAATAGGAAGAACACACACTCACAACACACACCTGCCAAGATGTGGAAAGTAGATCTCAACTTAAGTAACTGTGACTTTTGTAGGTAAGGATTTGGTTTTGTGCTGCTAAATAGCAAAACTGTGGCCTCACACATCCTAGGCAAATGGTACAGCTCTTGGTTATATCCCCAGCCTTTGAATTGATATTAAACACGATACTAGACAAGTCTACTCAACAAAATTGAACTAAAATTAACTTGTAAGCCAGGGCTTGTTACTCATATTTTTAATCCCAGTACTTGAGAGGCAGAGGCAGGAGGATCTCTATGAGTTTTGGGCAGTCTGGACAGCCAGGGGTACATAGAAGGACCCTGTCACAAAACAAAACAAAATTTCAACTTCAAAAATGCCATATCACATTTGTCTACACATGTTGAGTTGTCAAAGTGTCAAAGCAGATAATGGGGTATTTACTATTGTTACTCTGTGTAGAGAGCCCTCTTAAATATTTCAAGTAGAATCTCATTAATTCAAACATCTGATTTAGTAGCATAAATTTTCAAAAGTATGAAACTTGACCCACTCCTTTTTACATCATACAGAAAGAACAAAATGTTAATTTAAAGCAATGGTTCTCAGCCTTCCTAACCCAGCGACTCATTAATACAGTCCTTCATGTTGTGGTGATGCCCACTAATAAAATGAGTTTGTTACTACCTTATAACTGTAATTTTGCTCCTGTTATGAGTCGTGAATATCTGATATGCAGGATGTCTGGGGTCACCACCCACAAGTTGAGAACTACTAATTGAAACCCAAAGTGCCTGTAACTTATTACCAGCTGAGTCATTTGTTCACTGTTGAAGCAAATTGGCTAAATTCTTTTTGCCTCAGTTTCTACGTTAATTCATGAAGGTGGTAACAGTGCCGACTTCACAAATCAATCACCACAAAATTGTATTGATTCATGCCAAGAAACTGGACGAATATGGGGAGACACTCAAAACTACTATTACTTAAACGCTTCCATCTCTTGGTAACATACTTTGTGCGGTTATTTCTCTAACTCAGTAGACATCTCACTTAGCCACAATTGTTGATTATCTTAAACTGTATTACTTAAATCACTTTACATATTTAAAAATACTTCATTATTTAAAATTAAATATTAAATATTTTAAAATGTGAGAATTGGGTAGAAAACTTGCTTTACCCAACATGTCAAAACAAGGTTTTAATCTTTAAGATGGACAGAGCCATATCTATTTATGCCAACAAAGAAAGTAGAGGTGGATAAAATTTGCCAATAACCTTGGTCACAATCACCAAATGCTCTTGAATTGGATTATGACCCCCACACAATATGTCAGGCAGTAAAGGAATACAAAATGAGAAATACTTCCCATCACAGCCGCTGGCTGCTTGTTACATGTTCATCCATCCCGATATTAGTGCTCCCTTGCTCCCCCAACTCCAAGGGGTGGGGGACTTACCACCGTGGGTACAAAATTGCTTCTGGCATTAATCCTCCAAGCTCAGATCAAGCAAATGGCTATCAGTAATCTCTTTTGGATTGGCCGCCAACATTCATTTTAGTACCAGGATGAAAATTTATAAAGAAACAAGATTCTCTGGCCACTTTCAAAGAAACTCACCAAAGACCTGAAAAGACTGGGAATCTCTGCCTACTAAAATCCCAATTCCAACCAACTTGATTAGAAAGCAGAGACACGGCCTCTTAAGTTTAGAGCATGTTAGTCCCAGAGGAGTCTTGCCAGGAGGACTCCTAAAGTTATCAAACTTGGAATTTCCCCCTAATTCCTTTTTTTCTTTCCAGCTTGCTTCTTGTGGTTAGCTCCATTACTAACTTATAGCGATAAACACCTGGAGTCTATCAAAAACAAAGAGAGGCTTATTCACCCTGAGCAGAAACAAACTACATAATATAAGACGTGAGCAGGAATATGTTTTTTATGATGTGCCAGCGTAAGGGGGATCAAAGGCTAAAGCCAAATAAATAGCAACTGGGCACCAGCAGAGGAAACATAGTTAGACTTTAAAATAATCAAGAACAAACCCAAGAAGCACTAGCGCTCTCCGTGTCCAGCAGCCAAACTTTCTCTCTTTTGATACAGAGCTTAAAGCTATCAAGAGTTTTCAGAGCTAATCATCGGAACTAAAGAAGAGTCCCACCTTCCACGGAGGCTTGTAACATTAGCCAAAGGATCGGTCTGAATAGGTCAGCCATTTCCCTTCCCTGGATACCTCGCAGCCTCTTCATGCCAACTCACTGTCCCTTCCTCTAAGGGCTCATTATTGAATTTACCTTGGCCACGTTATGGAATTTGCAGGCTGACATTGACCCATTTATTGAGCTGACTCCCCCTTATCTAAAACATCTCTAGGCAAACTCAAACAATCTGTCTGCCATCCACTGATTGGCAGGGCAAATTTTTCCAGGTGGTAAAACTAGCTCCCCTCAAATGACTTGCCAACCTCATTTTTGCCTGGCAGGATGATTGAAAGAGGACAGGAGCCACCGGTCTTCACTGCTGTGCTCAGTATCTGCAATGTATTAACATAAATAATTTTGAAAGATTAGTACTATTGGGGGACGGGGGGCAGGGAGCTGAAGGGTGAAGAGCCCAGAGCCAAGAGGAGGCAGA
The DNA here is from genome assembly GCF_000001635.26 of Mus musculus. NCBI lineage: Eukaryota > Metazoa > Chordata > Mammalia > Rodentia > Muridae > Mus > Mus musculus. The sequence goes on from NC_000076.6 coordinate 23,711,876, forward strand.
TATGAGAGCTGAGAATTGACAGGCTCAACCCTGAGGGCAGAGAAGCCCATCTGTATTTGATTTGTCAGGGATTTACATTAGTGAAACTTTAACTCTGCAGATAATACATAAGATTACACTCACAGAGCAAGCTTATGCAAATATCGCTTCAACTCCCTGGTATGTGGCCCAGACAGTGAATTTGGCAGATTTCATTGAGTCTGGTGGCTGGATCTAATAAATTCATTTACATGAAGGATTAGGACATCTGGAAAAGTAGCTTGGTGGTTTATTGAAACATAAATAACATTAATTGAAAGGTTACAGGTATGCAAAACACTTCATGCAGGCGACACAAAATGCTATAAAGCGGCTTCGCTACTCAAATAAAGCGAAAGAGGGGGAAAAGTCTTGCTAACATAAACAGAAAAGGTAATTTCCAGGATCTAATTTAAATGTCACTTTAGACAGTGAGAGTGAGGGGGGGTGACCCATGTCTTCCCATCTTTGTAGTGGGCACCTTTTGCAGCTCTGAGCTCTGCTGCTCTCCCTATACATGTTTTTAGCTGCTAATTCACAGCAGTTAAGGTAGTAACATAATTAAATTTATTTCCAATTAGAAATCCCCAAACTGTCATGCCATTCTGCAGACAGAAAAGCATGGCTGAGATCTCCGGCTAGTTCTTGCACGAGTTTATTTTACTGCTGTAATGGATACTTGCGGATGGCCGGTTAATGTCTGATGGAGTTGGTTTACCATCAGCATAATAACAAATTATGCAAAGGAAAAGGAGCAAAGATTGATATCGTATGATTTAAAAGCCGAGAGAAAAGCTCACAAGGTTTCCAATCATTGGAGTACCTCAAGATTAATTTATAACTTGGTCGTGCATTCAAATTCTCCTTCATCTTTTTCCCCAAATAAGGAGACAATTTAGCTGTTTAATCATTGCAAATGCCTCCTGTCCAAAGCAATAGCAAGCCTTCTCTTTCCAAAGGGCCATTTTCATTTGAAGTCATTGTCCAGAGGCTGACCTCGAGAAGTTATGCAAATGAGAAATCAAAAGTCTGGCATCCTCTCAGGTAGACAGCCATGTGGCCTGTCTGCAGCAGGAGCCAATACAGTGGAGCTGGCCCTGATGATGAAGGCACAGCTGAGCCAGCCCAGAAGATATGAGAGCAGGAGAGTTGGCCCAGCCCCTCACCGGCTGCAGCACTTGGGAGAGTGGGCCCCGAATCTTGTCTGGGCAGCACAGTGGAGCTGTCCCAGAGGGTGTGAGAGCAGAACTGACTCTGCATCCTACCAAAGGCAGCACTGGGTGTTCTAGCCAGAGCAGTGCTAGAGAGCTCTCCCTGGCAGACTGATCAGCTCAGCTACCACCCAGGCCCAGATCCAGGGCTTTGGGTTGGCCCACTCTAAACTCTGTATCATCTGTGAACTGATGGTTTGTGTGAAAGGGCCGGTCCTGGTGATCTAAAGCTGCAGGACCTCCATGACACAGGGCAACAACAGGATAACTGGGAGGAGTCCCCGTGAGGATTCAACATTGATGGTGTCACAGATGCCAAAGGCCTCAAACCAGACCAATACTCATTGCAACGAACATTTGCAAGTGAAGATATGTGGATAGAGGACTATACTGTGGGCACAGAGACACACTGCAGCTTGCACAACAAGATGTTTTCTATGCTTTGTTTTGTTTTGCTTTTGTTTTTATGAGTGGACAAGGAGTTGAATGGGACTGGGATGCATGATGTGAAACTCACAAAGAATCAATAAAAATTGTTAAAAAGAAAGAAATTAGATAAAGCAAGTTTTGCTTCTAAAGTAATCTTATAGAATCAGTAAATGGAAAGAATTCTAATGGCCATTCACATTTCAGTTCTTGCCATCAGCAAAATAATCCATTGACTATATAAAAATTTAAAACTACCATTAGTAGCTTCTTTCAGAAGTTAAACATAACCAGCAGCAGAAACTGGTCAAGTAAAATATATTGCCACATGAAAGTTTTCTTCCTTGATATGGATTTTTTTTAATCAGATGATAAGAAGACAAAGCCTTTACACAAATAGCTAAATGATGATGGACATACTACAAAAGACCAAGTCATGTTTATGAATTCCTATGACTCTCCAGAGAATAAGGAATTGAATATTTTCAAAATTTTACATGAAAACTCATTTGACCACAGAGTGATAGGCTCTGATGTGCTTATCAGAGCACAGCTGACACTGATAGACCTAATCTAGGAGGATAGTCCAACATGCTGTCCTTTACCAAATATTTAAAACTTCTTTGTTGAAACTAAAAAAAAAAAAACCAAAAAAAAAAAATTTTTTTTAATCTATAGGATAGGTTAAGGCAACAGTTTCCTGACACAGAGAATACAGTTATTCTATTAGAGCACCACACCTCAGTAGTCAAAGTAACATTTGGTCTAATCAGCATGAGACAAAAAACAATGTCTAGCTGATTAAATCTTTAGGATCACTTAAAAGAAGTGTCTACCTGGGGCCTGGAGAGAGGGCTCAGTAGTTAAAAGCACTGGACGGTCTTCCAGAGGGCCAGGATTCAATTCCCAACACCCACATAACAGCTCACAACTGTCCCAGAGGATCTGATACCCTCCCTAGACATATATACATGTAAAACAGCAATCCACATGTGATGGTTTGTATATTCTTGGACCAGGGAGTGGCACCATTTGGAGGTGTGGCCTTGTTAGAATACGTGTGACCCGATTGGAGTAGGTGTGTCACTGTGGGTGTGGGCTTAAGACTCTCACCCCAGTTGCCTGGAAGTCAGTCTTCCACTAGCAGCCTTTGGATGAAGACATGGAATTCTCAACTCTGCCTGTGCCATGCCTGCCTGGATACTGCCATGCTCCCACCTTGATGATAATAGACTGAACCTCTGAACCTGTAAGCCAGCCCCAAGTAAATGTTGTTTTTTATAAGACTTGCCTTGGTCATGGTGTCTGTTCACAGCAGTAAAACCCTAACTAAGACACCACATAAAATAAATAAATAGATCTTTTAAAAAAAAAAAATAGTATCTATCAGGTAGAAAGTTGCTTTTCTTAGACACTTGCACAAAGACTAAACTTCAATCTTACAAACCAAATTCACTTGCTCCCTTGTACACACTTATTTCTGGCCACTGGGAAGCTAGAACAGATATGAAAAGCTCACTGATTCTCATAAAATCATTCATCAGATGAGGCTCTGTCAACTGAGAGTGCCTTCGCCACACAGACTTTGGGGAAGGAAAGCCATAGGCTGTAGGAGATAATATAATGGAGTTCAACAGAGGTCCACCTCCAAGTTTACTTCCTATAGCAAATCAGCTACAGTATTGTTTTAAAGACTAAATTATTTAAATTGTATGTGTGTGAGAGATGTGCATGCGAGTGCAGTTACCAGTGGCGGACATAAGAGGGCACCAGATCCCTCGGGACCTTGAGTTACAGGGAGTTGTGAGGCATCTGTTGTGGGTGGTCCTCTGAAAGACTGGTATATGCTTCATGGCTGGGCCATCTCGCCAGCCCTCCGAGTTTCCCTATGGCAAACAAGAATATTTAATTCTTAACATAATCCAGATTACAGAAAAGCTGTCAAGGATCCTGTGTACTCAAATACGTTTCCGAGGATTGTAAAATCAAGGGATTGAACAAAAACGAGCTAGCGAGCGAGCGAGTTGGCAAAGCAAAAGGGCAGTGTTGGCTGGCGACAGGCATGATTCGGCTTGACACTAGTTTTCTTACCTTGGGCGATGAGTCTCACTTCACACAGATACAAAATGAACGATTAATGGAGCCTGCCTGACAGGACTAGGTCAAGAGCTGAGTGGCTCACTAAGCCCATCCCACCCCGACAGCACTTGCCTGGCACATGCACAAGACTGTGCCCTGTAGCTGCTGCAGCAGGCAACCTGAGAGCTCCGCAGATCACAGCTCTGGGAGGACACTGCTGAGTGCATCCCTTATTTCTAGAAACAGCTGGGAAAACAACACTAGATTCCAGAGGATAATTCATCAAATCTCCAAACAGGAAAAAAAAAACCACATGCTTACAGCAGTGGGAAAAGAAAGTTTATTTCCTAAACTGAAATCTTGAGATGACTTAGAGAGACTGATTTCTCGGATATTTGCACTAAGGAAGTGCTCAACGAAAGACAGCAGTCACAAAATTCAAAGGCAAAGGGATAATTAGAAGGGAAAATAGTGTTTGTCAAGGAGGCAAGAAGTAAGTAAAGACGGCTTGAAACCGGAAGAAATGAGAAGCGTGGATAATGACCTGAAGAGGCCCTGCAGGTAAAGGCCTCAAACTGGCCACCTTCAGTGAAGCTTTAGGAGAACAAAACTGAGAAATAATGATGCAGAGTCCAGAAAGATGTAATGTGTGTGTGTGGTGTGACAGTGTGTGTCTGTGTCTGTCTGTGATGTGTGTTTGCTATATGTGGGGGGTTGTATTGTGTGTATTTGTGGGTGTGGGTATGGGTGTGTATGTGTATGTGTGTGTATGTGTGTGGTGTGTGTGTATGTGTGTGTGTGATATGTATGTGTCTGTGATATGTGTATGGTATGAGTGTGTGTGTATATATATGTGTGTGTGTATATGTGTCTGTGATGTATGTCTTTATGTGTCTCTGTGTGTCTGGGATGTGTGTGTGTGTGTGTGTGTGTGTGTGTGTGTGTGTGTGTTCTCCCTGAGGTGAGCATACACTTTCACAGTTGCTTGGCTTTTCATGTGCACAACAAAGCTCAGCCTCAGGTCTTCAAATCTGTGTGACACATTGTTGTCTGAGCCATCACTCCAGCCCTGAGTTCAAGAGAGTTTCCTTCCGTGACTTCAGTGACTAATTCCCAAATGTTCACAAGGATCGTTTTGTTGCCTCCTGAAGGGCAAGCTCATTCATTTCTCTCTGTACTTCAGACTCTTCAGCTCTCATTAATCCATGAAGGAACTCATCCCTTGCTGCTCTCACCTTTTAAAACCCCTCTTTATTTCTTAGCTAATGGCATCACCATAGTACCTGATGCCCAAATTTGGTGACATGCCATATCTCCTGTTCACATCCTTGGCCAATAAACATTAATTCTCGCTAACGCCACCTCTTCCACAACCCTCATATTTTTCCAATCCCTTGTCATGGCCACTGCACAGTGCAACCATTTCTGTCATCTATTTAGTATCTGCCACGGGCTGGATTCCACCTGAAGGCTACAGTTATGTGCTCAGTCCACACAATGCAGATCCTCACCTATGATCCAGAGACAAGGATGATGCATACATATTCAGGCAAATATTTTACTAGTCAGTACTGTAGAATGCTTTTGTTCTGTGCAGTTTTTCCTCTAAGTCTGAAAAAAAAATGCCAGAACAAGAGAAAGAGACCCTCAACAACCATATTGGTCCCTCCTGAGTCAGTTCATTAAACGCTCCATCACAGAACATGCGGTGAATTTCTCATAATGTGCTCAAACATGTGATTTCCTCTCTCTAGCTGGCAGAGTCCTACCCATCCATCAAGATTCTGCTCAAATGTCACCTGTTCTGTGCAGCCTTTCCTGCCTTTGCACGGCCACAGCTCCTTCCCTCTCCAGGGTCCCCCGCCCCTCCCCAGCACCTCTCTGACTCTCTGCAGACACACATTTATCATTAAAGTCTCAATAGCTGGAATCTCTAAAGTAAGGCACTATCCTCAGAAGGCATTTAGTAAATGTCTAATGAACAAGGGAATCCAAAGTGTCTAAAAATGACAGTTCCACCAGAAATAGGTCACTAAGCAAATATATCAATTAAAATAATACCGTAAAGACGGCTGAACAGAGATCTCTTAAGGGAAGAAAGGACTCCCAGGAGTTGTGGTCAGAGCAAGGTGTGTTTTCAACTGCGCTGACAGCATGTGAAGGAAAACAGCTTAGATCCCACAGCATCCCACAGAGGTGGCTCTGGTTCTAAGCTTGAGAAAATGCAAATCGAGCGCATGCACTCACTTTATAGGAACTTGTGTGTTTCATTGTCTGGGGTACACCAGCCACCTCTCTCCCCAAAGACTCTCTGAGATCTCTTCACAATCTTGTGCTTTGTCAAGTCTTCATGTTTTCTTCCAAATCTCGTTTCTACATCTATGAGCAAAGCAGGGGGCAGTGGCCATTCATATTGCCATAAAATAGAGAGAAAGATGTGATTGACAGGCCTGATGGCCCCGGTAACCAGGGTGCTGCAGAAATATTAAGAGGACAGTTACAGTCTTATTTCTATAAATGCGATCACCCAATACAAATGGGCCGTGGTACCAGCTACTCACAAACTGCTTCACCGCCTCTGTCCTTTTTGCCACAAACATTTTAGCAAAGCCCATTCACCCCACACAGTAAGGGAAGATGAAAAGAACACAACGTTAATCTTTAATGAGATCACACTGCTGCAGGACTCAGATATACAAACTGCAGTGGTCAGTGTAATCACAGGAACAAATGGTGCTGGGTGGACACAATGCTGTGAGCATTCCTGCTCCACCAGTGCATAAAAATCCTCACCCAGTTCATCATCAAAGAGATGGTGGAGGCTGACCAAATGAACTCGCGTGCGTTACTGTTCAGTTTGGAGTCTTAGCAACTCTTAGCCAAGCCACTAATCACATTGGTCTGCCTCAATTTCTCTAGCCACACAATAGACATAAGGGAATAATAATAGATTACTAACGTGAAAGTGATTAAGAAATAGGAAACGGTACAGTTAAAATACCTAAATCAGTATTAAGACAGACTAGATACCTGCTGTTATAGAAGTTGCTATGGAGCCGGACAGTGGTGTGTGTGAGATTTTTCTATACTGTGAAAAGGAACAAACTCTTATACCTGCATATTGGTCTATCACACTGATAAAATAAATTTATATATCTAACTTGGAAATTTCACTAATGAAAATTTGTGAATTACTTTATCACATTGCCCTTTCTGTGTTTATATTCAATAGGAAATTTAATCAATTGTTCATCTTCACTTATAATTGATTTTGTAGATTTTTATTAGATACAGAACCATCGTTCCCAGTCTTATGACTAACTTTTATCTAGAATAGCACTTTTTAGCAAAATGTATCAAGTCAGGTTACTTCACTAATTAACTTTCAAAGTAGCTCATCTGGCTACTTCCAGTTTTTTTTACTTTAATTAATTCTACTGGATACATCCTCATTAAAATAATTTTCAACATAAATTTTGTAAGAATACATTACTGAATTATTGAAATTTTTACCTCTACCAATTTTTACCTCTACTATGGGTCTTTTGCGTTTTCATTTGTACATGTGTCTATCTATCTATGTGTCTGTTATATATTCAAAACAATGTTCTTTGATCTCATTTCATACATTTAAATTTGAGTTAGAAAAGGAATCTTTCTTTTTTCTTTTACACAAAATGGAGGAGGAGGGTTGTTGTGTTTGGTTGGTTGGTTTGGTTTGGTTTGGTTTGGTTTGGTTTCAGCTAGACATGATGGTGCCCACTTTTAATCCCAGGACTCAAAGGCACAACAGGTAGATCTTGAAGTCTGAGGCCAACCTGTTCCTATAAAACAAATTTCTGGACAGGCATGACTACATAGAGAAACCATGTCTCAAAAGAATAAGGACAAGAAACACATATAGATGCAGAGACACACCCATTTCCATACACAAGGATTCCATGAAACATAAACCCAAAATTTATAATCATAATAGCTACACAGAGGACGTATAAGGCAAAAACAAAACAAAGCAAAACAAAACAAATAAAAAACAAAAACAAAAACAAGCCCCAACAACAATATGAGACAAAGAATCTCCAATGATGCCACTGAGTTCATTGTTCATGTTGGCCACATTCATGTTGACCATGTTCATGTTGGGCATGTTCATATTTGCCATCTACTGTAGGACATGGGGCCTACTCTTCTACTCTTTTTTTTTTTTTTTTTACTGTTAAGAGTTTTTTTTAATTAGGTATTTTCTTCATTTACATTTCAAATGCTATCCCAAAAGTCCCTCATACCCTCTCCCCCACACTCCCCTACCCACCCACTCCCACTTCTTGGCCCTGGTGTTCCCCTGTACTGAGGCATATAAAGTTTGCAAGACCAAAGGGCCTCTCTTCCCAATGATGGCCAACTAGGCCATCTTCTGCTACATATGCAGCTAGAGACACGAGCTCTTGGGGTACTGGTTAGTTCATATTGTTGTTCCACCTGTAGGGTTGCAGACCCCTTTAGCTCCTTGGGTACTTTCTCTAGCTCCTTCATTAGGGGCCCTGCTTTCCATCCAATAGCTGAATGTGAGCATCCACTTCTGTGTTTGCCAGGCACCGGCATAGTCTCACAAGAGACAGCTATATCAGGGTCCTTTCAGCGAAATCTTGCTGGCATATGCAATGGTGTCTGCATTTGGAGGCTGGTTATGGGATGGATCCTCTCGCAGCAGTCTCTAGATGGTCCATCCTTTCGTCTCAGCTCAAAACTTTGTCTCTGTAACTCTATCCATAGGTGTTTTGTTCCCAATTCTAAGAAGGGGCAAAGTGACCACACTTTGGTCTTCGTTCTTGAGTTTCATGTGTTTTGCAACTTGTTTCTTGGGTATTCTAAGTTTCTGGGCTAATATCCACTTGTGATTGGGTTACCTCACTCAGGATGATACCCTCCAGGTCCATCCATTTGCCTAGGAATTTCATAAATTCATTGTTTTTAATAGCTGAGTAGCACTCCATTGTGTAAATGTACCACATTTTCTGTATCCATTCCTCTGTTGAGGGGCATCTGGGTTCTTTCCAGCTTCTGGCTATTATAAATAAGGCTGCTAGGAACATAGTGGAGCCTGTGTCCTTTTTACCGGTTGGAACATCTTCTGGATATATGCCCAAGAGAGGTATTTCAGGATCCTCCGGTAATACTATGTCCAATTTTCTGAGGAACCGCCAGAATGATTTCCAGAGTGGTTGTACAAGCTTGCAATCCCACCAACAATGGAGGAGTGTTCCTCTTTCTCCACATCCTCACCAGCATCTGCTGTCACCTGAGTTTTTGATCTTAGCCATTCTGACTGGTGTGAGGTGGAATCTCAGTGTTGTTTTGATTTGCATTTCCCTGATGATTAAGGATGTTGAACATTTTTTCAGGTGCTTCTCAGACATTCGGTATTCCTCAAGTGAGAACTCTTTGTTTAGCTCTGAGCCCCATTTTTAATGGGGTTATTTGATTTTCTGGAGTCTACCTTCTTGAGTTCTTTATATATATTGGATATTAGTCCCCTATCTGATTTAGGATTGGTAAAGATCCTTTCCCAATCTGTTGGTGGCCTTTTTGTCTTATTGACAAATGGTGCTGGCACAACTGGCGGTTATCATGTAGAAGAATGCGAATTGATCCACTCTTATCTCCTTGTACTAAGGTCAAATCTAAGTGGATCAAGGAGCTCCACATAAAACCAGAGACACTGAAACTTATAGAGGAGAAAGTGGGGAAAAACCTCGAAGATATGGGCACAGGGGAAAAATTTCTGAGTAGAACAGCAATGGCTTGTGCTGTAAGATCGAGAATCGACAAATGGGACCTCCTGAAATTGCAAAGCTTCTGTAAGGCATGGGGCCTACCCTTAAATAATAGCTTTTTTCCTCAATGAATCTCCCCTAGGAAAAAAACTAATTTTTCATTTCCAAGTGGCTATCAATTGATGATAGCTTACACATTAGGGATGAAGGTACGTATCCACTTCTCCTTCCCGCTCTAGGAGCCCATCTGGGACAGACCTGTGCAGGCCCTGTGCCCGCTGCTATGGTCTGTGTGAGTTCATATGTGTGTCAGCCCTGTTGGGTCTAGTAGGCTTTGATTGGTTTCATTCATTCCCTCTGGCTCTTACACTTTTTCTGTCTCCTCTTTAGCAGAGTTCCCTGAGCCCAATGGCAGGAAGGGGAAATTTAGAGAAGACATCTTTTGTAAAGCTGAGTATTCCAAGGTGTCTCACTGCGGGTTAAACGGTGACCCCAGGGCTTGGCCGCTGGGGAGGTGGGACTCTCGAGTTTTAACTATGCTTTCCCCCAGGCAGGCATCAGGCTATAAGAAACTGCGAACGCTGCTCCAGGGGTGGGAAAGCACAGTCTGAGGTCCCCAGGGACTGCTGGAGTTGGCTCCCGGACATCAGGTTCTCAGACTCTTGGGCACCCCAGATGCCGCTGGATGCTACGGAAGAGCTAAGAACATAGTGGGGGCCCATAAGCTGGATCTAGCCCTGGGTTGAAGGAGAAGGGGGGAGCTCCAGCTGGGTCAGTTGCTCCCCACGGTGGATCTCGATGAAATGAGACAGTCCATGGCTTTAAGGCATCCATTGTCAAGGTGGAGAGTTGGGATGAGTACCACGTTCTCAGGGGAGGCCTGAGGTTAAATACATTTTGCAGGGAGGAGTGTCTGGGAAAGGGAGTGTATTTGGCTAAATCCTTCAGACCTTTAGGTATCTCATTAAAATGGAGATCTGTCTTGAGGCTATGTGATCTGTGGTCATGTTTTCTACCTGTGGAGGGGCTTGGGGCGTTGCCTTTATGTGACTGATGGCCACAGAATTATGGAGAGCTGAGGCCTTGTGTCAGGAGAGTGGCAAAATTCCTACTGTCCCTTGCAGGGTCTCCAGGGTTTCAGACCTAGCTCAACCAGACACCAGGCTGCCTTTAATGGTCCTACATCTCACTGTCTGCACAATGTCTGGATGTGGGTCTCTGTTCCCATCTTCTGGAGGAGGAAGCGTCTCTTGGAGTGGCTGAGCAAGACACTAATCTGAGTATATAAGAATGTTTTTAGGCGTTATTTTATTGCTATATTTCTTTAGCAGAACACTAGTATTTGGTTTTTCTCCCGATCCTCACCTATATAGCCTCAGGTCTTTGGCTACCCAAGCAGTGTTGTGTATGGATTCCATCTTACAGAATGAGTCTTAAGCCAAATCAGGTATTGGTTGGTTACTCCTACAAGCTTTGTGCCACCATTGCACCAGAGTATCTTTCAGGCAAATCACAATTGAAAATCACAGTGTTTACCTCTCTTCTTTGGTATCATGCAAAGTATGGAATCTTAATAAAGTTCTTAGGGATTTTTTTAATGTTTTTTTAATTAGGTATTTTCTTTATGTACATTTCAAATGTTATCCCCTTTCCTAGTTTCCCCTCTGAAAATCCCCTATCCCCTCCCCACTCCCCCTGCTCACCAATCCACCCACTCCCACTTCCTGGCCCTGGCATTCCTCTATACTGGGGCATAGAACCTTCACAGGACCAAGGGCCTCTCCTCCCATTGATGACTGACTAGGCCATCCTCTGCTACAATATGCAGTTAGAGCCATGAGTCCCACCATGTGTTTTCTTTGATTGGTGGTTTAGTCCCAAGGAGCTTTGGTAGTACTAGTTAGTTCATATTGTTGTTCCTCCTATGGAGCTGCAAACCCCTTCAGCTCCTTGGGTCCTTTCTCTAGCTCTGGTCCTTCTTAGAAGGGGGAACAAAATACCCATGATAGGAGTTACAGAGACAAAGTTCAGAGCAGAGACCGAAGGAATGACCATCCAGAGACTGCCCCACCTGGGGATCTATCCCATAAACAAACACCAAACCCAGACACTATGCCAGATGCCAACAAGAGCTTGCTGACAGGAGCCTGATATAGCTGTCTCCCGAGAGGCTCTGCCAGTGCCTGGCAAATACAGAAGTGCATGCTCACAGTCATCCATTGGACAGAGCACAGGGTTCCCAAATTCTTAGTTTATTATACATCAATTATTTCCTAAGACCACTTGTTTTCCTGAGTCTAAGTGGCAGTGTAGACCAGTCCAAAGATACTGAGATCAAACCTTTTGGCTGCTGGAGCAGGCCCACTGTGGATGGGAGACACGTTCTAAACTTTCCCCAAACATACCTGGTACAACAATCAACTTCTGCTGATGTAAACACGGATGATTTTTAACTCTTGGATAAATTCTCATTGTTTAATGCCCAAATACTTTCTGAAATGTACTTAGAAGTGTCAAAGAATTGAGGGCTAGACGGCATTTCCAGGTAAGCAAAGTCTAGTGGTTTGCTGGGACTCAACCCTCACCATCCCCCTGTGTCCTGTTTCTCCTCTCCTGGGGTCTACATCCTCCCCACAGAGAGTCCCCTTTCTCCTTTCATGTCACATATAAATCCAGGTTCCATGTATGAGAGAGAACATATACCGTGTGTCTTCCCCTCCCACTACCATCTACTGCCCCTGCTCTTTCTCCCTTTAAACATCTGCCACACAATGGCCTTTCCATTTTCATGTTCAGAGAGAGAGACAGAATAAAAAAATTAAATAAATATTTTCTGATTTTCACTAATTTGTCCTACATGATGATATCCAGTTCCATAATTTTTTCTGCAAGTGATATAATTTAATTATTTTTATAACTGACCCGATTTGTGTTTTTATAGGTTTTTTATAACTGACCCGATTTTTATAGGTTCTAGGCACTGATCTCCTGTCATCTATGTGACTGGAATAGAATCTGTTGCTGTTTCTTTATCCTGCTGATTGTTTCCTGGGTAGAAACTGTCTAATTTTAAGCAATCTCATTTTCTTAATTCTTGAAATTCTTTTCTGGGCTGTTGATATCCTTTTTCAGAGCCCCTTGCCCTGAGCATTACTCAAACACTTGCATCTTTTCAGGAATACGACAGTGATGAGCCTTCATTGATTCTTCATGCTATAATTTTTATCATAAATTTGGTCCTGATTGCCTGTAATGATGTCACATACTCTCCAAAAAGACTTTCTTCGCCTCTCTAAAGGCACAGTCATCTCTGCCACAGCTTTCCTGATAGCTGCTAGCTATCTTGATAGTTCTGAGTGTGCTGGGATGAGGAGTCCCAAAGTAAACGCATAGATTTGGGATTAGGCTGGTACCAACGACAGCAAAGTGTGCTGAAGCCCCCCCTCCGTCCCCGGCAGCCCCACTCCCCAGCACCCCCTTCCCTCCCTCCCTCCCAGGCAGCCTGCAGCCAGCACTGCCTGCCTTGTGCTTCTTACTCCCTCAAGTGCTCATTTGTCATCGCAAAACTTTGTGAATGTGTTTCTTGTCTTTGAAACATAACAAGAGAATATACTGTTTCTCCGGCAAGAAGTCGGTAGCATGATGGATGGAAGCTCAGGAACATGACACAAGCTGGTTGTTTAAACTTTAATAAAAAACACACTCGGATCATCCTTGCTGGATCTGAAACTTAATATGAATTGGCATGCCAGGAAACCTAAGCACCATTTTTGTAGATTTGGATTTTTACCATTATCGGAGCTGTCATTTCCCAATTACTTGTTGTTATAGAATTTAATTCTAGAATTAAAAACAAAAACCTGGGACATTCATACAGTGTTTACTCAAATCTAATCCATATTTAAATTGGGTCTCATATATTTTCAAAATCCTTTATGGCATCAATCATTATTTTCTCTCTGGCCACTTGACCCATCGCAAGTATCTTTTTGTTCTCTGTTGTTCTCAGTCCTGGGATTGAACCACATGAGCAGCAATTTTCCTACCAACAAAGGCATCCTGTGCCCAGACTTAAAGTGTCCCAGTTTAGTTTCCAAGAAGCAGTCTGTCTTGGAGTGATCTCTTCAGCTTAAACAACCGAATATGATATATTAATAAAAAGAAATATTAAATCTAAATATAAAGGGCTGAAATAAAGGTATTGATAATAAAACCAATCTGACGGAAACAAAGACCTTTTACTTTCATTCTCTAGATCAAACCCTTTGAGCTCTTAAGTGACTACTGCAGCCCAATGATAGTGCCCTCGACCTAACTAATAACCATAACGTTCTGATGCGAGCCTTGAAGTGTTCTATAAAACGTCATTCTGGATGCCACATGGGCTGGTCATTCAAATACAGTCAGAGATGAGAAACAGACTTGGTTTCCATTTTCTGTTACATTATTTAATATTATTTTACTGGGCAAATTTGATATAATAAGCAATTTGAATAAGCAAGATAGCATATGAAAATATGTTAAATATGTTTATTTAAAATTATTTATATTGGGCTGCTGGTTGTGGTACACACTTTTAATCCCAGCACTCCAGAGGAAGATTTATATGAGCTTGAGAGCAGCCTGATATATGGATCAAGTTCTACACAAAAAAAGCCTATCTTGAAAAACCAATATATATATATATATATATCAGCTTGCAGATCCCGATGCCATTTTCAGCTACAGTTGCAGCACCATGAACACCATGCTGCCTGCCATAATGGTAATGGACTGAGCTTCTGACACAGTAAGCCAGCCTTCAATTAAATGCCTTGTTTTATAAGAGTTGCCATGGTCTCTCCACAGCAATAGAGCATTGACTAAGACGACAATATATGTTCTTAGTCACTGAGCCATCTCTCAAACTCAGTCTTCTAAATTGAAAATAAGATTGTATACACTGTAAACTGATCATTGTTGGGAGCCGCCCCCACATTCGCCGTCACAAGATGGCGCTGACATCCTGTGTTCTAAGTGGTAAACAAATAATCTGCGCATGTGCCAAGGGTATTTTACGACTACTTGTACTCTGCCTTTCCCGTGAACGTCAGCTCGGCCATGGGCTGCAGCCAATCAGGGAGTGATGCGTCCTAGGCGAAATATAACGCTCCTAAAAAAGGGGACGGGGTTTGCCGCCATTCTCTCTCTGGCTCTGCGCGCCCTGGCGCACTGCGCTCTCTCGCTGCCAAAAGATGTAAACAATAGAGCGCGCTCTGCGCTTTGGCGCGCCGGAGCTCTGGCTCCTAAAGATGTAAGGAGGGGTGGCTTTCGCTTTTGGGGCTGGGGGTTTGCGCTCCTAGCTCCTGAAGATGTAAGCAATAAAGTTTTGCCGCAGAAGATTCTGGTCTGTTGTGTTCTTCCTGGCCGGGCGTGAGAACGCTATTAAGAGATCATGATTTCTCCCCAGCTCCTCCCGCTCCACCTTCCCATCTATCCAACTCTGTGCACCATCTTCTCTAGAAAATCAACAAAGCAATTCTTTAAAAGAATAAAATAAAGAAAACAGGGGAAAAGGAAAAACACAAGAAACACACATGTGGAGAGACACACTCACACACACACACACACACACACACACACACAAATCTGTAAGACTACAAAATCAAAAAACCAAAATACATAAGTGTCTTAGTCAGGGTTTCTATTCCTGCACAAACATCATGACCAAGAAGCAGTTGGGGAGGAAAGGGTTTATTCAGCTTACACTTCCACATTGCTGTTCATCACCAAGGAAGTCAGGACTGGAACTCAGGAAGGTCAGGAAGCAGGAGCTGATGCAGAGGCCATGGAGGGATGTTCTTTACTGGCTTGCTTCCCCTGGCTTGCTCAGCCTGCTCTCTTATAGAACCAAGACTACCAGCCCAGAGATGGTCCCACCCACAAGGGGCCTTTCCCCCTTGATCACTAATTGAGAAAATGCCTTAAAGTTGGATCTCACGAGGCATTTCCTCAACTGAAGCTCCTTTCTCTGTGATAACTCCAGCTGTGTCAACTTGACACAAAACTAGCCAGTACAATAAACAAGGTTAAAAGTCAAAGGAACAAAACCAACAAAAATAAAACAAATCATTATGAGACCCAACACCTCCAAAGATAGCACTGAGTTTGCTTTGTGTTAGCCATCTACTGCTGAGCATGGGGTCTGTATAACCACATGTAACAATGCCACTAAAGAAAAAGTTTCTGCCAGACAGTGCATTTAATCCCAGTGTCGCATGTCTTTAGTCCCAGCACTTGGGAGGCAGAAGCAGAAGGATTTCTGAGTTCAAGGCCAGCTTGGTCTACAGAGTGAGTTCCAGGACAGTCAGCACTATACAGAGCAACCCTGTCTCAAGAAAAAGAAAAAAGAAAAAGAAAGAAAAAGAAGAAAAAGAAAAAAAAGAAAGAAAAAGAGAGAGAAAGTGAAAAAGAAAGACAGAAAGAGATAAAGAGAAAGAGAAGAGAGAACAGAGAAAGAAGAGAGAAGAGAGAAGAGAGAAGAGAGAAGAGAGAAGAGAGAAGAGAGAAGAGAGAAGAGAGAAGAGAGAAAGGAGAAAGGAGAGAGTGGTTATAGTTGGAAATGGCTCCTGGGCTAGGGATAGGGATGTGTCCACTTCCTTCTCAGTGTTGGGATGCCATCCGGCTTGGACCTGTGCAGGCTTTGTCATACCACCAGTGTTTACCTGTGCACGGGTCCCATTGTATCTTCAGCTCACTATTTCCTTGCGCCCTTCATCTCCTCTGGCTCTTACAATCTTTCTGCCACAGAGTTCTCTGAGTCCTGTGAGGAGGTATTTGATAGAGACATCCCATTCAGGACAGAGGTTTCAAGGTCGCGACTCTCTGCACAATGTTTGGTTGTGAGTCACTATATTTAATAATGATGGTTGAGCAAGACATAGGTCTGTGAGCCCAGCACAGCATCATTAGGAGTTATTTGATTGTTACATTTCTTTGGCAGAACAGTAGTTTTGTGGTTTCCCCTGAGTCCCTTGACCTCTCTAGTGTCAGGGTCTTGGCTACCTGAGCAGTATTGAGCATGGGTCCTTTCTCATCGACTGGGCCCTAAATCTAAGCAGTTAGTGGTTGGTTACACCCATAAGCTTTATGGCTGTTGTACATATAGGTCACCATTGTAGAACACAGGAATTATATTTAGGTTGCTGTTTAGCTTTTTCCTCTGGTAGCACACAATACATTCCAGCACTATAGACACTAGTCTTTAAATTTAACCATTAGCCCAAGTTATTTAAGTGAAAAATTGGTAAAGGGGCTAGAGAGATAGGTTGACAGTTAAAAGCACTGGCTGCCCTGCTAGAGAACCTGGGATCAAATCCCAGCACCCAGACCAGTAACTTCAGGTCCTGATGATCCTATGGCCTTTTCTGATATGCATGTGGTATATAGACACACGAAAGGAAAACTACCCATACTCAAAAAAATAAATAAAATTGTGAAAAATAAATAAAATGGTTCTAACAAGTATTTTTAAAAGCTAATATCACTCGTATACTCAAATAAGAATACAGTTAATAAATTACAAATATTATTTAATCATGAAGATGTTTCTGTAGAAATCACCACTTATAATCAATTTTAGATCTTATAAGGAAAGAGAACTAAAACAGATAGTTATTGGTGGACATGGGGCTGGAATAGAAAAATCAAAGGGGGAGGGAAGGGAAGAGGGTAAAAGGGGGAATATGGAGAGATACAGTCAAAATTAAGACCCATTTGAGGGGTAATATGGAAACAAATACAGTAAAAGCTTCCTAAAATATATACATATATGAAATCATCTAAATGAAATTGCCAAGTAATAGGGAAGCCAGAGTTTCCACTGCCTATCTCTTGTCACCAAATGAAATTTCCAGTACCAGGATTGGGTTATTTCAAATTGAGTTGTAAAGGACCATTATAAACAACCCAGGGGGTTGTCAAGAGTATAGGATATTTCCCACCAACTGACAGCAAGGCTCCACTGCTGAAGACAAACCTTCACAACTCACTGATATTAGGAAGATGATCTAGTGCCCTATAGAGCCTTCACCTTAAATTCTATGGCCTTTAGTACAAGAAGGTGCTCTGAATGCTACAAAAAGAGAAACATAAATACCAACCCAGCAATCGACCCTTTGACCTACTATTCTGTCCTGCCTACGAGGGATGCTAAGGCAGTGGTAGCACAAAACTTGTGGAAGTAACCAAGCAATATCTGATCTGACTTAAGGCCTACTCCACAAGTTGGGAACCCAAGCCTGACACAGCTTGGATGACGAAGAACCATAAACTAGATAGCCCAGGGACCTAGGGTAAAACAAAGTACTGCTGTTCTAAGAAAAGTAAATAAAATAAAATAAAATAAAATAAAATAAAATAAAATAAAATAAAATTAGTAGCAATAAAATTACTTCTAATGACATTCTGCTAGACTCATAGATAAGTACCTTGTTCAGCCATCATGAGGAGCTTTTTCCCATAGCATATGGAAACAACACAGAGACCCAAAACCAAACGTTATGCAAATAGTGAGAGACCTTGGAACACTCATCCCTAAATGGGACATCTCCATCAAATCTTTTCCCTCAGAGATCAGCGAGCCCTGCAAAAAAGGAGGCAGAAAGAGCCAGAGGGGATGAAGGACTCCAAGAAAATAAACCTTCCAAGTCAAGATAACCAAAGCTCCTATGAACTCACAGAGACTGAGGAAACACGGACAGGACCCGTCCCCATCTGCACCAGGTCCTGTTATATGCTGTGGCTTCCAGCTTAGTATTTATATGGGATTCCTGAGTGTGTGAATGAGTGGGTCTCTGATATTTGTACCCTCTCTTGGGCTCTTTCCTTCTGTTTGTTTGCCTTGCCCAACTCTGGTGTGTTAGTTTTTGTTCAATATTATTATATTATTATCCCTTAGCAATCTGTTTTTTAATTAATTAATTTACATCCAAAACATTTCCGGCTCTCAGTCCCCCTTCCCAGAGTCCCTACCTCCATCCTCCCTCCGCTTCTCTTCTGAGAGGATGCCCCCCACCCCCACCCCAGGTATTTCCCCACCCTGGCTCATCAAGATTCTGTAGGTGTATCCTCTCCCACTTTGGCCAGACAAGGCATCCCTATGTGCTGGGGGCCTCAGTCCAGTCTGTGTATGCTCTTTGATTGGTGGTTCAGTCTCTGAGAGCTCTCAGGGTTCCAGGTTAGTTGACTGTGTTGGTCTTCCTGTGGAGTTCCTACCCCTTGAGGGCCTTCAATCCTTTCCCCAACACGTCCATAAGAATCCCAGACCTCTGTCCAATGTTTATTTTCTAACAAGAGACTGAAAAAGAATGGATCCAGATGGGAGAGGAGATAGGGAGAAACTTGGAATAGTAGAGGGAGGAGAAAACATAACCATAATATATTATGTGAAAAATCTATTTTCAGTAAGAGGGCAAATAATATTTTAAAATTTATTTCTCTTATGAATATGGTGTTTTCTCTGCATGTGCACCTGCAGGCCAGAAGAGGTCATCGGATCCCATGGCAGATAGTTGTAAGCTATCATGTTGTTGCAGGACCTCTAGAAGAGAAGCCAGTGTTCTTAACTGCTGAGCCATCTCTCCAGCCCCTATAGGGGGAAAAAAAACTTTATTAATTAAAAAAAGTTTTAGAATTATTTTTTAAAGTGAATTAATATTTATACTCACAAGTAAAAATGTAGTTAATAAATAACAATATCATTTAATCATAAAAGGAGGTTTTGTAGATATGTTCAAATAAATTTTGCCTCCAGGGTGTTATGTATGTACATAAAAAGAACACAAGCTAAACAATTTTTTTCAGTTTCTTGTTTTTCTTGTTTTTACCAGTTCTTTGAGGATGATACAAAGCTGTGTGGTGACTGTGGACTTTCTACCCCTACGCCTCCCAAATCCACTATGCTTCCCTTCCTGCCTGACTTTGTGCCCTTTTCCTTTTTAAATCCATCCAGTGCCATTGGTAATGTCCATATGTAGACCTCCACCGTAGCATGTCACCTTACTAGAGATTATCCTCTTAGTGCCTCTCCCTCTCCCAGTGGGTATCAACTGCCAATACTTACTACTTACTTAGCTTGGAGTGGGATTTCATGCCCACCTCTCTCTGTGTTGGAATCTGGTCTGGCTTTAGGTTCCATGGGTCTTTTGCATCCTGCCATGACTGAAGCCGGTTCACACAAGCTGTTGCCCTGCTCTGTCCAGAAGATATCATTTCCTTGTATTCACCCACCACCTCTGGCTCTTACAACCTTTCTGCTCTCTCTTCTGTAATGGTTCTGGATGGGGGTGTGATACAGATGTCCCATTTAGGAATGAGTACTCTATAGTATCTTGCCCAACTGTGGGTCTCTGTGATAATTACCGTCTACTGCAAAAGGAAACTTCCCTAGTGAAGGCTGGCAGAAACATTAATCTACCAGTATAACCATAAGTCATTAGGAGTCATTTTAGTATTATTTCCATTTACCACATGGTAGTATGCCCTCTCCTAGGGATTATGGCATATTTAGCCGCAAGTTCTTGGCCCCAGTATTGGTGTCAAGTATGGGTCTCAACGGGACGAACAGGCCATAAATTCAATCAAAAAGTAGTTAGTTACTCCCCAGATGTTTGCATCACACTTGCACCAGTCAGCGTTTGTGCCAGGCCAGTAATCAGTAGTCACTGTAGCCTGCAGGGTTCACATCTGGATAAGACTGGTACTCACTTCTCTCTTCTGGCAGCATGCATAGTGTCTCCCAGTGCTATGGAAGCCAGTAGTAGAAATGAAGTTTCCAGGTGAGCACCAGCTTGATGTCCTCGCATTCTGTGACTCAAGCATTATTGTCTCCAGCAATAGGGTCTTAGCCTTGGAGAGCCAATAGAACTGAGAAGAGCCTGTACTCTTTGTAGGGGACCCACCGGTCAACAGCTCCAAAGACATAACCCACTTCTGGTACAGGGCTTTTTATTTTTTATTTGCTAGCCTGTGATGTCTAGTAGAGGCATCATTACTATTTTATACGGGGCTCCATTTTAAATTCTTCTGTGTGTGTGTGTGTGTGTGTGTGTGTGTGTGTGTGTGTGTGTGTGTGTGTATTTGGGGAGTTTTAAAGTGGCAGATTTCCATATTACACTTTTAAAATGTCTTTCCTGTTAGTTGTCCCTCCTCACAGGCCCGCTTCTGCCCTCCCTTCTCACTCCTGGATTAAACTTTCTACTCTTCCCCTTTAAACCATTATACTACAGTGCTCTGCCTCTCCACCTTGAACTCTACCTCCCTGTCCTTCACTTTTATGTGCACGTAGGTACATGAGTAAGCATGTGGACATTGGAGAACAAATGACAGGAGTCAATCTCTTCTTCCACCATGGGGGGCCCAGGATTAAATCCAAGTTCGATTGTCATCCCTGGTGTCAGGCATCCTTATACACTGAGTCATCTATCTGGACCCCAAACAAATTTTATCTCAGCACAGTCTAATAATCATAAATAAATTCAAATATAATAGTGACCACAAAGAAAACTGGGAAATAAAATCAAGAGTGGCCCTTTCAGGATCAATTTTGCAAATAGATTTTTGAATGTTTCCATGATGGCACTGAAAAGGGGATTCAGAGGTTAATTAAGGGTGCTTGCTCCAGGGACTAAAGAGATGGATTAAGGTTAAGAGCACTTGCTGGCTCTTCCAGAGGACCTGGATTTGATTCCCAGGACCCCTATCAGGTGGCTCATGATCACTAACTCCAGCTCCAGATCTGATACTGTCTAGACTCTGCTGGCCACTACACTCATACATG
This sequence comes from Mus musculus, assembly GCF_000001635.26. Classification (NCBI taxonomy): domain Eukaryota; kingdom Metazoa; phylum Chordata; class Mammalia; order Rodentia; family Muridae; genus Mus; species Mus musculus. The sequence goes on from NC_000076.6 coordinate 23,733,202, forward strand.
CATATACCCATACTCAGGCACACATGCCCACAAAATAAAAATTAAAATTTAAAATTAAAAAAGAGTGCCTGCTTGCTTTTAGCCTCACTGAAATGTGCACCGAGAGTTCAAGGAGAGACTCTGCCTTAGAGAAATAAGCAAGCAGGGATAGAGGAAGTCACTGATGCCTGCTTCAGGCTGTGCTCATTGGGCACGCGCACCCACAGTCACAGACACAGACCCCCCTCTCCCTCTCTCTCTCTCTCTCTCTCTCTCTCTCTCTCTCTCTCTCTCTCTCTCGTGTGCATGTGCCCATAAACACACACAACAAACCTTTAACATTCTCCATTATATAAATATCAAAGATATTCTCTCAAATCAAGCCTAAATCCATTTACACACTTATATGCATATTGCATATGTAGAATTAGGGGTAATACACACACACACACACACACACATTTGTGTTTTTTCCCCCCGATAAGAGGTTTTGGGTTGTTTTTTCCAGAAACTCATTCTGGTGTTTGCCCTTATGCACACACACACACACACACACACACACACACACACACTCATTCAGCAAGCACACCCATATGTGTGAACACACATTTTAGTTGTACTGAACTTAATGTGAAATTTTAGATAAGAGTCTCATTTATAGTCAATTCAGGGGAAGGGGTTTAGCTTAATCCCCAGTTAATGAAACCCCGACCAGAGAGCTTCCTTTGTCAGCACTTAGTGCATAGAGCCTTGTGTCCTCCAGATCTTTGAAAGCCACTGTGATTAGGCTCAACTGGAATGTAAACCTTGGGAGGCAGGATCTTTGTAAAATGTTATCAAAAGACTATGTTCAAAAATCGCATGGGCTGGCTCTTTTTAGACCTACTTTCTGGCTTCCGTATTTTGCTAAGAAGAGCAGCCAATAACTGGGCTTCAGACATAACAAATCATGTCATGATTGTCCTGGGGATCCTTAAAGCATCAGGTCAGAGTCTGCTCATCTTTCAAAGGCTGGACACACATGTATATGACTTCAAAAATGACAACACATGCCTACCCAGAAAGATACAATGCATAACCAGGCATTGGCCTTTAGGAAAGCTATCAGTAATTCATGCATTATTTTTGCTGGTATTTACAAAAAAATATAAACTAAAATTACATTCATTAAATATGAAATGTGTCGTCTCTCTTTGAAAGTATAAGAAGCACTTTAGATTTGGTACAGTCTGTCAATATGGTCCCTCAGGTGACCATAGCAAGACAGAAATGATCATTGTGGAAATGATCACATGATTTAATAGTGTAAAATCAACCCGGATTCTGTCACAATTGTGTTACTTTAGAAGAGACCAGAGGAGCCAATCCCTGCATCCTACACAGAATCATGTTACAGTGATGAAGTACAGATCGCTGGTAAACCTAAAACAAGATATAGATATAAGGCTCAAAGTTTATTTTAAAGCTGCTCTTACTTAAAAGTCATAGGTGTTAAATTAGCATGTGGATAGCCAGATGCTTGTCAAAAATGTTTTTTTTTTTTTTTGTCTTTTGGGGGATTTTATTTATTTTTATTTATTTATTTATTTTTATTAGATATTTTCTTTATATACATTTCAAATGCTATTCCCTATACCCTCCCACTTCCCTGCTCCCCTACCCACCCACTCCTGCTTCTTGGCCCTGGCATTCCCCTGTACTGGGGCATATAAAGCTGGCAATACCAAGGGGCCTCTCTTCCCAGTGATGGCCAACTAGGCCATCTTCTGCTACATATGCAGCTAGAGACACGAGCTCTGGGGGTACTGATTAGTTCATATTGTTCCACCTATAGGGTTGCAGACCCCTTCAGCTCCTTGGGTGCTTTCTCTTGCTTCTCCATTGGGGACCCTGTGTTCCATCTTATAGATGACTGTGAGCATCCACTTCTGTATTTGCCAGGCATTGGCATAGCCTCATACGAGACAGCTATATCAGGGTCCCTTCAGTAAAATCTTTCTGGCATATGCAATAGTGTCTGGGTTTGGTGGCTGATTATGGGATGGATCCCTGGGTGGGGTAGTCTCTGGATAGTCCATCCTTTTGTCTTAGCTCCAAACTTTTTCTCTGTAACTCCTTCCATGGGTATTTTGTTCCCTATTCTAAGGAGGAATGAAGTATCCACCCATTTGTCTTCCCTCTTCTTGATTTTCTTGTGTTTTGCAAATTGTATCTTGGGTGTTCTATGTTTCTGGGCTGATATCCACTTATCAGTGAGTGCATATCTAATGATTTCTTTTGTGATTGGGTTACTTCACTAAGGATTATATCCTCCAGATACATCCATTTGTCCAAGAATTTCATAAATTCATTCTTTTTAATAGCTGAGTAGTACTCCATTGTGTAAAAACCACATTTTCTGTATCCATTCTTCTGGTGAGGGACATCTGGGTTCTTTCCAGCTTCTGGCTATTATAAATAAGGCTGCTAGGAACATAGTGGAGCATGTGTTCTTATTACCAGTTGTAACTTCTTCTGGGTATATGTCCAGGAGAGGTAGTGCTGGATCTTCCAGTAGTATTATGTCCAGTTTTCTGAGGAACTGCCAGACTGACTTCCAGAGTGGTTGTACAAGCTTGTAATCCCACCAGCAGTGGAGGAGTGTTCCTCTTTCTCCACATCCTCGCCAGCATCTGCTGTCACCTGAATTTTTGATCTTAGCCATTCTGACTGGTGTGAGGTGGAATCTCAGGGTTGTTTTGATTTGCATTTCCCTGATGATTAAGGATGTTGAACATTTTTTCAGGTGTTTCTCAGTTATTCGGTATTCCTCAGTTGAGAATTCTTTCTTCTTATTATTATTTTTCAAGACAGGATTCTTTTGTCTTGTAATGCCATGATAACTATGATTCTCAGGGTCTTGGAAGAAGACTCGCAGTTGAAGCAAGGGAAACAGAATTTGGGTCCCCTGGACCCATGTAAATGGCAGATAGGTGTGGCAGCTTGCCTGCAGCCTCAGCCTTGGAAAGCAGAAGCAGGGGATCCCATGAGCAACGCAGCTGGTGGCATGAGTCATATCGGCCAGCTCTGGGTTTTACTGAGAGACCTTGCCTTAAAGAATAGAGAAGAGATCATGAGAGTAGAAGAGTCATGAAGAAATGACCTCAAGGCTGGAGACAAGGCTCCACTATTGAGAGCACTTGCTATTGTTCCAGGGTAGCGGAGCTCACTCCCCAGTACCCACACTGGGCAGCAACAGTCACCTGAAACTGCAGCTCTGGGGTCTACTCTCCCTCTGGCTTCAGGGGCACCTGCACCTTACATGCATATATACCACACAGATGTATACACATCACTCAAAACATGATATATTTTTAAATATTTATTTATTTCATGTATATGAGTACACTGTAGCTATATAGATGGTTGTGAGCCATCATGTGGTTGCTGGGAATTGACCTCAGGACTTCTGCTTGCTCCAGCCCTGCTCTTTCGGGCCTAAAGATTCATTTATTATTATATCTAAGTACACTGTAGCTGTCTTCACACACACTAGAAGAGGGCATCAGATCTCAATCACGGATGGTTCTGAGCCACCATGTGGTTGCTGGGATTTGAACTCAGGGCCTCTGGAAGAGCAGTCAGTGCTCTTACCCACTGAGCCATCTCTCCAGCCCCCCAAAATAATATATCTTAAAAGACAAAAGAGTTTTAACGTCAGCCTCTAACTTCCACATACTGGTGTACACAGAGGCATCATCTAAATCCAGCGCCTTCATACACATGTGCTCCTACAAAGAGAAAGAAAATGAAAATCTGACCTGTCCTACTACAGAATAGCAAGGGAAAGGACAAGTACATAAGTTTACATTCACACACCAGGATTTTATAGAAACAGAGATAACAATGAAAGGGCTAACTTTTAATGAAAACTATACACCAAAACAGAACAGGGCCTGCCTTGTGTTCTAGGTAGGTGTACTTTGAGAACAGAATAATCTGCCGTGTGCCAGCAGGCTTTGTCCAACCTGTTCAGAAGGCTCCTCTCTTACATGCAGCTGTTTCAGTCTCTCCTTGCACTGGTAGAGAATGGTTGTGCTTCACATCCTCTTTACAAGATATTTTAGAATATGTAATAGCATACTGATTTAAGGTCTTGCCATAGGTACTGTAATATTAAGAGTCCCTGAAGAACTCTGAGCTTTTGTGGAAGCGAAGTCTCTATAAATAGTGATGAGGTCAATTCTCTTGTATTTGGAAGGGCAGGAGTGAAAGTTTATAGAATGAAATGGAGCAAAGGGAACCTAGGCCTGGATGTGGTGATTTCCAAGTGTTTACAGCACTCCTGCTCCAGTGGCAGCAAACCCAAGCTCACAGTCCCTTTACAACCTGAGCCTCCAGCTCATTATTACCAGAGTGGGCATTCCCTCCTCCTTTACAGCTCCCTGGAACCATGACTTTGGTTTATAGGTGAGTTTGCAATATTTACAAAGAGAAATCTCAAATAAGCCAGCTAAAGCAACAACTTAAATAGACACCACAAGTACCATGTAGTTACAAGTAGAACATTACAGAAAGAAATAGGAGAATTTGGAATTGTTTATATCTTGTTAATGCTAATTTGAAGACCCGGAAGAACATGAAAATGACTAGTGTTCTATCTGTCTGTTGCCTACAAGTCACAAATTTGGCCCTCTGATTTACAGACTTACAAATCCAAACAACTTATTACAGTATTCATAGGATTGAAACTCAACCATTTGGGGAAAGCATCCCCCATAGTAAGGCTATAAAATTGATATTGCCTCATTGTCTCCTACCTATAATGTGTCAAGCATCCTCATTGTAGACAGCAGCAACTTTAATAGTGATATCTTTAATAAACATAAAACTAATGACCTTATGTCACGGTCCAATTGCATAAAAGCAATGGGAGGGAATTAGGGGAGAGGGAGAAAATTTTCCTTTCAAACTGAGGGCTTTCTATGTCTTCACCTTTGAGCAAATTTAGAATATCTGTGAATGTGTAGAATATCTGATTGAATGTATTTCAACCAGAGCTCTGAACTTATTCACCTCAGCTTTAGGTAACTGTTAAGTGGCATTAATACAGACATTAAAATTCCTTCTAAACACTGAGAGTTATCTAGTAAGAGAAATATATGCAACACAATGTAGTTTTAGGAAATTGCTAAATGAAAATATCAAAGTCATAATGTTTGTGCAATAGAAAGAGGAAGAAAAGATTCTCATATTTGTGTAAGGAAAAAAGAAGCAATGTGTGTGGGGATAATAATAATTGAATGTTATCATTCCATATTAATCGCCACCCAAATCCACCACAATTAAGTTTAAATGGTACCTCATGCACTCTCAGGGATAAATCTTGAGACCAATCATGGTTGATATAAAAGTTCTTAATAAATGGTTAGTCATATATAATATACTAATAAAAGTTTTTAAAGTATTTGTTTTGTGGAACAAAGTGAAATAAGAATAAAAACAATCAGATAATTTCAGAAGCAAAAATTCAAATGAATTCCAGTTAAGGATAAAAGCAGGAAGTTAGAAAAGAATGAGTTAATTAAGAGCAACATGCGGATGGATGTGTCTCACCTGACAGAATGCCCAGCTTGAACGATGTCCTGGCTCAGTTCCCAGCACAGCATGAACTGGGCATTGTGGCATATGCACTGGGGAGGTGGGGGGCAAGAGGATCCATTCCGAGATGCTCCCTGCTATCAACTCTGATAAGACAACTTGGATTTCACCAAAAATAAACCCCAAAAACTTCAAAAACTCCCAGGAATTTATGAGGGTGACCCTAGCTAAGACTCTTAGAAGTGAGGACTATGGAGCCTCAACCACCCATCTCCTGTAACCAGTCAAAACTTCCAGTGGAGGGACAGTGACCCAGTCACAAAAGCTTAGACCCACAATTTGTCCTGCCTACAAGATGTGCAGGGGTAAAAGAAGGAGCAGAATTTGAAGGATAGGCAAACAGATGCCTGGCCCAGCTTGAGACCTATGCCATGAGAGGGAACCCACCCTTGACACTATTCATAATATGCTGCTATACTTACAGACAGGAGCCTAGCATAACTGTCTTCAGTGAGGTGTCACCCAGCAACTGATGGAAGCAGTTGCAGAAACCCACAGCCAAACATTAGGCAGAGATTGGAAAATCCTGTGGAAGAGGGAAAAGAATTAAAGGAGCCAGAAGTGTCAAGAATACAACAAGAAAACCTACAGAGTCAACTAACCTGGACCCATAGGGACCAACAAAGACTGAACTGTCAGCCAGAGAGCATTCATGAGATGCACTTAGGCCCTCTGCACATCTGTAACAGCTGTGAAGCTGGGTCTTCATGTGGTACTCTAAAGCAGAAACAGGGGCTGTCTCTGACTACATGGCCTTTGGTTTCCTCTCCCCTAACTCGGTTGCCTTGTCTAATCTCAATAGAAGAAGATGCACTTAGTCTTACAATTTGATAGGCCAAGGCTGGTTGATATCCATGGGAGGCTTCCCCTTTTCTGGGAAGAAGGAGAGGAGTGAATGGGAGAGAGGATGAAATTAATTAATTAATTAATGAAAATCAGAAAGTGAGAGAGAGGAAGGGAGGGAGGGAGGGAAGCAGGGAGGGGTAAGAAAGAAGTGGGTAGTTTGAACAGCATTAATAAAAGACAAAGGGGACTTTAAAGGACTCAGGTCATCAACACACACTGGAATCCATCCAAGGCTGACGAGGTCAAAGTAGTGATATATTTTATTTCTCTTATTTAAATTCCTGTTTGTTCTCTAAGGAGAGACAGAGTGTGAATTCAAATGGGAGGAGATGGGAAGGATGATGGAGGACTTTGAGGAGGGAAAACCATAATCAAAATGTATTGTATGAAAAAAATCTACTTTCAATAAAATAAAAATAGAGGAAAAAAATTAATTAAAAAATGTATAGTGATGAGTGGAAATTATTTTTCTTATTTTTAACTATGTGTAAGCGGTGGGTATATGAATATATGGGTGTGTATGCATATGTGGGGTATGTGAATGGGGGTATATGTGTATGTGGAGTATATATATATATATATATATATATATATATATGTGTGTGTGTGTGTGTGTGTGTGTGTGTAGGAGTGTTTGCATATGTGAGATTATATGCATATGTGGGTGTCGGGAACTAAAAAGGGTGCCCTGGGGAAGAGGGGGAAGGGGAAGACCCACACTCCACCAGAGTTCCACCTATGCTCTGGTCAGTCAGGCATGGGAGGACTGTTATCTACCTTCCACTCATCCCCAGGTGGGCATCTAAGCCTCTGACCCACTCTTGGGGGGGGGGTGGCAAGGGGCAGTCCTACCTGGGATTCTCAGAGCTACTTTGCTAAAGCCTCTGGGGTTATAGGAGAGAGGGATGAGGGAAGAGGTTCCCAACACTGACAAGAGTGAGTGCAGAGGATCTTGACTGGAGCAGAGACTCTCTATGGTTTTAGAGCTTTATTATAGAAAGGCAGGGAGAAAGAGAGAAGAGGGAGAGAGGGGGGAGAAGAGGAGAGGAGAGAAGGGGAGAGGAGAGAAGGGGAGAGGGGGAGGGGAGTGGAGAGAGGAGAGAGGAGGGAGAGAGGAGAGAGGACAAAGAGAGGAGAGAGGAGTGAGAGTGAGGAGCAAGAAGTAAGAGAGTGAGAAGTAAGAGAGACAAGAGAGCGAGGTGGGGCTGAACAGCCCTTTTTATGGTCTTTACTGTTGCTAGGTAACTGGGGAGGAGTTTAGACTGAAGGTCAGAAGCTTGGGCCATTGCCTATGTGACTTCTAGCCATGCTTCTCTTGTGGGAGCTGTGGGGGGTGGTAACTTAGGCAGGAGTCAGAGTTCCAGGAGCATGAGGGAATGCCTACCGTGTCATGTAGATGAATTATCACCATTTCTGGGGTTCAGACCTCAGCTCAACTGGAGACCAGCCTGTCTGTGCACAGCCCAATTCCCCACAAGTCGGGGTATATATATATAGGGGCCATATGCCTATGTGGGGAGGGGATCCATAGAGGCCAGAAAGTTGGATCCCTTTGAACCTGGAGTTTCAAGTGGTCACGAGCCACCTGACATAGTGCTAGAAACCAAACTCAGGTCCTCTAGAAGAACAGTATACACTCTTAATCACTTAACTTTCTCTCCAGGCCAAATGTATTTCTTTTTGATAATGATACACAAAGTATACACACAGAATTTTAATGAAAACATTTTGAGATACAATGTGGAGCTCAATAACCAAATGAACGTTTTGAAAGTTTATGAACAAGCTCTCCTTTTCTGTTTTTCTGATCTAAATAGCTGTTGGTTAGCTTCAGATGAAAGAGTTAAAAGTTAACTCTTAATGAGTGGGATATAGCAGGTGTTGTAAATCTGTAGACAAATGAAACTCTTTGAGTGGTGGCCAAAGCGATACTTTAAATTACATACCATTGTGAGTTCGATCATCCTTGAAAAGTCATAGATAATCATACAAATTATCATCTATTCACATAAAATGAAAAAGAAACACACAGATGTTTAACATACATTCTCACATGCTAATTCTTAATCTCCAGTGACTAAAGGATTCGAACTAGATTTTGTGACAATGTAGGAGTCAGTTTTCTGCAGATGCAGTTCCTGATAGGTTGGCTACCCACGCTCCAGTGAATGGTCCTAAATCCATGCACACAATGACAGCACTAAGAGCACTCTGTGGGTATCTTAGTCAGGGTTTCTATTCCTGCACAATTCATCATGACCAAGAAGCAAGTTGGGGAGGAAAGGGTTTATTCAGCTCGCATTTCCACATTGCTGTTCATCACCAAAGAAAGTCAGGACTGGAACTCAAGCAGGTCAGAAAGCAGGAGCTGACACAGAGGCCATGGAGGGATGTTACTTACTGGCTTGCGCAGTTTGCTTTCTTATAGAACCCAGGACTACCAGCCCACCCACAATGGGGCCTCCCACATTTGATCACTAATTGAGAAAATGCCTTACAGCTGGATCTCATGGAGGCATTTCCTCAAGGGAGGCTCCTTTCTCTGTGATAACTCCAGCTGTGTCAAGTTGACACACAAAACCAGCCAGTACAGTCAGTTTCTTAAAGGAGAATATGGAGTAGAGAGGGGCAAGTAGTGGGGCTGATAGAAGTCCCCTTATATAGGAGAGGGAGTCAGGGATGGATTTAATCAAAACATATTATATTCATGTAAGAATTCAAACAATAAAATTGTAAAACTAAAGACCTGAACCATAAAAGTCAGTTCTCTCACTACTTTATCACTTCCCCCAGGCTAGCCCCCTAAAGACTCAGGCTTTCCTGCACTCACAGAGATAACTTCACAAAGGACTGACTGAATGAACCACGAAGCTGAGAACCCACATCTGGGCCATGACTGACCTCATGGAAAGAAACTAGACTGAAAACTCTTAGGAATGTTCAGCTTAGAAACTGAGCCTCCCTTCATTTTCCAAGAACCCTTCCCCTATGATGTTACTAGACTGTCAGCTAAGACTACCAACTGAAGACCTGGTATGTCAGTGAGCCCACAGAGCTGCTACGGGAGAAAGTCAACAAAGGTAATGGAAAGCAGATCACTATCATGGGAAGAACATATACAGGACATGAGTGGAGGCTGGAAGCTATGGTTCTGAGGTCTTTCCAGTTCTTTTCCAGCAACACCCTCAGACCTCAGACACATACTATTGTTGTTTGTATACCTATACCCACTGTCTTCTTAAACCCCCTTTTTGTTTGCAACCAAAGTATCTGTTTTCATCTGTTTGGACTACTATAACAAAATACCAGAACTGAGTATCTAGCACAAATAAATGTTTATTCTCTATAGTTATAGAGGCTAGAAAGTACAAGATCAAGGTAGACTCAATATTTGATGAGAACTTATTTCTTGTTTCATAGATCAGGATCTTGTGTCTGTATCTTTATGTTGTAGAAGAGGACAATGGAGAAGTACTTATCTGTCCTCCTTTAATGAAGGTAATGATTCTATTTAAAAAAACCCTCACTTAATGGTGTAATAATCTCCTAAATTTTTCATCTCCTAATGCCACTCTGTTAGAAGTAGGTATTTCAAAACATAAATTTTAGAGAGAAACCAATATTCAAAATTTACAAATATCTCTGGACAATATGAATATGTTTCTTTCCTAATTACATTTGTAAGTAGGAAAATGGACTTTAGGTGTTTTTTTTACCTTTATATATTTGTCTCTGTGTGCCATTGTATGTATGTATTATGTATGTATGTATGTATGTATGTATGTGTGCCCCTATGGGCACTTGCCTGTCTATGGTGCCACAATATGCATGTGGTCAGAGTACAATTTGTAGGCGTTGGTTTTCTCCTCATACCATGTGGGTCCTGAGGATCAAACTAGGTCATAGGCTTGGCAGCAAGCATCTATGCCTGCTAAGATATCTTACCAGTGCAAGGCATTAATTTTAAAACTCACTAATATTAGATCAGGAACTTAGTCAAATAACTCTCCTGAATCACTGGGTCTAGAATTCCAGTTTCTCTCCTATTGAGTCTTCTGTGCTCAGAGGTAAATATGGGCAACAATGTTTTCATGCACAGGGCCCACATCCACAAGGGGTCTGCGTGACCACCACCACTGGGTCTCACCTAATCCAGTATGCAAGGTAAGCAGCCCAGCTGAAAGCATTAAGAGCGCTTATGTGTAATTCTACCACAGATTTGTAGAAAAACCCAAGAAACCTTGACTTGACATTAACTATGAACTGAAATTTATTGCAATTTCTATTTTAGCTGCAGCTATAGTTTTGGGGTTGAATGGTTCTTTTCATCAAATGGAAAGCCAATGAAAGCACTTTCTAATTCTAGTGTTAAAACACACACCTGCAATTTTATCCACAGACAAATAAGCCCATGTCAGCTGCAATCCACTGGGTGTTCTTGGCTCTCTGTGTGCTTTGTATAACTAAAGCAATGCAGGTAATTTATTAATAACTAACACACATCTAGCACATGTTGAGTGCCTACACTGGTCTGCATACTCCATACACTCAATTCATTTTTTCTGTCTTTCATTAAACATTAGTTTTACTCAGCATATGTTGTGACACTCAGTATTCACACTTGACACTTACTGAGGCTGTAGCAAAGAACTAAGTTTCATAGATTGTCACAATCAGCTCACTCTAACTGCAGTTTTTTAAAGGAGGAAAATACCCTTGAGAATAAGTTGCCTAAGGTCAATACGACCTATGAGCTCTCTGGCTTACCATTTCTGGATCTTTCCATTTGACTAGACTGCCTGTCATTAAATTACTGACTTTGAGGAATGGAACATATTTACAGCCAGAAGAACATTGTTGAGAAGTTGATAATCACTGATAATCCATGTCAGGACCTCCTCACATGCATTAGCTCCTTAATTAATTTACTACACATGGAGGTTACTTCCCACAATAATATTTCCATTGAAACCAACATTTCCTAAAACACTTAAACAACATTTGAAAATCGCCATTGGCTTATCATTGAAGTGGAATCTAGGACACCCAGTTGTTCTAACCAGGACAGATGCTACAATTTTATTACATCACAGCAAGCTGATTTTGTTTTTATTTCAACTCTTTGTATATAGAAAATTATAGATCAAAAAAAAAAAGCTCTAGGCACTGGTTTACAGTAATAGGGAAAAAACTAACTTCTAAAGGCGCTCATATACAAGGTCTAGTCATATGATAGCAAACAAAAATGAAAAGTAGCTGAAGACCGGGGATAGAAAGGGTCAGGTAGACAGTTCAAGAAAAGCAACTATTATTCACTCAGGACTCTTATGTTGGAACTAAATCCCCAATGTGACAAAGGAGTTGATCAAGATATAACAGTCCTACCTTTATTCATACAATTGGTGCTCTTATAACAGTTCTTATTTGTCCCTTCTGCCTCATGAGGACTCAGCAAGAAGACACCAGCTATAAAGAAGAGGTTGATATTCCAAATCTGCTGGCATCTTAATCTTGACCTCATATTCCATAACACTGAGAAATAGATCACTGTAGCCAACTTGAACAATGACCTACTTTTTCATTATAACAAATATGACTCTATACAAATGTAAGAGTTATACAGAATACATTTCAGAGTGCCAAAACGAATGTATAGTATTTTCATATATACACTAATTAAGTCCCTAAGTTATGGATTAGTATTTTATCAGAGACATTTTTTGTGAGACATATATTTTTAGTTGTAAAGGATTAGATGGACCTAGGACCTGGAGCAGTGGCTCAGCGGTTAAGAGCACTGACTGCTTTTCAAGAGGGCTCAGGTTCAATAACCAGCACCCACATAGCAGCTCACAACTGTCTGTAACTCCAGTTCCAGGGGATCCAAGGTAACAGATATAACTGTTACCAAAATACCCACACATAAAACAAAAAGAATTAGGTGGCTCTAAATTAAAAGAAGGAGACCAACTATTTAAATCTCTGGGACAGGTACATGCTTCCTGCTGCCACACAAATATATCTGCAGCTATCATGAGGTTTGTGCCTACTCAAAGAACCACTTGCTATATTCCTTTTGAAGGGCAATTTGTCCACACATTTTCAATTAATTTTTATTTACGTAAAATGTGTGGTCAATAATCCTTCATCTCACAGCATGGTCTACCAGGAAACAATAGTATCAACATTAGCTGGTAGAGCATAAAAAATACCAAACTTCTGGCTATACCACACATCTACAGAATATACCCAGGTGATATTTGAGAAAGGTTATGCCTATGTTACAACGATTATTTGGTTAGTTCTTTATCGTGTAACTTCAGGCAAATGTTTTAATCACTAAACCTAAATTGCTTATCTCTAATGCCCAGAGAAACTTCTTTGCACCATTTTATATATTCAATAGTAAGATAAAATAAAACGAGTTCTGTGGCAGCCCCTTGAAACCATCACTAGGCATGCCCCTACAATAGGTGTCTGCATCTAGTGAAGATTCAGAGAGCACAAGTCTGTGCCAGGAGAGTGACGAGCCCTGCCCTCACTATTGCCTCTGTAAGAATAGCTCAGAGAAACATCTTCTTTGATGACACACATGACTGCGTTTATTAAAGTGATATGGGTGTGGGTTGTTTTAGGAGATTCGAAAGCTAGCATCCATTGAAGTTGCGGTGCGAATTGCCTGTCTGCATTCTGTGGTGCTCCTGCACCTGTCTGCACTTGTCTGTCTGCACTTTGTGTTGCTCTTGTTGTTGACATAATAGGACACGAATACACAGAAGGATGAGAAGGTATTTTGGTTTCTTGGGGTTTAGCTGCTAGGTGAAAGGTTTATCGGCTAATTACTTCCCTACGGCAGCATCCTATAGCAGATCTCTAGGACTAGTGAAAATGCTCACCTGGGAACTTCATAACCCAGCAAGCCTTTAAAAAAAAGCATCTTCAAACTTTTCAAGACGTATATCACTTTTCAAATGCTCTGTATACATACACATAGAATTATAATAAAATAAAACTTTAAAAATGTTTAAAGGCTGTTGCGGATAGCCCTGGGGCTAATTGTATTTGATGTTATTCTGTTCTCCTGTGAGGGGCTGTGAACAAGGAATGAGTCAGCACTCAGGAGATTTCCTATAAACCTTCTTCCCACCTTAATTTATAAATAAAGGCTAGAGCAAGTGATTAGGCAGAGAAAGAGGGAAAGGTGGAGCTGAAGGTTTTCAGAGAGAGGGGGGACAACGGAGGAGGAGGATGCAGGAAAGTGGAGCAGAAGCACCTGGCCTGGAGAAACTACAAGTTATAAGGGGTCTCTTATATGGGAAAAATGGTAGTGTAGTGGTAGATCTGCCCAATCGAGGCGCACAGCATGTATTCATAGTAATTGAGTTGTGTTTTCATTGCCTGGACTTATTTGAGTTGGAGATTTACTGCAAAAAAAGGCCATCAAGATGACTTAGTAGGCACAGAGAGTTATGTATAAACCTGAAGACCCAAGTTGGATCCAAAGAACCACAGGACTAAAGGTAGGAGAGGACTCCAAGAAGTTATCTTCTGACCTCCACATGCTCACTGTGACCTATACACATATACAGGACACACACACACACACACACACACACACACACTATATATATATATATATATATATATATATATATATACATAATGAATAAATAAAGTTTTTAAATGGTTAGTGTATCTTTAAAATAAAATTGTATTCCATGGTGGTCTGAGCCTGGAGACATTTAAGAAGAGAGTTCTGAGGTCAGGTAAGGTTGACAGATGCTGAACATTGCCCTCCTCCTGCAGGGTCATGGAGGAAATCCTGCTTAGCTTTGCCACCTAATAAACTTACTAGACTGCAGGGCATTATCTTGCATTGGTGCTTGCTGATCTACTGCAGGCTCACTCCATAGTAGATCTAAGATTATATTTTGAAAATCATAATCTTTGTATGCAATATCTAATGTAATCTTAACAAACACACATGAGAATGGCTTAGCACATATGTGTGCAAGAGCACTACTCTAGATGCTTCTTCACACAAAAACTGTGTGCTTTACACACCACAAGGCAAGATACCTAGTCTGTTCAAACAAACAAACAAAAAGTTTGCTGACCCTTTTAACTTGTTTTTAGGCTAACATATAAATTGTTGGATTCTACTACAGCATTTGCTACATGCATGCCATTAGGGACATGCATGCCGTTTTACTCTGTACTTATTTAGAACTCATATTACATGGAAGTACAAAATCAACAGGTTTTGGATCCAGCTGGATTTAGTACAATGGATATCTATGTCCAAAACATTTGTTTGTGATTGTTATGTGCTACCATAAGCAATAGATGGGGAAAGGCAAGGCTAAAAGTAAATGTAGAAATAGGAATACTATCACCTTAGGTTTCCCTTCTATCATAGCTTCTCAACATTGGAAAATACAGTATTAAGATAATATCTAAAGAACTGAAACTCATTTCCCATACGATCCAAAGCCAGTGTTGTTTTCTATATAATTTTGAAGAAGTAGAGTTGTGAACCAAAGAGTCTACAGGGAGTTATACTCACTATTCCAAGTTTATAGTCCTCAGTTATCAAACTGCTGGTAAAGTAGAGAAATACACCCGGGGGCTTCAATTACTCTCAGTTACGCTGGCTGTTTGGCATCATGTCTCTGGCCTGTGTACTACATCCTGAGGGAGGCATTTTGAATCAACAATGGTACCAGAAAAACAGTAAGGAGGGGTCATTGAGGAAGAGAAATTCACATTTCTGAACTATAAAAGAAACTGGAATGCTGGTGCTCACAAAGGTTCCTCAAGGAGCCCTGGGCAAAATGAACACTTTGATGTGACCCACAAACATTGCTCTCTAAAGGACAGTCCCCATCTCAGCCAGATTCTCCTTCCCATAACAGGAAGGGGAAGCCTCGAGCTCTGCTCAGTGACATGTACCTCCACAGCCATGACATCAAGGCTCCAAATATTCCCAGAAAATTTATGCATTTATTGAATCCCCCCCCCAAAAAAAAAAAAACTTTGGATATTAAAAAGCCTTGGCTTTCTGGAGCTCAAGAAAGAGTTTAGCATAAACTGATCTATTGACGAAATATCCTTCATTGCAGCCCCAAAGGAAAAAATTGCATGCAAAAAAACTATTTTCTAAAATATTACCCCAAGTCCCATGGGTCTCAAACTAAATCTAGAGCTCACGATTCCATTTCAATACCTCTGCAAATTTGTAATCTATGATTACATCATTTAAAAATATTTTCTGATGCTAGTAATAAGTAGTAAACAGTATTTTAAGTATCTAATTCAGATTTAGTAATTATGTAGTGTGTTTAGTATACAACTTACCTGACATATTTAGATACTTGTCAATATGAGTATATACATATATATATACATATATTCACATTTCTATTAAGTTATTCAAACAATGATGGTGTCACTGGCTTTAGAATTATGTACATTCCACATATCATTATGTCATTCATACATTACAAATTCCAGAATGTTGGGGGGGGGGGAGTTCAAAAGGAGGATCATTAAGAGTTATTAAAACCATGTTAGATCTATAACAGATGCTGAATTTCTTAAAACTTCAATTTCTTGGGCTATAAAACAAAGATACAGAATGCTAGTGGAACATAAAGTACAGACATGTGTGGATTAGTAAAAGAATGCATTTATAATGCTTGTTTCTTGAATAAGAATAGCTGCATGCTGGTGCATTCTCCTTGCTGTGATCAAATACTGGACAAAGTAGTTTAAGGGAGTTAAGTAAGTGTGATGGTTTGTATATCCTTGGACGAGGGAGTGGCACCATCTGGAGGTGTGGCCTTGTTGGAATAGGTGTGACCTGGTTGGAATGGGTGTGTCACTGTGGGTGTGGGTATAAGATCCTCACCCTAGTTGCCTGGAAGTCAGTCTTCCACTAGCAGCCTTTGGATGAACACATAGAACTCTCAGCTCCTCCTGCACCATGCCTGCCTGGATACTGCCATGCTCCCACTTTGATGATAATGGACTGAACCTCTGAACCTGTAAGCCAACCCCAATTAAATGGTGTTTTTAATAAGACTTGCCTTGGTCATGTTGTCTGTTCACAGCAGTAAAACCCTAACTAAGACAGTAAGTATGTGGGGTCACCATTTAAAACAGATTCCAGTGTCATCGTGGCACAGAGCATGATGTGGCTGGACACACTGTGACCTCGTTCAGAAAGCAGAGAGGATGGCAACTGCGACCAGTCTACACAGCCTCAAAGCCCATCTCTAGCAATGACTTTCTCCACTGAGACCTCACTTCCTAAAGGTTCCACAGTCCCCCAGATAGGACTAAGTGTTCATACACATGAATACATGGGGTGGTCATACTAAAAGCACACCACTATAATTATGGCTAAAATTGAAATGGTTTTTTATGTTAAATGTGAAGATAGAGTCTAGGTGATGGTCTAGCCATAAATTAGAACTAAGAAGTTTTGTTTGTTTGGCCTTTAGTTGCTTTCTGGTCTCTTCATAGAAAGTAGTCAAAACTGGAAAGTGAGCAGTAAGCAAAGACAGTAAGGGACTACACCAGCAGGTCAGGAACACGAGGTTGTGGTAACCAATAGTTTGGGTCAGTGTTAATATGTAAATTAGATTCATCGAGTCCATTCCATTTGAATATCTGCACTAAGATTGTAGGACAACACAAATTATTATGTTAGGGAACTGTATTTGTTGTATATTATTATGACTCCTAAGCAGGAAAAAGACAAAGGTAAAAGAGAATGTATGTTTTCTCTCATTAATTTTAGCTTTGTTCTACAATGTGCTTAGAAAACCAAATAGATGGTCCATCCATTCATCTCAGCTCCAAACTTTGTCTCTGTAACTCCTTCCACGGGTGTTTTGTTCCCAATTCTAAGAAGGGGCAAAGTGCCCACACTTTGGTCTTCGTTCTTCTTGAGTTTCATGTGTTTTGCAAATTGTATCTTGGGTATTCTAAGTTTCTGGGCTAATATTCACTTATCAGTGAGTACATATCATGTGAGTTCTTTTGTGATTGGGTTACCTCACTCAGGATGATGCCATCCATTTGCCTAGGAATTTCATAAATTCATTCTTTTTAATAGCTGAGTAGTACTCCATTGTGCAGGGATCCATCCCATAATCAGCCTCCAAACGCAGACACCATTGCATATGCCAGCAAGATTTTGCTGAAAGGACCCTGATATAGCTGTCTCTTATGAGACTATGCCGGTGCCTGGCAAAAACAGAAATGGATGCTCACAGTCAGCTATTGGATGGAACACAGGGACCCCCCAATGGAGGAGCTAAAGAAAGTACCCAAGGAGCTAAAGGGGTCTGCAACCCTATAGGTGGAACAACAATATGAACTAACCTGTACCCCCAGAGCTCGTGTCTCTAACTGCATATGTATCAGAAGATGGCCTAGTCGGCCATCATTGGGAAGAAAGGCCTCTTGATATTGCAAATTTTATATGCCTCAGTACAGGGGAACACCAGGGCCAAGAAGTGGAAGTGGGTAGGTAGGGGAGTGGGGGGGGTATGGGGGACTTATGGGATAGCATTTGAAATGTAAATGAAGAAAATATCTAATTAAACATTTTTTTAAATAAAAATTATTAAAACACACACACAAAAAGAAAACCAAAATAGAATTATCAACAACATTCTTATCATACAATTTCTCACTGGGTTTTGTTGTAAATTAACTATAGATTCAGTGTTATGGAATATTTTCCTACAATAATTTCTATAAAAGTAACTTTTATTTGTCTGGTGTGATTGTCTTCTTGGAGGCTTACTGGCTCAGTCTGCTAACCTAGCTCTAGATAAGCCTAGAAGTTTCTAGTCTCTGTACAATCTTACCTAGGCCTAGAATGTTTTCAGCCTCTGAGACTTACTGCCCACCACAATAATCAAAATCACTAGCATTTCCAAAACTGTTAGTGTTGGAATAGATAAGAAGCTAGCCAAACCCTGAGCAGTTAGTTAGAAAGAAAACAGTACTGCAGAGAAACAAAGGGCAGGAGGTGATGAGAAGCCAAGGTATAGATGAGAGATGCAAATACAACACAGAAATCAGAAAGCTAAAACAAACCAGAAGAAAGGGAGGTAAAGTTAGCAGGATGTCTGACTAAGGTATGCATCAGAAATCTTCATGCTTCTGAAGTCAATAGTTAGATTGGCTCTCTGCAATCTATTCCTGTTTATATACCAAAGTAACAAGTACCAAAAATACCAAATTAACAAGTACAGTCAGCCTTGATTACATCAAAGCTCCTGAAAAAGTCTTTTGGAATGAATTTTTAGATGGAAATAATGACCACAGAACAAAATACTTCTCTAAACCCTATCTGGTATCTATCACACAAGAGGCACTAAATAAATTGAGAGCAACTCCTGGTCAGTTTTATGTCAACTTGGTGCAAGCTAGAGTTATGGAAGAGAAGCAAACTAAAATTGAGAAAAAGCCTCCATAAGCCTGAGCTATAGGTAAATCTGTAGGGCATTTTCTTCATTAGTGATTAATGCAGAAGAGCCCAAGCCACTGTGGGTAGTGTCATGCTCGGGATTCTGATTCTATAAAACGCAAGCTGAGCAAACCGTGAGGAGCAAGCCAAGAAGCATCACACTCCTCCGAGGCCTCTGCACCAGGCTCTGCCTTCAGGTTCTACCCTTACATCAGTGATAAGCAAGGATATGGGCCCAGAAGCCAAACAAATCCATCTCTCCTCACAATGTCGTGTAGTTCTTCACAGCAGTAGTCACCCTGACTAAGGCAGAGCGTGAGGAATACAATCTAGGAATTGCATTGCCTACTAAATGAATTTAAGGGTGCTGAAAGCATACTTATCAACAGAGCATAATTATCTTATCGTCATCATAGTTGAGAGCACTCATTCTTTCAAACGACCTGGGTTCAAGTCCCAGCACCTCATGGTGGTTCACAACCATCCATAACTCCAATTCCAGAATGCACATGACACACGAGCAAAACATTCATACACATAAAATAAAATAAACAGTTTTTTTAAAATTCAGGAACAGAAATCATGTAATGTTCTTTATTCTTGCTAAACAAAGGGCGTGTGTATATATCAATATTTATAGGTCAACTAATCTTGGTGAAAGATTCAAATATTCAGATATTTATCTTTGATTTGAAAAATATGAGAGAGTTTGAATTAGCTGAATATGTAGATAGCATGAAAATAGAATGGTAAGACCTGTTAAGTGTGTGGGTAGTAAATGAGCACCCTCCACTTATTTAACTACAGCAGCAACATTGACTAAGCATTTGTGTGACACTTCTAAAAACAAGTGGCTGCAAATTCTAACTTAGAAAAAAAAATATATTATCTGTCCTTGATCAGATTCATGTGGAGATTGAGGGGTGAAACTCAGTCATAGAGTGCTTGTCTGGAATGTGTCCATTGAAACCTACGTTTTACTCTTTAGTCACACACACACACACACACACACACACACACACACACACACAAAGAGAACAGAGAGAAAGAGATAGAGACAATTACTTTATTCTCCCCTCTGGTGGTCATTTAAACAGGCAATAAGAATTGAAATGTTGTCTAAGTGAAATAATAATATATTTATCAACTTTTATTTGAAATTTTGGATGAGTTTGAATGTCACTGAGAAACAGGTTAAAACTTATATCAAGAAGCACAAAGGATGTAGTAGCACATACCTTTACTTCTGGGCTTGGAAAAATCTGGCCTACATGGTGAGTTCTAAGGTAGTTAGGGATACATATAGAGAGTTCCAGACTCTAGAAGAAGATAATGAGAATGAGGAGGAGGAGGACGAGGAAGGAAGGAGGAAGAAGAGAAGGAAAGGGAGGAAGTGGATGAGGAGGAGGACAAGGAAGGGAGGAAGAGGAAGGGGAGGAAGAGAAGAGGAGGAGGAGGAAGCGGAGGACATGGGTGAGAAGGAGAGAAAGAGGGGGAGGAGGAGATAATTTCATATCAGTACCCCAAAACCACTTTTGAAAACAGTCATAGCGATTGGTAGATGATGAATTGAGTAATCACCTGATTTTTAAAAGTGATTATTCTCTAGTATCGATCAGTTTTGAAATGAGCTTTGGCTGAAGCCATTGGCACAACTTGGTACATAACCCCTTGGCACATTCTGAGAAACTTCACTAGCTATGTGGCAGCCCTACATTCCTAACGAGAGGAAGCTGCTGAGTCTACAGGACAATGGGACCAGGAGGGAAGGAGCCGTTCCTGACCGACAGGAAAGTCACGTGGGGCATATGGCTTTTGCTTCTTCTCTTGGATTAAGACATTCAAATTCTGACAATTCCCACAATGTAAAAAGACTTACTTAGACATAGTTTCTGTGTTAGAAATGGAAATCTCCGACATAAGCAGAAATGTGCAGTCAGGTTTCTGACTATGTAATTTTACCCTGATTTCGGCAAGAAAATAAGAATTTTCTTCTCCTAACTCATAATTTTTGTGGTATCTGGTTGTCTCAATGTGACAGTCACTTGAAGGAATAAAAAATTTCGGAGGGAGGAAATAAAAACATCATTAAAAAGGGGTAAGGATTGCCTGCTGTGGAGCGATGCCAAGCAGCTTAGGAAACTAGCTCACAAACCAGCACTTTACCAGCCCATTTGCCAAAATGTTGACATGAGAGTTCCCTGAAAACTGTCTTACGTTTCCAAAAATTTCAGTGAGGAAATGGCAAAAAGAGTAAACAGTCGGTTCGAGTGCATGCAGTGGAGACACAGCCTACGCACAACGGGCAGTGTGCAATGTTTATAGTTTGGAAGAGCTGAAATTACTTCCCTGGCATTCCTTCTTCTTTTTAAGTATAAACTCACTGAAAAAAATTAACTAGAAATTGATGATCTAGCAGTGTTTCTCTGGCTGCCATACAGTATGGGCAATGAGTTCTAGACTCCAATTTATTGGTTTGTCAGAAAGTTTGGTTATTTTCATCAATTTAGCTTTACATTTAGCATTCCTCTGCTTAATTGAAACCATGTGGACACATTTGGTTAGCATCCACATTCTTATAAGAGAAAAAAAGGGGTACTTTGTTTCAATTTCTTCAGCATTTACCAGTAATTTGTATTTTTCTTGCAGTGACAATTAAATACATAGTTCCCACCCGATAGCCAACACTTCCTAATCCTGATTATCAGTGGGCACAGCTGAGTCTTTACAAATCGTTAGCTAGTGAGAGAAAGAGCCTTCTTCAGGGTTTTCTTTTA
This sequence comes from Mus musculus, assembly GCF_000001635.26. Taxonomy (NCBI): domain Eukaryota; kingdom Metazoa; phylum Chordata; class Mammalia; order Rodentia; family Muridae; genus Mus; species Mus musculus. The sequence continues at coordinate 23,754,931 of NC_000076.6, forward strand.
ACAATTGAAGAAACAATTTTCTGGGAACTAATCCTATGATTTTAAAATGTGACCTTGAAAAATTATGACCATTTTAGAGACTTCATGTTCTCTCTTTATTTCATGTCCTCTGAGATTCTGTGCCTCAGAATCCACAGATGAGAGCAGAAAAACAAAGCAGACGTGCTCTAGCTATGCCTGTGCCTCATTCCTCCCCAGTCTCACTGAGCAATGTGGCTGTGGATGGCTTTATGATGTGAGTTTTGTAACAAGAAGGATGTGTTCCATAACAAATAAACCAAAGACAGCAAGGCAGCTTATCTGGCTACTATATGTCTGAGGATGAGCAACTAGTGGAAAAATAACTGTACCCTATGTCCTTTCCCTGTTGGAAAATATGCCAAAAGGAAAGTGAAAACAAAAAGGGACAGTAAGATCCTTTGGATCAATAAAAATGACCCCTGACCAACAATGCCGGTTGGGGCATCATAGCTTCTTCCACAGTCTTGGTAGAAGCCACATCATACAACACATACAGACAGGTTTCTTGCTGGAGATAAATCACTCTTCCCAGGCAAGAATGTGCTGAGGAAGGGTCCACACTGCTCTTCCAGACAATGCTATGGCCACACTCCAGGCAATTCTGTAGCCATGCGGAAATAAACAAGACAGGTAAAGACAGTCTTTGTTTATCACACCAGTTAGCCACACCACTTGCTTCTTCCTATTTCTTGGAAACCTGGCTGTAAGCACACCTGCAAGGTCTAGGCTGCATCAGGGAAACCTCACCAGCCTTGGAGGAAGACGGGACAGGAGCTTGACTGGGTGTGTTGGGCCTGTGCAGATCAAGGAAGGGTTAAACAGTGGGGAAGAATCAGGAACCAAGGGCAAGACAAAAGTAGGCAATGAACTGAAGAACTGTTTTCTCAAGAAGATTCACTGGCAGCTTCCTGCCTCAGGCTTAGTTGACCTAATCCCTTAAAGAACCAAAGATCTTCTACTGTATGAATGCAATCCTATTGTGCTGTTCCTACAGTACTTACAGTGGCCATTCCCCCATTATCTGATGGTAGAATGAAAAGGCACAGCTTACAGTTCCTTTAAACTAGGGTCATTCCCAACTCACTCAGGTTACCTGGATTCCACACTAGCTAGCCACTCTGAATTTTCCCCCTAGCACTTCCATGGCTTTATCCAGGCCATTGCAGATAGAGGTATAGATAGAGATGGATAGAGATAGATATAGACATAGATATATAGATATTTATATTCTCTTGTTCCATTCTGCTTCCTGCTTAGAGGTGCTAGAATTTGAGCTCTTAGCTCAAAAGTTACTTCTTCAAGAACATCTTCAGGACCCCCTAAATCAACTTCTCTGAAGGCAGACCTAAGATCTCTGAAATCATTCTTGGACCACTCTATATTAACTAAGGACAGTCTCTGGGACCAGGTGCCCAATAAACCACATTTTTACAGGTATTCCATGTATTCTGGGGCAAACAAATATTTTAGGACTGATTTAGACTCCGTGATAATATAAACAATATTTGATAGACTGATAGACTATATAGCGCAATCACTAATCCACAAAAGAGGTACAGTGATCAACCAATCTGATTTGACCAGATGACATGCCAATGAAAATGAATTCTGGCTGTCTCTGGTGTCATCTGCCATCATGTCATCTGCCCTGTGTTTCGTCTGTGCCTCGTACTTCCTTGGGCTATGATTCTTTACATAGAATGTAAAGATGGTTACAGCCTCAGTAGGGAAATGAATTGTGTAGCATAGCCCACCACCCAAGAACAAGACACTCAACCTCTTTCACCACAATATTGAATTGGTTTCTCCTCTTAGGGTGGAGCACTGTGATTGTCTCTTAGAGCAGCCATGCCAGCCATTATCTTCAACTCTTCATGCCAGCTGAAACATAGCACTTCCCTACTCACATCTGTCCTCCCTTCTTAGTCAGCACCTCCACACATGTTTTTACTACTCTGGGCTAAATCTCTAGTGGATAAATAGTCTCTGTCTCTTAATGTCTCAGAGTCAAGCTAGTAGAAAGTAGATCAATATGGAATTAGCATGAGAAAAGCTTACATAGTCTTCTATGTATGTGGAAGCCCCCTTAAGAAAATGGACATAAGCAAAGAGCAAAATCCCTAGATCTGCTCTCTTTTGTCTCTTTTCTAAGGTTGCTGGACTTATGGAGCTAAGGATGCAATTCGCTGGTAAAGCGCTTTCCAGCCTCAAATGTACATAGCTCTGCATTCAATTCAGAGCACTGAAAAAAAAAGTACCTTCAATATAAAGTTTATTCATCAAATTGACTTCAAGTCATATATAAGTTTGTCTCCTGCTGTACCCATCTATCTGAATCTACTTCCCAAGATTTTCTAACATGAGCTGAACTTCTTCACCATCTCCCTTAATCTAGATTTCCTGACATCAGGATATGCACATGCTTCTCTCTAAAAACCCAGCTAGTGACACCTTCTCTTGTAGGCTCGGTGGCAGCTCAAGCTCGTGTAGCATTCTCTCTTTTCTGAACTCCTTTAACTCGCATCCTTGAACCAATCTTGTGGGTATTTATTCTGCTCCACAATGATGTGTAGGTGAGCTGCCCACACTGAACACCTAGCACACAGTTTGGTGCTGTTCAAAGGCCATTATACTAAGTAGGTAGATATAAGCTGCAATGGATTTAAAATCTTCCTCTTGGCACATCAAACATTTGTGACAATCTGAAAAATGTGTGTGGGGGGGGGTGGGGGGTTCCAGGGGAACTCATCTCAAAAAAAAAAAAAAAAAAAAAAAAGAAAGTGGTTCACAGACTTATGGTATGGTCAGTCTCAGAGGTTCTAGGGCTGCACCATGCCCCCTGCAGACCAGAATCAACCCAGGAAGCCACATTCTTCCCTATTCCATCCAAGCATCCAACAGTGACTGTGTTCCTGAGTTGTAAATCATTGTGGTCATACCCCATCATAAGTTTTGCCAATTTCCTAAAAAATATATCTGAGGTATTCCACTCTAATCCTGAGCCTGGCTATACGTGTCAAACCTAAACCTAGAGAGCTGCTATTCTATTCATTTCTATTGTCCTCCAGGTCTGCCTTATCTTGATCCTACATCTATCATATCTCTTCTGTAATTACCTGTTTTCCATAGTGAAGAAGCAAGGAGAGGCAGGAGACTTGGACAAATAAAAGTTAGCATTCCCTTTTGCAATCAGTGTGACTTGGGGCCTCCTGACTCCTGGTTAGCCCACTTACCATTTGCTCTGACCACACTTTGGTGCATCTGCCCTCTAAAAATGAATGATTCTGTACGAGAAATGGGCCCCAGTGATCTTAGTGGAAACCTGAAAGTATGAGTAAATGAAATGAATATATTAATCAGATAAGCCAATATAACTATGGATTGCCTTAATTTCAGAGCTAGGAAGGGCAAACCTCAAACATACAATACAATATCTCGATAGGATGAGGACTGGGGGTGGCTCAGTCAGCAATGTGCCTGCTGGGAAGTGCAAGGACCTAAATGTGCATCTTAAGAGCCTACATAGTAAGCCAGCTGGTGACACATGCCTGTGACCTCAGCACCTGGCATAGGTGAAAACAGGAACCTAACCAATTTAATAAGCTTCTGGCTCATTGAAAGACCCTCAAAAACCAGAGATAGGGAGCAATAGAGAAAATCTACAAATGAATGCCACTGAGAAACAGGTTAAAACTTATATCATTTAGAACAGTGATTTATCAACATTTCTAATGCTGTGACCCTTCAATAGAGTTCTTCATGTTATGTTGACCTCCAATCATAAAATTATTTTGAGATATTTCATGACCATAATTTTCTTACTGTTATGAATCATGATGTAAATATCTGATATTTAAGATATCTGATATGTGATCCATAGATTGAAAACCCCGAATTTAGAAGACTATAGATGTCAGTCTAAATGTTTAACACAAAGAATGGGCAGAAAGCAAATTAATTTGACAAATCAGTCAAATTAATTTGACAAGTCACTTTGTAATGGTTGATTACAAAAAAAATGAAATACAGTAATCATAATTCTCACCTCTGTAACACTTACTATATGGCATGTGTAGCTACTTTAATATAGTGTCGCACACACATTCACCTCACAGACATCCTTTGAGGAATAGTTTACAATTAGCTTCATTTTATTTTATTATTTTTTATTAGGTATTTATTTCATTTACATTTCCAATGCTATCCCAAAAGTCCCCCACTCGCTCCCCCACCCACTCCTCCACCCTCCCACTCCCACTTCTTGGCCCTGGCATTCCCCTGTACTGAGGCATATAAAGTTTGCACGACCAATGGGCTTCTCTTTCCACTGATGGCTGACTAAGCCATCTTCTGATATATATGCTTAGCTTCATTTTATATGTGAGGAAATTGAGGTTTCCAGAAGTTAAGTCACTGAAGGTCACATGGCTTTATCTTTGGATATAAAATTCTAAGGCAAGTCAGTCTGATTCTAGAATCCAGGATCAGCCATTAGCTTCTAATTCTAACCTCAAGCAAGAGAGAATTAACTTCACCCCTTCGTGATGATCTCCGTTGGCCAGACATGATCTATGGGACTGGGTCAAGGTCATAGGCTCTTCAATGCAAGAGTCACCATAACTGATACTTGTGTGTATCCTAGGTCTGTGAACAACTCTATCAATCTTCTTAAAATAGGATGAGGTACCATGTAATTAATAGAGTTAATGTTGTAAACAATGGATAGATGGGGTGTTTGGGAGAAAGCTTTGCTAAGCTAGATCCCAGGCTTCTGAGAGATAAATAAAGTCTTGCTGTTGTTTCTGAACACTCTACTCTGGGTTCTGAAGAAGATATTTGTCATGCTGTCTCCTTTGCGGTCTTTTCCTTGGTGTGATGAATGTGATTTCCTGGCACGGCTGGTTTACTCCAGCCTCAAGGCAGAATATTTCTACCTCAAAGAAAAATAAATTGGCTTTAAGTGAAGAAAAAAAAATGCTGTCAACATTTTAATCTTTCCTTTCCATCTTCTGCCTCCCCTTACCCAACTATGACTATTTTGGTCTTCAAGAATCAATTGTTCATTTCCAGAAGGGCATCGGGTAACCCAGATGTGCACTCTGGGGGCCTTCCATATGCCTTGTCACACCCACATGTGCTATGTTATAAATAATTACCATGGATTAATTGCCTAGAATACCACTCCAGGCTATCTGTAGCTACACGCTTTTCCTCCCACAGGAAATATTGGTGGGAAGCTTTGCCTGGGTATCATTTGGCAATAAGATGTTTTTCTTAGAAGTCCCCTACTGAACTACAAAGCACCACAGCATTTTGCACCTATTTTCTTGTCTTTTGCCAGTGAATAATAGCATTTAACTTTCTTTGAAGTGTAATTATTCATCAAGAAGCCATTTTGTTTATTTGATGGTTATAGGTTTTCGGAGAATGTACTTTTAAAATATATCATATTTGAAACATTTTTTTCTAATAGTAATTTTGATCTGAGCATTAAAAGCAAACTGTTTCTATCTAGCACTGGCAAGATCCATCAAAATTATCCTGTGAACTTTTTGTTGTATAAAGATTTGCTTTCAGGGAAGTGAGCAACTTTGTTGGAACCTTAAATTTACTTAGACTTAGGTTGGCTATATCCAGTCATACACAATTAAGGATTTCTGCCTGCCAGAGAATAAGTAGCCTGTGTGAGTCCAAAGGAAACAGAAAGACTGACATTCTCTTCTCTGATGCTCTTTCCTCAGTGTGAGAAAACATTAAGCATGCTTTATTTAATTGAGAAGAATACTAGCTTTCTGGTTTTGAGCACCATGCTAGTGTGCCTGTGAGTGTCACATTAGGAAAGGCTCCTTTCACGTCTCAGAAGGTGGATTTGAAGTTCAGTGCACTCTAAGCTGAAGCTCTTCTTGCTGCGTGATGATTTTTGATTTGGGTCGTTGGTCTTCTCAGGCCTTTAGTCTTGAGGCTAGCCTGGTCTACAGAATGAGCAGGTATAAGTATAAGAACTTTTACTGTCTGTGAGAGCTTGAATGATAAATGTTCTCATAGCCTCAGCTATTGGAACACTTGGTCCCCAATTGGTGGCACTGTTTGGGGAGGTTTAGGAGGTATGGCCTTGTTGGAAGAAGGGTGTCACTGGGAGAGAACTTGAGATGCTGTCATGTCCCCCTGCTTACAGTTTGCTTGCTTTAATATACTGTGCTATTTTGCTGTTATATTAAATAATATGTCAGCCAGATCATTGTAATAATCTAGCAGTATTCTTGTCAACATAGAATAAGAAGGTTTTGGATGTTTGAAGCTTTGCTGTCATTTTGCAATCATGCGATAAATGTGATTTTCATATTCTTCTGTAAAGCTGATGTTGTTTGGCAGGTTCTGGGCACCTATTTGGGCTTTTCTGGACTTTAACTTTTCACACTTTGATTTTGCATCTTATTCAAGTGAAACATGTGAGCAGTCTGTTTACTAGCAGCTGACAGGATGATGCGAAGGCCATGCTGAGAATAACTTGAGATACCTAGCCAAACTCTCACATTAATTCAAAATTTAACAGCAGAATTTCCATGGTTTTTAAGTTCTGAAGTGTCCAGTGTCACCTCCCTTGTTACCAATATTGCCGTTCTTTGCTTCCTACAGTAATCAGTTTAAAACCTATTGATGGAGATTTATTTTTAAGAGTTAACAAATAATGTCTTCAAGTAGAATTTTCACGCATCACATTTTCCAAGGGAAGAGCAGCTCATCTTAGAACTTCTTTTGCAGAGTTGACCATAAAGATGCTGCAGTGGTTTATTTCTTCCCCTGAAATGGATGTGGTTGGGACAGGGTACAAGGTTGATTACAGATCTGCATTGCAGACCTCCATCTTACTTGGTTAGGAGGGTGATTTATAATGTTGACCAGAGGTCAGACAGTCTGTGACCAGGCTGCGCTTTCAGCACCCCGGGATTAAAGGGGAAAACCCACAAGAAAATCATTATATCACAAGCAATGCTTCCTCCAGCTCCTGCCCTCTCTCCTTCCCCAACATCCAGCGCCAAGGCTGTCTCTGCCTGTGGCAGCTTTCTTGTATATACTTCTGCTTTCCCCAGTGACACTCATAACTGTTTCACATGGTTGGATTTGTAAAGTGGCTGGGTCTGCTTTCTGACCTCTTTGAAAGGGAAACAACAACCGAGACATTTTTCTTTCCTGGTCTTAGTGCGGCATTGCTACATTGTTTTATTTAAGCACTACATTGCTACATTGTTTTATGAAATCGGTCAGTCAGCAGTTTTGTCTCCCCATCTCATTCCTGGGTAGAACCCTTATGAAATATCAAGGAAGGCAAGAATCCAAGACAGTCATGCTAAAATTCCCAGAGGGGGTTATGTTTTTATGCGCGTAAGTAAGCTTTTAAATGTGTTACATGTTCACTTTAAAGTGTTACAATTGCTATCTGACTATAAAGAGTAAAGTGGCCAAAAACATAAGTGTAGAAAATAATGTTTCAGAGGATTTGGTGCCTGTGAATCATCACTAGCTGTGACAATAAGTTATACTGAATTGCTCATAGCCAACATTTATTTTATACTTCATAAGCTCTGACTTTTATTTCAGCCTCATCTCTCCATCTTGTATTTTGATATTGACAAAATGTTGTAACTACATCTATCTTTAATGTGAATAAGTCAGAAATTCCAATTCATCTGAGATTTTGATAATAGAGCCAAGTTACCAACAGAAATGTGTGATATTATTTTCGATAAAGATTACTCTCTCAGGAAAACCTACTGACAATGATAAACTGCCCAGATTTCACACTTACAGTAAGAAATATAATTGGAAAGAGGTTGGGAAAATCAAGACTTTAATAAATATGAACTTTTTGTTTGGAAGAATCTACAGATTACAAGAGTGTTCAAGTGTGTCCCCTGCACATACAGACTATAATGCACTGACCTTGCCTAATGACCTTGGAAATGAAAAGAGCAAGGGCTAGTGGTTTGTCAATGTCAGTACCCCTCCCGCCCCCAGCTCAGTGAAATTTAAGTTGCATGTGCTTTAAGTGTATATATGCTTTTCATTATAATAATTTGCTTTAAAAAAGTCATTTCTGTAATAAATGTATCTATGAAATAGAATAGTCTTCTGGAAAGAGGTAACCAAATAGCAAAGGTTATGAATACATTTCCATGCCTACTTTGGATGCCACAAGTAGGAGAGGGCAATCCCCAGAGAGCTGAAGTGGCCTCTGTGAGTCTCTCTCCCTTTAGGGAGCAGGAGGTTAAAACAGGGTCTCACTCTGTCCCCCTGCCTCAGCCTCTCAGGTACTGAGATTATAGTGTGCACCATCATGTCTGGCTTGTTTGTGATTCATTGACTGTCCTACTAATGAGTTTTAATTTTTAAAAATTTGTTTACCAGGTAACTGAATGGATTTTTTAAAATTCAGATCAGGAGTAGAAATTTTTTGGGAATTCTTTTTTTCTTTTTTTCTTTTTTTTTTTTTTTTTTTCTTTTTTGGTTTTTTTTCGAGACAAGGATTTTTGTTTGGTTGTTTGTTTTTTTTTTTTTTTAAATGGGAATTCAAATGGTTCAATTTTAGTTAAATTTTACCTTGTGAACAAATTATTGATTAAAATTGTGAATCAGATTGTGATGAAAATGTGTATTTAGAATCATATTGAAAAGCTTGTAGCCATTCACAGTGAACCATTCCTATGGTTATTATAATATTTTCATGGCTTTTCTGCTTTTTTATCTGATTGGATGATGATGACGATGACGACGATGACAATAACAACGATGATGATGGTGGCGGTGGTGATGATGGTGATGATTTGGCATGTGTGATGATGATGATGGTGATGGTTTGGCATGTGTGATGATGATGATGATGGTGGTGATGGTTTGGCATGTGTGTGATGATGATGATGATGGTGGTGATGGTTTGGCATGTGTGTGATGATGATGATGATGATGATGGTGATGGTTTGGCATGTGTGATGATGATGATGATGGTGATGGTTTGGCATGTGTGATGATGATGATGGTGATGATGGTGATGATTTGGCATGTGTGATGATGATGGTGATGGTTTGGCATGTGTGATGATGATGATGATGATGGTGATGGTTTGGCATGTGTGTGATGGTGATGATGATGGTGATGGTTTGGCATGTGTGATGATGATGATGGTAATGATGGTGATGATTTGGCATGTGTGATGATGATGATGGTGATGGTTTGGCATGTGTGATGATGATGATGATGATGGTGATGGTTTGGCATGTGTGATGATGATGGTGATGGTTTGGCATGTGTGATGATGATGATGATGATGATGATGGTGATGGTTTGGCATGTGTATCGTGTATTTTGTGTGGTTTACATATTTGTTAGTGTAGTTGTGTGTGTGTGTGTGTGCATGGGGAGCTTGAGATTGACATTTGTAGATTTTCTCTATTGCTCCCTATCTCTGGTTTTTGAGTGTCTTTCAATGAGCCAGAAGCTTATTAAATTAGTTAGGTTCCTGTTTCCACCTATGCCAGGTGCTGAGGTCACAGGCATGTGTCACCAGCTGGCTTACTATGTGGGCTCTTAAGATGCAAACTTAGGTCCTTGCACTTCCCAGCAGGCACGTTGCTGACTGAGCCACCCCCAGTCCTCATCCTATCGAGATGAGGCAATAGTCTTGTTGACATCAGCAATCCCCATAAGTCATTATACCTGCTCCTCAGAAGGGCTATAGACTTAAAGAAGAGAATGTTGGCCAATAGATATATTTTCAGTTAGGGAAAATAAACTCGAGAGATCTATTGTACACTATAGTGAAAGCAAATAATATACTCTATGCTACAAAATCTCTGAGAGTTGACTTTAGGTGTTCTCACAACCACAACAACTACAACAAAAAAGGGCATATGAAGCAATATACTAATTTGCTTTTAGTATGTGTTCTTGCACAAAAAAAAAAAATAAGCATATGAAAGACTACATATACAAATTAGCTTTTCCTAGACATTCTGCAATGTATACTTATATCAAGGCCTATGTGATCTATAATTTGCTTACCCAATAAAAAAGCTAAGAGTGTGAAATTTTTTTAGTAAATATCACTAGGCCAGTGGGTAAAATATCTGAATAGCAGAAAGGTCAAGAAGAATGCATATAAAAATACATGTAACTGGAAAAAAGAAGGACCAGAGAACACTTTATCCACCAGAGAAGACGTCCTCTTTGTAATTTTCCTGCTACCATCTTTAGGCACAACAAGAAAGAAGCAGGATCTCAGAGCACAAGGTCGCTGTGGGAAGCATTAAGTGACACCACAGTCATCCCAGAGCTTCACAGAGCTTAGATTCCTGACTCATGACAAGCAGTGTGATTTGGGAGGTCTGGGGTAGGGCCCAGGAAACAGATTAAAAACAAAGTTGTTAAATATATCTGAAAGATAACTAGGTTGGGAGAATGGGGTGGGTATTGTGAGGTCCAAGTGTAAGCCACATTTTCAGCAGTCCTTTCTGGGTTTGTTTGTTTTGATCTTGTTTTGTCTTGTCTTGTCTTTTCTTCCTTTTTTTTTTTTAGCCCTGTCTGTCCTGGAACTTAATCTGTAGACCAGGTTAGCCTCAAACTCAGAGATCTGCCTGCTTCTGCCTCCTGTGTACCACCATGCCTGGAAGTAGCCTCATTCTTAAAAAAAAAAAAAAAAAAAAAAAATCTGTATTTTTTTTTCTACTTTGTATTGAAAATAAATTTATTTCCATACAACATATTCTGATTTGTTTCCCCTCCCCCATCTCCTCTCAGATCCTCCCACCCAAATCCCAAAGGATACATTTCTTAATAGTATTTTAATTTTATTTTCTTGGGTGGGGGGAAGGAAGCAAATTTATTCCCCCAAAAGACTGTGACTTAATCAGGAACTTTGTCTTTTTTTTTTTTTAAGTTGGGTGGGGATCTTTTAAAAAATAGATTCACTTGTTTTATTGTATATGCAAGTGTTTTGCTGCATATGTGTGTGTGTGTACACAGTGTACATGTTTGGTGCCCGTGGAGGTCAGAAGAGGATACCAGGTTCCCTGGAAGTGGAGTTACAGAGGACTGGGAGCCACCATGTGGATGCTGGGAGTAGAATCTGGGTCCTTTCTCTGCAAGAGCAGCCAGTGCTCTAAACTGTTAAGCCATCTCTCCAGCCCTGATTTCTTAGTCCTGTACTTTATTTCTAACCAAGTTCAAAAGACTATCATTTTAGCAAATAGTCAAAATAAAAATTGTCCATGTACTGTTCTCCATTTTTTGTGCTTTGTATATTTGCAGCACTTCCTATTTTGCGTTTGCCGAGCTTCAAATACTCAGTAATCATGCATCATAATGTGAAAACAGAATAAGAAGGGAAAGAGTTGGTGGTCTGGGTTTTGTCATGTGTTCTTAGTGATGTCATGTGTCTTGGTGGTGTCAGATATCTTGATGATGTCAGGTACCTGATTATGGAACTATCTTTTAATCTTAACTATTACTAAGTGCTTAAGAGAAGATCATTATGAAGGTCATAAAAGATATTGGAAAAACAGGGAATGTCCAGGGGAGATAGTGACCCTAAGATCCAAAGTTTACACAGTACGAGCTTAAGTATAAGTAAATATTCAAAGGAAAACCAGTGAAAATGATTTACAGAAAAACAAAAAGAGATGAAGTTTGTGAAGTCTTTCTAGACAAGGGTAAGAAGCTATCTACCATGTTTTTCCTGATTAACTTGAAAGTAAAAGTCCCAGAGTGTTCATGTTCACCTTTCAGAATCCCACGTAACAGAAATGTCTTTCCAAATGTTTCATTCTGGCTATAGCCCTTCTGCATTCATTACACTATTATATTATATGTAATTATTTATATTATATTTTGAAGACTGAAATAAATCTGATAGCTTACAAAGAACTCATACACATTTTCCTTTGGAAATCCACCAGTGCCTTGTTTTTTAGACATCAACAGTAAAGTACTCAAGGCAGGGATGTCATTGTCCCAAATGCTATAAACCAAACAAAACCTTTGTGAAGGAAAGGCCTTAATGCCTCACTAAGCACACCAGTGAGAAAACAGTCAGCATAGAAAGTCAGAGGTTGATGGGATGTGTGAAGTGTCAGACGCCAAGCCTGTCTTATACAGTGTGTAAAGATTCTAGAAGAATCTAGCTTTTTCATCTCAAACCTAAAGTTGTACCTGAGGTTTCATATGAGTCTATCATATTTCCTAAATGTTGAATCTTCTCTCCAACCTGATGACCACAGATGGAGCAATTACAGAGACACTGATAGAATTCTAATCACCCTATTTGAAAATTAGCCAGGCGTGGTGGTACACGCCTTTAATCCCAGCACTTGGGAGGCAGAGGCAGGCAGATTTCTGAGTTCGAGGCCAGCCTGGTCTACAGAGTGAGTTCCAGGACAGCCAGGGCTACACAAAGAAACCTTGTCTCAAAAAAACAAAAAAAGAGAACCTCCCCCCCCCCCAAAAAAGAAAAGTAATTCCTTGGGCCGAAGAGATAGATGTCTGAGCAGTTAAAAGCATGTGCTGTGCATGCCGAGGGCCTGAGGGCAGTTCCCAGCACCCAGCACTGATAGACTTAACAACGGTCAGTAACTCCAGCTCCAGGGGTTCAATGCCTTTTGCTGGACTCCACATATACCTACAATTACACATGCACAAACCAAACACCCATACAGGCTCACATATAAACACGTAATTTTAAAATAAAACAAATGTTTAAAAATCTTTAATTCCTTGGCAGATGGACATGATGGTATCCCCCACGGTTGTTCTTGTTCCTGCACAGAGACCCTGATTTCTCACTGCTCTCTGGTCTATACTGTGGCTGGGTGTGTCCAGCTTTTCTCCCACTTCTTCTGCCATTGTAGGATTGTTATATAAATCACTCCTCCAATCCTGTTGCATCTCGGGTTTATTTTCTCTTCTTCCTGTTTATTTTGGGTTCCTCTGGCTGCATAAGTATCCTCTCATTTATTCTCCGCAGACGTTTTCTCTCTGCAGAGTTAATTCTTTAACACAGGTGAGCTGGTAGATAATTGTCTGTTAATGCTATCTTACAAATAAATACCAGACAAGAACCATAGGACATGATAAATGAATGTAATGTTGAGGAAGCTCTTAGAGATGAAGGTATTGATCCCAATGGAATAGAAAGAGTGAGTCACTATCATTACCTTTCCATCTTTGAGAACTGCTGTTCAGGTTAAGATTATAGAAAGAGCATCATCTGTCTGTAAACTTCCCCCGAATGTACCCTAACTCATATTGTTATTTTCAAGATCACTGTGGATTAGCCGTGAGTGTAGATGATTTGACATCCAGTGTACTTTATTCTCAGACTGCTTGCAGATGTCCAGTTTCAATGAGCTCACATGTTGTCTGCTAAATATTTTGCATTAAAACATAAGTCTCCTCAGATTTCTCCTTGTGCTTCTGTGGAAACCCTATAATCATAGACTCTCCTGTCTTTGACTCCCTCAAACAATACTCAGTTAGAATGACATAAGTCCTAATACCAGTCTGAGCTCTACCAGGAGAGACTCTGTACTAAAAATTGTCTATGAAAAAAGAGTAATTAGGGCTCTGAGAAGTTACAAAGGAAACTACTGAATTCCAAGAACAAGCAACTCATGCAGATGTTACTACAGGACTAGAGACCCTGAGCCTAAGCACCCTAGCTTCACCCTCTCCCAACCATGCTGGGACTTCTCATGGGTATCACATAAGAAATGATCACAAGGGCTGGTGAAATGAGTCAGTGGGTAAGAGCACTGACTGCTCTTCTGAAGGTCCAGAGTTCAAATCCCAGCAACCACATGGTGGCTCACAACCATCTGTAATGAGATCTGATGCCCTCTTCTGGTGTGTCTGAAGACAGCTACAGTGTATTTATGTATAATAAATAAATAAATAAATCTAAAAAAAGAAAGAAAGAAATGATCACAAACATACTTGATTCATGCCAGGTTCCCTTAGAAATTTGTAGAGTTGGTGAGAGTTGGTTTGATGGAGCAAATAAGGAACTACAAGCTCACTTGAGCCAAGGTTGCTAAGCATTTGGAGATAATGACGGTCATACCATCTTCCCAGTGGTTGCTTGTTACCTACCTTTTTTCCTTCCTTTCCCATAATACCACCCCTGAAAAATTCCAACTCAGTGGTTTATTTCTATCAAAGGGCATCTTCTCCAGTAAGATATGTCTTAGCAATGCTGTCAGGATCCATTAGCATAATTTTAATAAAGATTTGTTTATTTTTATTTTATGTATACAGACGTTTGCTCATGTGCACATCCATGCACCACATGTGTGCATGGTGCCCATCAAGACTGGAAGAGGGCATCAGATCCCCTGGCACTGGAATTGCAGACAGTTGTAAGCCACCATGCAGATGTTAGAGAACAAATCCTAGTACTCCGAAAGGGCAGCAAGTGGTCTTAACCACTGAGCCAACTCTCCAGGCCTAACATAGCTTTTTTATGCAACAGACTTAGCATGAGATTATACAGGGTAATTACTATACGCCAAAAAAAAAAAAAAGTCCAGCATAGTATCATATGTTTCCCTGAAAACTATGTTTCTAAGTTATTGATTCCTAGACTGGAAAATATCTCTTCTTCAGTGGATAGAGTGAACTAGCTTCTAATCAGAGGAGCATCTCCATCATGGTCCACAGAAATGGACTTTCTGCCATTCTGGAATGGTGTTGGAGTGGCAGCTGATGTCTTGTCATATGCCCTACCTCCCTGGTCACAGAAATTCAGCCAGAAATGAGGAATTAACTCAAGCAAGAACAGGCACACTACTATCCTCCTCCAAGTAGGTCCTTGACTCAAAGGCACCTATGGAAGTCTTCACTTTGTGTTTCTAAGCTGGGAACTAGGGAGACCAACATGAATATGGCCATGAGCAGGGCAAGCACAGCATGGACTCCTCCACTGCAGCCCTGCTATAAAACATCACAGTCTGAAAACAAGAGGCCTTTTTAGTCTGTGGTTCTCAGCAGGATCTCACCTCTGGAGGAAGTTGGCATACGCCTGGTGTGAACGAATCTTCTCTCTTTTTTTTTTTTTTTTTTTTTTTTTTTTTTTTGGTTTTTCAAGACAGGGTTTCTCCGTGTAGCCCTGGCTGTCCTGGCACTCACTTTGTAGACCAGGCTGGCCTCGAACTCAGAAATCCGCCTGCCTCTGCCTCCCGAGTGCTGGGATTAAAGGCGTGCACCACCACGCCTGGCTTCACGAATCTTCTCTTTTTCTTGGGACTGGGTGCATGATGTGAAACTCACAAAGAATCAAGAAAAAGGTTTTTTTTTATTTATTTATTAGGTAATTTCTTCATTTACATTTTCAGTGCTATCCCAAAGTCCCCCATACCCTCCCTCCACCGCTCCCCTACCCACCCACTCCCACTTCTGAGCCCTGGCGTTCCCCTGTACTGAGGCATATAAAGTTTGCACAACCAATGGGCCTCTCTTTCCAGTGATGACCGACTAGGCCATCTTCCGATACATATGCAGCTAGAGTCAAGAGCTCCGGGGTACTGGTTAGTTCATAATGTTGTTCCACCTATAGGGTTGCAGACTCCTTGAGCTCCTTGGGTGCTTTCTCTAGCTCCTCCATTGGGAGCCCTGTGATCCATCCAATAGCTGACTTGTGAGCATCCACTTCTGTGTTTGCTAGGCCCCGGCATAGTCTCACAAGAGACAGCGATATCAGGGTCCTTTCAGCAAAATCTTGCTAGTGTATGCAATGGTGTCAGTGTTTGAAGGCTGATTATGGGATGGATCCCTGGATATGGCAGTCTCTAGATGGTCCATCCTTTCGTCTCAGCTCCAAATTTTGTCTCTGTAACTCCTTCCATGGGTTTTTTAAAAAATACTTAATTTCTATAGGAATACCTTCCTTATCTTCATTTCTTACAACAAAGATTACACTTTTGCAAAGACAGATGCATGTACTTAACAAGTAATTTAAATATAGGGATTAAAATGCTAATGAATACAGAGACAAATTAATAAATAAGAGAAGGGCTGGGTGATGGCCCAGTGAGAGAGAGCTACCTCCCAGGCAGGAGACCTTGAATTCAGTAGTGGGCTGGGGAGGAATTCTATGCAGGGAGGACAACAGCTGCACAGTGCTGTTAAGGAACAGCCAGGAGCTGACTCTGAAGTAAAGTAAGCAGAGTAAGGAAGCTGGGGAGAAGGAGCAGAGACCGGAAGGTCTAGAAGGTTATCACAGGAACTACCTTTTATTCCTAAATAAATAAATAAATAAATAACATGGAGATCCACTGGAGTACTCCAGCAGAGGTATAAAATGACCAACATTCAGCTGTGGCTGCTGAGAGTAAATTTTCAGGGTCAAAAGTGGACAGTGATTAGAGAGCTACCACAGTTTCCCAAGTGAAAAATTATAGTAATTCAGACTAGAATGGAAACGCACGGGTGAGAAAAAGAAAACACTGTGTTTTCACTATACCTCAAAGACAAAGACAACAGTTTGTGTCCAGAGTCAAATGTGGAGCAAGTGTGAAGGTTGTGATGATGCCCAACAGGGTCCAGGAGATGGGAGAGTAAAGGTGAGAAGGGAAGCAAGCTACACAACTCAAGTGCAAACAATGCCATAGTGCAACCCATTACTTTGCATGGTCACCTAAAACTTAATTCAGAAAAAAGTAGAAGGTGGTAAAATGGCTTAGTGGGTGAAGCCCTTACCTAGCTCATGACCAGAGTTCAATTCCAGGCCCTCTAACTTCCACACAAGAATCACGCACACACATACAAAAATCATCTACATACAGTAATAATAAATACTTTTAAAAATTTTTTTTTTTTTTTTTTTTTTTTTTTAAAGATTTTATTTATTTACTTATTATATGTAAGTACACTGTAGCTGTCTTCAGACACTCCAGAAGAGGGCGTCAGATCTCTTTACGGATGGTTGTGAGCCACCATGTGGTTGCTGGGATTTGAACTTCCGACCTTCGGAAGAGCAGTCGGGTGCTCTTACCCACTGAGCCATCTCACCAGCCCATTAAAAATTTTTTTAAAAGGCAAAGAATGGCCCAGAGATCTGGTTAAAGAAACTGTTGGCATTCAAGCAGAACTGTCAAATGAGCTATGGGTATATATACTTGAAAATGAGGCAAAGTTCTAGACATTTATATCATTTACATCTAAGGGCTTCCAAATTTCTATATACATAGACATATGTGTGTGTGTGCATGAAATCGTGAAGGGGCTGGGAAGTGGTGGCATACACCTTTAATCCCAGCGCTTGGCAGAGGCAGGCGGATTTCTGAGTTCGAGGCCAGCCTGGTCTACAAAGTGAGTTCCAGAACAGCCAGGGCTACACAGAGAACCCCTGTCTCAAAAAAAAAAAAAAAAAAAAAAAACAAAACACCAAAAAAAAAAAAAGAAAGGAAGAAAGAGAGGGAGAGAGGGAGGGAGGGAGGGAGGGAGGGAGGGAAGAAGGAAGGGAGGGAGGGAGGGAGGGAGGGAGGAAGGAAGGAAGGAAGAAAATAAAAAAGAAATCATGGTTGGGCAGTGGTGGCGCATGCCTTTAATCCCAGCACTCGGGAGGCAGAGGCAGGCAGATTTCTGAGTTCGAGGCCAGCCTGGTCTACAAAGTGAGTTCCAGAACAGCCAGGGCTACACAGAGAACCCCTGTCTCAAAAAAAAAAAAAAAAAAAACAAAACACCAAAAAAAAAAAAAGAAAGGAAGAAAGAGAGGGAGAGAGGGAGGGAGGGAGGGAGGGAGGGAGGGAGGGAGGGAGGGAGGGAAGAAGGAAGGAAGGAAGGGAGGGAGGGAGGGAGGGAGGAAGGAAGGAAGAAAATAAAAAAGAAATCATGGTCGGGCAGTGGTGGCGCATGCCTTTAATCCCAGCACTCGGGAGGCAGAGGCAGGCAGATTTCTGAGTTCGAGGCCAGCCTGGTCTACAAAGTGAGTTCCAGGACAGCCAGGATTATACAGAGAAAACCTGTCTCAAAAAAAAAGAAAGAAAGAAAGAAAGAAAGAAAGAAAGAAAGAAAGAAAGAAAGAAAGAAAGAAAGAAAGAAAGAAAGAAAGAAAGAAAGGAAGGAAGAAAGGAAGGAAGGAAGAAAGAAAGAAATCATTAAGTAAGTATGCAGAGAGGAAATTCAGGCCCAAGATCTGCTGTACTTAGAAAACAACAAGAAGCCAGGTGGTGGTGGTGCACGCCTTTAATCCCAGCACTTGGGAGGCAGAGGCAAACGGATTTCTGAGTTCGAGGCCAGCCTGGTCTATAAAGTGAGTTCCAGGACAGCCAGGGCTATACAGAGAAACCCTGTCTCGAAAAACAAAAAGAAAAAAGGAAAAAAGCAAACAAACAAACAAACAAAAAAAACAGCAAGAAGTGAAATCAGTAATGTAATTGAAGAAAGAATGTAATCTTTGTTGAAAGAAGTCAACAAAGCAGGGGAAAAAATCAAGAAAACAAAGCAACAAACAAAACAGAGAGAAGACTACAGTGTTCTAAAAGACAGTGGAAAAAAGTACTCCACTGAAGTAGGAACAATCAACTGCCCAGTGCAGTTTCTCAGGAGTCGAGAAAGTTGAGAAGCAATGATTGACCGTGCGGTTCTGCCCCATATAAATCACCAGGGGCCACAGGAGAAGGTGTAAAGAATTTCTGAGAAGGCACTATGCTGAAGTAACTCCAAGTCGCGAGAGGCAGAACAAAAACAGAGCACAGGGCCTAGGCAAGAGCGATCTGATTGTTTCATATTAGATATGCAGCTGTGTGGATACGGGATGAGCCAAGGAGTCAGAAGAGGGAAGAATGGGCAGAAGAAGTATGAGACTCACGAACAGGACGAGCCTCGGTGCTCAAAATATGTCCAGATGGAAAGAAACATATCAACTGAACACTAAAGAACTAGCAATTAGAAACTGAATAGTAAAGAATTATATATGTTAACTATTTACCTGTACAAGGGCAGGGATGTGCACATGCCATGGTGCATGTGGAGGTCAGAGGCCAACTCGCAGAGGTCAGTTCCCTCCTTCGAGCACGTGAGTCCCGGGCACGGAACTCTGGCCATTGGCCTTAGTGGAATGATCGAGCCTTCCTGCCAGCCTTCATTTTGTTTTTTAAATAGTTATAAAGAAAAAAAATCCTACAGAAATAATAAAGCATTGTGCTATGTAGGGTCTGTGTGGTGTTCTGTATAATGCTGTGCAGAGGACCAGAGCTCCCAGTGGTCACAGTCAGCTCTTAACAAGCATGTGAGCTCCAGGGGCACAAAGCCATAGTCGAGAGCTGAAGCCACGTGTGGGGATCTGAACAGGCACAAACTCTCACGAGGCAGAGCAGTTTCCCATAATCGTCCTAAACAGTCTTTAGAGCAGATTCTATGGACCCCTCAGGACTGGGACCCTAATAAAGTCCATGCCTATGAAAGCTATTTATAAACCTTTTTTGAGAAGGTTACACAAATATATTGTCTCAAGCACTGTGTAAATAATAGTTGTAACATACTCCTCTGGGGCTATCTGAGTTTTAACAGATCTGAAAACTATCTTTATATAGGTTATGTTTTGTCAAAACATAACCCAATGATATTATTTTAAGGTATTATATATATATACATATATACATATATATACATATATACATATACATATATACACATATATATATACACATACATACATATCCACTACAATAATTCTGTATCATCAGATAACCACTACCATTTATGCCCCAGATACTGAACCAAATACTACATAATAACATCCCAGCTATGTCTCATAGAACACTGGAAGACAACTATTATCTTCACCATCTTAAATAAAAACATTGGATTCCTAGAAATTGAACTCTGTTGTCTCACAACGGCAAAATGGTAAAATCAGGACTTGTAGCTTTGATTGTAAAGCCAATGTGTGCCACAAGCAGCTAGGCAGACAGCCATAAGGAAAGACAGACATACAACACATAGATATTTTTAATACAATTTAATTCCCCTCTCCAAGGCACCACGTTTCAAGTGGACTGTTGCAAACAATGTAAGAATTGCCTGAGAACTGATCTGAAGCCCCGGGATGAGCCCTACAACTACCAAGAATCTTTTATGCAATAGGCCAACTTAAAAGTCCATGAAAACTGTTACCAGTGCCTTTGTCACAGTTAATTGCTGAGGAGACCTGGCATATGTAAAAGGAAAGTGAAGTAATAGGTTTTAAGATCATATATGCCCCACAGTATTTATAGAGCCCAGAATAAACCTCTGACTACATTATTAAACATCCGTGGTTTTCACTTATTCAAGCTTACACTCGACTCATTATTTCTTGTATATTAACCCTGCCAGTGATATAAGCCACCAAGTAATACCTTCCAAGCCCACTTTCAGGACTGTAGTGAACCCATAAATGCTATATTTATGTATGTGATAGCTTCTGCTTTTGATGGAAAATGAATTAGCATACTAATAAAATGTTCTGTCTAGTACACACAGTCAATGTATGTCATTATAAAAGGCTGCTTTCTCAAAATAGGATTTTAAAAAGCAATCATTGCTCAGATCAAATAATAAGTAGACATGAGGAAATTAAAGTTCAAATGTTAATTCAAATGAGTAAAATAAATCCGTCTTTTAAAGGTAACACTTGAAGACATAATATTGAAACAGGACTTGAGGCTGGGGTATAGCTTGCCTAACACATGTGTTGTAGGGTCTTATTGCTATGAAGAGATACCATGACCAAGACAACTTTTATGAAGGACAACATTTAATTTGGGCTGGCTTACAGGTTCTGAGGTTCAGTCCATTATCATCATGGTAGGAAGCATGGCAGTGTCCAGGCAGGCATGGCATGGGAGGAGCTGAGAGTTCTACATCTTGTTCTGAAGGCAGACAGAAGACTGTCTCCCATGTGGCTAGAAGAAAGGTCTCAAAGTCCACCCCCACAGTGGCACACTTCTTCCAACCAGGGCACACCTACTCTAACAAGGCCACACCTCCTAATGGTACCACTCCCTGGGTCAAGCATTTTCAAACCACTACAACATACAAGGTGGTCTTCTAATAACAACTTTGTTTAGTCAGTTAGTTAGTTAGTTAGTTAAATAGGTAGTTAAGGGGAGACGGCATTTGCAAAGGTGAGTTTCTCCTTCTACCATGTGTTTCCCAGGATCAATTAGGTCGTCAGACACAGTAGCCATCATTAAACATAGAGTCTCTCAATACACAAGAACATAAAATTTTAAAATGAAGATAAAGGTGGCTTTCCAATACCTGCCCCCTTTTTAATACAGACATCCAGAAAATATCTATGTGGGCCTTCATTTTCTCCTCTTAGCCAATAAATTTTATTTTCCAGAAACTCATCCGGCAACTGGTCAAAATTAATGACAAAAACAAAGAAAGGTTAGAAAATCTTTGCACATAAGACATATGTGCTTACTTACATGTGCACTTTACAGTGTTCCAGTGCATATATAGTATAGTGGTTCTCAGACTTCCTACTCCTACAGCCCATTAATACAGTTTCTCATGTGGTGACCCCAAGCTTCAATGTATTTAGTTACTACTTCATAACTGAAATTTTGCTAGTGTTATGAATTGTAATTTAAATATCGGATTGCAGGATGTCTGATGTTGGGGTTATAACCCACAGGCTGAGCTGCTGATACAGAGTGATATTGAGTATGGATGTAAATATACATGTTGACTCCCCAAAAAGAGGTACAAACAGCCTGCCAGCACAAGGCCAGTGACTTTCTAGCCTGCTGCTGTTTCCTGGCTCTGTTAACACAAATGTGCATCGATCACTCACACCATATCTGCATGCCTACCTACCTGAGATCCAAGTCCCTACTAATCATAATAATATCTCCTTAAACTTCTGAGAAGAAGTAAAGACCAACATCTCTTTTTTTTTTTTTAAAGATTTATTTATTTATTATATGGAAGTACATTATAGCTGTCTTCAGACACTCCAGAAGAGGGAGTCAGATCTCGTTACGGATGGTTGTGAGCCACCATGTGGTTGCTGGGATTTGAACTCTGGACCTTCGGAAGAGCAGTCGGGTGCTCTTACCCACTGAGCCATCTCACCAGCCCCCAAACAGGTATTCATGACCCCGACGTGATTTGAACACGCAACCTTCTGATCTGGAGTCAGACGTGCTACCATTGTGCCACGAGGTCACTCCAACATCTCTTATTCTTAGAAAATTACCAGTCTATGAAAACAGAGATTAAAGCTCCCACCGCTATAGAGCTATGCACGGCTTTCTAAATCTCATAAAAAGCTCAGCATCTGACCCATTTCATTTTTACAGGGAAGGAGGTCCTGTTACCCTGAAAAATACACAGAAAAATATGTGCAGTGTTTAGAGGCATTGAGCAATCCTACTTTGTGTTTTCTTTCTACATACCCTACACAGGAACACGGGGCAGTTCTCTGCTCCACACACCTGCTGTGGAGACTCTATCAGTCACCCCCACCCCCACCCCCAGTCCGACCCTACCCCATGCCTTTTCAAAGGGGATGGAAACTTTTTTAACTGCTGAAGCAATGCTGCCACCTTCTGTTCACTATGTAGAACGTAATAAAGTTATTCTCAAAAGGATTATGAGAAACTCTTTTCAATATGACAATGCCATGATAAGTTTGTTTTAAGTTTTATATTTTTAGGCTGTATTCTAGAGATGTTTTAGAATCTTTATCTAAACCCAGCAGGACAGACATCATTCAGGGCTTGAGGTGGCACCATCTCAGACACCTCAGGCCTTGATAACCCCACCCAAAAATCCCTACTCCCTGCAGCATGCATGGCTTCTTGCTTGAGTAGTTTTATTCCATTTCTGCAGACACCCCACATTTCTGGCATTTTATAAGTCCTGAGGTCTCCATCAACCTCTGGTCCTACTTTCATAATGTCGTGCATAGCCGATAGCCCATGCAGGAGCTCCACACAAAGAATATGACCCTGATACACATTGCCTGGTCTCATTGGTTGTTTTTGTTTGTTCTGGGACCTTCTTGATGCAAGTCTCACTGATGCTGTAACTTTTGCATTCTGAGTGCCTGCGAAAACAGCACCGTTGTCTTTTCTTTGGAATATTGTTCTGATCAATATTTCAACCATTTCTGCTTCCTAACATGTTGAGATGTAACAGCAGTGCTACAAGCAGAACCTGTGCTACGGAGCCTTGATCACCATGATGGTCCATGTCCTTGCAAACTCTGAGTCAAAGTTACTTAAGTCACTTCTGTCCGATACTTTATCACAATGAAGGTAACTAATACAAAAAATGGGGTGGGGTGGGGTAGGGTACCAAAATGGGGGGCCATGGCTGTGAGGTATGTGGGCAGATTTGTACATGTTTGAGATGTTTGCAGGAGGAATGAGGGGGGAGTTAGGAGGTATGGGCTACCAAAAGCCCTAAAAGAAACCCCATAGCCCCTGAATATTCGGCAGGAGCTACAGTTTGTGGACTGCTTGCTGAGTGGTAGTCCTAGTCTATGCTGGGCATCCTCCTGCCTCTTAGTTTTATAATAGGAATGTTTGCTATGTGCTACTGGTTCTGCTGACGGTGACTCTTGATTTTACTGGGACTCACAGTTACAAAGATTGCCTTGAGTGGAACATGCTGACACAACTTTTTAAAGAAATTTTATTGGTTATTTATTTACATTTTAAATGTTATCCCTTTTTCCTGTTTCCCCTGGGCAAACCTCCATCCCACCCCCTCCCCGTGCTTCTATGAGGGTGCTCGGCCACCCACTCCCACCTCCCCACCCTGGCATTCCCCTACACTGGGGCATCCAGCCTTCACAGGACCAAGGGCCTCTCCTCCCATTGATGCCTGACAAGGCCATCCTCTGCTACATATGCGGCTGTCGCCATGGGTCCCACCCTCCATGAGTACTCTTTAGTTGGTGGTTTAGACCTTGGGAGCTCTGTGGGGGTCTAGTTGGTTGATATTGTTGTTCTTACTATGGGGCTGCAAACCCCTTCAGTTCCTTCAGTCCTTCCTCTAACTCCTCTACTAGGGACCCTGTGCTCAGTCCAATGGTGGGCTGAAAGCATCCATATCTGTATTGGTCAGGCTCTGGCAGAGCCTCTCAGGAGACAGCTATATCAGGCTCCTGTCAACTTTTAATCCCTGCACTCAGAAGGAAGGGGCAGGCAGATCTTTATGAGCTGGAAGACAGCCTGGTCTACAGTGAGTACCAAGCAAGCCAAGGCTACATAGTATCTCAAAACAAGATGAAAATTGTCTTGAATCTTAGAAAAGAATGGGCTTTAGAGTTTATCTGTTTTGAAACCAGGTCTCCCATAGACCATCCACAAACTTGTTACATGGCGAAGATTAACCTTGAACTTCTGAGACCCCTGACTCCCACCTGAAGCTGTCCGGCTTTGTCTTAAGTCTTGTATTGTGTGTTCTTTTGTTAGCTCAAGGCCAGCTTGGGAAACCAGAGTCTGTCTCAAAAACAAAACAAAAAATACACTTGAGTTTTGAATATTAAATGAAAAAAAAAAGTTTAAAACGACTGAGTTGTAAACGCAGTCAGAGTCTGCAATGGGAAATCTTAGACCTAAAGCTTTAAGCAAGAACAAGTGTCTTTTCCAAGGAAAAATGGGAATGTCCAAGTTTGGTCAGGTCATACAATTACCTGCAGAAAATAAGCCAACCAATGATGAGAGGCAGGGCAGCCATCCCTGAGAACGAACTGCCTACAGTTCCCATCTAGTTTTACTTCAGGTTTATTTTAGGTGACAGCATTAAAGGCCCTCCCTGAGATGCAATTCTAAGAATTATTGTAATCGTTAGCTCTAACTGCTTGACACTTGTGTCATTTTGCTTAAAGCTAACTTTGAGAGGGATCGCAATAGATATAACCCTCTAGCACATAGTTAGTCTCTGATAAATCCTAGGATTACGAGTCCCCTTTGTTCTATACTCTCTTCAAAAAACTAAAATTAAGCATAGAACAATATAATTCCTTAGCAAAATGTCATGATAAAGGATGTATGCCCCTGCCTGATTATCTAGCTGCTGTTATCAAGAAAGAAATACAAACTCCACATTTCAGAATCATAGAGCAAAGTTAAAACGGCCCTTGCTCAACTGTTCAGCACTTTATGTCCATATCATATATACGTTGAAAAGTGTAAGAAATACCATCTGGTGGTTCATTTTCTTTTTTCTTTTCCTTTTTTTTTTTTTTTTTAGGTTTGTTTTTTTAAGTTTTTTCGAGACAGGGTTACTCTGTGTAGTCCTGGCTGTCCTGGAACTCACTCTGTAGACCAGGCTGGCCCTGAACTCAGAAACCTGCCTGCCTCTGCCTCCCAAGTGCTGGGATTAAAGGCGTGCACCATCACTGCCCTGAGGGTGGTTCATTTTCTAAGGAACCCCCAGCCAGCTTTGGTCCAAAATGACCCTTGCTAATGCCTACTAGTCTAACTATTTCCCACCCACCCAAAACCAGAGTTTAGAGTCAAAAACTACTAAGAGTTAAGCTTACCTGCAAAGTCATTAGCTGATAAACCTTAAAATAAACAGGATGTAAAACAAGAAATAACATAGTCAATGTTTCTACTGTGAAACAAACAAACAAAAAAAATGTAAATTCCACAGGGAAGAATGGGATCTTGGTTGCATTTAAGGTTGTCTCTTGTGATTCCTCAGTGATGAGAGAAGGGACAAGAGTCATGTGTTTGCTTCAGAAACTGTTCTCTGTGCTACATTGCCACACCCGCTCTTCTGGGCTGATGCCTGAGTGTGCAGAGTTGCAAAATAAACTGTCTCCAATGCTAATATGAGGTGAGGATCTCCATTTCTCACAGACTCCCCCCGCCCCCCAATTTAAGTAAAGTTTTTGTTTTAGTGTTTCATTGCTGTGAACAGACATCATGACCAAGGCAACTCTTATAAAGGACAACATTTAATTGGGGCTGGCGTAGAGTTTCAGAGGTTCAGGCCATTATTTTCATAGTGGGAAACATGGCAGCGTTCAGGTAGATATGGTGCTAGAGGAGCTGAAAGTTTTACACCTTGATTCAAAGGCAGCCAGTTAGAAGGTCCTCTTTCCACTGGGTGGAGCTTGAGCACCAGAGCCTCAGAGGCCACACCCACAATGACATAAGTCCTCCAAGGAGTCCTCCTAATGGTGTCCCTTCCCAGGCCGAGCATGTTCAAAGCACCACAGCATTATAAATATCAATGTATAATTCTGTCTTTCTTAAATAAATGTTCGCATTTCTCACACAAGCTGGCTTTTAAAACTTTTATTTTTAATTGACAAAGATTAATGGTGGATGCTTGAAATTTAATGAGAGCTTTTCATCTAAGTCTAGCCAAGGTTCAGAGAACTGAATCAGCATACACACTGCCTTCCTGTTTCTGCTCCTAACTCCACATCTCCAAGCCTTGTGAGGAGAGTTCAATTATACAAGTAGGGAATTATATTTTACTGCCCTGAAATTTTCTCTTAGCATAGTAACTACCATACACATCTGGGCTAGAAATGATCGAGCTTCTTCAATAAGAGGTTGGAGAAAGCAGCTGTGTGGGCTCTATTCAATGGCATTCAAGCAAATCTGATAATACTCAGCTTCCTGCTTACTTTCAACTTGTGTTCTAGTAGCAAAGGAAGAAAATCGGTAAAAGGAACAAAGAAAAATTTTAACTAGTTATCATGGCCCAAACACTTCTTTTTGCCTTTCCTGCCTTTTTTCTCCTAATTTTTTAGTATTAACTTTTAATTTTAACTTTAAGAATTGCAGAGCTGGGGAGATGGGTCAGTGGTTAAGAGCACCTGTTGCTCTTCCAGAGGATCTGGGTTTATTACCCACATGGCAATGGACAACCATGTATGCTTAACTCTGGTTCCAGAGACTCCAATGCCCTCTTCTGGCCTACATGGACTCCAGGCAAGCACATGACACACAAACATGCAGGCAAAATACCTAAAGTAAAAATAAACACACCTGAAATAACCTACAAATGTTGAAATTACACACCAAAACTAACCAGACCTAAATACCAGACAGACCGTAACACTCAAGTGTTAAGTCCCTACATGACAAAATTTAGACTATTATTGACCCAAGATTTTATTTCAAACTAGTCATTTGAAAGGACTTAGAAGCTTCAGTTTCTTCTAGGCATTATCTGTGTTCCTCTGTGAGGCACTGACATAATGTAAGACTTCCCACCCCGAATTTGATAAGGACTCTGGCAAGCCACAGCAAATGCTCACTTAGCAAAGTATCTGCCTTGGAATTCCTATGTTTACCCAGCATCAAGTCCAGAAAAGGAAAGTTTTTAAAAACTTGTGTCATTTTACATGTTAACAGTTTATATTGCCCTATGGATCTCAGTCACTTATTTTTTACACCTTTTGCTCCTTTAACCTGGTGACAGCAATGTGAAGTATCACAGGCCTTTTACTCAGTTATTTCTCTAACAAGCTAACCGGGTACAAACAGAACTTTTTTTTTTTTTTTAGTTTTTCGAGACAGGGTTTCTCTGTACAGCCCTGGAATTCACTGTGTAGACCAGGCTGGCCTTGAACTCAGAAATCCGCCTGCCTCTGCCTCCCAAGTGCTGGGATTAAAGGCGTGCGCCACCACGCCCGGCTCAAACAGAACTTTTATGTTCAGTTTTAAATGTCAATGAGGGGGGTTGAGCTGAAATGGAAAATAAAAGGACAAATACTAGGTTTGTAATGGATTTTCACGTCACTCGCAATAACCATGGTTCAAGAAAAAATTATTGCAGTGTAAAAATAGTTTCCCTGAATTCACTTTTTTTCTTTTTAACTTTTTTTTTTTTTTACTATTCCTGGGTCTTAAAATAACTTTTAAAATTATTTGTTCAGACTCCTAGAGTGATTGGATATGTTTCTTTGCCCTGTTCCCTAGAGTGGAGTTGGAGAAAAGAGAAATTGAGACAGCTTGGCACCATACTAGCCTGAAAGAGACCCAGGCTGTGACTGACTTGTTGCCAGGACATGAAAAAGGGTGGAAAGCAATTCAGCCTTAGAATAAAGGCCATGAACAAATTAACCCAATCCCAAGCACCTCTCATCTTAAGCACCACACCAGACTGCAATGGCTGATGCTGATCAGAGCTAATGTGATTAAATCTCCCAGCACACCCAGCCCTTGCCCATTCCCCTAGCAGGGCTTCTCTAGAACCTTCTGCAATTTATATAACATACAGAATAGGGACGGACATAATACCGAGGATAAGGGAGATCCTAGTGAAACACCTTCCACCACTACACAGAACCCTTCATCAGCTCTGGAGTGTGGATTCTGCAACAAAGGCTAAAACATTAAAACATTCTGACAGTAAGCCCTCAACACTCTTGATTCTTTTGGACAAAGATGTGGCTGGGGAAGTAGTTGACTGCTCTGTATGCAAGCAGAACTTGAGTTTGAATCCTCAGTACCCACTTTAAAAAGTGGGAGTGCCTGCACATCTGTGTGAGTCATACAGGAGTATGACTGGGGATTACTGGAGGTAGCCTAGTTCCAGATTCAACAAGTCTCAAAGGAATAAACAGAAAAAGCATCCTTTTGGCCTCCTAATGCACACACCCATATACATACACCGCATACACAACTGTAGAAAAACATATGGATATGTGGTAACATCCCTAAGTGACAAAAATAAAACCCCCAAGTTTACAGGTAGTACCTAACCATATTCACCTTTCATTTTAAATCCTTGTTGCAATAAGACTGGGGTGCTGGCAATCACAGGTCCTCGGCAAAACAAGGGCTCTTAACCCTTAAAACACTAATATTTGCTGATGCCTCCAGCTATGAATACTGATCTAAAAGGATAAAAACTACCAAAGAATCTAATTGGTTAGAGGGATCTGATTAGAGCCATTCTTTCTGATTAGGGTAATGGGAAATGAGATTGTATATTTGTAGAGGAAAGCCACTTCTAGAGAACTTATTTCAGAACATAAATTTTAGGCCAGCTACACCATGAGACCAAGACATGAGATCAAAAATAAAAACCCATGTTCCTAATTCCTTTGTCAGTGCAATTAAACACTAGTAAATGCTGAAACAAATTGTTCCAATTGGTAGTTGTCAATATATTTAACCTATAAAATTCCAACTGACAAAATGACATGGGAACTAGAATATTGCAGGACTTCTCAAGCCAGCATAATGGCAGGCTGGCACGAATTCTAGCAGTGACACAAGGCGCCCCCCCTACATTTTTTAACAAGCTTTTTTCCTCTCCTTTCACAGGATTCCTAAAGTCTCTTTCCCAAGTAACTGTAGGCAGCACAGCTCCATCCCATTCCCTTGGAGACATCTTGAACATGGTGCCAGCCTTAGCCTCCTACCCTCTGCTGACAGACTGCACACACCTCAAATATTCCCACAAGTCATTGGGAGGTGCTTACTGCCAAATCTAACCTGAGCTTGATGCTTGAACATCCCAAGTTGACTCCAGAAGTTATTGTTAGCACACTTGTAGCTGGTCTAGTTCTTTTCTGAAGGTCTTGAGTTTCTTGCTTTATCTAAAAAAAGGCTAACAGCTTATGGATACACTATACCATCAAATAGTTTCCTTGACACATTTCCTAAAACCAGACACTTTGAAAGCAAAACTACAACTGATATTTTTAACTGTCACTAAGTGCTAGCAACAGAAGGTTCATGCAAACTGTCCCATAACGCTGCTTAAGAATCCCTCATCACTACAGATTTCTAAGCCTTTCTAACCAACTAGAACACTAGAAAATTAGGACTTGGATGCAAACAGGGTTCAGAAATTTAAGCATGTCTACATTTACCCCTGGGGAACCTGAGTCCCAAATCTTCCCCCACACTTAACCCTCTAATCCATCTTTCTACCCCAATCTAACCTTGTACCGTTATTACCAACCCTGGATATCTACTCAGTGTAATTTACCTCTCAACCTGTCATGGCATGTAACCAGAAATTTTAGCAATTATCTATAGTTCTGGCTGCCCAGTGTGCCTAATTCTGAGGCCTGTGTTCTCCAGTTTAAAGCTTTGATGCGTCTCCTTTGTCCATCAAAAATACTAAGCCCAAAGCCCAATTTTAGTTGTGTATGTAGCCTTGGCAGTCATTTACCCAACGAAAATAGTAAGAGCAGACAGGTACTTCCAATCCACTATCACCTGAGTAAGCACATCCCATTTTATACCAGCAAACAAGAAATACAAGAGAAAAATCAGCCAAAATTTATTTATTTCTTGCACTTGAAGTATTCCTCGATGACATCCTTGGCCTGAGATTCTTTGCCATAGTCCTTAAAAAAATTAAATGCGAATTACTTTCAGTATTAAATTCCGATCAGCTATTTGATTCAGTCTTCCCAATAATACTGTAGCCACTTTCAGGGACCTTAAAGGCTTCAGCTGCCCCTAAGGCTCGTACCATGGCATTAATATTGCCAGCCCTTTCTAAATTTCTGCAGAAACATTGAGATAAGCAGATTAATTGGCTGGCTTTCAAATGATGGCTTATCTTTACAGAAGGTTTAAATCTTGTCTTTAAAACTTGTTTCCACTAAAGGGCCATCAACATTTTAAAGAGAAAAGCAAGACTTACCTTAACCACTACGCAACTGCAACCAACCACCTTCCGTGGTTTGCCCTCTCGATCGATTTTACAGAGGCCTACCCATTCCCCTAGTTTCTTGTTGTCATCAACCTATCAAAGACAAAAGCAATTACTAACAAGGATTGAAACTAGTAAAAGCTGACCCTCAACATTCCCAGGGTGGCTGTTTCAGGAGGGTGACGTGCAGTTTCCTCAGCGAGATTCAGAAGAGGGAGACTGTTTTCATCATGTACAGCCCACGTGAAAATCATCAAAACTACCATGCAAGTTAGTGCTGGTGCCTGTGGCTCAACACCATTATCACTAAGGCTTACCTTTATCAGGTTGATTTGGTGCTCAGCACAAAGTGCCTCCACCAGCTTGACATACATGGGCTCATCACAGTTGGATGCGAGCACACACAGATGGGCTTGGCGCCTAAAATGCAAAACTCAAAGGTGAAACCTTCAAGGGTCTTCACTGTGCTAGTAAACCTGACCACACAGGATTTACTGTACCAAACTGCAGACTAGCCATTCACTTTCCCTGTACAAACTTAGATACCAATACCACACATTATAATAGGAAACCTATTTATGGCCAAAGGAAACTATGACCACTTTCAGGGTATTTCCAACTTGAAAGCTGATCCAAAGCAGTCCTGTGCAGGAAGCACTGTAAATATTCACAACAGCATCCAAAATCACCTGACTTTACCTCAAACAGTAGAATACACGTGCATAAGCCTAATAAACCATGCATGTTCTCAAGTCTCCCGGATATAGCTAGATTTCCCCGACACCACAATATTGTCGTTTAAGTATTTGCAAACTAAATAATGATGCCCCCCCCTTTTCCATCTTCTAGCAAAACTACCGGACTATCTATCCCCACGAGCTACAGGTTTGTCAGACTAGCTGTTTCTCACCCATGAACGGGGTGAAGGGGTATCCGACAATTCAAGTCATCATGCAAACACTGTAGCTTTACAAAACTACTGCTCGTCATCCCCGATCCACACAGCAACCCACACATCCTAAGTGGGCTAGAGTTGATACCTTTTCCTAGGTTTCCTGCTGGCCGGATGACATTCAGAACTTTTGTGCTAACAGCATGAACTTCACGCTCTCTTCCCTTGGCTGCTGCAGTCTTTGTTCCGGCTGCAACACCCCACAGTATTGAGACTGAGACACGTACTTGTCTAAGGCTTTGGCAGCTTCGCGTATGCCACGTGCTAGGCCATCGTGGATGAGGGCGGTCTTCAGCACCTCTTGTAGAGCAGTGTTGACGTCCATTACACCTCCAGCAGCTATGCTGGAATGCAGACAGAGACGTTAGGACCCTCGGCAGGCTAGGGATGGGGAACTAGCATGGAGAAAAGCCCAGACCAGCGCCGCCCGCGGGAGGCCCACGCCCCACTCGCTCACCCTTCCTCGGCCATGGCGGTGAATCACGGGTGACGCCGAATCTTGAACGCACTGAAAGACAAAACATCAGTAAATCGCCCGTTAAGACCCAAGTACTTCACTTTTGAAGCCAAGGCGCAGTAGACACGCTATCGCCGGCGCACGAGCTGGGATCACACTCACCCCGAGCTTCCGCCTCCGCGCAAGTCGGCGGCGGCAGGGGAAAAGGCCGGCGGTGGCCGCATGACGGTATTTAAGCGCTCCGCTCGACTTCTGTGCGCATGTGCAACTCCTCCCACTAAAGAGGTGGCTCCGGTGGTGCCGTGCCTTAGGAGTTTCCACTTCCGCCTTTAGGAGCGTCCGTGGTAAGAACGCGGCTGGATTTCTAGCAGGCATCGCAGCGGGCAGCCTTTGCCCAGGGGGCGTGGACCACAGAGGTCCCACGATCCGCTCCTACGGAACACGAGAGGAGCCAAACTACTGCCGTTTTCTTCGCTGCTGAATTACTTTGTTTTAAGCAGTTTTTCCACGTCTTATCGTGAAGTTTCCTGTTGCCAATACTGGCCGATTAGGCTGAGTGTGTCCACATTTTGGTCCTTTGGTTTTTAGCCTCTCTGAGTGGCTGTGATTTGTGTATGATCACAAACCCCACTGCTTTGCAACGTGTTTAAGCAGACCTTGCGGCCAGGTCAGATCCCGGTCTGAATGCAACCGGTTCTGAATGAACATTTAGGTAATGACCCTAGTTTTTTTCCCGAGTCGCAGCTTCGCAGACACTGGATCCCTGAGGTACATGTTAAACTCTCACTGTGGATCTGTCACTAAATTCCACCGAGGATTCGGCTACCAGGAGTGGAACTCCAGAATCTTAAAGCCAGTTCCCGCCTACGCCGACAAATGCATTTTAATTTCGAAGGAATCACTCGCTCTTCTACTTCCAAAGCAAATACACAAGACATCTCTCTCAGAAGATATCCCCGAAGCCAACCAGAGCTTCTGATGGCCAACCTGGTGGATACAGTGATCATTGTCGGGCTCATGAATTTCATGAGGATATAAGAAAGTTGATGGAAGTTTTAGCTTTTCCAATAAACGTTTGGGTTTCACCCCTAAAGCCTCATGCTTGCTTCCTTACCCCTGCAATTCAAAAAAGTATTTAATAGGTGGTTAGTTTCTGTGGGCGTATTTCTGCCAGTGTCTATGGTGCTGTTTTAAAGATGAGAGACGGCGGACACTTAAAAGTCTGCATTTTAAAAGATAAAGCTAGTATTTTAGCCAAAGAGTAACATACCAGAATGCCACGGTGCTGGGGAGTGGAGATGATGTGGGAACGCAGGGGATTTGGAGTTTATGGCAGCATTTAAAAGAGGTTTTAACTAGAGTTCCAGCCAGGTAAGTGCAGGAAGAATATTCAGACAGGAAGAGAGAGCAGGAAGGCACACGTGCCTTTTGGCTGTTTTGGAAGTGATTTTGAAACATTACACAGTCGGAAAAGAATGTGGTTAAGTAGAGTTTAAGTAGTTTCCTTAGTATAAGGCTATTAAAAGTTAATGTGTCAAACCATACATAAGTTGCAAGACTTTCATCCCAGCACCTGAGAAGCAGAGGCAGGTGGATAGCTGTGAGTTCCAGGCTACCAGGAAGACAATGTCTAAAGCAAAAAAAGGAAAACATTTAAGTGTTAAGCATATTAGAGTTCTCTTCCCGGAAGAAAAGTCTCACAGAAGAGACTAGATGGTAAAATTGGAAAATAACTACTGCATTTAAATACTAAGAAGAAACAGCTGAGTCCTTTCAGCTTGGTGCCTAAGTTTTAGTGCTGCTTCCAACACAGTAGCAACCAGCTCAGACTCTCCACACCTTTGATGTCAGCTCTCTGTCCTAATAGTCCACCCTAATGAATGCCTTTCTGTCAGCAGTAAGCACCCCCTTTTAACAACTGGAGCCCCTCCCCCCTTAAATCTTGATTGTGTAATAATTTTAATACCCAAAGGGAAGTTATTTTCCATGTGATGAGGATTTTTGTTTTAGATAAAGATTCTCTTATTTCACACACTCTTTAAGAGTAGCCTCTCAATTTTAGGTCTTGGCAAAGGTGGCGGAAAATTCATATAGTGGTTAGTGGCTCTTACCCAGTACATTCTAGCAGTCACATAATATATACAAATATGAGCTAGAAAGTGTACATACAAACCAGTGGGGCGTGGCCCTTCCTGGCAGATAGCTGTACCTGAGCCATCCCCAAGATGGAGACCAGGAACACAATAAGGGCCTAACTCCAGGGATCTGCTTCACATAGCCAGCCACATCCACTTCGAAGCAGAAATCAAAGCCAGTTACCACTGATCTTAAAAAGATAAATGGTTGATTGCCATATGCAGGGATCCATCCCATAATCAGCTTCCAAATGCTGACACCATTGCATACACTAGCAAGATTTTGCTGAAAGGACCCAGATATAGCTCTCTCTTGTGAGACTATGCCGGGGCCTAGCAAACATAGAAGTGGATGATCACAGTCAGCTATTGGATGGGTCACACGGCCCCCAATGGAGGAGCTAGAGAAATTACCCAAGGAGCTAAAGGGAACTGCAACCCTATAGGTGGAACAACAATATGAACTAACCAGTACCTAGGAGCTCTTGTCTTTAGCTGCATATGTATCAAAAGATGGCCTAGTCGGCCATCACTGCAAAGAGAGGCCCATTGGACTTGCAAACTTTATATGCCCCAGTACAGGGGAACGCCAGGGCCAAAAAGGGGGAGTGGGTGGGTAGGGGATTGGGGGGGTGGGTATGGGGGACCTTTGGGATAGCATTGAAAATGTAAACGAGGAAAATACCTAATTTTAAAAAAAGATAAATGGTGTAATAATAGGAAGGGGGAGAGGATGAACAGAGCTTTGTGCATGTACAAAAGGAGACTGTGTCAAAAGGGACATAGTCCTGTCATTTCCCCTTGTGTTTCTTTTCTTTTCATTAACCAGTATTCCACCAGGGCCATTAACTGTGAAACAAAGTTACTTCACATTAGACTGAAGAACTCTGAAAGAATTTTTCATTAATTTAAAGAATCATACAGCTATGAAAATAAGCCCGTACCTACTGACAGAAGGCAGGCGACTGTAACACAGTGACAACACATTCAATTCTCCCCAAGTATCAATGAATAAATGATTAAAAAACAACAAACAAACAAACAAAAAAACGTTGAACATGGTAGCTCACGCCTTTTAACCCAGCACTTGGGAGGCAGAGACAGGCAAGTTCAAGGCCAGCCTGGTCTACAAGTTCCAGGACATCCACCAGTGTTACATAGAGAAACCCTGAAAGAAAAAAAAAAAAAAAAAAAAAAAAAAAAAAAAAAAAAAAAACAAGATGAAAAGTGAATAAGTAAATGAATAAGTAAAATAAAAATAATTTTTAAAAGTAAGGCTGGGATTGTAGTCTAACAGTGGTAGATTATGTGTACCTGGTGGGGTTTAGGCCCTAGCACCATACCTGTGTACACTCATACTATAATAATAACAGGAATGAAGGATGATAATAGAAATGTTGTTAGTATTTCCTAAATACCACCTAATATACTAACTTCGTAGTATTTCCTAAATACTACCTAACATACTAACTTCTTGTCTTATCCCTTCTCTGGAGACCCTGTGCTGTTTAGTTTTAAATGTTAATGTACTACAGCTTAGAATCACCCAAGAAGAAAGGCTTGATTGAAAAATTGCCTGGATTAGGTTGGCTTCTGGGAGATTTTCTTGGTTGTTAATTGACGTGGGAAGCCCAGCCCACTGTGGGTAGCAAAATTCCCTGCACAGGTTTCCTGAACTGTATAAGATGGGAGAGAGCTGGGTGAGGTAAGACCCAGCATGAGTGCAAACAGTCTCTGTTCCTGACTATGAGCAGTGCTATTGGGTATGAATGCCTGCCTTGGTTCCCTTCAGTGATGGACTGAAACCTGGAATTGTAAACAACATAAAGCCCTCTCTCCTGAAGTTGCTTTTAGTCAACAAAAATGAAACTTGAGCAGGACCCTACACGATAATGCTAGTATTAGCTCTTGTTAAGTAATGTGAATGTGTCATGATAGAGTGTATGATTCCAGTACACCATATATTGAGGCAGGAGAACCATGAGTTGAAGTCCAGTTTTAGCCACTGCAATTAGGCAGAGAAAGAGAGCAGAAATCAAGATTTCTGAATCATCTAAATATAGGTGTGGTTTGCTAGGGCAGGTGTAACACACACACACACACACACACTCACACACACACACACACACACACACACACACACACACACACAAACCAAAACATACCTGTAATGTCTGAAGACCCAGAAATGCATTACCTTATACTCTGGCTAGCTTCATGCCCGGTTCGTAGCTCCTGGACTTTGTGAGTCTGGTTTCTGGATTAACTTAGCATAGACCCAATCCTCCTCACCTGACACTCTTCCTTGTATCTTTGTGTCCAAGTTTTTCTTCTTGTAAAGATATCAGTCAGATTAGGAGGTTCACCTTGCTTCAGGTGACCTCATCTTAACTAAGTATAAAGCATTATTCCAAATAATGGGGTGTCTGAAGTGCCTAGGATCAGGGCTTTAATTGTGAATTTTGAGAGAACACACAGTACTGGTTTTGGGTCAGCTTGACACAAGCTAACGTCATCTGAGAGGAAGGAGCCTCAGTTGAGGAAATGCCCCCATGAGATCCAGTTGTAAGGCATTTTCTCATTTAGTGATCAAGGGGGGAGGGACCAGCATATTGTGGGTGGTGCCAGCCCTGGCCTGGTGGTTCTGTGTTCTATGAGAAAGCAAGCTGAGCAAGTCATGGGCAGCACCAATCCAAGGTCTCTGCATCATGCCTCTAGCATTTTGCCCTACTTGAGTTCCTTAGCTGAAACCCTCCAAGGATGGACTTTGATCTGGAAGTGTAAGTGGAATTAACCCTTTCCTCCCCGACTTGCCTCTGGCCTTGGTGTTTTTGTTTGTTTGTTTGTTTGTTTGTTTTGTGTGTGTGTTTTTGAAACAGGGTTTCTCTGTGTCGTCCTGGCTGTCCTGGAACTCACTCTGTAGACCAGGCTGGCCTCGAACTCAGAAATCCGCCTGCCTCTGCCTCCCGAGTGCTGGGATTAGAGGCGTGCGCCACCACGCCCAGCTGGCCTTGGTGTTTTTGTCAAAGCAATAGATACTCTAAGTAAGATACACAGTTCAACTTCTATCAGTGTCAAAAAAGGAAGGGCTATAAAATAGATTAAGCAGAAGGATCTTTGATTTGGACTACAGACACACACACACACTTCCGTGACTAGAAGTATTTTCTGTGTAAGTGTGAGAGACTGAGTTTGAATCCTCAGAATTCTTGTAAAAGCCTGACACATACCGTAGATGCATGCAAGCCTGTCTTTTTGTGGGCAGGTAGGAAATGAGTGAGAGAGTTGGGAATCCCCAGCAGCTGAAGGGCCAGATGGTTGGTCCAGCAAAAAGCAGTGGGAACAAGAAAATGAGGATGTCTCTAATACAAGATGGTAGATGAGCACCACCTCCAGAGGCAATTATACTGCAGAGCAGGGCAACCTGAAATCACACATATGCGCGCACGCACGCACGCACGCACACACGCACGCACACACGCACGCACACACGCACGCATGGGGGTGGGGGAGGGGAGAGAGAGAGAGAACTAGTTTTTGAAGTTAAAAATAAGTAAAAAAAAAAATACATAAATAAACAGTTAGTAATGGTGCACACCTTTAATACCAGCACAGTCAGGAAGGAAGGAAGCATCTCTATGAGTTCGAGGCCAGCCTGGTCTACACAGTGAGTTCCAGGGCTACAGAGAGAAACCCTGTCTCAAAAACACCAGCAAATAAAAGGTTAAAAACTATTTTCAAAACATTGAAAAAGAAAATAGAGCTGGGTAGTGAAGCTAGGATAAGGTGCAAAAACAATGTTGTTATCTTTGGCCCATCTCAGAGGAGCTAGGATCCCGGCCCACTTTGTAGGCAGTCTTCCGCAGGTTATTCATAGTTCAGTGAAGATGCTACTAACACTGTCATATTGTGAAGATTAAATGAGTGGTGGCTTAAAATGCTTATTTACCTTGTGCAAAGATGTGTGGAAAGGGCTGGGAAACTGCTCTGAGGCAGAATGCTTGCACAGGGGGCTTGCATGAGGTCCTGCTTTGTATTGCTTAGCACCAAATAAAACTGGGAGTTATCTCAGCACTCAAAAGACAGAGGCAGTGTTGTCAGAAGTTGAAGGGCGTCCTCAGCTACATAGCAAGTTTCAGGCCAGCTTGAGTAGCACGAGACCTTGTATCCATGACAACAGAAGAATTTTAACGATCTAAAATGTGATGATAATTTGAATTATCAAATCAATGGGAAGTAGGTCTTCCCATCACTAACTGTACTTAAGACTGGAACTGAACTCAGTCCTGAGCCACGCGTGTTGACGCACACCTGGAATTCAGAACGTGGGAAGTCAAGGCAAGAGGATCAACTAGATCTAGGGGACAAAGCAAGTTTGCAAACAGCTTAGACCCTTTCTCAAGCAGACAACAAACAACAAAATCCCGGCCCTCAGTTATTTCAACAGTGAAATGGTAAGGAATTAAATGATCCGTCCTTACGGGCTTTCTTGGATCAGTTAGTTTTGCCTTATCTATTTCTTGGATCAGTTAGTTTTGCCTTATCTATTTCTTGGATCAGTTAGTTTTGCCTTGTCTATCGAGCGCTGCGGGTCTGTACTGTGCTATTTGCTATCACTGTTCTGGTTTCTAGTAGCTGTCACTGGTGCTAGCCTTCTTCTGTGTCCAGGTAGCAGAAGGTCTCTGCATTTGCAAATGGCAGGCTTTCTACTTTCAACGCTAGGAAAAGAAAGTGTGATCCTTGTAGGAAATGTGAAAAATGCTCTCCTAGGCACATAATTAAGCTAGTAAAAACAACAGATAAAGAGAATAAAAAAAGAACAGACCAAGTAGGAGGAGACATTACATACAAGAGATTACTAAAGCAAACACAAAATTCCATTAATTTCTTTGAAGAAATGAAAGGAGAATGACACTAAGCCCACATTTTGCAAGGGCCAAGAGATAACTTCCGACACATATTTCTATACTTAATAAAAACCCTTAAAAATAACCCAGAGGGCTGGTGAGATGGCTCAGTGGGTAAGAGCACCCGACTGCTCTTCCGAAGGTCATGAGTTCAAATCCCAGCAACCACATGGTGGCTCACAACCATCTCGTAACGAGATCTAACTCCCTCTTCTGGAGTGTCTGAAAACAGCTACAGTGTACTTACATATAATAAATAAATCTCTAAAAAAAAAAAAAAAGATAAAAAAAAAT
Organism: Mus musculus; assembly: GCF_000001635.26. Classification (NCBI taxonomy): domain Eukaryota; kingdom Metazoa; phylum Chordata; class Mammalia; order Rodentia; family Muridae; genus Mus; species Mus musculus. The sequence goes on from NC_000076.6 coordinate 23,794,330, forward strand.
AACCCAGAAAGAAAGAAAACAAAAAGCGTTCACCACCAGATGGCTGATGCTTTATAGTGACTCATATGTAACATCAGAGGGAAAACCTCATGTGGATGAGAAATGGCACGGGAAGGGAAACTCAGATGTTGCAGAATGAAGAACCTCAGAAATGGCAAATATGAGAAGACATGTACAAAGCTGGTTTTCCTCTTAGTTAAGGAAATGCATGGGACTGGAGAGGGCTCATTGGTTAAAAACAGTGGCTTCTCTTTGAGAGGATCCAGGTTCAATTCCCAGCACCCACGTGGCAGCTCACAAGTGTCTGTAAGTCCAACTCTCGGGGATCAGACACCCTCACACAGACACACATGCAGCAAGACAAACTTACAACTGAGGGGCGATTCTTTGATTTGATTGATAGGTTTAGCCATGAGATATATGTCTCTTCCCATAATTTATCTAATTTTATTTATTTATTTTATATATATTTTATATGTATTTGCCACTATGTGTGTCTGTGTACCAAGTGCATGCAGAGACTAGAAGGGTCAGATCCCCCTGAAACTGTAGTTACAGCTGGTTGTAAGTCCTCTAGAAGAACAGCCAGTGCTCTTAACCACTAAACCATCTCTCCAGTCCAATGTATATATTTCAGTCAGGTACACCCTATTATGCAGAGGCATAAAGTGGTAAATAGGAAATTCCCCCCCTAAAGTTCTTTTGAGAACACAAGTTTGCCTAATTGTGCATGTATTCCAAACTATTCCTGGCTCAGGCCTTTACATAAACTGAGTATAGAAGAATAGAATCTGTCTAAGTTTGATGGCAAGGAAGGCAAGAAGAAACTTGCGCCATTGTTGGAAGAGGAGCATGTGTGCAGCTTAGTGAACATGGAGGTCCCAAGTTCACAAAATAATGTCAGGTATATCATTCAAAGAGCTGTGTGTGTAAAGTCCAAGCCAAGTTAAGCCTTGGGCTGCCGAGCTAGGAATGCTTTATTAAATTCTTAGTTAAATGAGCAAAATCTTGGAGTCATTTGGTCCAGTCCCCAAGAATCAGTAATACACAGACACAACACAGGAATACAAGTTTTAATAGTTTTAATTGCATTTATTTATTTATTTATTTATTTATTTTGGGGGGAAGGGCACAAGTGTCCCAGTGCTCGCTCGTGTGCAAGTTGAAGGACAGTGTGCAGTGTGGGAGAGTGGGTTCTCTCCATCTGCCATGTGCATCCCAGGAATCTAACTTGGGTCGCAGTGCTAAGCAGAAAGTACCCTTAGCTTTTTAGCCATCTTGCAGGCCCAAGGATATATTTAAAATGTGTGTGTATAATATATATAATAACATATATATATTATATACACATACATATATGCTAAGAGTGTAAGAATAGCTGCTGATTGCAGAGGGAAATAGATGTTAATATAAATGGAAAAATTAGTTCAAAGGTTGTAAATACAAAGTCAAGAAAAGTTCTGATAGAGTCCAAGAAAAGAAGAAAGAGAGAGGTATACGCATGTGTGTGTGTTGGGGGGGTGGGGGTGGGGGCGAGTAGGTCGAGGTTGGGTGAACCAACATCTGCAGTTAATGCCAGTCCAGAAAGTGAGTTTTTAAAAAGACAGAAAGGAAAAAAGAAAACCATAAAAGAAACAATTGGAGGAAAATCTTCTGTGGGTCGAGGTTGGGTCAAGGTTGGATCAGAATGAGAACACAGTGTAATATAATCGCAATTAGCAGTGGTGGGAATGGCCAGGTAGACCAGTGGTTAGCACTTACTGCTCATCCAGAGGACCCAGGTTCAGGTCCTGGCACCCGTGCTAATTGGCTCCTTTAACTCCACCTCCAGGGGATCCAACAGCTTCTTTGGAACCTACACTGGCATACACATACGTTTTTAAAATTATTTGTAAAGGTTTTTAGTAAGATTGAGCTGAAGAGGTTAGGCTTCCATAAATAGCCTGGAAGAACCTTTGCTCTAGCTAAGCCTGGCGTCTGGAGCGGTTCCCAAGTTCTTTGTCTCAGAACTACTTCTAGCCTGCCTGGAATTTCTATATAATCTTCAATATCTACAGTAATAGAGACTGTGCAAGATTCACTTTGCTGAAGTACAGTCCTTTCCCAACAATTCTATTGTAGACCCTAATGCATTAGAGTAAAATATTAATCGTCTCTGTCACCTCTGCTAGCAGGTCAGCATAACGGGCAGCATACAAAAGTTTCATTCATATTAAAATCACATCGACTGCAGGCGTGTGACTCAATCCTTCCCCTTGGCCTACATTTCCAAACTTAAACTTTTCCCGAATAATAAACAAGGAGAAGACAAAGTAAAAGCCAGGCTTGTGCTGGATACTTCTGTGTAGAGAGAAAGGGGCACTTGCCTACGCCTCTTGTCACTAAGGTATGCACAATCCGACTGACTAGGTCATATAAGCCTTAGTAAGCCTAGCTGTGAATATGGAAAAGCAAGACAACGACTACGACGATGACAAAAATGGACCTATCATTCAAAGACATAGCAAGTGAGCGATCAGTTTGCAAAGCAGCAGACACCTGCATCCACAGAAGGTTTCCACAGCCAGGCACACGAGCTTACTTTCTCCTCTTTATTTGGAGCCCACGATCAGCATGGGCGGAGACCACTGCTCCGCCCCTGCACGCCCAAGCTCCCGTGGGTCCCCGGTTCCAAGGATCAGCGAGGTTTCTTGTCCCGGCTCAAGTCTTCACCTCTGGACCGGAATGCGGAGTCCGATCCCCGCAGCTCGCCCGCTGCCACCGCACCTCGCCCGCTGAGCCTGGAGCGCCGGAAGACCCCGAGAGCGGCTCATGGACGAGGCGGGCTCCCCGGCTCCTGCAGGGACAGGAGGAGGTGACTGTTTTCAGCGCGTAGCTCGCCATGGGCTTAGGGCCTGTGTCTTTAGGATATAATGGCTTAGCTTGTTTTGTTGTTGTTGCTGCCGCTGCTGTTGTTGTTTCTGAGACCTTCAAGCAGGGTAGGGTCTGGCCTGACTGTGCGATCCCGGCCAGTATTTCTTTTCTCCTGTTTGGGGAATGCATACGGGTACTTCCCAAACCTCTGCTTTTTAAAGTAGGAGATTTCAGAATGCTTTCAAATTAATAACACCACATCATAAGGCCTAAAATGTTCTTTGGTGTTTTCTGGCGTTCCTCTTGTAACTTTCTCTCGTTTGAAGAAGGCTTCAACTCGGACATATCTATATGAAATGAGTTCATATGTGTGTGTGTGTGTGTGTGTGTATACATATGTATATGTGTATATGTGTGTGTGTGTGTGTGTGTGTGTGTGTGTGTGTGTGTATGTGTGTATGTGTATATGTAAGAAATTAATTATTTTTGTACCCCAACAGCAGTTTCCTCTCGTTTCTCTCCTCCCCTCTTCTCTGTCCTTCCCCCATCCATTCATCCTCTGTTTCTATTTAGAAAAAAGCAGGCATCCCATGGATATCAACCAAACATTTGACATATCAAGTTGCAGTAAGACTGGGCACCTCCCCTCAGATTAAGGCTGGATCGAGGCAACCCAGTATGCAAACTCAGGCGGTTTTCAAAGGATTCTTAAGACTTCCTTATTTTGCATAGATTTTTTTTTCCACCTGGCCTTTAATGGCTACCTCTGGAAAAATAGATTAAATAATAATTATTCTCCTCTTCCTCTCCCTCCTCTTCCTCTTCCTCTTCCTCTTCCTCTTCCTCTTCCTCCTCCTCCTCCTCCTCCTCCTCCTCCTCCTCCTCCTCTTCTTCTTCTTCCTCCTCCCCCTCCTCCTTCTTTGTTCCCCCTCAGAATCATTTAATTTAGAAATGGCTGAGGAATCTGCTTGGACATTTGAAACTCAGTGATTGCTTGGTTCTTTGACAGTTTAAACAGGGATAAAAGTGTGAAATGAGTTGATTTAAAAGACCACTAGTCAGTGTGGGCAGTGACCAGATTTACATATTTGTGAGAATGGACTTTGCAGAGTGTTAAGTTGGTGAACTTAGAACCAGAAGAGAGCTGGCACAACCAGTTTGCTCTGGTCAAGAGCTAGCATTTCCTGTTTAAACACTTAGGCTCTGACTGAGTCTGTGTGGCATATGAAGCTAGTAGCTTAAGACTATATTTCTTTAAAGCCTGGTGCCCTTGGCAACTAACCCTGGTGTTCATCATTGAGGGGGTTTCTGAAAGAAGCAGTCGAAATGGCTTAATATTTTCCATGTTGAAATTCTAACGGAAGAGTCTCCATATGAAAATGTTTCAAATTTGCAGTGTTATTCCACATCTGATTTCTGTTTGGTTATAACTATTATATTTAGAATAGTCTTTTATCTCAACAACTGTTCTCTGAGTCTGTTAACTCCGTGTAAAATACCACTCGTGTGTTTTACCCAGAATCCCAGTTACACCCTTGTAATAGCAATGCGTTTGCATTCAAGGTGATGACCCTGGAGGAAGTACAAGAGAGACATCCCGGCGACTGTCAAGAGAACAGATTTTTGTGCTGGTATCAGCAGCAAGCATGAACTTGGGTTGCATGATGACCTATTCCATCCTTGGACCATTTTTCCCTAAGGAGGTAAGACATTTTTATACTGCACAAACTCTAATTTTTAGAAAGCCCTTCAGCTATATAATTTTAGAGATTATAAAATATAAGAATTTTATAATGAGGGGGCGTGGCTCAGGAGGTAAGAGTGTGTCCTGTTCTTCCAGATAACCTGAGTTCAGTTCCCAGCATCCATGTCAGGCCACTCATATCATCTTTAACTCTAGTTTGAGAGGGATTTGGTGCCCTTTGACCTCCATGGACACCATTGCTCGCATGTAAATATCTCCACACACATATACATATACACATAATTAAAAATTTTTAAAAATCTTTAAAATAAATAAAATATAAAAATGTATCTATGGTTTGGTTAACATGTGTGTGTGTGTGTGTTGTATGACAGTTGTAATGTGTGTGTGTGTGTGTGTGTATGTGTGTGTGTGTGTATGTGTGTGTGTGTGTGTGTGTGTGTGTGTTGGGGGGGAATTGTTAGCCCATGTGTGCACAGAGGTCATAGATCAATGTTGGGCTTCTTCATCAAGGCATCATCTCTCACTGCCCCTGAAGCTACCAGTTTAGCTGGACTGGCTGGCCAGCAGCCCCCCACCCCCATCCCCGAATCCTCCTGTCTTCATCTCTTAGTGCTAGTGTTACAGATGTGTGCCAATAAGCTCAGCTTTTTATACCGGTGCTGGGATCCAACTCAGGTTGTCCTGGTTACACAAAAAGCACATTACCTACTGAATCACCCTCCTCCACACACAGCAAGACAATATTTCTTAGTGTCTAATATGTATTTTAAAAAAAAAAAAAGTCAGACCATCTTTTTGCTGGGTAATTCACCTAAAATATATTTGAGACTTTCTAAGTATTATTTCTTTTACCATGTAGCCTGATTAATCTTTATTTGAAGTCTATAGCTAAAAAAGGGGTTGAATCACTAAATGATCAGGGTGCCAATTCTGTCTTCTGGTGTTGGGCATAATGACTTAGGCAGTTTTAGCCAAGTATAATGGCTCATGACTTTACTCAGCGCACGCAGGAGGCAGAAGCAAGCAGGGATCTTCTAGAAGTGTTGAGGCCAGCCTGGTCTATAAGTGAATTCCAGGCAGCCAGGGCCATAAAGTGAGACTTTGTCTCCAAAGAGGGTTGGGGAAGGTGAGAAGGGGGTATAGTTGTGGCCCAGGAAATTCAGTCTGAATTTGTTAAGAACTCCGGAAGCAATGTTTGCACAAAGGAAGGATTCTGATGAACGTTGCCAGGCTCCCTCTAACCTTTGCCCTCTCCATGGTGTGAGGAACGGCAGCTGTGACATAAAGGTTAGACTGGAGTATGGAGTCCATGCACACAATATGGATTGAAGAGAGCTCATTGTGTCCAAATGTTTATTCTGTGCATCTTGCCAAAGTTCTAGGTCCACAGCCCACTGACAACTTCTCAAAGCTCTTAAACTGCCTGGATAGCCTGTAACCCTTCCCTCTGGGTGCAAGTGGAGAGGGCTTCCCTGATGAAGGAGCAGCAGAGCTCAGTAAGCATGGAGCACTCACTGGTTTTCAGCACCACGCCCCCTCCCCCCCAACATTCCCAGAAAGTGAGAGAACGGCAAGGGTCCCATTGTTTTACTTTAAAATAGCAGTCTCAGAAGAGAAGGCTTTCCCAATTCAGTCCCATTTCACTGGAAGGTTAAGTTTCTATTCTGTGCTAAGTCATAGATATATATGCTTAGGTAAGGAGAAGCCAGGAAGTGGCCAGGAGCAAAAAAGACGAGAAAAGGAGGAAGAAAGGAAGGAAGGAAAGGAAGGAAGGGAGGGAGGGAGGAAGGAAGGAAGGAAGGAAGGAAGGAAGGAAGGAAGGAAGGAAGGAAGGAAGGAAAGGAAGGAAGGAAGGAAGGAAGGAAGGAAGAAAGGAAGGAAGGAAAGGAAGGGAAAGGAAGGAAGGAAGAAAGGAAAGGAAGGAAGGAAGGAAGGAAGGAAGGAAAGGAAGGAAGGAAGGAAGGAAGGAAGGAAGGAAGGAAGGAAGGAAGGAAAGGAGAATTGGTTCAGACTCTGGGTATTCTTTAAGGAAAAGATGGCGAGAAGAGACGATACTCAGGGACAAGGAGTGACTAACGCTTGGTAGATTATGTATGGCCAAGGAGAAAGATGTGCCACTGCCTGAGACTTCTTCACTTGAGTCTAAGTGAGGTGTGGCTTGAGAAATTGCAGTTCCTCTGGTAAATAACAGAGAGGAGTGGCATCATTGGAGAGGTGGTCAGGGCAGAGCAAGGTGATGCCATATTCTTAGGGAACAGGAGGCAGCTCACTGTGGCTTAAACTTAGGGCAGGGCAAACCCTGGATAAAAGGCTGGGGCTCTGAGGGGCAAGCTGCAGCTGGAAGCTAAGAACACTGCAGTACACACCCAGGACTTGGCGGCTGGGAGAACGTCAGAGTGGTTGGCCAGATTTGGGTTTTGTGAAAAGATGATAGGAGGCTCTAACTCAGCCTTCCTGGAGCTGTGACCCTTAATACAGTTCCTCATGCTGTGGTGGCCCCCAACCATAGAGTTCTTTTTGTTACTCTAAACTGTAATTTTGCTCCTGCTATGAATCATAATGTCAATATCTGATGTGGCCCACGTGAAAGGGTGATTTGATTCTCACAGAGAGGTGGAGGCCCACAGGTTGAGAACCACCTGATCTGAGGGTCTAGAAAGTATCTTAGTTAGGGTTTCTATTGCTGCAATGAAGCACCAGGACCAAAAATCAAGTTAGGGAGGAAAGGGTTTGTTTGTCTTATACTCCCACATCACTGCTCATCACTGCTCATCATCCACAACACTGCTCATTGTTGAAGGAAGCTAGGACAGGAACTCAAACAGGGCAGAATCCTGCAGGCAGGAGCTGATGCAGAGGTGCTGCATCCTGGCTTGCTCCTCTTGCTTTCTTATAGAACTCAGAATCACCTGCTCAGGAGTAGTCCTACCCACCATGGGCTGGGTCTTCCTCATCAATTATCAATTAAGAAAATGCCCCGAAGACTTGCCTACAACTTGATCTTACTGAGGCATCTTCTCAACTGAGACTCCCTCTTCTCCAGTGACTCTAGCTTGTATCAAGTTGACATAAAGCTTGCCAGTACAAAGGGAAGAACCAACTGAAGTGCAGTTTCTACAGTTCTGCACTCACAGCACAGGTCACTTTTATGGCCTCGAAGGCACAGGGCTGCTCCTTTCTTTCTAGTGAGCAAGTAGCTCTTCAGCAACACACACTGTGGTGTCCTCTAATCCAGGACAACTGTGCCTCTGTCGCCTGGAGATATCTCAGTCCCAGGACTGTCCCCTGCCCTCAAATGTCAGTTGTAAACCCCCTGAGTCACAAGCTCTAGCCTGAAGCTTGTGACTAACTGGCTACAAGTTGAGGTTCATACATACCCAACTTTGGGTTCAATTAATTTGATTAATTGGCCACAGAACTCAGGGAACCACTTAAGGGCATGGATTTATTATACAGAACATGCATAAGCCAGTGCATTGGGTGACATGTCACTGATCAGGAAAACCCAAATTTTCAGCTGTGTAGAAACCCTATAAGCCCCGTGCCTTTGGAATATGTGGACACCTCATTGTATAGCATAATAGTTTACAGATTGGGTATAGAAACTCAGCCAGGTCTGAAATTCCAGGCTCTCTTTGCTCTCTCTGTGATAGTTCTACCCCAAAGGTTTGAGGCAGGGTGGTTCAGTGGTTAAGAACACTTGCTGCTCTTGCAAAGGACATGAGTTCAGTTCCCAGCACCCACACAGTGGCTCACAACTGCTTGTAACTCCAGTCCCAGGGAATCCATGCATCCAAGGACTCCTGCACACCTGTGGTGCACATATAGATACTCAGGTGCACACACAAAGTAGATTCAGAGTAACTAGAGCAAGGTTTAGATGTCCCTGGTGGGACAGACTCTAAAGATTAATAATCCCAACTATGGAGAGTACACTGTGGGGAGTGTCTTTGGTCATATGATCTGTGGGAAGCATCCTTCATCTGCATTCCTCACAGGACAAAAAAAAAATTCTTCCCAAATTAAGCATGGGCAGAAGCCACGGAGCCTACTGGCTGGGCCTTCCTATGACCCATTTGCCAGTTTATGACATTTTCTCTCCTTGATGTTTTTGTTTTTTCGTTTTTTGGCTTTGATTATTTTCTTCTAGAACTGGCAGCTGGCACATGCTTTGTGTTTATTTTGGGTGGAGTGCAATTCTGTAAAAAGAAGTGATACCAAAAAGGAAGTCTGTCTACATCAGCTGTTTCCTCAGCCGCTGAGAAGCAGGCTCAGGTTGCCTCAGCCTGAGCATTTGGGGTTTTAAAAAACTCAGAGTTTTACTCAGTAAAGAGATGATTGATTGATTGATTGATTGATTGATTGATTGATTTTGAGGCAGGGTTTCACTATGTAGCCTTGGCTGTCCTGGAACTCACTCTGTAGACCAGGCTGGTCTCTAATTAACAGGTTTGCCTGCCTCTGCCTCCCAAAGGCTGGGATCAAAGGCATATGCTACCACACCTGACTGGGAATTCTTTATGGACAAACTTAGTGAATTACTTTCATATCAGACTCTAGACTTTACCATATCTTTCCTTACCTTGCTTATTTTAAAATAAATTTTTGAAATACCAGGAATGGAAAGGTTTGAGCAGGACATAGGGTAGGGCCAACCAAACTGAGTATATACAAAAAAGTTCCGAGGAAGCTGCTACGTGGTAAGTGAATGTTTACAAAGAGAATGTCCATTATGTGGGCATTAACATCCCCGCCCCCAATCTTGGAAATTACTATCCATATATGAAAGTCACAAAGGTGATGTTCCGACGTCATCCTCCTGTCTTTCCACCAATGCTGTTGTATTCCTGTTTCTGTTCCTTCTAAGGCAGAAAAGAAGGGAGCCAGCAACACCATGATTGGAATGATCTTCGGATGCTATGCGTTATTTGAATTGCTGGCATCTTTGGTGTTTGGAAAATACGTAAGTGTTGGCAATCATATATATATCTATCTATCTTAATCTTCAAAAAATCATGGGGTGAGTTATTGTAACTTCCTAATCTAGAATTTCAATAGATACGGAAATAATGCCATAATATCTTTATAAATTACGTCACTGTTCTCTCTTTGTGGTTGATTTTAGTCCCTTCCATGCCTCTGGACAGTGTACATTAAAATTCTTGTAAATGATTATTTTTACATGACATTAGACCACATGCTTTCCTGCAGTTTTATATATTGTACTAGGCTTGTCTATGTAAATGTAGACTTGTTAAAGCAATCCATTTATTACTTTTCTTTGACTTTTATTGCAGCTTGTACACATTGGAGCCAAATTTATGTTTATAGCAGGAATGTTTGTCTCAGGAGGAGTTACAATTCTCTTTGGGTAAGTAACTTTCTAATGTCTGGGAACAAGGACTGATTTCATAGTCTATCTGCTAAAAATGTTAATGGCGTTAAAAGTTTCCTTAAAGTTTTATTGTTACTATATGTTTATGGGGGAGGGTGCTGTGCAGGTGGAGGGCAGAGGACAATACGGTGGCATCGTTTCCTTCGCTCCACCTTTACGTGGGTTCCAGGTATCGAACTCAGGTTGCCAGGCTTGTGCTGCAGTCACCTTACCTCCTAAGCCATCCCACTGACCCATTAATGGCTCTTTAAACCAACCAGCACTCTTTTGTCAGATGCTCACCCTGTGATTAACGGAGGGAGGTGGGTGGGAAGCAGATAGAAACATGGTTGACCTTAAAGAGAGTCCTCCAAAGTCTTCTGCTGAAGCAGACACGGTGATGAAGACCTGTAATTCCAGCTCCCCAGAGGCAATAGAACCTCAAGTCTGAGGTCAGCCTGCGCTATCCAGGAGGACCCTGTGTTAAAACAATAGAGAAAACAGAACTGTGGCTCCTGAATCCATCCACCCCACTGGGACTCCCGTGGCTACTCACGATGGAAACTTAACAGTCTTCTGAGTCATAGAAATGTTTTGCTTAGAGAGAAAAGAGAATCTGTTTGTTACAGACTCAGCTCAAAGACCCCTGGCTGTGGATGCTGAAACTCACCATCAGATATCTTTCTTAGCTTCCTGCTTTTTCTCTTCTTTTGTGTAATGTTCCTAGACAGGCTCCCCCAACTCCTTTTGTTTTGTGGTTGTTTCTGAGACAGGGTATCACCATGTAGCCCTGAGTGGACTGGAACTGTGTAGACCTGACTTGACTGGCTTGGAGCTCACAGAGATCTGTCTGCCTCTGCCTCGGAATGCTGATACAAAAGGCACGAGTTTGCTCTTTCCCATCACTATCTGCTAATAACAAGATACCAACCACACAGGATTTGCACTGTGCTAGGTGTCAAAGGTATCCAGGAAGTAACTTAAGTCCTGTGAGCAACTTAAGCATAGCTCTGCATGACTGTTGGTGGACAGTGGGTGAGGCCTTGGGTTCAACACAGCACCATGATAAATAAGTAAATAAATTAAAAGTAGAGATGCGTTTGGTAAGATGAGCATCAGTTATAGCAGACAATATGACTGATGTTGAGAACTTCAGCATCCTCTGATTTTGATACCTATGGCAGGTCCTGCCATCACAGTCTTCTATTGGTCCAGGTGAACCATAGTATTCCAAGGAAGCCTATTTAGAATAACCATCTTGGAAACCAGTTATGCCAACAAAAAAGGGATAGCTAAGCTGTCATGGCTTGAAATATAACAAAAATTCAAAACGGTAATTTCCTATCAAAAAGTGTGACAACCAACCCCCCCCCCTTCCCACACCAGGGCTTCCCTGTGACATCCTGGCTGTCCTGGAACCCCTCTGTAGACCAGGCTGGTCTTGAACTCACACAGACCCACCTACTTCTGCCTCCTGAGTGCTGGGATTTAAGGCGTGTGCCACCACCACCCAGCTGACAACCTATTTTATCGAGTAACTTTGGAAAGTGTGGTTCTCTTCAGGGAGTATAGTGAATTAAAAACTGAAAGCAGTTTGACATTTGATAGTTGTCATATTTTTTTTTTAGTGTGTTGGATCAACTTCCGGAAGGACCGATATTCATTGCCATGTGTTTTCTGGTGAGAATAGTAGACGCCATAGGCTTTGGTGCGGCCATAACAGCATCGTCATCCATCCTTGCTAAGGCTTTCCCAAACAATGTGGCTACAGTCATGGTATGTAATTTGAACGTATTCTTAAGTCCTTTCTTACATGGCCAAAAGATTTGTTTGATTTCTTCTTACATATGTTTACCCCACTCTCTGTGTATGTTACCCCTTACATATCCCCTTCACTGTGATTTCCAGTTCCAATAGCAAGTGAAAAAATGAAAAAGCACAGCATTGCTGGGTGTGGTGACACATACTTGTAACCCACTACTTGGGTGGTTGGAACATCAAAAGTTTGAGGCCAGCATGGGTGACCCTATGAGTCTCTGAAAAACAAAGCAAGCAAAGAAATGGAAATCAATCCTCTAGCACAGCTCTGCTCCAGGAAGAGAGAGCTTAAAGAGAAGTGGGAACCGGGCACACGCCTTTGATCCTAGCATTTAGGAGGCAGGGGTGGGGGGTGGGGGAACGACAGGAGGATCTCCATGAGTTTTAGTTCAGACTGGCCCACACAGGCAGGCCAGTCAGAACTACATACTACATAGTGAGACCCTATATCCTAAGAAAAAAAACCAAGAGGCAGTGACCTCTAGTGTTCCCTCGATACACTTCCTGGTCTCTGCACTTTGATGGGGAAACACGGACCCAACATTTTCCTTGTTAAATCACTCTTAAAATAGTTTTAAACTATTTATTTGTTTTCTTTTAAGTCTGTATGAGTATTTTGCCCACATGTATACATGTATACTACATACATGTGTGCCTGGGGAATGACAGAGGTCAAAAGAGGGTATCAGATACCCTGGAACTGGGGTTATGATGGTGGTCGCCCGCCATATGGGTTTGGGAATGGAGCCCAGGTCTTTTGCAAGAGCATATGATCTTAACCACGGAGCCACCTCTCTAATCCCTGTCCCCTCTCCTGCCTCCTTTCTTTCTCTCTCTCTTTCTCTCTTTCTCTGTCTTTCTTTTTCTCCCTCCCTCCCTCTCCCTCTCCCTCTCCCTCTCCCTCTCCCTCTCCCTCTCCCTCTCCCTCTCCCTCTCCCTCTCCCTCTCCCTCTCCCTCTCCCTCTCCTTCTCTCTCTCACTTTCTTTCTTCCTCTCTTTCAGATCTGAGTAGCATTTTCCTGTCTCCTTGTGAGCTATGAGTAGGTCCTGGCAGAGGTGCACATAGCTTTCCTCTACTTTAGAAGTTATCTCTCATGGCTCAAGAGAGACCTTGTGCTACTTTCCCCAGATTCATGTAGGAGGCCTCAGGTTGTCTTGAAATTCTCAGAGCACTTCTGTCTTGTCTGAGGAGCACCCGTCCGATTTTGACTTTTCTGACTATTGCACCTGTCAGTTTATCATTGAGTCAACTTACTCCACATCGGACTTGTTGACCTCTTAGAGAGCTGGTGTCCTGCAGAACACCGTGGAATGTGCTGCCAAGGAGATTCCTATGAGCCATCCACTGGCAGTGAGATTGGCAGGGGAAGTAGACTCCTCCCCTTTAACCCCCTTCCCCCATCCCCCCAGTCCCAATCTTCCACGGAAGATTGCAGCCAGGGCCAACACGTTTCACACATTACTTAATCATGTGTGGCCTCTGCAGACTTTGACTGTAAAATTGTAAGCCCTTGTAGTGGGTTGGTCCGATGCTGCTTGTATTCTAATGCTAAATTCTGGCTCTCAAGATCTGGTTGCCCCTGACAAGCAGATCCTCATGGGCACACCAAGAGATGCTATGCAAACCTTGTTCCCCAATTTAGCTGGTCAATAAAAGGTTAGAGCCTGTGGTTGGGCAGTAGAGGGAGGAAGCAGGACAGGAGGATTGAGCGAGGGGGTTGCAGGTAGAGGAGAGAAGAGGGAAGAAAGGACATGAGGCTGGGGGAGGCCGCCAGGAGAGGAGATAGACCTGGGGTAGGCCGCCAGGAGAGGAGATGGGCCATGATCTCAGGGCCAGGAGAACAGCAGTAATACAGGGCATTATGGCTGGGACATAAGTTAGAACAGCTCCGAAACTGCCCAGTCTAGGCTTACAGTTTGTAAATAAAATACCTGGATTGTGTGTCTTCTTTACAGGCTAGATAGACTGCTTAATTCCATTCAACAAGCCATGGGTGTATTTAAAGCCCTAGAAAACTAGATTGATTTAAAATGTTCCAGTTTCCTCAACATTAAGGTTCTTTTCCACAGGACTGCCTTGTTTATTTTACCTTTAGTTAATTTTATGCAGCATAAAATCAGAAACGTATGAAATGGAATACAGAATATGGTAAATGTTTGACACATCGCATTGCTGTTCTGACTGCAAGCACACATCTGCCATCCAGGCACCCAGTGCCCGAGCTACTCCAAGACGGCTTCTTCCCAAGATTCCATATCTACGCATGCATACGAATACATATGCACACGTACACACAAGTACATGTGCACACTTATACACATGCAGACAGGTACATATGCACACGTACACACAAGTACATGTGCACACTTATACACATGCAGACAGGTACATATGCACACATACACACAAGTACATGTGCACACTTATACACATGCAGACAGGTACATATGCACACGTACACACAAGTACATGTGCACACTTATACACGTGCAGACAGGCACATATGCACACGTACACACAAGTACATGTGCACACTTATACACATGCAGACAGGTACATATGCACACGTACACACAAGTACATGTGCACACTTATACACATGCAGACAGGTACATATGCACACGTACACACAAGTACATGTGCACACTTATACACGTGCAGACAGGTACATATGCACACGTACACACAAGTACATGTGCACACTTATACACATGCAGACAGGTACATATGCACACGTACACACAAGTACATGTGCACACTTATACACGTGCAGACAGGTACATATGCACACGTACACACAAGTACATGTGCACACTTATACACATGCAGACAGGTACATATGCACACGTACACACAAGTACATGTGCACACTTATACACGTGCAGACAGGTACATATGCACACGTACACACAAGTACATGTGCACACTTTTACACGTGCAGATAGGTACATTTGTATACACACACATATGCACATACATACACATGTACACACATGTACAAACATACATGTGCATATGGAGTAGCAGAGTGATTCTCTTCCCTCCCTCCCTTCCTTCCTTCCTTCCTTCCTTCCTTCCTTTCTTTCTTTCTTTCTTTCTTTCTTTCTTTCTTTCTCTCTCTCTAGATTTATTTATATTATGTATATGAGTACAGTGTAGCTATCTTCAACACACCAGAAGAGGGCATTGGGTCTAATCACAAATGGTTGTGAGTCACCATGTGGCCACTGGGAATTGAACCCAGGACCTCAGGAAGAGTAGTCCGTGTTCTCAACAGCTGAGCCATCTCTCCAGCCCCCTTTTCTTTGCACAGTTGATGACATACTCTTCACACTATTTAACACCTCACTAATTTTACTGATAAACTCACATTGGTGGCTACAGTATCTAGTTATAAAACCCATCCATTCTCTCTTTACTGGCTGTGTACACTTACACCGCATAGATATCTCCTAGTTAATTAAAATGCTAGTGAATATTTACATCATTTGCATCTTTTGTTCCTTTGTTTAGAACAGGGTCTCATTTAGGCCAGGCTTGCTAGAACTCTCAACAGTTGACCTTGAACTCCTGGTTTTGGTGCCTGAAACCTTTCTCTTGGGTGCTGAGATCACAGGTGTCTGCCACTGCACCTTGCTTCACATTGCAAACAGTGCTATAGTATCAGTGTGTGAACCAACATCTCTCTCTCTCTCTGTATAAACTGTGAAGTGACATTTTTAAAAGTAGTACTCTCATAATTCTGTTTTTGCTTACATTTTTGAGAATTTCTACATGAGTACAATATATTTGTATAATTTCCACTCCTTTTCCTTAGTTTACTGCTTTGTGTGTGTGTGTGTGTGTGTGTGTGTGTGTGTGTGTGTGTAAACACAGCTTCCACCAAGTTCATCTAGTGTTGCTCATACGTCTCTATGCTCAGCCCTGACCACAGTTGGATAACCAACCCGGGGCTCCCCCTGGAGGATACTGATTCCCTTTCTTAGCAGCCATTGGTTGCCTATAGTGCTCACCTGGGGATAAAGCTCTGTGAGATTTCTCCCATCCACGGGCACGTCAGTCAGTTAGTGTAGTCACTATGCTGGTCTTCCTCAGGTAACTGTATTGTTGGGATGTCATGGATGCAACTTCCCTGTCTCATGCAGAGGACACTCTCTCATCGCAGATGTCCTGGGCCTCTGGCTCTTTCCATCTTCTGCCCCTATTCCTTGGTGCTCCCTGAGACGTAGGTATATGGGTTGTAGTGCATGTATATCAGTTGGTGTTGAACACCCTGTGACCAGTTGTATTTTACATTTTGACCAGTTGTAGATTTCTGTAATGGGCTCCAGCAGCTTAGAAAAGAAACGTCTTTGATGAAAGGTGGGAGGTGCACTTCCCTGTGGATGTACGGACAAATATTTCAAATGTGGTTACAAACTATACTGCTTTAGGAAAATGGCAGTTACCAGGGTCTATTTCCATGTCTATGGCCTTACCAGCCACAGGGAGGCTAGCTAGGTTTACAGGACCAGGCATTTTGAGATGGGGTCTTACTATGCCACCCTTTCTGGCCTGGGACTCATAGACATCTACCTGCCTCTACTTCCCAAGTGCTGACATTAAAGGTCTGTGTCATCATGCCTGACACTAGTAATTCTTCATCTAAAATACATGAGCTAAATCCTCGTTTCATTTTTGTTTTTTGTTTTTTTTTTACTTTTAGGGAAGTCTTGAGGTTTTTTCTGGACTGGGGCTGGTAGCAGGCCCCCCTTTAGGTGGCCTTTTGTATCAATCCTTTGGCTACGAGGTACCCTTTATTTTTCTGGGGTGCATAGTCCTGCTGATGATACCACTCAACCTATACATTTTGCCTAGTTATGGTAAGTTCAAACTTAATACTCGCTTTAGACCTTTTATTTTATTTGTATGTCTTTGTAAAGGATACATTACGGTATGTTGGCTTTTAGTTAATGTAATCAATGATACCTCTTTTGCCACACCCTCAAAAACTGGCTCTCTTTCCTAAAACATGGGTAATTAATTCATGAGAACTTTTGCTTACAGAGGACTAGGGATAAAGCTCAATTAGCAGACTACTTGCATCAAGTCCTAGGTTTGCTCTCTAGCTCCACACAAAGAGAACGATGGTGGTGCTCATCTTTAAAGCACCTCAGCTATAGGGTGAGTTTACGGCCAGCCTAGGTTGCATGAGGCCCTATCTTCAAACAAACAAACAAACAAACAAATAAATAAATAAAAGCATATCACAAAAATTTCTAGGTTTTAGGAGGATCAAAATACTTAATTTCTCCTCACAAGCCATTGCCATTGGGCTGAACTAAATCACCAGAAACTGCTGTGGGCAACACATTTTGTCTACAAAGCAGTAAAAGCAAGGTGAGATCCCTATAAGTTCTAGGCCAATGTGGCTTTAGGTTCTTTTGTTGTTTTTTTTTTGGGGGGGGGTGGGGTGGGGGTGGGATGGGGTGGTTGAGACAGGGTTTCTCTGTGTAGCCCTGGCTGTCCTGGAACTCACTTTGTAGACCAGGATGGCCTTGAACTCATAAATCTGCCTGCCTCTGCCTCCCAAGTGCTGGGATTAAAGGCGTGTGTCACCACCCCCCCCCCCCCCCCCCCCCCCCCCCCCCGCTCGGCTTGTTGGTTTGTTTTTAATACGGTCTCACTATGTAGCCCTGCCCACCCTGGAACTCACACGCCCAGAGATCTTCCTGCCTCTACCTTTCCCAACTCTAGGTTCTAGGTCAACTTTGTGTACTTAGTGAGTTCCACGCCATCCTGGGCACAAAGTGACACGTTTGTTTTTCACTCCGTGAGTTTCTTTGAGATACATCTCAAACAAACTAAAACATTCAGTGTAGCCGGTCAAGGCCAATTATTCCTTCCCAGTGGGCCTTCTGCTTGTCTGGAGCAGTAATAGTTACAAGGACACAGTAAGATAATAGTTCCTGGCACAGTAAAGGAATCATTCCGGGTCAAAGTTTCCATCCCCACATAAATCACTAATCACAGTGATAAGCAGCTGCATACTGTCATGGTTAACTGATAGGAGCTAACCAGGGCAAGGAGCACAGAACACTTTGGGCCATCAGGTTCTTAGCTGTGGCTCATTGGTAGTTCCCTTTGGTCCAAATGAAACTTACTAGCCAGGTTATGTACATTGTAAGCATTGATTCTTAGTAGGGTAGTCAACTTGTATTCTTGCTAGGTTACTATGGGGAACTGGGGAGAACAGAGCCAGCGAGGCAATACCACAGTAAACCACAAGGTGGTGCTTATCCTCTTTGCAAGTGTAAGGAATCAGTTTTTTGTTTGTTTGTTTTGTTTTATGTTGTTTTCCCTTCGTTTAGCATCCTGGGCTATGTCCAGGTATGATGGCTAAACAGTCAGCAACAGACCTGGGGAGATGGGTCAGCAGTGAAGAGCATTGGATGCTCTTGTAGAGGACCTAGGCTCAATTCCCAGCAACTACATGGTGGCTCACAGCAGCCATCTGTAATGGAATCTGATGCCCTCCTTCTAGTGTGTGTCTGAAGACAGCTGCAGTGTCCTCATATACATAAAAAAAAAAAAAATCTCAAAAAAAAAAAAAGAAAGAAAAAGAAAAAAAGAAAAGAAAAGAAAGGGGTTAGATTCTCATGTAGCAAAAGGAAAAAAAAAACTCTTTATTACATTAGGAAATGAGAAAAGATAGCTAAGACAGGCTAATTAAAACTGGAATTTAAAAAAATCCCTAAGGTCGATAATATTAAGTTTGGAGTGTTCCTAAATAAGTGCACTCTTACAGTTATTGAAAGTTTTAATGCCATTGAAAGTTTTAGGATAGATGTTACAGGAAATCTCCAACCCAAATAAACCCACGCAAAGAAAACACGACTCAGTTAATATGAATAAAACTGCATGCCTAGATTGGGCAGATCTGCCGCTACACTACCATCTTCCTCATCTGTGAGACCCCTTATTTGCTTGTGGTTCCTCCAGGCCACGGGCTTCTGCTCCACTTTCCTTCCACCCCCTCTGTCGTCCTCTCTTCTCCCTCTCCTCCATCTCGCCCAAACTTTCAGCTCCACCTTCTCTTCTCCTGCCCAATCACAGGCTCTAGCCTTTGTTTTACAAATTAAGTAGGGGGGAGGACTCATTCGTGTCCTAAGCCCCTCCCTGGAGAGTGGAATTAGCATCAAAATACAAGCAGTCCCTGGGCCATCAGCAACTGTAATGAAGTTGTCTTTTGTTTTGACTTGTGAGCAGTTAGAATCCTGTGTTCAATACCTGCTGCTCATTCCTTCCACCCCCATGGCCCGCCATACTTAGGCTACTTAGCATTGTGTGTTAGGAGTCCTTGACCCATTTCCATATCTGCTCTCCAGTTGTTCCCTGATGTCCTGTTCTAACAGTCATGGCATGCCACGCCTCTCATTAAAACCCTCAACCTGAGAATCTGAGGAGCCTGCTTTACACCATGGTGACAGGAGGATCTATGGAGTTACACAATAGTCCCACCTCCTTTGTGGGCCACATACTACAAGACCAGAGCACACATCAAGCCCACTTCTACTAAGTTTTGATGTGTGCACACATACTTACGGTAAAGTTTAATTTAAAATTAGGCACAGTTAAGAGATTAACAATATGGGGCTGGTGTGATGGCTCAGCGGTTAAGAGTACTAGCTGCACTTGCAGAGGAACAGAGTTCAAGTCCCAGCATCCACATGGTGGTTCACAACCATCTGTAACTCAGCTCTCAGGACAGAGCATCCTCTTCCGGCCTCTGAAGCACCAGGAACACATGGCAGGTTCCTGGCACAGACGGACATACAGGCAAAACACCACATACACATTAAATAATTAAATAATTGTAAAAGGAGATTAGCAATAATAATGAAAGCATAAAACAAGTACGATTACTATAATTAAAGTTGTTTAAAATTTAGAAACTCGTTGTTTCTGGATTTTTCCAGTTATTATTGTTATTATTATATAATTTTTTTTTAAAGACAGGGTTTTTCTGTGCAGCCCTGGCCATCCTGGACCAGGCTGGATTTGAGTTCAGTGATGCACCTGCCTCTGCCTCTTGAGTGCTGGGATTAAAGGCTTGCACCACCACGCCCAGCCATCCTTTTATTTTAAAACTTAAAACAATCGGTACATTTTACTTATTTCATTTTCTGTGTGTGAGTTTTTGACTGTGTGCATGTCTGGTGCTCACAGAGGTCAGAAAGAAGGCATGTGGGCACTGGAAACTAAACCTCTGTCTTTTGTAGGAGCAGCTAGTGTTCTTTACTGAGCTATATATTATAACAGATAATGCTTTCTGTATACGCAAGAAATGTAACAGATTAAAACAAAAGGTTTTTTTATAATTAAAAAAATTTTTTTGATTTATTTATTTATTATATGTAAGTACACTGTAGCTGTCCTCAGATACTCCAGAAGAAGGCATCAGATTTCATTACAGATGGTTGTGAGCCACCATGTGGTTGCTGGGATTTGAACTCGGGACCTTTGGAAGAGCAGTCGGCACTCTTAACCACTAGCCATCTCACCAGCCCTTAAAATTATTTTTATTTTAATATTATATTATTTGTTGTTTTCTCTCTGTCTCTGTCTCTGTCTCTCTGTCTCTGTCTCTGTCTCTCTCTCTCTCTCTCTCTCTCTCTCTCTGTGTGTGTGTGTGTGTGTGTGTGTGTGTGTGTAGCCCTGTCTGGCTGTCCTGCAACTCACTCTTGTAAACCAGGATGGCCTTGAACTTAGACTCCAACAACCTCTCTCTCCCAATTGCTGGGATTAAAGGCATGTGCCCCATGCCTGGTTATTTTTACCATTTTAAATTGTGTGATGGGGGCTGGTGAGATGGCTCAACAGGTAAGAGCACCCGACTGCTCTTCCGAAGGTCCTGAGTTCAAATCCCAGCAACCACATGGTGGCTCACAACCATCCGTAATGAGATCTGACTCCCTCTTCTGGTGTGTCTGAAGACAGCTACAGTGTACTTACATATAATAAAATAAATAAATAAATAAATCTTTAAAAAAAAAATTGTGTGATGAGTGCAGAGGCTTTGGAGCCCCTGGAGCTGGAGCTACTGGTGGTTGTGAGCCACCTGATGTGGGTACTGTAAACAGAACTCTGTTCCTCTTAAAGAGAAGTGAGTGCTCTTAATTGCCAACCCATCTCTCCAGCCCATCTTTTGTAATTTTCAATTCAAATTCATTGAAGTTCAAAATCCACTAAGATCAACTGCCTGCTGGCAATACCTGGCTATGCCACAAGGTGGCACTATACCCTCTCTAAAGTAAAATACATACTCTGGTTTGAGGGTTGCGCTTTTGAATGACAGTATTCTCTGTATTCTGAAAATTTCCCTGAGAATATTACCTAAAATAACAAAAGTTTGCACAGTCTTTGAATATTTAGATATTGCAGATAGCCATGCTGATACTCAGATAGTCATGAACTTGGGTTAGGAGACTGGGAGACATGATCTTAAATGATAAAAGTCGTTCACACAGTGACACACCGCCTTCCAGTCTCTCAATGTAGGGTTTAGTTTGCACTCACAAAAGTAACCAGGTCTTGTTTTACAAAGAAAATTAGGAACCCCCCCCTCCCATGACACACACACACACACACACACACACATACACACACCCCTGGTGGAGCTCGAAGCACAGATGGTGATTTCTCTGTGGCTGTTCATGCCACTGTCCCATCCAAAAGGCCTTACTTCTAGATTATAAGGTGAAAACCTCCCGGCACACACTGATTGCACTGGACAGACACTATTTGTGTTTGAAAACCTGAGATTTGCTTTTTTTTTATTATTTTTTTTTTATTTTGGAGTTTTGTTTTGTTTGTCTTTTGAGATCAGTCTTACGGAGCCAGGCTGGCTTCACTCACTATGTAGCGGGGGATGAAATGAATTCCTGAACCTCCTGCTTCTACCTCCTAAGTGCTGAGATGCTGAGTATATGTCACCACGCCAGGGTGAAAGGCAGTCTTTTCAATAAAAATTGATCATGCCTTCTAAAGATGAAGAGTTTGGAAGCTGATGTAGATGATACTATTTAATTTCGGGCAACCCAACTGTACAATTCATTTTTATTACTAGATAGATAGTCTTACCAGCTTTGGCCCTCAAAGAAAGTTAAAAGATAACGCTAAGAGATGGTAATTGCGATGATGTATCTCTGTTTCTATTTTTAACCCAAGAGTCCGATCCAGGGAAGCAGTCCTTCTGGAAACTTGTCACCTTACCCAAGATGGGCCTCCTAGCCTTCGTGATCATCTCTCTCAGCTCCTGCTTCGGCTTCCTGGACCCAACCCTGTCTCTCTTTGTCATGGAGAAGGTAAGCACCGAGCTCTGCATGTTGGCCCTGATTATGTGCCCTCAGGCTCCTTAGCTGTTCTAAGGAGGGAGACAGGGAGCTGCGCTCTGGCCCCTCAGTGTTGTTCTTTGAGGGATGCGACTCTGTGATCTGGGGCCTGATCCATTAAGAAAAAAATCTTCTCCTAGAGTCCAGTACACTGTCTCCTTCTACCTAAGACCTTGCTCATGCTGTTCCAGGTCTGGGCGGTCTGTGCAGGCATCTTCCATATTAGCTACCTAACTAGGACAGCTTTTCTCTAATTGTGTGAGTTGTAAGGAGGCATTACGAGTGGTCACTAGGTCAATGGGTCACTAGGTCACTAGGTCTTCTGATGTGAGTTGTCCTCCGCTCCCTGATGTCCCTGATTTACTTTCTCTTTAGCTATTTGATATAATCAGATGACTATGGTTCATACTACAGACTAGGAGGAAGGAACCAAGAGTCTCTGTTGCTGAAACATAAATGCTGGATTCCTATTATCTATCTTGCTTTTCACAGTGACATACCGTCTTCTGCACAGACCCTGCCCTCCTGAAACCATACCTAGGGCTAGGATCCAAGAACATCCTTTTTTCTTTTTTTAATATTTATTTATTATTTATATGTAAATACACTGTACACTGTAGCTGTCTTCAGACACACCAGTAGAGGGTGTCAGATGTCATTACGGATGGTTGTGAGCCATCATGTGGTTGCTGGGATTTGAACTCAGGACCTTCGGAAGAACAGTCAGTGCTCTTAACCGCTGAGCCATCTCTCCAGCCCCCAACCCTTTTTCTTTTAAAGGCAGTCACTGATTTTATTCTTTTATTCACTGTGAAAGGTGAGGGTCATAGAAGCCATGAGGGATAAGAACATCCTTTAATAAGTTCTGTGTGTGACCTTTTTTTTTGTATACATAAAATTTGTGAAACAGTGTATATAAAAAAATATTAGTTTGTAGAAATCAAATAATATGTTTAACATCAAATGCTACAAAAATAAAACTTCTAGGATTCTGATTGGTGGTTGGAATTTTTTTTTCCTCCTCAGAACAAAGTATTACCCATGTACAAAGTAAGGAAAAGTTAAAGGGAATTGGATGAAAGCTAACCTTTTTTTTAAGAGTCTCGAACATTTTTGCTTATTATAAAAAAACATTTTTGTTTCTTATATAAAAATATTGTACTAATATATATCCTAAAATTAATATACCCCTGCATGTAAAGCGCCCTACCCTGTCTCCTTGTTCTTCCCCCCACCTCTTCCTTTTTTATTTTTATTAGATTTAATTTTTTTTACTTATTCGTTTTAGATCCCACTCACCGTCCCCCTCTCTGTTACCTGATCCTGAAAGACCCCGAGAGGAGCCCCTCGCTCAGGCCTTGGGATAATAGTGGACCCCCAAGAACTCACGAGAGACCAAGCTTGATGCAAACCACACAAGACTTTATTCGGGGAAAGCCAGAGCTCTGGGGACGACTCATATCCCACGCAGGGGCAGAGGAGTCGACCCCGAGGGGAAAGGGGTCCCAGTTTTTATAGGCCCTCAAGGGGAAAAGGAGAAGGGGAGAGTAGGGGATTTCCAGATCTAAACAATGTCTATTCTAAAATGATTGATTTCTCAAGAAATGGGTATGGGAGGGAAACAAGGAAGGAGTCTAATGCAGGTTCAGGAACTCCGATTGGCCCCGATTGTGGTTGCTGGGGAGATTTTCCGACTCTATCCCCAGCAACCAATACCACAAACACCAGGCAGTGAGGTGCAGCAGTGGGCACACACCTGGGTTCAAGGAACGGTCAGAAAATTGTCAGACACACGGGTTCGAGGAGCGGCCAGAGCATTGTGTACCTCTATTTTTCTAAATCAGTGAAGCTAGTTCTGCTAACAATGAAATCTATTTTGCCAATTTCAGGGCTTCTGTGACCTTTTACATTCTTCTGTCGGGATCTTTCAATCCCACAATCCCTCCCCCCTCCCCTTCTCCTCTGAGCCAGTGATGGCTCCTCTGGCTATGTTCCCCACCCCCACCTCTGTCTGCCCCAACCTGGCACACTTCAAGTCTCTCCATGGCTAGGCGCATCCTCTCCCACTGAGGCCAGACAAGGCAGCCCAGCTAGAAGAACATATCCCATGTACAGGCAACAGCTTTTGGAATAGCCCCTGCTCCAGTTGTCTTGATTGATAGCTTGACTAGATAGAAAAGTATCTAAGAAATTAGTAAGATATATCTCTGGGTAAGGCTTGAAGTTACTTCCAGACAGCACTAATTAGGATGCCCTCAGTGTTGGAGCATCATCCCAGAGATGGGGCTGGATGAACCACGGGAAGAAAGGAGGAAGCCAGAGAGCGCAGGTACTCTGTCTGCCTCCTGGCTGCCACCATGCAAGTTCTCTGCTCTCCTGCATCCTCCCCTCCAGGATGCTCTGAAACCATGAGCCGGAATGAGCTACAATCTCTCCCTTTCACACTGTTCCCTAGGCACAGCCATGGCCAGCTAGCCACAACAGGAATACTGCGTGTGACTGATAGACTTCTGTTAGCAGAGCTCAGGCAGAGGAGGGAAAAGGGGATGCTTATTTTAAAGGGAGATGAAGCATTCAACTTTAACATGGCATTTCTTTTCCAGTTCAGTCTGTCAACTGGATACGTGGGCCTGGTCTTCCTGGGTCTGTCTCTATCCTACGCCATTTCTTCGCCGCTGTTTGGTCTACTCAGCGATAAGATGCCTGTATGTACACCGACCGAATTATTCTTGAGTTGTTTTGCATGTTTAGATCTATAGCTACCTCCCCAGAATTCCAAAGCTCCATTGCTTAAATCTCACACCTTCAACCTGAGAGAGAGAATCCAGGATCTCCCAGCCTCAGTTGCTGCTCAGAGTGGGCACAAGTTGAGGATTTCAGTGAAAATGAGTCTGATGGTAAAACTCCTGCAAATGGCAATTAGACTATGAGATCACTTGTTCTTTTAAGAGAGGGCCTTACAATATGGCCCAGGCTGTTTTAGAACTTGGTCCTCTTGCTTCAACCTTTCCTGAGCCAGGATCACAATCTACCATTGTTAAGACAAGCCTGGCTTAAGCTTTCTTAATGGCCCAAGTGAAACAAAGTAAAATAAAACAAAAACCCCCAATCCTAATAACAAAGGGAGAATCTTAGAAGTTATCCGGGCTTGATCAGATGGAGAAACTGTTACAGGGAAATTCTGAGTTAGTGAGTCTGAAATATGGCCCTGGAAATGCGCATTGTCCATTCGGTAGCCATCTTGAAAAGAATCCCTTTTGTTCTCCCTCAGTTTGGCCTAACCCATTCGGTCTTCATGACTAATATGCAGAGGCAGCACCGTTAACCAGACTTCACATCTCCGTGGCCGTCTCTGAGGCTTTACCGCTTACATTTTACATTTTTCTCTCTTTAGCTTTTCACATACATTTATCAAGACATATCTATTACGGGAATTGACTTAGTAACCCAAGTCTCAAAAGCATAAAGCCTTCTTTTTTTAAAAAAGATGTGCCTTCATTTTTGTCTGTGTCTGTGCATATGTATTCCACATGTATGTGGGTGACCTCAGAGACCAGAAGCAGGCATTGGCTCTCCTGAACCTGGACTTCTAGGGGTTGCGAGTCACCTGACCTAGGTGCTGGGAACAAACTGGTGCTGGGGGAGGAGTAAGACAGTTTTAGCAGTGTATGGATTACTATTTCAACAATGACTTTGGCTAGGCGTGGTGGCATGTGTCTTTAATCCCAGCACTCGGGAGGCAGAGTTGGGTGGATCTCTATGAGTTCAAGGCCAGCCTGGTCTACAGAGGAGTTCCAGGACAACCAGGGCTACAGAGGGAAACCCTGCTTCAAAAAATCACATCCCCACCACTCCCTCACAACTTCAAAACAAAAAACAGTGACTTTGATTTGGAAGTATATTAAAAGAACTTTGAACTGCATTTCAAAACAGCCTTTGGAGATAAATGTGAAGACATAACCTTAAGCCAGGTGTTACCTTAGCAAATGTCAGTTACTCAGCTCCTGGGAGGCAGGAGGACTAAGAGATTATTAATTCAATGCTAGTCAGGGCTATATTTCAAGACCTTGCTCTAAAAGAAAGCCATAGGCAAGTTCTTAGATGTTTGTAATAGTTCATGATGTGCAGGTCTGTAGCGTGCTTCCCTCCTACAGGACTTCGATGCTCAGTTTGTAAAATATTCTCCTTGCCCTTAAGTTTATCATCTACCAATTTTCTCTTAAATGTATAACTTTGTTTGCTTCAATGGTTTTGGATTTTTGAATGTTATTACTGTAAGTTTTTAAAAATTGTTTGATTATAGAGGATCTTTTGGTTTAAGCTTAAAATTCTTTTCTTTCTTTTTTTTCTTTACCAGACTCTAAGGAAATGGCTTCTGGTTTTTGGAAACTTAATTACAGCTGGGTGCTACATGCTCTTAGGACCTGTTCCTCTTCTGCACATCAAAAGGTAACTTTTCTTGTCCCCCATGCTTTTTGGAGAAACAGTAATTATTTAACTTTCAATGGCTTGGTACTGTGGGCATTGCTATTTAAACAATGACCTTGACTTAGGACAGTGCTTGATGGTTTGCTCGGTTTGACAGAGCAAACTAGAAATTGGCAGTTCTCCAAGCAAATCTTAAAGTTTTTATCAGATGAGAAAATACCCATTCTTATCTCTAAAGTGTTTGTTTGCTTTGTTAGCTGAGCCTGGCTTTGAACTTAGCATCCTCCAGACTCCTCTCAAATGCTAGGATTATACGTGTGTACCATCCTATCTCCCCTCTCCTGTGTTTCAATTGCACAGTTGTTTGGAATAATTTCAGAATAGCATTTATTGCTAGCATCCTTGGCTTGATGCTTAAGAGAATACAGTTTATTTATTTGTTTGTTTGTTTGTTTGTTTGTTTTTTGAGACAGGGTTTCTCTGTGTAGTCCTGGCTGTCCTGGAACTCACTTTGTAGACTAGGCTGGCCTCAAACTCAGAAATTCGCCTGTCTCTGCCTCCCAAGTGCTGGGATTAAAGGCGTGCACCACCAAGCCCGGCCTACAGTTTACTTTTAATTCTTTCTTCTCACTCACTGAGAGCAGGACTGAGGCTTTTATTGTTTCCAGGTCATTTTTTAGCATGTAGTAGTTTCTCATTTTGTTATAATTTCTTTATTAAAATTTATCAAAAGGAAATGAGCCCCTTAGGCTTTTCCACATACTTCTAGGATGACAAGCTGTCACAGGAGGAGAGTGACTTTGGAGTCTTTTGGACCTGGATTTGAATTTTGGCCCTGTCAACTAGTAGCAGAACTTGAACAAATCATTTAACTTGCAAGAGACTGAGCTTTCTTGTCTACAGAAAGAAACCAGGGCCGGCAACACGGTCAACATATTAAGATACTTGCTGCAAAGCCTGGAACCATGAGTTAATTCTCCAGGACTTAACTTTAGGAGTTACAAGGTGGAAAGAGAGAACCCGACTCACGCTGGTTGCCCTCTGACCTCTACACATGCTGCGGCACACCTCCCCTCGAAAATAAAGAAATATGATTACAATTTTTAAAAGGAACTAAAGCTAATACAGGCATGACAAGAATTAAATGTACAACATCTGTCATGTACCTAGATGAAGCCCACACTGAGTGACAGTCAGTTTCTCATCTGTTCCTTTGCCCCCCCTCACCCCCTTCTTTCCTGTGTTTAATGAGATGAACAACAGCATTGGCGTTGAGAGGATTTTGTTATGGTGAGCCGGCCAGGTGATTACAGATGTGTAGTGTGTATGACTAACCACATGTATGTGGATTGTGACACATGTATGTAGATTGTGTGACACATGTATGTGGGTTGTGTGACACATGTATGTAGATTGTGTGACACATGTATGTGGGTTGTGTGACACATGTATGTAGATTGTGTGACACATGTATGTGGGTTGTGTGACACATGTATGTGGGTTGTGTGACACATGTATGTGGACTGTGTGACACATGTATGTGGGTTGTGTGATACATGTATGTGGACTGTGTGACACATGTATGTGGACTGTGTGACACATGTATGTGGGTTGTGTGACACATGTATGTGGGTTGTGTGACCAGAAGTGACTTCAGGTAATACATGAGCTGCATTTGCAGCAGAAGTCTAAGGCTCCAGCGTGAGTTCTCCCTGAATGCCGTGGGACAAGGTGAAGAAGACCAGCCATTTGTGCAGCTGATTCTGGGGTCCTGCCCGCCTCATATTTAAGTTTGTGTCTTTTAAAATACTAATGCCTTGAGCCTGGCGTGGTGACGCACACCTTTAATCCCAGCACTTGGGAGGCAGAGGCAGGCAGATTTCTGAGTTCGAGACCAGCCTGGTCTACAAAGTGAGTTCCAGGACAGCCAGGGCTATACAGAGAAACCCTGTCTCGAAAAACCAACAAAACAAAACAAAACAAAAAACAAACAAACAAAAAAAACTTAATGCCTTGTTTCCCCCTTGTTTCTCTGCAGTCAGCTCTGGCTTCTTGTGTTGGTGTTGGTTGTAAATGGCATCTCCGCTGGAATGAGCATCATCCCGACCTTCCCAGAGATGCTCAGCTGTGCATAGTAAGTTTCTTGGTTGTCTGAAGAGCTGCGGTGTGATGGCTGTGGGGGTGGGATCATCAGTCTCGCCTCAGCTGTTTAGTCCCATAGGATGTTTGCCCAATAGTAAATCCTTGTGATTTCATAGCATGTAAATACTGTGATATGAATCAGATAAGTAATAACGAGATCATCCTGTGATAGCATAGTGACAAGATGCTGTGAGCTAGAGTAGGTTAAAGAGAGATGCTTGGCTTACTGTATGTCTCAGGTGGTGTGCGTGTGTGTGTGTGTGTGTGTGTGTGTGTGTGTGTGTGTGCGCGCGCACCCCTGTTGACTGCAGGAGAACCACAAAGAGCACTGGGTGAGCAGCCATCTGTCTTTGGCCATTGTTCCTTGTGTAGAGGGCATGTTCATGATCACTGAGGTCTGTACTTGTGCTGGCATTGCTCAGCGATGTGCAGAGGACAAAGAGCTGCTCCTGCATTTTCTTAGAGCAGCCTTTGTTCATCCTATTTCAAGAATTTCTCAATTATATTCTTGTTTTTTAAAGTTACATTTTTTAATTTTCTTTTAGATTTATTTATTTTTTTAATTATATTTAAGTACCTTGTAGCTGTCTTCAGTCACCCCAGAAGAGGGCATCAGATCTCATTACGGATGGTTGTGAGCCACCATGTGGTTGCTGGGATTTGAACTCAGAACCTTTGGAAGAGCAGTCAGTGCTCTTAACTGCTGAGCCATCTCTCTAGCCCCTTAATTATATTCTTAATTGGCATTTAATGCAAATGGGTTATGATTCTTATTATTATACAGATGTAACTAAGTTATTTTATGACGATGCTTTCAAATTTGATTCACATATTTTGTTTGCTAATTTTTGAAATTATAACATCATTGTTCCACCCTTCCCTTTATTATCTCCAAGCCCTCCCATATTCCCCCCACTCTCTTCCAATCCAGTTCCCCCTTTTCATTGTTATTGCATGTATATATGTATTTGTGTACACATATATTCCTAAACCTAGTCATTATCTATGATGTTACTTGTATGTGTGTTTTCAGAGATGACCATTTGGCACTGGACATACAGTTGGTGCGCTCTTCCCTGGGAAGAGCCACCTCACCTGCTCCTGGCTTTCCTCGGCTACCTATGTTCTTTGTGGGGGTTTGATGTCCATTTTGTGCCACTGATAATTGAGCCCAAGGCCTTAGGCATGCTAGGAAGCTCATACGCTACCACTGAGCCACTTCTCTGGCTCCCAGACTAGTTTTGTTTTGTTTTGTTTTGTTTTGTTTTGTTTTTCTTTTAGAAATGAGATATTCAGCTGGGCGGTGGTGGCACACACCTTTAATCCCAGCACTTGGAAGGCAGAGACAGGCAGATTTCTGAGTTTAAGGCCAGCCTGGTCTACAGAGTGAGTTCCAGGACAGCCAGGGCTACACAGAGAAACCCTGTCTCGAAAAAAAAAAGAAGAAGAAGAAGAAGAAGAAGAAGAAGAAGAAGAAGAAGAAGAAGAAGAAGAAGAAGAAGAAGAAGAAGAAGAAGAAGAAGAAGAAATGGGATTTCTTATTTTTAGTTTCTTCATATGATACTTGGTTTATCTTAATGTATCTGTCATACAATCTTTCCACACAAGTTCTCCAGTTTTCCTCTCCATGACGGATTCTGTCCATGTTTCTCTCTACAGTGCAAATGGATTTGAAGACAGCATAAGTACGCTGGGACTTGTATCTGGTCTTTTTGGTGCCATGTGGTCAGTTGGGTAAGTGAATGCATTTGCACCTGAGAAAGTGCTGTCTCTAAGGTACAGACAGAAAGCTGAAACACCAAGAAAGCGCACGTGGTTTGCTAAGGTAAAAGCTCACCCAGGCAGAGCAAGAAATCTAATTTACACTGTGTGTCAGCAGACTTCACTAATTCACACGGTCTGATTCCAAGTCTAACACGTCAGCAGACTTCACACCAAACCATTACACCCTCATGAACCACGCTTTGGGTGATTCTTAAAAGTTTCTTTAGCAGAAGCGAGTCTCAGACTTCTGAAATGCTTTCCTCTATTGATCCTCTTGCTTGCTTCTTTGCTTATTTATTTACTTTCTACTAGACCCGACACTGCACTGTATGGTAGCAATGTGACACATACGAAGTCAATAACTACAAACTGACCTGACTCAGATACTGAGAATAGAAAGAATAGGGGGGTGGTGACATGGCTGAGCAGGTAAAGCAATCGCCACACAAGCCTGGAGACAACCTGAGCTCAGGCCCGAGAACCAACATAAAGACGGAAAGCAGAAGGGAACCAACTGCACAAGGCCGTCCTCGGACCTTCTTATGAGTGCTGTGCCATGTAGTGCATCCCCCACCCCCACAACAGAAGGGTTCTTTGAAACACATGCTGCCTGCTGTTGTTAGTGTTATGTAGCTCACCACCTTCACTGCAGCAATTCCACTTTTACAAATGTTGTAATCATCATTCTTTCTCTCTCCTCCCCCGAGCCTTCTCAGCTCTGGATCTGAGAATCCAAGTGAGAACCTTACAAATTGTGGGCAAGTGCTCTAACACTGAGCCACACCCAGACCTAGGATTCTCTTATGCCCAGCAGTCACCCTGCCTGTATAGCCTTTGTTGTTCTAGTTTAAAGAAGACAAGTGACTAGAGTGTCCTGCATCTTCTTTTTAAGAACTATTTGTATATGTATGTATGTATGTATGTATGTATGTATGTATGTATGTGAGTACACTGTAGCTGTCTTCAGACACACCAGAAGAGGGCATCAGATCCCATTACAGACGGTTGTGATCCACCATGTGTTTGCTGGGAATTGAACTCAGCACCTCTGGAAGAGCAGTCAGTGCTCTTAACTGCTGAGCCATGTCTCTAACCCAAGTGTTCTGTATCATTTTTTGCACTGTTAGCTATTCACACATTCTTCTCCACATGCTAGAGCTTTCATGGGACCTATCCTGGGCGGATTTCTGTGTGAGAAAATTGGTTTCGAGTGGGCAGCAGCTATGCAAGGCTTATGGACTCTGCTAAGTGTGAGTAACCAGGGATATGTGGGGTTTGCTTCCATTTTCTTCCATTTTGGAGACACTGGCCTTGGAGGACTTACTTTGACAGTGTGTTTCATTGTGTTAAAGGGTGTTTCGATGGCCTTATTTTATCTCTGGGAGGACTCAACGGCAAGAAGAAGGTATGGTCAACTGCTGGGCTTTTTTCTTCTCCAAAGAAATCAGCTCAAGAGAGTAGAAAAGAAGTATTATTTTGCATCCTGCTTGCTACTAGATTTCAGGGCATCCTAAGCCTCGTTATTTGACAGACAGGTCTAAAGAGGCTTTTGAGTTGAGATGTAAGTACTTAGTGTTTAGTTTTCTTTTGGGGAGGAACTGGGAATTGACACAGGGTTTCTCTGTGTAGCCTGGGTTGTCCTGGAGCACACAATGTAGACCAAGCTAGCCCTGAACTCAGAATCTGCCAGGCCCTGCCTCGAG
Source organism: Mus musculus (assembly GCF_000001635.26). NCBI lineage: Eukaryota > Metazoa > Chordata > Mammalia > Rodentia > Muridae > Mus > Mus musculus. The sequence continues at coordinate 23,826,494 of NC_000076.6, forward strand.
TGCTGGGATTAAAGGTGTGTACACAGCCACCACTGCCCGCTGTGTTTAGTTTTCTTAAGAAAACCAGTGCTGTTTTTTTTTTTTTTTTTCTGCACTGTAGATCTAAAGCTCAGAACAGCCTTGGCACAGAGGAGGAACGAGCTGCTCTCTTGCCCAATGACACCTAGCCTTGAGAGCTCTGGATTGATCCAGATCCAGAGACAGGTGCCTTGACTGTGACTGCAGTGGCTGGAGGAGCTTCCTGTGATCCGTGCTTCCTGCACCCACACCCTGGAAGTGTCAAGCTGCATTTACATGACCGGGAGCCATTCTCTGCTTCCTGTAGTTCCAGAAAGCTGGCTCACCAAGGCAACATCTATGAGAAAGGGCAAACCAGCCAACCGGAGCAGTGTTTCTAAAAGACCGACCTTGCCCGTCAGGTTTTTATTGACCGTCTTTGCTTTCTTATTCTTGTGTTCACTTTTCACCCCAAGTTCACTCCAAAGTGTTGTGGATGTACGTCTTAAAATGAAGCTATTTAATTCACATTGAACATATAAAATAGAACGAATAATTTCATGAAACCGGTTTTGAAAGATGGCCTTCCTCTACACTGAAGTTTGTACTCGTCAAAAAGGCAAAATTCCTGCCTACCATATAAAAACTCCAGAGCATTTCTTTTTTTTTTCTTCAACATTTTTTTTTAATTAGGTATTTTCCTCATTTACATTCCCAATGCTATCCCAAAAGTCCCCCATACCTTTCCCCCCACGCCCCTACCCACCCACTCCCACTTTTGGCCCTGGCGTTCCCCTGTACTGGGGCATATAAAGTTTGTATGTCCAATGGGCCTCTCTTTCCAGTGATGGCCGACTAGGCCATCTTCTGCTACATATGCAGCTAGAGTCAAGAGCTCCAGGGTACTGGTTAGTTCATAATTTTGTTCCACCTATAGGGTTGCAGATCCCTTCAGCTCCTTGGGTATTTTCTCTAGCTCCTCCATTGGGGGCCCTGTGATCCATCCAATAGTTGACTGTGAGCATCCACTTATATGTTTGCTAGGCCCCAGTCCAGAGCATTTCTTGGCTTTCAGTTTTTCTAAAAATGTTCGCATGGCAGGTCCAAGAAAAAACAATGCATGCACTTGAGTCCTGTGACATTTCCTTTCATGATCTTGGCTTCTACACATTATTTGCATAACATTGTTTGTTTCTATTCTTAGCATGTCTTTGTTTTAGTCTCATTATTTGTTTGCTTATTGTGTTTACTACTTTTCGTACTCTTGGGAAATGTGTTCCATCACGAGGCAGGGCCACACCTGCCTCCGCCCAGGTAAGCGAGTCGTGTGCTCCACGTTGGAGAAACACTCCAACTTCACAGAAAATCCTTGCTGCTACTTGAAGTTAGAATGTCAATTTTGTACCTCCTGATTCATTTCCATATTGTAGTAGCTACATTTCCTTTTGAAGAGAATAATAAATGATTTTTGTCTAGCTATTCATTGTATTCATTCAAAACACTTTTAAAACAAGGTCCCAAGTATGTCAGGGGGTTTGGAACTCAGCATGTAGTTGAGGACAACCCTGAACTCCTGGTCCTTCTGCCTCTAACTTCCTAAGTGATGGGATCAGCATGTATGCATCACTACACAGGGTATTGAACCCTGGACCTTGTGCATGCCAGGCAAGCATTCTACCAACTGGGTTAGATGCACAATCCCTGACATACCTTCTGAATTCTTTCTCAGGCTCAACCTTGCATAGATAGGTACTATTGTGTTTATAAAAAGATAGATAGCAGAGATAAGTTCTATCAGGTGTTGGGGCGGAGTGCCTCAGCAGGCTCATGCTGAGGCATCCCTTCCCGATGAGGGGTCAGCCACAGAGGGTATTGTATAGAACTGAGTTTATTCAGGGCATGGGGAGGGGAGTTAAGAGGGTAGCAGAGGGAGGGAGAGAGAGAGAGAGAGAGAGAGAGAGAGAGAGAAAGAGAGAGAGAGAGAGAGAGAGAGAGATGAGGTGTAGAGGAGTAAAGGCCGGCCATGAGCATTCGGGGAGAGAGAGGAGGGAAGGAAATGGGGAGGAGTGGGGAAGGGAAAGCAAGAGCAAGAGAGTAAGAGAGGAGCAAGAGAGGGAGGAGGGGGCAAGCAGCTTCTTTTTTAGTGGGTCAGGCACACCTGGCTGTTGCCAAGTAACTGTGGGGCAGAGCTTAGAGAGAATGCTGACAGGTACCAGGGACATAATCAATGCCCTTGTGCCCTTGGGAAACTTACTTCAAATAAAGAAGCTTGAAAATGAAAACTTTATTTTCTGAGCGCTCAGAGAGGCAGCCAGTTTTTAAACATTTTTTAAAGGATGGGAATACAAAGTGAGGGGGTAGCTGGGGCTAGCTGCAGTGTTATCCAATTGTATTTTGACATTATGGGTTAAGCCAGGGAGTACTTGTTGGAAACTGGGCCAAAACCAGGGCAGGTCCTTAATTCATTCTCCTAGACATTAATTCCAGAGCTCAGAGTGATAAGGCGACCAAGGAGCAAGTCAGCTGCTGTAGTTAATTAATGCATAGCAGGCAATTAAATTGGTTATATGTTTTTATAATTTATGCACCTTGGTTTAGGTAACAGCAATTTCTATATTCTTTAGCTGTTAACAGAAAATTAAGAAAACATTTGGAGAAATGGGATAATTGTTCATTCCTAGGCCTAGGAACATGAACTCGTTTGACCCTGCCAGCAAGATGGAGGAGAAGTTGTCCTTGAGATGGTAAACTAGACAACTGTCTACAACAGAAGCTGTCCAGCTAAAGGGAAGTCCCCAGCTCCCCTAGGGGCTGGGACCCTGAATTTAATTTCTTCCTATGATTAGATGGAGTCTCAAAATGAAATGGTAGTACTTAGAATAAGCTTCTTTTGCTGTTTTCTAACAGTATAATGCCTGGTTCTGGTTATGCCTGCATGGATACTAATTTGTACAAACCCATGCCATGGAAGTGAGACTTCAGAGTAGAGACCTGAAGAAAAATGAGGCAATCATGGCAGCAGTCCACTGGCAAGGTGGAAGACAACAGCAGGCTCCGCTGACTGGAGTCTGGTGTGCGGCAGATAGGCGGGATGAGATAGCCATCCAGCTTGGCGATGAGGGCCACCAGAAATGATGTCCCTTTTGTCAAGTTCTTTGAGTCTGTGTGTACATTGGGCGAGGATGCTGATAAGCAAGGGTGGAAATGGAAGGAAAACTTTGAGAGGAAATCATGTTTGGGGACCATGGAGGTGGTCTTAGAGCTCAAGAGAGAAGATGATACCCAGGAATGGAAATATGTCAGCCTTGCTGCTGTAGGTGAGGTGGGGAGCAGATTCAAGATGGCTCCTAGGTTTGGCCATATGGTGTAATGATTGGCTCCACCTCTTAGTGAGATGGAGAAGGGATGGAGCAGAGATTACTGAGGGGGCAGCTTAAAACCATGATGATCGAAATGTGGTGATGCATGCCTTCAGTCCCAGCACTCCTGACGGAGAGGCAGATGTATCTCTGAATTTGAGGCCAACATGGTCTACGTAGTGAGTTCCTCCAGGACCAGCCAGATCTATATAATACAGAGACTCTGTCTCAAAGAACAACAAACAAAAATAATAACAGCATAAGTAATGATAATAACAACTGTGATAAGACACTTTTATCTTGAACCATCAAAGGGCAGTGCACGGATGAAGGAGTCCTTCTGAGGAAGTGGCTCTGAGGTTCCTGGTTCACTGTGAGATTGTGGTTCATGTACTCAAGAGCTCATTTCTTTGTTCCCACCCCATCTTTGCCTTTAAACCTAAGAGGGAGAAATGACCTGGGTCAGCATGTGCTGACATGACCAACCAATTTTTATTAGATGCAGTTAACTAAGAAGAGTAGGGTAGATTCTTTTGCATACAATAATCCCCTTTCCCAGACTACAGAGAGTGACTGTCTTAGTCAGGGTTTCTATTCCTGCACAAACATCATGACCAAGAAGCAAGTTGGGGAGGAAAGGGTTTATTCGGCTTACACTTCCATACTGCTGTTCATCACCAAAGGAAGTCAGGACTGGAACTCAAGCAGGTCAGGAAGCAGGAGCTGATGCAGAGGCCATGGAGGGATGTACTTCATTGGCTTGCCTCCTCTGGCTTGCTCAGCCTGCTTTCTTATAGAACCCAAGACTACCAGCCCAGAGATGGTCCCACCCACAAGGGGCCTTTCCCCCTTGATCACTAATTGAGAAAATGCCTTACAGTTGTATCTCATGGAGGCATTTCCTCAACTGAAGCTCCTTTCTCTATGATAACTCCAGCTGTGTCAAGTTGACACAAAACTAGCCAGTACAATTGACCCCTTGTCAACTTGACACACAAAAACATCACTAGTAAGCCTCAACCCTTACAATCTTATTCATCCCCAAGATCTAAATAACTTTAAAAGTCCCACAGTCTTTACATATTCTTAAAATTTCAATCTCTTTAAAATATCCATCTCTCTTAAAATCCAAAGACTTTTTACAATTAAAAGTCTCTTAACTGTGGGCTCCACTAAAACAGTTTCTTCCTTCAAGAGGGAAAATATCAGGGCACAGTCACAATCAAAAGCAAAAGTCAATCTCCAACCGTCCAATGTCTGGGATCCAACTCACGATCTTCTGGGCTCCTCCAAGGGCTTGGGTCACTTCTCCAGCCATGCCCTTTGTAGCACACGCGTCATCCTCTAGGCTCCAGATGCCTGTACTCCACTGCTGCTGCTGCTCTTGGTGGTCATCTCATGGTACTGGCATCTCCAAAACACTGCATGACCCCTTCAGTCCTGGGCCATCAATTGCAACTGAGGCTGCACTTTCACCAATGGCCTTCCATGGCCTCTCACAGTGCCAAGCCTCAGCTGCTCTGCTCAACTCCTTCATGCCTTCAAAACCAGTACCACCTGGGTGACCCTTACACATTACCAAGTCCAGCCACAGCACAAGGTACAACTTTGGCTATATCTGGAACACAGCCACTGTGCTTTCAGAAAATACTTCCCAGAAGATGTCACCTCAATGATGCTGGTCTCTTCTTAATCACCGCTAATTTCTTAGCTCCAGCTAACCAGCATCAATAGTCCCAGTAATGCAAAGTTTTTGCTTTAGTAGTTCTGGTATCTTGTTAATCACAGCTGATTCTTCAGCCCCAGCTAACCAGAACTACAGAATCTTCACAATCAAAACAGGAATGGCCCTGAAAAGAGTCTTTAATTTTCCCTCTGAAATTTCACACACCAGAGCTCCAACTTCTGCAGTGTTCTCAACATTATCTTCCAAGCTCCTACACAACATCCGACAGAGGTCTTAACAATGGATGGATCTTCAAGCCCAAAGTTCCAAAGTCCTTCCACAGTCCTCCCCAAAACATGGTCAGGTTGTCACAGGAATACCCCACTCCACTGGTACCAATTTGTCTTAGTCAGGGTTTCTATTCCTGCACAAACATCATGACCAAGAAGCAAGTTGGGGAGGAAAGGGTTTATTCGGCTTACACTTCCATACTGCTGTTCATCACCAAAGGAAGTCAGGACTGGAACTCAAGCAGGTCAGGAAGCAGGAGCTGATGCAGAGGCCATGGAGGGATGTACTTCATTGGCTTGCCTCCTCTGGCTTGCTCAGCCTGCTTTCTTATAGAACCCAAGACTACCAGCCCAGAGATGGTCCCACCCACAAGGGGCCTTTCCCCCTTGATCACTAATTGAGAAAATGCCTTACAGTTGTATCTCATGGAGGCATTTCCTCAACTGAAGCTCCTTTCTCTATGATAACTCCAGCTGTGTCAAGTTGACACAAAACTAGCCAGTACAGTGACCAAGACCTTTGAGCCAGTGTGAAGAACAGTGCAGGGCCAGGCCTTGGTGGTCCTGATCTCTCTCAGAGGTTTTCTCTCTTCTTTTGCATTGAGGAGGGTGGGTGAGTAACTGGGGCGGGGGGGGGGCACCACCATCTCCTCTTTGGCAGATGTCCGAAGATTCCACTGAGTCCCTGCACTTCTTATTACCACCTCCAACAAGGGATGCTACTGAGGCACCGTCTCACTGAGACACTGGGAGCTGACCATGGCTCTGTCAGCCAGCCAGTTATCAGTCACTGAGTGTTGAGAGTCAGAGGGCAACACTTTGTGGCTGTCTTGGTAATTGTTATGGTTTGTATATGCTAGGCTCAGGGAGTGGCACTATTAGAAGGTGTGACCCTGTTGGGAGTAAGTATGGCCTTGTTGGAGTAGGTGTGTGGCTGTGGGTGTGGCCTTTAATACCCTAGTCCTAGCTGTCTGGAAATGCGTATTCTAGAAGATGAAGATGTAGAACTCTCAGATCCTTCTGTCCCATGCCTGCCTGGATGCTGCCATGTTCCTGCTTAAATGATAATGGACTAAACCTCTGAACCTGTAAGCCAGCGCCAAATAAATGTTGTCCTCTATAAGAGTTGCCTTGGTCATGGTGTCTGTTCACAGCAGTAAAACCCCAACTAAGACAGTAATTTATAGCAGCTAATTCTGAAGTGATGACCGACCTGTCAGTGGTATTTCATAATAACATGCCCAGACCTGTGAGTTAAATCCTTTGAGGACTTCTTGCTAACAGACTTTATTTTTTTTTTCTTGTCACTCATAGAGAAACACTGGGAGTCAGATAATTATTTCAGAAATTCTAGTGTAGATAGGTTTCCAGAACCAACTTCTTAGTGAGCTTTAACAACAAAGGAACAATTTAGGGGCCAAGTGTAATATACAATTTATTGGTGAATTACATGGGTTGTTTAATCTCCCTCAGAAGCTGACCGTAAAAGTGGAATTGACCCCCACCCCAATTACAGACCTAAATATGTTTGGCTCAAAGTATCCTCTAAATCCCTGTTTAAGAAGAGACTGGGCCCCGCTAACCCTGTGATAGGGAAGGAAATGAGCCTTTCTTGACAGAGATCACCATGGTCCATTTGCTGACATCGGAATGTCTATGGTGGGAAGGAGAAGCCAGAAGTTCAGCTGCAGGTTCAGCTGTGGGTTGCTCATCCCTGGAAAGAATGCTCAGTGGTTGGGAACTCCCCTGACTGCTCCAGAGTTCCATGTGCGAGCAGCTGATCTGATGATGTTGCTTCTATCTGGTCCTTTACTTGGGAGCCTCACCCCTGGGGACACCCTGCTATGCCTGGGACTCTTTGCCTCTGAATCCAGAACTCCAGCTGACGGATGCAGTCAGCTTCTGCTGACTATTTGTAAGCACCTGATTTGATGATGTTTCACTGACTATCTGTTACTTCTCTCTATTTATCAGATACTTATTCTTTTATCTTTGCTTGCTATACTTAACAAATGAGCTCATTCAAAACCCAGAGCATGGCTATCCTAGAGCATTCATTCTCTGGGTCATTCAGACCATATGGAAAAAAGAAAAAGAGAGAGAAAACAGTAGGATTGCTCTTACCAGAAAGATATTATTACATGTTCTAGAAAAGGAACTTAGAATCTAAATCAATTCACGCATGTTATCCAACAGAAGAATGTTTAAACTTGAGGTTTCCATGTCTATGTATTATCAGACAATATGTATATTATATACATGTATTATCAGACAATATGTATATTATACATATGTATTATCAGACAAATGTAATATTTGTCTTAGTTAGAGTTTCTGTTGCTGGGAAAAGACACCATGACCAAGAGCAACTCTTCTTTTCTTTTTTTTTTTTATTAGATATTTTCTTTATTTACATTTCAAATGCTATCCCGAAAGTTCCCTGTACCCTCCTCCTACCCTGCTCCCCTACCCACCCACTCCCACTTCTTGGCCCTGGTGTTCCCCTGTACTGGGGCATATAAAGTTTGTAAGACCACGGGGCCTATCTTCCCAATGACGGCCGACTAGGCCATCTTCTGCTACATATGCAGCTAGAGACATGAGCTCTGGGGGTACTGGTTAGTTCATATTGTTGTTCCACCTATAGGGTTGCAGAACCCTTCAGCTCCTTGGGTGTTTTCTCTAAGGAGCAACTCTTCTAAAGGACAACACTTAACTGGGGCTGGCTTCCTGGTTCTGAGGTTCAGTCCATTATCGTCAAGGCAGGAAGCATGGCAGCATCCAGGCAGGCATGGGACTGGAGGAGCTGAGAGTTCTACATCTTATTCTGAAGGCAAACAGAAGACTGCTGTCTTCCAGGAAGCTAGGAGGAGGGTCTTAAAGCCCACCCCAACAGTGACACACTTCCTCCAAGAAGACCTCTCGTCCTAATAGTGCCACTTCCTGGGTCAATCATAATGAAACCACCACAATATTAAAATTATTTTAGGGTTGGCTCAGCAATTAAGAGTGCTTACTGCTCTTTCAGAGGACTCTGGTTGGCTCCTGTCACCCACAAGTCAGCTCACAAGTACTTATAACACCAGTTCTAAGCAATCTGATACCCTCTTCTGACTTCTGCAGGCACCAGGCATATCATATCTGCATATATGTGGGCAAAATGCTCATACACAGAAAACTGAGAAATAAACAAAATGATTTTGGGGGAAAATGTATTCTGCAAAGCCAAAAGATTTTCTTTTTGTTGTTTTTATTTATTTATTAGCTTTGTTTATCTTTATGTGTATGGGTGTTTTTTTAAATTTTATCTACATGTATGTCTGTGTGTCACATATATACCGAGGCCAAAGAGGGTATTGGATCTCCTGGAATTGGAGTTACAGATAGTTGGGGACCATGATGTAGGTGAAAGACCCCCGAAGGGACCCTCACTCAAGTCTCAGTATAATAACGGACCTTCAAGAACTCACGAGAGACCAAGCTTGATGCAAACCACATGAGGCTTTATTCGGGGAAAGCCAGAGCTCTGGGGATGACTCATATCCCACGCAGGAGTAGAGGATTCGACCCCGAGGGGAAAGGGGTTCCAGTTTTTATAGGCCCTCAGGGGGGAAAGGAGAAGGGGGGAGTAGGGGATTTCCAGATCTAAACAATGTAAAATGATTGATTTCTCAAGAAATGGGTATGGGAGGGAAACAAGGAGAGTCTAATGCAGGTGTAGTAACTCCGGATTGGTCCCAGCTGTGGTTGCTGGGGAGATTTTCCGACTCTATCCCAGCAACCAATACCACAAACACCAGGCAGTGAGGTGCAGCAGTGGGCACACACCTGTGTTCAAGGAACGGTCAGAACATTGGCAGACACACGGGTTTGAGGAGGGACCAGAGCATTGTGCACCTCTATTTTTCTAAATCAGTGTAGCTACTTCTGCTAACAATGAAATCTATTTTGCCAATTTCAGGGCTTCTGTGACCTTTTACATTCTGGCAGGATCTTTCATAGGTACGAAGAATTGAACCCAAGTCTGCTAGAAGAGCAGCCACGTAATCACTTCTAACTCTCTAGCCCCACAAAGTCAAAGGTTTAAACCTATAATGCAGCCTTGGACCTGTGAAGAGCTAGCAGGAGTCCTTGGTATCCATAGAACATGTCTTAGGTAGGAGCTTTTGAGGGCATCAAGGCTAGAAGGGAAATGTAGCTGCTGGATTTAGATGGTTAAGGTTAGACTTCAAGTCAGGAATCTAGACAGAAATTTCACTAAGTCTTTCGGAGGAAGCCAGGTTGGCAGAAAAATCAATGAACTGAAAATCTCCAAGGTCACTTCAAGGAAGTGAGGGAACACTGTCTCGCAGGGCAAGCTCAGCAAGCTGTGTCCTCTTAGGCCCTAGCCATCAATCAGTGTTGTGTTGACGCCGTGCACTAGCAGAAATCTCTGAGGCATTTCCTTGGAGTAGGGCTAAGTATTAACTTCATGAAACCACTTGATCCAAGGGAAAAGGACTAAAACATGGAGTTTCCCAGATCAAATTAAAGGTTCATAGCCAAAGGCCATTTCTTTTTTTTTTTTTTTCTTTTTGGAACTGAGATGGAAACTTTATTTTCCTAATATTCCCACATCAAGAACTCAGATTGTGCTGAGAAATACAAAAACATCCAGTGCCTCTGTGTGGTAGTCAGTCATCCTGTCCTGGCAGAGCCTTAATAATGGAGTTATTCTACATTCCAGCTGAGCAGGCTCATCCTCATCACATCAGCTCTTGAGGGAAAATAAAACGGCCAAAGGCCATTTCACTATCTTATCACAGTAGCATTGAAAAAACTGGGTGGAGATTGCTGGGGAGGGAACTGAGAAGAGTAGAAAATAGTCCACAAAGCGACCCACTGGTTTTTTAACATCTAATCTTACGTAGGGAACAGTTAGAGAACAGTTAGCTGAGTAAGACTTAAGTCTTAACTCAAAGTCCACATAGATCTGGACAGGGACCCAGTTGGATCAGTCTCCCAGCGCTGGCTGCTTGTCCTTGCCTGGGAGTCGGGAGAGAAGAAAAAGCACTTCTACATGGTTGGCTTTGAGATCTTGCCTTGCCTACACCAGTTCATTTTCAGAAAGAGAAGATGATAGAGATAGAGAGACACAGAAAGAGAGACAGAGACAGAGTTACAGAGAGACAGACAGACACACACACAAAGAGATGAAGAGAGACAGAGAGATACAAACACACCCAACATGAACCCCCCTCCCCCCACAGAGACTGGGAGAGGTAGTGGGAGAGGGAGAGGGGGAGGGGGAGGGGGAGGGAGAGCATCATCAAGGTTTTAGGAAACTAACACAATCGATAAAATGACCTTCTTTTGAAAATAGATCAGTTACCTAGAGAACAAAAAATTGTCATCTTAATAGGGCTCTCCCCTGGATAAACTATGAACCCAGATCATGGAAACAGAAGGGTTTGGGCATTTATGGAAAGGGACAAGGCAGCCTGAGGCGATGTGCTTCTCTTAGGCCTGGTGCATAGGGTCAGGTTTCACTTTCCCTGAGAACCAAACTGTAACTAATTCTTTATAGTTGTACTTACCTATTTACTTGTTCACTTATTAATTTAGTTCTTTCTCCAGCGGCCTACAGACCCCAGCCCTTTTGGTAGCATATAGTTTCTGAAGTGGCAGATTATAATATTTTATGTGATATATTTTATTTCAGTTCTGCTTACAATGACTTAAGAATGTCCCCAGTTCCAGCGAATGACAAACACTGCCCCTGCAAGCATTTACTAGTCACCTTAGAAGTTTATGGGGACAGAAAAACCAGAACGTTGCTGTGTACTGTGTGTCGTCTCTCTTGCTCACTGGTTGTAGGATGAGAGGACAGAGTGTCACTAATGTGGCCACAGATGTTGAACAATCTTACTCAACAAATCGTTAGCAGGTGGCATCTAGAAACTAGTTATGTAACTTTTGAAAGGTCTCTCGGCCTCTGAATTAAGGCCTTTCCTTACAGATTTGGCTAAGATCAAGGCTAAGATCCCATTTGTGCCTTTCTCTCTGCCCCCTCAAGCCCCATCTCCTTCCCAAGACAGGATCTCACTGCACTCGCTTAAGCTAGGCTCAAACTGGCAAACTCCCTACTCTGAGTATCTGAACGCTGGGGTTACAGGTAATTGCTACCATATTGACCTTATGCTCATCTTAGCAGTGAAAGTGGTTAAAATGTGCCAGAAAGAATTACAGCTATCCTAAGTTCATATAAAAAACAATCTAACTTAGGGCATCTGTAGCACTGAATTGTTCCATCCAAAGACTAAGGCTTAATTTTAGGCACAGATCCTATAAAACAGTGAGTCTATATAGCTGTGGTTAGTAGAGTTTCAACACTACTGAAGCTGGAAAGAACCCAGATGCCCCTCAACAGAGGAATGGATACAGGAAATGTGGTACATTTACATAATGGAGTACTACTCAGCTATTAAAAAGAATGAATTTATGAAATTCCTAGCCAAATGGATGGACCTGGAGGGCATCATCCTGAGTGAGGTAACACATTCACAAAGGAACTCACACAATATGTACTCACTGATAAGTGGATATTAGCCCAAAACCTAGGATACCCAAGATATAAGATGACTTTTTTCAAGTCACATAATTCTATGGTTTTTCTCTTTATACGCCCTGGGATAATATGGCTAAATGCTACATCTTGAATATCTCAGGTCTTGGAACACAGTTCTGGCACCAGGTACAGATGCCAGCACCTGAATAAAAGTCTCTTCTTTGTTAAATATCCTCGTGGCCAGACTGGTGAATCTCTGAATGACCTAGACCCATAGCACCCAGTCAGAATTGGAATGGGGAAGTTATAAGAGGGCTGGAGAGATCTCACATGTGTCTGAGTTAAGTCCAGGCCCAGGGGAATTTTCTCTGACTCTGCAGTCATCTGTGCTTGCACCCCTCATAAATGAGAGCAAGTTCTGCTAACAGCATTTATCTTTTTTTTTTTTTAAGATTTATTTTATTTATTATATGGAAGTACATTATAGCTGTCTTCAGACACTCCAGAAGAGGGCATCAGATCTCGTTACAGATGGTTGTGAGCCACCATGTGGTTGCTGGGAATTGAACTCTGGACCTTCGGAAGAGCAGTCAGTGCTCTTACCCACTGAGCCATCTCACCAGCCCCAGCATTTATCTTTAACACACTTTAAGACTTCAGCAGTCCAAATGAAAAGCCCCGTACAGCACCCTTGCCTTGCACTGTTCTATGCTGTAGTCTGTACTCTGAGCTGAAGCCAAGCCTAGCCTCTGACATGCAGCACCAGTGAACTTTGCTTCTAACTTAGTTTACGTAACCTTTCCTACCTTTTTGGCTTCCAAAAACTTCTGGACTTAACTTCCTTGACCATGCCAGTAGTATACCAATAACATACACATTTGGGAGGCAAGTGAATCATGAGTTCAAGGCCAGCCTGGGCTATAGTGTGGACCCTGTAAGAATAATACAAATGTGCTGGTGTAATAGGGGCAAGGCTCTTTCTTATGGGGTCTATCAATGCTTTCTCACGGAATTGAGGCCTATGGCACAGGGGGAGAATTCCTGTCTGGTACTGTAAATCATATCAAAAGCCCATTACTAGAGTTGTAATAGGCACTAATGAGAACCCTACAGCTGTTGCTTTGCCAAGTGAAAATGAAGAGCTGATCAAATTGCCTCTAAATAACTCTTTATCCCCACCCAGTGGTGCCACTTGTAACCTCCCCTCCCCAGCCTGAAACTTGTTTGCTCAGGTTTCAGTGTTAGAGAGCATCGGGCGGAGCTTGCGGCCTTATCGTCCTACTACTCCCACTGCCGCTGCCTGCCACCTAGCTGTATCACCTGTTCACCTGTAACCTTACTCCAAGATGATTTGGCGGGAATCGGGCCCCTTCCCCTCCTTCATAACTCGGTGCACGAACTAGTAAAATTGAGCTTTGATCAGAATTTTGTCTTAGCTTCATCTTTCTCTTGTCTGCCTAGCTCCCTCTTCTCTTCCAGATTCCAAGATGCCTTTCCAGAACAGAACCCAGACATGTGAGCCGCTGGCCGGACACAACAGCCACTGTCAGCTTTGGCTAGAGAAGCACCTTTCTACAGTGGGCATCAGTAATAGCGGGGACTCGTAAGTGATCAAAATGCTGAGAGTAAGTGGTTGGTGAAGTTTCCATCGAAGTGGGGGGCATCTCCATTACACTGTCCACAGCTCAGAGAAGGTGAAGAGGATACAAAAGACTGTGCACTCTTTCATTTGTTTGTTTGTTTTGAGACAACATCTTTCTAGGTAGCCCTGGCTTGTTCTGAAACTCACTCTGTAGATCAAGCTGGCCTCAGCCTCACAGGCAGATCAAGCTGCCTCTGCCTCTCTTGTGCTGGGATTAAATGTGTAAACAGTGGATGAGATTACCAGGCAGGAGATCGGACCCCTCCAGCCTGTCGTGGGAGAAATGAGACTCATGGGATCCCTTCATCTCCAGGATCCATAAGCCGTTAATGGCGGGTGGAGGAGGAAAAGACATTTATTTTCTCAATGGTGTAGCTACTGGTAATGTGCACAAGTTCCTGTAAAACAAAACAAAACAAAACAAAACAACAAAAAACAATGAAATTCACTGGGTCATATAAAAAAAAGAGGCTGGTGAGACGCTCAATGGGCTAAAGAGCCTGTACCAGACTTGACACCCCGAGTTTGATCCCCTGGACCCATATGGTGGAAGGACAGAACAGATTCCACAAAGATGTCCACTGACTTTCACATAAGCACTGTGCCACGTACCTGCACACATAGAAAAGTCACCCAGAAGTGATTAAAGCCAAAGACGTGACAGTAAATATGAGAGGAAAGTGGGTAGATGAGAAAATGAAGGGGAAGTGAAAGTGGGAGGGAGAGTAGGAGTTGGAGGAGCGATCAGATGATCACACACATGCAAGTGTGTGTGACCTGTCACAACAAAGCTCACTATGTGTAAACTATCACACACATGCAAGTGTGTGTGACATGTCACAGTGAAGCTCACTTTACAAAAGTAAAAGCAAAAGGAATAATGGAAATGAAGAGAGATCTCACAGTGAATGAGAAAGGAAGGCTTGCAGAGGGCCAACAAAAATTCTCTTCCTCCTTTAAAATTTCCCTTGCCCTCACACATGCATACTCTCACATAGAGGCATTCATATTATACATGCACACACTTACACAGAGGGATAGTTGTTTTACACTCACACACACACATTCACAGAGACAGTCATCTTACACTTAAATATACATTCACACACAGAGAGGCAATCATCTCACACACACACACACACACACTCACATACAGAGACAGTCATCTTACACTCACATACATACAGATAGACAGTCATCTTATACTCACACATACACTCACACACAGAGACAGTCATCTTACACTCACACACAGAGGCAGTCATCTTACACTCTTACACACACATACACACACACTCACATTGACTCTCTTAAACATACTCATACACATTCATACAAAGAGACACTTGTAAAAGCATACACACACACACACACACACACACACACACACACACATTTTGATGCCGTTGGGAATCAAACCAAATGTAGGGCCTCCTGCATATTAAGCAGGTTCTCTGCCACTAAGCTGTCTTCAGCTCTTCATTTACATATTTAAAAGAAGTTACATTTATTTTAGTACAAAAGTCCAAACTCCAAACTTTAAATTTCCCAACATTATAATAATCCAAACTGTTGCTGGGATTATGTATAAAATGTCATTTTAAGCCCCATAGAGGGAACAACAATATGAACTAACCAGTACCCCCAGAGCTCTCAGGGACTAAACCACCAACCAAAGAAAACACACGGAGAGACTCATGGCTCAAGCTGCAAATGTAGCAGAGGATGGCCTAGTTGGTCATCAATGGGAGGAAAAGCCCTTGGTCCTGTGAAGGTTCTATGCCCCAGTGTAGGGGAATGCCAGGCCCAGGAAGCAGGAGTGGGTGGGTTGGTGAGCAGGGGGAGGGGGAAGAAGATGGGGAAGAGGGCTTACAGAGGGGAAACCAGGGAAGGGGATAACACTTGAAATGTAAATAAAGAAAATATCCAAAAACAAAAAGAGGTTTAATCCAGAAAAAAAAGTCATTTTAAGTGACCTCTGTGTACAATCCTGGTTCCTAATACAGGAAGTAAAGGGTTTATTAAATTCTTTAGGTAAGTAAATATTTATTTTGAGTTTCTATTGATTTCAACATGCTAGAAACTGAAACATTTCTTGGACTTAGAAACAGGGAAAGGCTGGGGAATTCCCATCCTCTTCCCTCGGCTTTTATTCAGATAGTCAGGTGAGCCAAGACATGCTAGAATTTCAACATGAAATGTAAATTTAGGGTTTTGTTATCAGGAAGCAATCCTTAAACATTCTTCCTGAATTCTGAGAATCTACGGATGCTGTTTCACACATAAAGGCATGGAGGCCCTGAGAAAAGACATACCCAGTGCAAAGGTTTATGGAATTCAAGGAGATTTGAATCAATTAAAAGGCAAAAAAAATACACATTTCCCAAATCTGTACATTTTCCTAATAATAAAAAAAAACCATATGAGAGAACTTTTAAGGAAAGGAGTATTACTAATTCTGTAGTCAGATTTAAATTAAAATTAAAAGATTTAAAAGAAAATTGTTCTACCTTAAATCAACTTATATGTAAACAAAGCAAGTTTTCAATTTAAAACCAGGCCAAAAGTATGCAGTTGGGTAGTTTGTGATTCCACATGAACAGCTGAACTGAAAGCTGGCCTCTGTCCTTGGGCAACTTATAAAGATGATATGACTACAAATAACAAAACTGTCTGGAGGTGGTAGCACATTCCTGTAGTCCTGGAGTTCAAGGCCATACATCCTTAGCTATATAGAGAGCCTGTGCTAAACTGTGTAAGATGAGAGCCTGTCCCAACCCTTCAAACAGAAGAGTAAAACCCTTTGAATTATCTAATAATCTGTTACGTGGAAATAAGATTGAAGTTTGTTTGTTTTTTTCTAATTTTAAAATTTTATTATTGCATTTGTGAGAGAGAGAGAGAGAGAGAGAGAGAGAGAGAGAGAGAGAGAGAGAGAGAGAGTTAGTTTTGTGTATGTGAGTGCTGCCATGAACCACAGAAGACAAAGGACACTTTTACCAAATCTCCTACAAGTGTTTCTCTGTGTCCTGGAAAAGAAATCCAGGCCCCAAAACTTGCTTAGGAAGTAAGCACCTTTCCCATTGAACTATCTCCTGGCCCTGTTTGTTTGCTTGTTTGTTTTTTTATTAGGTATTTTCTTCATTTACATTTCCAATGCTATCCCAAAAGTCCCCCGCACCCCCCACCCCACTCCCCTACCCACCCACTCCCACTTCTTGGCCCTGGCGTTCCCCTGTACTGAGGCATATAAAGTTTGCAAGACCAATGGGCCTCTCTTCCCAGTGATGGCCGGCTAGGCCATCTTCTGATACATATGCAGCTAGATTCCACCTCACACCAGTCAGAATGGCTAAGATCAAAAATTCAGGTGACAGCAGATGCTGGCAAGGATGTGGAGAAGAGGAACACTCCTCCATTGTTGGTGGGATTGCAAGCTTGTACAACCACTCTGGAAATCAGTCTGGCGGTTCCTCAGAAAATTGGACATAGTACTACCGGAGGATCCCTGTTTGTTTTTAAGACGTGATTTCATGTAACCCATGATGGGTTGAACAGATTCACATTCCTCCAACCAATACTGAAATTGCAAACATGAAACACCATATCTGGATGAAGTTGCTGTTTTAAACTCTAAAATACACACAAAGAAAGCTAGAATAAATTTTAAACATGAGAAAGAAGTTCTAAACATATATAACATTCAATTGTCACTGTGTTTTAGGCTGTTGAGCACGGTGTTCGTATCATAGACAATAGCAAATCTTGGTTTGTTATTCTGCACACAGATATTCACATTTTCCTACCTTGATCTCTTTGAGAAGACATGATGTGCTCTGACAAACATGCTTCAGAGTATGATTTATTTAAGGTCATGCCAACATCAAGGAATGAAAGACAGTCAACAACACATAAAAACATTGTAGGAGTTCAGAGAGAGCTATCAAGATAACTCAGAGGATAAAGGCATTTGAGCTACAAATCTGGCAACCTGAGTTCAATACCCAAGCCCTACTGAAGGTGGATGGGTAGAACCAACTCCACAAAGTTGTCCTCTGACTTCCACAGCACATTATATATGTGTTCAGAGGCATATAAATAAACATACATCTATTAAAATGAAAAATAATGTTTTAAAAATATTTCAGAAAAAAAAAGAGTTCAGAAATGCCACTTACAATTAGGGTGGATTTGGGAGATCTATACAAGAAAATGGAATGCAGACAAATTAAGGAACTTCCAAGGAGATGGGCTTAAAACCATCCTTGCAAAGTAGTGTGGGTTGTGCTCTCTGATGGGGAATGATCACACTGAAGAGAGCATATGTTAAGCAACGTTATGTAATTTCTGTATAAAGCATATGTAGAAATTAGCTGGGGCTCAGAGCTAAACAAAGAATTCTCACCTGAGGAATACCGAATGGCTGAGAAGCACCTGAAAAAATGCTCAGCATCTTTAATCATCAGAGAAATGCAAATCAAAACAACCCTGAGATTCCATCTCACACCAGTCAGAATGGCTAAGTTCAAAAATTCAGGTGACAGCAAATGCTGGCTAGGATGTGGAGAAAGAGGAACACTCCTTCATTGTTGGTGTGATTGCAAGCTTGTACAACCACTCTGGAAATCAGTCTGGCGGTTCCTCAGAAAATTGGACATAGTACTACCGGAGGATCCCGGAATACCTCTCCTGGGCATATTTCCAGAAGATGTCCCAACCGGTAAGAAGGACACATGCTACACTATGTTCATAGCAGCCTTATTTATAATAGCCAGAAGCTGGAAAGAACCCAGATGCCCCTCAACAGAGGAATGGATACAAAAAATGTGGTACATTTACACAATGGAGTACTACTCAGCTATTAAAAAGAATGAATTTATAAAATTCCTAGGCAAATGGTTGGACCTGGAGGGCATCATCCTGTGTGAGGTAACACACTCACAAAAGAACTCAAATGATATGTACTCACTGATAAGTGGATGTTAGCCCAGAAACTTAGTATACCCAAGATATAAGAGACAATTTGTAAAACACATGAAACTGAAGAAGAACGGAGACCAAAGTGTAGACACTTTGCCCCTTCTTAGAATTGGAAACAATCACCCATGGAAGGAGTTACAGAGACAAAGTTTGGAGCTGAGACAAAAGGATGTACCATCTAGAGACTGCCATATCCAGGAATCCATCCCATAATTAGCCTCCAAACGATGACACCATTGCATACACTAGCAAGCGTTTGCTGAAAGGACCCTGATATGGCTGTCTCTTGTGAGACTATGCCGGGGCCTAGCAAACACAGAAGTGGATGCTCACAGTCAGCTATTGGATGGGTCACAGGGCCCCCAATGGAGGAGCTAGAGAAAGTATCCAAGGAGCTAAAGAGATCTGCAACCCTGTAGGTGCAACAACATTATGAACTAACCAGTACCCCGGAGCTCTTGACTCTAGTTGCATATGTATCAAAAGATGGCCTAGTAGGCCATCACTAGAAAGAGAGGCCCATTGGACACGCAAACTTTATATGCCCCAGTACAGGGGAATGCCAGGGCCAAAAAGTGGGAATGGGTGGGTAGGGGAGTGGGGGGGGGTATGGGGGACTTTTGCGATAGCATGGGAAATGTAATTGAGGAAAATACGTAATAAAAAAAAAAGAAATTAGCTTAGACCATTATTATGTGCAACATGAAAAAGTCAACATTCGCCAAGTTTCAATCATGTTATCTTATGATTTTTGTGTTAATTATGCACCATTCATGATTTATTAATTGAAAATGTTTGTGAGAATATGGTGTTTGTATGTGTGTTGGGGTATGAATGTGTGTACATGTTTATGTGTGTGTGTGTCTGTTTTACAAGAGTGAGGGAAAGTTCCATGTTATAGCTTCTAGTTTTACAGGGGTTTTGAACGTCAGAACTCAAGTCCTTATGCTAATGTGTGTGGAAGTTTACTCAACAAGTCATTCCCCAAAGCCCTCAATATTTTTCTCTTTTTTTTTTCAATTTTTTAATTAGGTATTTTCCTCATTTACATTTACATTGCTACCCCAAAAGTCCCCATACCCTCCCCCCAACTCCCCTACCCACCCACTCCTGCTTCTTGGCCCTGGCATTCCCCTGTACTGAGGCATATAAAGTTTGCACGACCTTTGGGCCTCTCTTTCCACTGATGGCCTACTAGGCCATCTTCTGATACATATGCAGCTAGAGACACGAGCTCCAGGGGGTACTGGTTAGTTCATATTGTTGTTCCACCTATAGGGTTGCAGATCTCTTTAGCTCCTTGGGTACTTTCTCTAGCTCCTCCATTGGGGGCCCTGTGACCCATCCAATAGCTGACTGTGAGCATCCACTTCTGTGTTTGCTAGGCCCCGGCATAGTCTCACAAGAGACAGCCATATCAGGGTCCTTTCAGCAAACGCTTGCTAGTGTATGCAATGGTGTCTGCATTTGGCAGCTGATTATGGGATGGATCCCCGGATATGGTAGTCTCTAGATGGTCCATCCTTTTGTCTCAGCTCCAAACTTTGTCTCTGTAACTCCTTCCATGGGTGTTTTGTTCCCAATTCTAAGAAGGGGCAAAGTGTCTACACTTTGGTCTTCGTTCTTCTTGAGTTTCATGTGCTTTGTATCTTGTATGTTGAGTATTCTAAGTTTCTGGGCTAACATCCACTTATCAGTGAGTACATATCATGTGAGTTCTTTTTCTAACAGTGACAGATGGCATTGAGGTTGCCTCATCCTAAGCTCCACTGTGTATAAGTTTGATAAAGACTTCTAAGGTTTTTTTCTAATAAACATGACAATTATTTTGTAACTTAAAACAATGTTTACCTGAATATCTTGAAAGATCAACTTGCTTATTCCTCATGGGTCATGGAATATGGAATGGACTGAAAGTTTTCTGCTCTTTGAACTCTGAAGTAGAATCTTAACAATCAAGGTGATTGTATGTGGGGTGTGGCCTTATGCTGATAAAAGCGCAGTTCTCATAAGTGGGACTGATGCCTTTATAAGAGAGACCTCAGAGAGTTCCCTGATCCCTTCAATCAGACAAGCACACGGCAAGGCAATGGTGTCTATAAAATCAGTGAGCAGAGTCTCACAAAAATCAAGATCTTCTGCCACCTTGATCTCAGACTTCCTAGCCTCTAGAACCATGAGAGAGAAATTTCTATTGATTATACATACGCTCCTTAGTATTTGGTGATAGCATTGGAAATAGAATGAATAGCACATCAGTGGAACTGATGCTTGGAATCACAGAGAAACACTGACTGTTTTTGAAGTCTGGGTGGCATAATTGGAACTGCATATTGGAAGGAACTTTTCTGGGAATATATGTAGAATGAACAATAGTTTCCAGAGTGAGAAATAGGAGAGTGGTGGTTAACTTAGCATAATGAATTAGAAAGGAATTTTAGAGAAAAGCTATGAATTAGATGCAGGAAAATAGAGGCAGCAGGATCACAATGGTGACTTAAGTCAATAGCTGAAATGAGGGTGTTACTAGCATACCTACACAATAGCTTTAAACCATGTAACTTGTTTAAAAACACAAAGAAATGCCATCATGAAGGTGGACTTTGAGGTCATGAAATAGAAGAGGACTTTACTAAAGTTAGCCAGTTTTATCATGATGAAGACATTACTTGATGCAAATAGTCCTATATCCCCATCTTTCTGCACGAAACTTCAGAATTAGCAGTGTTCCAGAGATGCCTAGACATTCAATCCCAGGGTTCTTGTCATCACTGACTGTGCCAAACTCTAAGAACTATGTGGTGTCCTGCTAAATTTCAATTATTTTAGAATATTGTGTAGTCTATTCAATTATTTTAGAACAGCCATTGTTCTGATTAATGTCTTCCAATGATGCAAAACTTTGCCTGTTTGTTCTTCAGCATCTTTCATGAATGAGGGAGGCCAACCTTTTCATATGTGTGAGCCCAAGGTAATCACTGTTTTCTATTGTCATTTTGCAAACTCAATCAAGAATGGAGTTTCTCATATATAAAAGGAGTTTAAAAGGAGTCACCCTGTAATAGGGGACAATGCTTTTCCCAGACACCATAGATCATCCAATGAACACCCAGTTCTAAGTATGGATTACCTCTTTGTGAGTGTTGGTCAGTGGGCGTTGGCTCTTCCAGAAATTGATGGCAAGACCCATATTGCTGCAGACACCACATACTTAAGTCATGGGACATGGGACAGTTAGCCTGGCACTAACCTAGTTGCTTTGTTTCTAATTGGCTAGATTTCATTGTGCCAGAAAGTTCTACTTTGCTACAGAAAGAGAAAAGTATTTAGCAATCGTACTCAGCTTTGAACCCTGTGAACTGTACCATGGGTTAGCCTGCAAGATATGCCATTGGTAAAATAGTTTCATGGGCACAACCAAACACGTTCTGGGTTAGAATTAAAGTCTGCTTCTTAAGACAGAACTCATGCCTGGCTGATGCAATAGTGCTGCCCTGGTGGCCTGTCTGGCCATGCACTGGAGAGCAACAATCGACCTGTTATTATCTCATGGAGACTCTCTGGCCTGGAGCTCCCAGCATGTCTCCACCCAGCTTTCTAAGTTTCCACTGATGGATTGCTACCACACCAGCCCCATGCTTCAAATCCCTCACGGCCTTTGTGGTGCACCTCAGGCAAATCCACGCTTGGCTGCTGTACCTTTCTCTCTTGAACCTGGACGAGCCACCGAGTGAAGGAAATCACAACACAAACTTAGTTCAGAAATGATGGTAACTCAATCGCTTGGTGCAACAACTAAAATCCTAATCTTGTAAGCCTTGTTAAATCTAAATCCTCCAGTGGTGAATCCTGATGATTCAGCCATCGAAACCAGGAGACATCTTGTCCTCATGCTATCCCTGTTCCAAAAAGACCTAACTCTCTCCTGCTTCCTCTCTTCCCCTACCCAACCCAGAAGTCCCTCCTACTCGCGCAGTGATTGGCTCCTCTATTCATTAGGGGATTGGTTCACAAGACGTAACCTGAGTACTGACTCAGTCCTTGTCCACAACCTCTCCCAGGAGAGCGGGATTATCATCAAAATATAAACAGCACCAGGCTCATCCACAACACAATAGTAATTTTTCTATTGCTAGGATAAAACATGTTGACCCAGACAATTTATAAAAATAAGGACCTGTTTATATACCTTGAGATACCAGAGGGATAAAAGTCCATCAGGGCAGAGGAGTACAGTGGCAAACAGCTGGCATAGTGGCATGAAGTGGTTGCTGAGAGCTCACATCTTGATCTTTAAACACAAAGCAGAGAGAAGAAACTAGAAATGTTGTGACTCTTATACCCTCAAAGCCCACGACCAATGACATACTTCCTCCAACAACGTTATACCTCAAAAACCTACCTGATACCACCACGAACTGGGGCCGGTTATTACATGAGCTTATTGGGGGGGGGGGGGGGATTCTCATTCAGATCACTATGGCAGACTGTCATAGACCCTAGGAAAAGAATTTAACACTATTATTCTAAATGGACATAGAAATAAACTTCACCCTAAGATCGTATCTTTACATATGTAGATTAGTACATTTCTTAACCTTCATCAGAGAAGCTCCTCTTTCTCCTCCTCCTTCTTCTTCCTCCTCCTCCTCCTCCTCTTCCTCCTCCTCCTTTTCTTCTTCTACATTGATTAACACAGGGACCCATAACTGGCACACATGCAGAGAGTAAGAAAGAGTGGAGTGCTCAGCTCTAAATGACAAATCTAAATCACTCACCTCCCCAAGGATCAAAGATGACTGTGGAGGAGGCAATGGAAAGAATGTAAAAGCCAGAAATAGTGAACATCTACAGTGAATTGCATTTGCACATTGGACATGAGAGGGCCCTGGCACACACAAACTCAGAACCTATAGACTGCATAAGACCCACTCTAGATCAAGCTGCCTAAAATTCAGCAAGGATGGAGGAGAGGCTGCTGAAGTCTCACTCCAGTGCAGAAGGTGGCAATTGGTTGCTGCTGGGGGAAGAAAGATAAGGTTTTATTTCTGTTTTTCTTTCTTTGGTCAAATTTTATTTTATTTTTATTAAATTTATTTATTCACTTTACATCCCAATGTCAGCCCCCCTTTTTTTCCCAGTACCCCTCATGCAAATCCTCTCTGCATTCTTCCCTCCTTTGAGAAAGGGGAGTTCCCCTCTAGGTATTGCCCACCCCCAGCCCTTACTCTGCCTCCTGCACATCAAGTCTCTGCAGGGCTAGGTGCATCCTCTCTCACTGAGGCCAGATAAGGCAGCCCAGTTAGGGAAACAGGATCCAAAGGCAGGCAGACAAGGCAGGCAGGCAGACAGCTGAGTTAGAGACAGTCCTCTCTTCTGTTGGAGGACCTGCATAATGACCAAGCTACAGATCTGCTACATACGTGCAGGGACCTAGGTAGGTCCAGCTTATGCTTGCTCTTTGGTTGGTGATTCAGTCTCTGGGAGCCCCCAAGGGTCCAGGTTAGTTGACTCTGTTGGTTTTCCTGTGGAGTCCTTGTTCTCTTCAGGTCCCTCAATCCTTCCCACAGCTCTTCCATAAGGCTCCCCAAGCTCCATCTAATGTTTGATATGAGTCTTGCATCTCATTCCATTGGCTGCTGGGTGGAGCCTCTCAGAGGAAAGTTATTCTAGGCTCCTGTCCTAGAGACTCCTTCCCCCTACCATCAACTATGGAAAACCTGGACTCATTTGGACCTGATATATATATATATATATATATATATATATATATATATATATATATATATATATATATAGAGAGAGAGAGAGAGAGAGAGAGAGAGAGAGAGAAGAGGTGTGAGAATGGGGGTTGGATTTGTGTGTTTGACTAAAACACATTATAGACCTGTATGAAATTCTCAAATGAAACAAAGGATGGCTGGAGAAATGGTTTAGTAGTTAGGAACACTTGTTCTTTCAGAAGACCTGGATTTGTTTCTCAGTATCCTTGTCACCACCAATACTCATAACCCCTGAAACTCCAATTCCACGGGGAAATCTGACACCGTCTTCTGACCTTCCTGGATTGACCTGACCAGTCATGGACTTGGTACAGATACACACATAGAGGCAAAATACCCATACAAATAAAACAAAACAAATCTAATTAAAATAAAACCCTCAGGCTTTTCTTAGACTGTTTTGTCCCTATTGCAGCCATAAGTATAAATCCTCAACAAATTGTTGATGTGATAGCTGTCTTCTAGAACACCACAGTATTTACTGTACTAATGGGAATATTGGTGTGCTAGTAAAATACCTTTAATTTAAAAATACACCAATTAAGAACTTGACCAGTACGTTTAGTATGGACTCAACTGGTTGGTTCAGTGATTTCCCTTTTAGAGATGAGTTGGCCTCTGAGCAATGTCAACAATTGCTGCAAACCCATGCTCATGCAATTCTGAACTTCTGCCAATCTTGCATAACCCTGTTCCTCAATGCCGTGTTCCATAATATATTCACAGGCAGCTGGCTGGCATCACGACTTGCGTCTGAATATTTTTTTTTCCCACTGAGATACAGTAGAAGAACCTTCTGATTTTCAGAGATCACTCTATTTTAATTATGGCTTCATTACATTTTCCTCAATGGGCAGTGAGTTTTGTCTTCTTTGCCCAGGCTGTGGGTTCAATGGACACTTTTATTGCTGCTGTGTATGAACATGCTGTTATACTGCCAAACAAAACTGAAAGTCCTGTTTCCACTGAAGAGGCTTTGCTCCTGATAAACAAGAACATAGACATTTTGGAGAGTGCAATCAAGCTGGCAGCCAGACAGGTAACACTCTTTTGTTCATGTCTGAGATGGGATATTGATTGCAGCTGGACAAGAATGTAGATATTTAAAAATGATGAGGAAACTTTTCTTTCCATGTCTGTTTTGAGCAGGGTGCACATATCATTGTGACGCCAGAAGATGGAATCTATGGTTGGATCTTCACCAGGGAGACCATTTACCCCTACCTAGAGGATATACCAGACCCTGAAGTGAACTGGATTCCCTGTAGAGACCCTAGGAGGTAACATCATGCCAAAGAGTAAATGACTCTGTCAACAAAGAGTTAACGATGAGATAGAGCAGTAATGTCACCAGGCTTGACTTGTTATTTTTTTCTGATGATTAGACAGTCTGTGGCACTGGCCTAATGCTTCATAGTGTCTGCTACTCACTGTGCCTTCATGTGGCAAATATCTTTGGCTAAGAATACTTGATTCATTACGACAACAGTTCTCTTTAAAATCTAGCATGTGAACTGTTCCCCACAAGTATGTTTAACTAAGTTTCAGCCAAGTGAGAATGGTACTTCTGGAACTTGAGCTCTCAAGTGCAAGTCAGTGGGTTCGCCCAGGAGCCTTCACAAGAAGAGTGAAATGATTAAGGAGCCTGTGTGCCTTGCCTTTTCCTTTGCCTTTGCCTTTTCCATTTCCTTTTCCTTTTCCTTTTCCTTTTCCTTTTCCTTTTTCTTTTCCAGTCACTGTTTCTAAGGTCCAGAGACACATTAAAACAACTACCTATGACTGTCTGTAAAGACATGGATACAGACAGATGGACAGACAGAGCGATAGAGACAGAGAGACACAGAGACAGAGAGATAAGAGATAGACAGAGACAGAGAAACAGAGACAGGCAGGCAGGGGCGAGAGGGAGAAAGGGAAGAGAGCGAGAAGGGGGTGAGTATCACGGCTGAAGGAAGTCCAACTGGAAACTGTTGAAAAATCTAAGGCCAGCTTTTAGATAATATAAATATACCACCTGAGAGTCTACAGGAAGACACTGGTTAGGCTTGTGAGTGGATCCATAGGGGAGAACACTGGGGAAACTGTGAACGGTTCCCAAGCTAACCCTTCCAGAGCCTGTGTTGCTAACACCGTGCCGTCACCTTGGTTCCACAGTAGTCAGTAAGGTGCATGGGAGTTTCAGGGGGCTTGAACAGGAAGCTTCCTTTCTGAGTCCACATCTTACTACCTCCCAGCTGAGTGGATGGGTACACAGCACAAATGTTTCTCTGTCTATAATATGAGTGCAATGAAATTCCATCCCTACTTTCCTTATAGAATAGACAAGAATGTCAAACAAAATGGTGTGTGTGACCCTTTACCCTGCAGTGTTCTTTTTAACATCTCAGGTCACAACGACTTCTTTTTGGTAGAAGAAAACATGTGTAAACTACTACAAACTTTTTTAATAGAGATTTTAGAAATTATTAATAAGTGTGGTTTGAGCATAACTTCCTTAAAATATATATTTAATTAAGAAATTATGTTTATTAATTTAAATGAAGATGAGATAGATTTGTTGGTGTCCTTACCTTTTAGCATAGTTCACAGGTGATTTTTTTTTAAGTAGGGAAATTTTAAAACTGCTTTCAGTTGCCAACTTTATATCTGCATGCACCCGTTCAGACTCATATCTATTGCCTTCAAGGCAGTGGTTCTCAATCCATGGGTTGTGATCCCTTTGCGTCAAACACTTTAACAAGGGTCATGTAAGACCACTGGAAAACACACGTATTTACATTATGATTTATAACAGCAGCAAAGTTATAGTTAAGAAGTAGCAACAAAAATAATTTTATGGTTGAGGGTCACCACAAGACGAGGAACCGTCTTAAAGGGCCGCAGTGTTAGGAAGGCTGAGAACCACTGCTCCGAGGAAGAGCTTTTAGACATAATTCTGGCCCCCTGAAGCCAGCTGGAAAGAAAATCCAAAGCTTCCATATTTGAGCTCTGCTATTTGAGTCAAGCCTCACCTTGAGACTTCTACCTTTGGGAAAATATTTTCCAAATGTCACATGATCTGTGTGTCCAGGAAGCGCAGGAGAGTGACTCCGTGTCTTCTTCCTGAAAGCTTCTCCCAGCACAGGAGGCAGTCATTACTTGCTGTCATTCTACTGCATGCGTTAACACATACCTCACTCTATGAGGTCACTCGAGCTGACACTCCGAAGAGAAGGTGCCCGTAAATCCGATAGTCATGCTTGCTTGAATTCTGTTAAGTCGGGAAGGCTTAAGTGGCTTATGAAATTCTAACACTGAATTGTTCCAATGATGAACATTCAGCTCTGAAGAACAAAAAGGAGGAAGTCAACTGGGTATCCGAGCTTATGACTGCAATCCTAGCACTCAGGAAAAACGTGGCAGAAATTGGTTCTTGAGCTCAAAGGCAGCCTGGGCTACACACCGAGAGTCTACTTAAAACCAAGCAAAACAACAACCTGGAACTGTTAGGGAGGTGGCTCAATGGATAGGGCACTTGCCAATTAAATGCGATATCTGGAGTTCAGATCCTCAGAACCCACACAAAAGCCAGGCTGGCATAGAGGCCATCTGTAGTCTAGTACTTTGGAGGGAGAGATGGGGGATTCTCAGGGAAACTTAGCTAGTCACACCAGCAGGAATTGGCAAACTGTTTAGTGAAAGACCCTGTCTTGATAAACAGAGAATGAGTAGGCAGGACGCATCAATTTCCAGCTTCCACCTGGATACCCACACACAACTGCTCACGCGTGTGCACTTATACACATATGAACACACACACACACACACACACACACACACACACACACACACACACATGCCATCTCTGTCCTGCTTGTCTTCTCATAATTACAGAAACCCGTAGATATGTTAGCTATTCATTGTGATTTTGTTGAATTCCAGGAGTTCTATCTGGTATGCTGGGCGTATCCAATTGTTTGCTTGCAATAGCAAGGGTCACTATTTGTATGTTACCTATGAGGAGAAAAAGAGGGAGGAAGGCTGTGTAATTAGTAATTAGGGTACGTGGAATTACAGCCATTTGATGGCTGGGGAGAGGCCTCAGTCCATAAAGTGCTTGCCTTGAAAGTGTGGAGCCCTGAGTTTGATCCTCAGAACCCGTGTAAAGAACTGGGACAGATGCACACATGACATCCTGGCAGTGGCAAGTTGGGAGGCAGAGACATTCTAATCCCTCGTGTTTGCTGCCAGCCAGTCCATCTTTGCTTGGTGAATGAAGTCCAGGGCCAGTGAGAGATGCTGTGTGAGAGGCAGCAGGAATGGAGGAAGGAACGAAGAAATGACACTCAGGCTTGTCATCTGATTCCACACACGTACACCTACACACCCACACCCACAAGTGCACCCATGAGCATACTCGTACACACACATCACACAGTCACTTGCATTAAGCCATGGCAACTTGCTGCCAGTAGACTACATTATACTGAAAATTATAATAACTAGCAAATGTATTCATGAAGAGTAGTCTTCTTTCTAATATTTGCTACCTGATTTTTTTTTTTTTTTTGCAAATCTTCCTCCTTATAATATTGGCCTTTGATCTGTCTTGTTGAGTACATTTTTATTCATAACATCACACGAGGGATGTTCAAATATTAGAAGCCACATGTTGCCTCACTCCACTCCTTTCGTAGTCTGCGATAAAAATAAAGACCATTTATTCCTTCTCCCTGAGATGTGTACCTTCTCCCTGAGAGCCCTCTAAAATAGAAAGGAGGCTGCATATCACATTTTTTTTTTTTGGATGTACTTTTGCTTACGTTCCCACTGCACAAGCTCCCCATAGAGGGTGGCCTGCAGAGGACCAACTATTTTCGGCCACTTGCTACTTTGTTTTTGATCACAGTTTATAGCCACAAATCTGTAATATTCTAGGTGCAGTGGTAGGCAAGGCCCTTCTCATAGAGGAGTTTGCTAACTTTCAAGTCCTTGTATAGCGTCTCACCCCATTTTAAGATAGAGTATTATTTTCTCTTCAGTCTTCTCTAGGCTTTCATCCTGGACTCTGGCATAATAAAAGACACTAGCAACCATAAAGACAAACACTATGTTCTACTCTTGTTTGAGGTAGAGCCTCTCAGCACCCTGGAACCTGTCACACAGGCAGGCCAGCAGACCCCAAGTCTCTGGGTTCTGACTCCCATCTCCTCATGGCTGAGATTATAGGTGCATGGTGCTGGGCCTGGCATTTACATGGGTTCTGGGATCTGAACTCAGGTCCTCACTTACAAGGCAAATACTTCACTTAGCCATCTCCCCAGTCTGCTTGTGAGTTCTAAAATCTTTTCTGCCGATTCTTGAACTAGAGCTTTTGCGTTATAGGAAATATATAGCATCACTGTGATATTTAGGAGGTCGCTGTCATGGCATCCACTTGAGCTAACATCTGTTTGATTAGGTTTGGCTACACACCAGTACAGGAGAGACTGAGCTGCCTTGCCAAGGAGAACTCTATCTATATTATGGCAAATATTGGGGACAAGAAGCCATGCAATGCTACTGATCCTCATTGTCCCCCGGATGGCCGTTACCAATATAATACCAATGTGGTCTTCGATTCTAAGGGTAGGCTAACAGCCCGCTACCATAAGGTAAGAATTACCCATGCCTTCATTAAACTTGTTTTTTTTCCTGTTGTTTGTGATGTAAATATATATATTTGTTTGTTAAATACTGATGATATAACTATTACAGAGATTTTCATAACTATTACCATTTCTAATTGAAAAGGCAATTTCCTTTATTTGTATACCAGTTAAGGATTCTCTGTGTGAATTAATCATAAAGTAGGATGTAGTAAAATGTTAAAGAAGATGTGAGAATAGCCTTACAAAGATCCTTTGGGAAAGGAGAAATGATGTTCCATCTTTGAGTTAATATCAGAGGATCTGGGGGTACACTGTTGTGTCTGGCCAGCAGACCACAACCTGGGTTTTAGCCTGGAAAGGCATTTTGGAAACCTGGAAGAGAAGAGGGGCTAGGTGGCGAGAGAAAAGAATGTAGCCAAGACAGTTACTCTGATCAAGGCTCAAATTTTATTGTTGCGACACTAGTTATGAAGGAAAGGGGAGGGGACCCGATTCCCGCCGAATAATCTCTGGTCCAGTAGAAAGGTGCACGTGTGTGGCTCCACAGGTTCCAGCAGT
The DNA here is from genome assembly GCF_000001635.26 of Mus musculus. Lineage (NCBI taxonomy): Eukaryota > Metazoa > Chordata > Mammalia > Rodentia > Muridae > Mus > Mus musculus. The sequence continues at coordinate 23,856,946 of NC_000076.6, forward strand.
GGGCGTGGCAGAACGAATGAGCAGGAAGCTCCACCCCTGAGCAAGCAGGTTTCAGGCTGGGGGAGGGGAGACTACATTTCCTCCCTTTTATTAACAAAATTTAAAAAAAGAAAAAGCTGGCCTGAGGGGGGGGGGAAATTATCTATGCTCAATAGTTCTGCCTGGAATCTAGGGCTAAAGAAAAAACTTGCTTTTCTGGGATTCCTTAACTTTTGTTATGGTAAACTGTATCTGGCTAAGACTGTCCTTTCTTATCTTAGTAAACAACTAACTGAAAAGCCTGGAGCTGTAGGCTCTGACTTTATAATGCTAATTACTACTAGGTAGGTAACTTTCTAGTTGAATTTTAAGTAGGGCGTTGGAACTCTGGCTAAGTTTGACTGAACAAATGTGAAATACACTATAACACTAAGTTGATATTCCTCTGCATTTTTGGATGATAGGTGGGAAACAGGGAGAAGGGGTTCAACCGGCTCTGTCCGACAAGGCCAATTGGCTTTTTTATTTGGGTGGGAGGCAGTGAAGGGCTTGCCCTTTCAATAGTACGTCTCCAATCTCTCTCCCCCCTATTAATTAAGTTAAATAAGGCAACGCTTAACTGAGGTGATCAAATGATTTTCTCATCTGTAGACGAGTGGGCTTTTAACCTTGGCTTGGGTGGACATTGACCCGATTTCTCCCGTGGGTACTGATAAGACCCACACCTGTGGCTCTGGGTATCTTTTGGGGAGGTGAGGCAGAGCCGAAAAATATTTTTGATTTTTAACCAAAATATGATACCAACCTCTTTTAAACCGGGTTTATCTCACAGGAAACTCAGAAATGGTCAAGATGGACCTTTCCCTGCAGTGCCTCTGTACCAAGCGATGCCCATACTGAATTTGTACGATCACAAACCAGTATGCACAGTTTTGAGTGCTGTGTAGCTCCTAAAGGAGAATTATCAACTTCAGATTTAGCAAGACCTAGGGAAGAATTATGTCATTAGTAACACCACGACTTGTGGCTAAAATAGGAGCTGGAAGTCGTTTTTCCTCATCCTTGTTTTTTTCACAGCCTAAGGACACCTTGCAGTAACAGCAAGGGTGAAAAGCCAGAGGTCAGCTAAGGGACTAAGCCTGTCTATCAAAATAAAAACCAATCTTTATTAATATAGAAATATCTACTTTTTTAGCCCTCTTGGTAAACCTAATTTTTAACTCAGACTGAAAGCCACGTGTTGGAAATGTCCTTGGAAAGGAGATAACAGCAGCCACATGTGTGCTCTAGGGGGGCGGGGATGCACATCCGCTGGTCTGCCTCGAGAATGTTGATTTACTTGCTTGAAAGACAAAATCTCGACAGTGAGAAAGTAGGAAAGCAGAACTTCTTTTGGGGAAGTTTAGGTACTTTATTCAAATGCAAATTGTAAAGCTGAGGCTAGTCTCTGGCCTCCTGTCGGGAGCTGGCTCAGAGAATAGCTTTTTTTGGAGCCTGAGTCCTCAAGCCGACTTTTAAGCAAAAGAGGAATTTTAGTCCTCAAGGTGATACTTTAGAAGATTTAGAATCTGTGTTCATCTAACAAATTAATTTATCTGGCAGCCACTGCGCTCTATCTTCATCTCGTGAAAAAACACAAACTGAGTCCCTACCCCAAATTAGAACTGGATCTGGACCCTTCTATTCGTTAGTCAGGGGTCCTTCTATTTTACCAATGTATTAAGTGACCAATTGCTCTTTAATAGCTTTTTTTACTAGCTGTAAGGCCAGCAATCCTTTTGAGGTTAGGGATCTAGGGAAAGTGGGGGATGTGCTCTGAATTAACTTTGCTAGGTAATTTAGAATATAGGAATCTCTAACATTGGACTGAATATTAGACCAGTCTGAGATTGAGTTAGAATGGCTGGTCACACTGAAGAAAAGAGAAAAATCATTATGACTCTATTAAATGACTAATTTTATTAAGTCTGAATATACAGTCTCTGATGTATTATTGCCATAAAGTTAAAAAGGCTAGAAGCTAGTCTAAACTGGAAAAATGACAAGTAAGGATGGATCTAAAACATGAATTTAATTTAGTTTTTTAGTCAATTTAATCAGGACATGAGTCAACTTACCTACCAGCTCGTCACACGAATTAATATGTTTTGTAGCGTTCTGTGGAGAAAACCTGTTTTTCCCTTTTCTAATAAGGTAGCTGTTTTAGGATTAATCTATAAGCCAATAAGTAGATCCCTTTAAGATACTATAAAGCATTTATTAAACTCTTTGACATTAAAATATTAGATTTTGAAAATAAAGGTAAGACTTCAATAGTGGGCATGGGAATGCACTAAATAGTATGCACGGGGATAAAATTTCTCTCTTTTTTGTCTTTTAAGAAGTTAAAGTTTTAAAATTTTACAATACCTAAACTTTTGAATTAATAACTAGTTGACAAAATATTTTAAATACTTGGCTGTAAAGGGCAGTGACTAATTGCACTTTCAATCAATTTTTTTAAGGAGCGGTTGTAACTAGAAGGCTTGCAAAGTTATTAAGAGTCACATGAGCATAATTTATTTATTAACTAGAAATATGCATAAGCAATTGTAAATTTGAGAATAGTATTTGAGGGATGAACAATTTAAGCAATTGCGAGCTCAGAGATATGGCATTGACTATTAATATACGAATTAAGGTTTGATTGTTCAGCATTTTAAAACACATCTACAGCACACAACTAGATCATCTGTGCTGGAACAGGGGAAACTGTGTCTTAAGACTCCGCCCCACAGAAGTTAGTTGGGCCCACATGGGCCAACGATTGGCTGGGAGGATGAGAAAAATGACTTTACAATAATGTTTTCTTTTTGGCTAAAGAATTGTTTTGGGCACAACCAATTTTTAATTACCAATTAACAACAATTATAAAAGCTTTATTTTTTTGTAGAAACTTTTGTAGTAAACTAAAACCCTAAGTAATAAAAGGATATTGTCTCTGAATTTTTTGGGTGAGAGCAAGAATTTAAGGTAAACTTTAAGAAGCATTAGTTAATAAAATACTTTTCACTTAGGAAACAATATACACTGAAAGATTAAAACTCTTGGCTTCTTGTATAGAAGCAGAAACAATAAAAATTTTTCTTACATAATGTAAAGTTACATTAGCCATACCTAGAGGCAAAATTTTCTAGTGATTACAGTTCACTAGAAGCAAAACTCTTTGAATTTAAGCATTATTTTAAACATCTGAATAGATCTGTAACACTGTTAAAAAGAATTTCTCTTGAACACAGGGAAAAATCTTTTTCAGGCACTGTTTGCAAAACAAAAGAAAGGCCACAAGCCGCTCTGGGGCTGCCCAGAGCCATGTATTGACTCAAACGTAAAATACTTTTTAATCTGAGCATCTTGGCCCTCCTGTAATAAGGACCGATTCTAGAGAAACAATATTTAACTGTCTACGCCTCTAAATTTTGATACTCTTTTTTTTTTTTTAATTTTTTAAGATTTATTTATTTATTATATGTAAGTACACTGTAGCTGTCTTCAGACACTCCAGAAGAGGGAGTCAGATCTCGTTACGGATGGTTGTGAGCCACCATGTGGTTGCTGGGATTTGAACTCTGGACCTTCGGAAGAGCAGTCGGGTGCTCTTACCCACTGAGCCATCTCACCAGTCCCCTTGATACTCTTTTTTAAGATGACTTACAGTTAAAACGTTCTTCACAACTTTAGTGTTGTGAAAAAATTGTCTGTACTACAGTTTCCTGCCAGGCAGCAACTATAACCAAACTGTTTGTCTAATCTATTTACAGAGACAAACATAACTAGATAACTTGTCACAGTTTTGTATGAAGTGAGCTGTATGAGCGCTCTCATAAGATGATTACTCTTGTAATTATCTTAATTACAGTATACAGGTGAATTAAAGATCTTAAATTTGAAATCAAACTGTAAGCTGCAGTCAATGGAACAATAGCAGTTTTAACCATAATTTTAAAGTTTTTTGTGCAAGGTTAGGATAATACCTATAACCTTGGGAAAGCAAAACCCAAGTTTAAAACAATTTATTATCTTTAAAATCAATATTAGAAGCATTACTATCATATTACGAAGTTTGGATGTCAATTAATACCTATGAATACCTATTAAAGCAAGCTTTAATGCTTTAATAAAAAGACATTGCTTTAAATCTTATCTTAAATTTTACTATTTAGGATACGAACTATATTAATTATTACCTAAACTAGAAATATCTTTAGAGACCCAGCCTCTTGGCCTGCTTTATGCCCCGTGTCGGAAGGACTCTAAACTTGAGTTATCAAATTTAACAGTAACCATCTGTAGCAATGTAACAATTATTAATCTTAACCAACAACTTATGAGCTGATTGTGAAAACACTCAGAGCACATTACCAATAAAAAAGAACCAAATGAAGCAGTTACATTTAGACCAATCAGAGAATATTAATTTTTGTAGCTACAATCATAAAATAAAAAACTCTTTACCATTGTCAAACACATTAATCATGAACCATTTATTAGCTTTTTTACTCTGAAACTAAGAGGCTGTGCACTCGTCCTTATTTCCTAAAACGAACAGTTTTTCCAGCAGGGGCCCTCCCGCCATGTGTCTGATTCCTGGATGAAACACGTGGCAGCTCTTGGCTTTGCAGATAAAGTTTTTTATACCATCTTTATTATCCAACACAAAACATAGAACATTCATTCATACAGACTGGACAGGAACATACATGAATTGAACACGAGAACAGATTGGTGCACCGGACATTAGACAAGACACAAAAGGGAACAGAGTACTCCTGCTATAAGGCCCAGAGAGAAATTTCTCTCTGCTTTTTGGGACATTTTTCTCCCTTATGATGTATTTTTTATTAACTGGGGCAATCCGCCTATTCCTTTTAATAAACCCTTTCTTTTTTCACACCTCATGTAGCTTCGGAGAGCTACGGCCTACCGCCTGATACCCAGCTCCTCACTGCTGAACCTAAGTGAACCAGCGCTCGGGTTTAACGCTGTCTTAGCTTAGCCCATACCTTCTCCGGTATGAATTTCCTTTATCCTTTATTTTATGGAGCTCCGAACCAGCAGCGTCTCTTCCAAAAATCCTTTGCCGTTTCTCAGCCCCACGTTGGGCGCCAATTGTTGTGTCTGGCCAGCAGACCACAACCTGGGTTTTAGCCTGGAAAGGCATTTTGGAAACCTGGAAGAGAAGAGGGGCTAGGTGGCGAGAGAAAAGAATGTAGCCAAGACAGTTACTCTGATCAAGGCTCAAATTTTATTGTTGCGACACTAGTTATGAAGGAAAGGGGAGGGGACCCGATTCCCGCCGAATAATCTCTGGTCCAGTAGAAAGGTGCACGTGTGTGGCTCCACAGGTTCCAGCAGTGGGCGTGGCAGAACGAATGAGCAGAAAGCTCCACCCCTGAGCAAGCAGGTTTCAGGCTGGGGGAGGGGAGACTACAGTACACAATATGTTATTATTTAATACTATGTTGCTACTTACCTCAACATGATGCTTTGATTGCTATGAAACAAAATCCCAACAGAAACTGACTCTTTAAAACAGAGGGAAATATCCATGTGTGTGTGTGTAGCTGAGAAGTATACTTATTCCATAGAAAGTAGGTTTCATTCCTGGAGCAACCAGACTATTTCTCAGAGATACTATTCACCTCTCTAGGTCTGAATAGCAACTTTTGCTCAGGTTAACTGTCTATTTAGAAGTCACTTGGCTACAGCTGCACAGCACAAAGTTTTTATATTTATGAACAAAGTCCACAGAGAGATGTGTTTCTATTACTTGGAAACCCTGAAATGGCCTCATTACTCCTTCATCCCATTGAGGTCACATGACTGTCCTGAATGAACCGTTCCCTGTTCTGTGTAGGATGCACTACCACAAAGAGGGTGAGTGGAGGAGCCAGATAGTCTCAGGAACACTGGGATGGGGGTGGCTGATGCCAGGCCGCTCCAGCGCACACATCAGACTGAGTAGAAACCAGGCCAAGTCAATGTGCTCCTGCCTGGGTGAAGCAGGAGAGACTAAAGCAGGAGAGACCATACTAAAGCAAGGCACACTCAGCTGCCTGATGAGAATAATGATGTGTGACTAATACTGAGGACAAACTGCTGTTAAACTTCAGGAATCTTCAGTATCCCTGTCTTAGGGTTTTATTGCGATGAAAAGACACCATGGCCACAGCAAGTCCCTTAAAGGAAAGCATTTAGTTGGACTAGCATACAGTTCAGAGGTTCAGGCCATTCTTGTTGGCAGCGCGCAGGCAGACATTGCTGGAGAAGGAGCTGAGAGTTCCACATCTGGATCAGTGGGCTACAGGAAGAGACAGTGAGGCAATGGGCCTGGCTTCAGCATCTGAGACCGCAAAGCCCGCTCCAGTGACACAATTTCTCTTCCTAATTGTCACTCTTCCTAATTGTGTCCTATCTTATGAGCCTGTGGGGGCCATTTACATTCAAATCACCACAGCCCCCTCATGGCTGTCATCAATATAATACATACACTGTAGAGTCAACATTCAGGCTGAAAAAAATAAGATAACTAATAGCTTAGTGTTAGCAAGACTTAGCAATTCCATAGTAGAAATTAAGTCAACTTCATTTAATTTATATAAAGGCCACAGTAGACATGATAAAGTTTGTTAACACATGCTAGACCTCACACAGGGAGTACTGTCGATACTTAAAGAACACTGTGGAAACAGTTTTAAAATTATAGGACTCAAGAGTTCATTCGGTCTGTGGGCTTGAAAGACGGCTCAGTAGTCAAGAGCGTATACTGCACTTACAGTGGATGTTACTTCAATTCCAAAGGCCATATTGGGCACCGACAACTAAATCCAGAGGATCTGAAAGCCTCTTCTGGTCCATTGGACCCCAGACTCGAATGCATGTACTTACACATTGACTCTTAGATATAACTAAAAATAATGTAAATGATTTTTCATTCTGCAGGGGTTTTTTGTGTTTGTTTGTTTGTGGTTTTTCCAGACAGGGTTTTGCTGTATATCCCTGGTTGTCCTGGAACTCACTCTGTAGACCAGGCTGGCCTCGAACTCAGAAACTCCCCTGCCTCTGCCTCCCAAGTGCTGGGATTAAAGGCATGCGCCAGCACTGCCTGGCTCATTCTGCAGTTTTAAAGATTGAAATATTCACATCTTAGATGTCATTTGAGTTCATTTGTTCATCGATGCTTAAGCATACTATTTTGATTAATGTCATAGCATGGAAACTCATCGATAGCTTATGTAACAGGCATGACATTTGCAAATCTTCATGGAACCATATGCACTTCAATATACATGGAAGAAAAGATTTAGGGTACTGACCATACCTACTGGTATTTGTTCCATAGTAATTTCCTGCTTTTCTGCTTGTCTTTGACAGTACAATCTTTTTGAACCAGAGATTCAGTTTGATTTCCCCAAAGATTCAGAGCTGGTGACCTTTGACACCCCGTTTGGGAAGTTTGGCATCTTCACTTGCTTTGACATTTTCTCTTATGACCCAGCTGTGGTGGTTGTGAAGGACACCCAGGTCGACAGTGTTCTCTTACCCACGGCGTGGTACAACACCCTGCCCCTGCTTTCAGCAGTTCCATTCCATTCGGTGTGGGCCAGAGCCATGGGGGTCAACGTGCTTGCTGCAAACACCCACAACACCAGCATGCATATGACAGGTAACTGGCCAGCCATCCTTCAGGTGGCAAGGACTCTTTTGGGAAAGACCTCCCCACTGATTATCAAGCCAAACTTTTCCTTAGTGGCTCTATGACTAACTCCACTCTCATAAAATTAATAACACTATGGGTTTCTGCTTTGGGTTAATTTATTTACTTATGGGTTTACTTTCTGAGGACAGGCAATTGATTGCTTTGTTTTCGAGACTAGATCTTGGCATATAGCCCAGAAAGGCCTCAAATTTATGATCCTTCTGCCTTAGCCTCCCAAGTGCTGCAATTACACCCATTCCCTGCCATGCCTGGCAAGTAGCATAGCTTCATGCTTAAAGAGCTTTATTATAGTAAGGAAAAGATGCAAATCTTATCTCTATGCTTCATGAGAAAAACTGAAGTTATAAAGAGGTCGGGGATCAGGTAATGGGAAAAAAAAAGTGGTGGCGACTGGGGAAGTGACTCAGCCATTAAAGGCTAGGTTCACAACCAAGGATACAAAGAAAAGAGGAAGAAGAAAGAGAAAGTCAAAGTCAATGCTAGGAACATTCCAGCCAACATCTATTTGTAGTATTGAAATTAAATCTTTTAGTGTGATGGCAGAATTACTAAGCTTAATTGGTTTTAGAGTTTACTCTTGTGGTATCCACTGTAAGGGTAACACTTCTCTCATGGCTGGTTTTTGATATGGCAAATGAATTTTAAACTCAAATATATCAATTAGATCATTGGAGAGCAGAAATTATTCTTCATATTTGGGAGAATTTTTGATTTTCTTGTTTAATTGGCTTAAAAGGGGAATTATTTAAACAAAACCTTCAAATGATCATTTCAGTACCTTATGCAGAAAGCAAAGTTAAACTGAATTAACATCTTTTAAAAAGTCACTGTGCTTTAATAACATTATGTCTAACTATATTTAATTTCCCATGAGAATGTTCTCTTTTGTCACCATAAAAAGTTTGGAAGCAACATTTGCGATCCGTTATCCCTCTTGGCCACAGGGAGTGGAATCTACAGCCCGGAAGCTGTCCGAGTGTACCACTATGACATGGAGACAGAGAGTGGCCAACTGCTGCTTTCAGAGCTGAGGTCTCGGCCTCGCCAGCACGCCACCCCTGCAGAGGTTAACTGGAGCGCTTATGCCAGGACTGTGAAGCCGTTCTCATCGGGGCAGGCAGACTTCCCAGGAAAGATTTATTTTGACGAATTTAGCTTCACCAAGCTTACAGGAAGTGCTGGCAATTACACAGTTTGCCAAAAGGACCTGTGCTGTCACCTGACTTACAAGATGTCTGAGAGCCGAATGGACGAGGTGTATGTTCTGGGTGCCTTTGATGGACTCCATACAGTGGAAGGCCAGTATTACCTACAGGTAGAATGCTTGGATACCTTATAGCTATGTTTTCTTCTAAGTCACTGCTCTTTATAGCTGTGAAGAAAGACCAAGACTAAAAGTAATTTAGGGATGGAAGGGTTTACAATTCATCACCAAGGGAAGTCCGGGCAGGAACTGAAGCCAAGCACTGACAGAGCCCATGGAGCAATGTTGCTTACTGCCTTGTTCCTCATGGCTTAGTCTGTTTCTTTTATACATCCTGAGACCACTGCCCAAGGGTGGCACCACCCATCGTGGGCTGAGCCCTTCCACATAAATAATTATTAATCAAGAAAATGCTCCCACAGACTTGCCTACAATCTGATGGAATTCCTCAATTGAGGTTCCACCTCCAGATGACCCTAGCTGGGTCAAATTGACAAATAAAATATAAAATAATCAGCACGGGTATCCTAGCTTTTCGTTAAACGTTGAATTAAATTCAGCTAATTGGTATAATGTTGCATTTATCATGGATTCGTTTGCGGCCCCAGAACATTTAACTTGTTTCATTTTAGCCAGAACAAATTCTTTTTCTTGGCTACAAGGTGAAAAGCATGAAGCAGATTGACAAGGTTCTCTGCAGGCAAGTTCAAGTTAACTCACTGCAACTTCGATGCATCCTCTCGTGACTTTGGAGACCTGTTTTGAGGGCTTCTCTGCTGGGGGCTAGACTAATTTGTGACCCAGTATAGCACATGGATGCATGAGTGAATTTAAAGAAATTTAACTAAAGCAAACGCCTTACAAAACAATCTAAATCAGAAGTATGCAGAAGGCTGACCTTTAAAATTCTGTTGACTTTTCCTTCATTAAAAGTGTAATAATTGCCAGGTGTCGGTGGCACGTGCCTTTAATCTCAATGCTTAGGAGGCAAAGGCAGGTAGGTCTCTGAGACTGAGGCCAACCAGGTCTACAGAGTGAGTTTCCATGACAGAGAAACCCTGTCTCAAAAATAAACAAACAACAAAAAAGTGTAATAATCTTGCCCCATTAAATCTGACTTAGTATTTAACAAGTTGCGACTACTTAAATGGAAACTGTCCTTTGAAACTGAACTATGACTACTTTTTGCCCTCTCCTTTTACATAGATATGTACATTGCTGAAGTGTCAAACCACCAACTCGAGAACTTGTGGGGAACCCGTGGGGTCAGCTTTTACAAAGTTTGAAGAATTCTCTCTCAGTGGCACCTTTCGGACAAAATATGTTTTCCCACAGATCGTGCTAAGTGGGAGTCAACTTGCCCTGGAAAGATATTATGAAGTAAGAGGCCTTCAAGGGGATACATTTCTTTTGAATACATGAAGTAGACCAGCGTAATAAGGATATGGTCTTTGAAATAAAGGGCTGGGCGATGGTGGCTTATGCCTTTATTCCAAGGTTTGGGAGGCAGAGGCAGGTAGATCTCTATGAGTTCAAGGTCAGCCTGGTCTACAGAGTTCTAGGACAGCCAGCTCTACATGGGAAAATCCTGTCTTAAACAAACAAAATGTAAAACAAAACAACAAAACCCACCCCAAAGCAAACCAACCAAACACACAACAAACAAACAAAAAAGAAGAAGGAAGGAAGAAAGAAAGAAGAAAGGGAATAGTTATTGCCTAGTCTATGGTAGATGGGTCACAGGTCACATTAACCCTGAAACAGAACCAGCTGTAAATGCAGATTTACCCTGTGAGAGACAAATCTGGGTGCGTTGTTCTCCAAATTGTGAAGCCTTGGGGGAGTTAACCTTTTGTATAATGGAGAACCTCAAGTTAAACAGTCCATCACACAGTGTAGCTCTCTGGGCCTAGGAGAGCAACCTGTAATCTAAGCTACATAGACGACCGAGGTCAGATGGCTCAAGGCCTGCACAGGCTACAAAGTGAGTCTGAGGTCAGTGGAAACTAACAAGTTGGTGAGACTTAGTCTCAAAATGAAACTATAAGTATTTAATCCCAGCACTTTGAAGGCAGAGGCAGGTGGATCTCTGTGAGTTTGTGACCAGCCTGGTCTACATAGCAAGTTCCAGGACAGTCAGGACTATCCTGAGAGTCTTATCTCAAAAACAAACAAACAAACAAACAAACAAACAAATAAAACACACACACACATGTTATTAGACGCGTTCTCACGCCCGGCCAGGAAGAACACAGCAAACCAAAATCTTCTGCGGCAAAACTTTATTGCTTACATCTTCAGGAGCAAGAGTGTAAAAAGCAAAAGAGCGAGAAAACGAAACCCCGTCCCTATTAAGGAGAATTATCCTTCGCCTAGGACGTGTCACTCCCTGATTGGCTGCAGCCCATCGGCCGAGTTGACGTCACGGGGAAGGCAGAGCACATGGAGTGGAGAACCACCCTCGGCACATGCGCAGATTATTTGTTTACCACTTAGAACACAGCTGTCAGCGCCATCTTGTAACGGCGAATGTGGGGGCGGCTCCCAACACACACACACACACACACACACACACACACACACACACACTGAAAGAATGGTTCAGCAGTCAAGAGCACTTCCTAGTCTTGCAAAGGACCCAGATGTGGGTCCCAGCATGCACATCCATGACAGGCATTACAGCTGTGCCTGTAACTCCTGCTCTAGGGAAGCTGATGCCCTCTTCTGGCTTCCTCAGATGCTGTATGCACATGGTGCAAATGCAAATATGCAGACAACCATTCATATACATAAAATAAAAATTAATCTGAAAAGATGGTTCAAAGCACTTGTTGCTTTTGTCGAGAAGCGGGGTTTGATTCTTAATTCCTTCATGGTGGCTCATGCCGATCTTTAACTCCAATTCTAGTGAAGCCGTGCTCAACATCCTCTTCTGACCTCCACAGGCAACAAGCATGTGTGTGGTGAACAGACATACATACAGACTGGTCAAATATTCATACACATAAGACCAATAAATAAATCTAAAAGGTAAACACACATTTTAAGGAGTTAGGAATCTATAGGTCATGATAGAGACTTTGTCTAGCATGCACAGGACCTTGAGGTAAGTGCTCAGGACGGTGGAGAACGCTGCTTACACAGGCAGCTCACTCCATGGGAGAGCTGAGAAGCTGCTCTAATGCTAGCAATAGTTGTGCAGTGGCTCATGACCTTAAAGGATACATTTCCATTTACACTTGTACATTATTTAACTACCCTTAAAAGAGATTACTTGCTACATTTTTACCCCATCCCTCTATAATTAGATGAAGGTCAAAAAGCTAAGTGTTCTGCCATCAAATCATGTATACTATAGATATACCACTCACTCCTGCTTTTGGCAGGATGTTTCTTTTTCTTTTTTATCTTTTTTTTTCTTTTGAGACAGGGTTTCTCTGTGTATCCCTGGCTGCCCTGGAACTCATTCTGTAGACCAGGCTGGCCTCAAACTCAGAAATCCCCCTCCCTCTGCCTCCCAAGTGCTAGGATTAAAGGCGTGTGCCACCACTGCCCAACTTGGCAGGATATTTCTGAAGGAGGTACCTCTGGAAACTGAGCTTTGCATTGATGTCAACCCTTTGTCATCTGTCTTTCATCAGGTCTCAAGAGATGGACGTCTGAGGAGTCGAGGTGGAGCCCCTTTGCCTATCTTAGTGATGGCCCTGTATGGAAGAGTGTTTGAGAGAGACCCTCCGCGCTTAGGGCAGGGACCTGGGAAGCTGCAGTGATCCCTTCATTGGGGACCCCACCCGCCTGCCCTGACACAAGGGGCGGGGTCTGCACAGGATTAGCCTGGCAGAGAGCGGGGCTCTAAGAGCAAGAACAAGGAGCTGCAGGGTTCCATTAGGAGATACGATGTAAGCTGCTGAAAAGGCAAAGCAAGTGAGAGGAAACAATAAAGTAAAAAAGCAATTGCGGTGCTATGGCCTGCATATGGTTTGTTACCCCCAAAATTCATGATCAAATTTAATTTTCGCCGTGAAGGACTAAGAGAGTGGGACATATAACAGGCCCCCAGACTACAGTAGGTACTCAAAACTTAACACAATTGACTCGATGATGGAAGGACCGTTTAGGCTGTAAAACGCAGCACATAGACACTTGGCAAAATTAAAACAAAGGTCTAATCCATCAAAGCCCATACAGCCCTGGGAAGGTCTCCGAAGGCACTGCTTTGCTTTTGACCTCCTGTAGTTCGGCTTTTGCTTAACTCTTCTTGTTAACAGAATGTTTTGTTTGTTTGTTTGTTCTTTGCCTTTTTGTTCATTTTTGTTTTTTGTTTTCTTGTTTTTGTACTTAAAAAACTTGTTCTGAGAAAGACTCAGGGCTATACTAGGATCCCGAACACCCAGTGTAGTTGCCAAACAGGTAATAAAGACTTACTGTTGGCTTAAACCCATGTCTGAGCCATCTTCTCTAGTGGATACCCTAACAACAGGACACTTAATTCAACCACGGTTTTTAGAAGTGATTCTTTCAATAATCAGGGTGGAGACCCATAGTTGAATACTGTGGTTTTGTAGGTGTATTTGTGGTGGGCCAACAATGGGGGCGGGGCCTGACACAAGAGGCAGGGTCTAGCACATAGCTCCATTTCCTACCATGTGACGTCTAACACTACTCAGAGACTCTGTTAAGAAAAGAGTATTACCAGATGTGTGTGTTATAGAGTTTGTGACCCCTGAGAAAAGACCATAGACTTAGTCCCATTATACTTAGAAAGATTTATTGATTAGCTGCTACCTGGAAGGATGAACAATCTCTGAGCCAAATATGAGATCACCTTGAAAGAGGGGTTTGGGAAAGGCCTTTAAAAATTTATTTTTTGAGGATGTGGAGAAAGAAGAACACTCCTTCATTGCTGGTGGGATTGCAAGCTGATATAACCACTCTGGAAATCTGTCTGACGATTCCTCACAAAAATTGGGCATAGTACTACTTGAGGACCCAGCTATACCACTCCTGGGCAGATACCCAGAAGATGCTCCAACATGTAATAAGGACACATACTCCACTATGTTCATAACTACCTTATTTATAATAGCCAGAATCTGGAAAGAACCCGGATGTCCCTCAACAGAGGAATGGATACAGAAAATGTGATACATTTACACAATGGATTACTACTCAGCTATTAAAAACAATGACTTCATGAAATTCACAGGCAAATGGATGGAACTTGAAAATATCATCCTGAGTGAAGTAACTCAGTCACAAAAGAACACACATGATATGTACTCTCTGATAAGTGGATATTAGCCCAAAAGTTTGGAATACCCAAGATTTAATTCGCAGATCATATGAAGCCCAAGAAGGAAGACCAAAATGTGGATGCTTCAATCCTTCTTAAATAGGTGAACAAAATACTCATAGGAGGAAATATGGAATCAAAGTGTCTTATACGCGTTCTCACGCGCCCGGCCAGGAAAGAACACAACAAACCAAAATCTTCTGCGGCAAAACTTTATTGCTTACATCTTCAGGAGCCAGGAGCGCAAACCCCCAGCCCCAAAAGCGAAAGCCACCCCAATAACGAAACCGAAACCCCTTCCCTATTTAGGAGAGTTATATTTCGCCTAGGACGCATCACTCCCTGATTGGCTGCAGCCCATGGCCGAGCTGACGTTCACGGGAAAGGCAGAGTACAAGTAGTCGTAAAATACCCTTGGCACATGTGCAGATTATTTGTTTACCACTTAGAACACAGGATGTCAGCGCCATCTTGTGACGGCGAATGTGGGGGCGGCTCCCAACATCTCCCCCTTTTCTTTTAATAAGAGCAAATAGGCCACCCATATTAATGAGAGTGGAGATAGAGGTCAAATCCCCAGTGTGTAGGTAAAGGAGCCGTACACATAACCTCCTCCCAGGCTCATCACCCAGAGGGGTCCTGGTCTGGTCCCGTGTTGTTTTTCCTGGGGGAAGGACACTTGAACACTCAACCTTCTTGAAAGATGACATGTCTCCCTAGAATAGGCTCATTTTATGCCGCAGAGCCCTTCTATTGCAGTGCTTAGCCGTGCAACTCTCTCGGGCTGCTGAAGCACACTCACTCTATCCCGTGCAATGAGACTAGCCTCATGGGATATAAGAGCTGAGTGGCCAGCGACCTATTGCCTAAGCATAGATATATCAGGGGAAGCTCCATGTTCTAGTCCTGCAAGCGCCTGGGCAATAACCACCTTGTCTCTCCTAGTTTGGGCCTTAAGCTTACAGACCAATCAAAGAAGCAACACTAATCCACAGCAAAGTGTATCTCCAAATAATATCAATCCCACCCATTCTTTAAAGAAGGGAAATGCTGAGGAGATCCAATTGGGTAATCCTTTGGTCAGGGACAGGTCCAAGCGCGTGGAGTTGACCTGAAGTCTCAATTCCCGAAGGATCTGTTCAAATTCAGCCATCTAATTCTGTAACATATACTGAAAAAGACTTTTTGACAAATTAGCTGCCCTAGTAAATTTAACATACTGAATGGAAGTAACACACAATCCCGGAAACTTTTGTTTACACCCCAGCTGAGTTATTTGTCATAATACATCTAGTTGATTCTGGACAAGATCTATGAGTTGATTAACCAGCATGAGACCTCTCTGTATCTTGACATTAGCTGAGGCCTGTTTATCTATGACTGTAGTCACTGAGGCTGACAAAGTGTTAATGGTGTCAGTCATCTGGACCTGTCCAGACAGAGCCAATGCTGTCTGAATCAAGGCCAAACCCAGTTCCTAGTTAGTGGTAAAAAAGCAGGAGAATACTTGAGCATTATACATCACCGTCATTGGGAGTGGAAATGTCGACATTATCCCCCAACGCTGCTCTCTCTTTATTATTGACGCCCTGGACATCACCAAGACGAGGGACATCAGTATTCCCTTGGTCAGTCTGGATTTTTCGGGTGAGTCTTTCTGGTATCCAAAATGGGTTGTCTTCATTCTGTGGGAAAACACAGATAGCTCCCCTGGATCTTATCAAAATAGGATCCGGGCCATACCATTTATTATCAAGGACATTTTTCCATTTAACCATCTCATTGGGCCTATCTGGCTCTGAACAATGACGTTCAGCCGCAGTATGGCCATGAGCATCAATATTTAAAAAATTGAGTGTAAAGAGTGCCATAGACACAGACACTCTTGGTGCTCGGGGTAAAGTCTCCTCAAAAGTTCCCCTCTTCTGTTTTATAAGATAGGCTTTGAGGGTGCGATGCGCACGCTCAACAATACCCTGTCCTTGAGGGTTGTATGGAAGTCCAGTCAGGTGGGTCACGTCCATCTGACGGCAGAACTGCTGGAATTTTTGAGACGTATAAGCTGGTCCATTATCAGTCTTAAGGAGTTTGGGTTTCCCCCAAGCACTCCATGCCTCAAGACAATGTTGAATCACATGTGAGGCTTTTTCTCCGGTTAACGGAGAAGCAAACATGATGCCAGAACATGTGTCAATGGACACATGGAGATATTGAAGTTTTCCAAAGGAAGAAACATGTGTAACATCCATTTGCCAGACTTGTAGAGGTCGAATACCGCGTGGGTTAATTCCCACATGAGGAACTGGCAAGAACTCACAGCAGCTTTGACATTGAGTAACAATGTCACGGGCTTCTTTTCTTGTCAAGGAGAAACGACTGCGTAATGTTTCAGCCGTCACATGAAAATTGTTATGAAAATTTCTTGCAGCCTCTACCGGGGATGATAGGGCAGCAGCCACCACTTTAGTGGCCTTATCTGCCAAATCATTTCCCAGAGCCATGGGGCCAGGTAGGCCTGAATGGGCTCTAACATGAGTAATATAAACAGGAAATCTTCTAGATAACAAAACTAATTGTATCTGCTGAAAAATATTGGCAACTCTACTGGAAGGCTTAATCACTCCAGCCACTTCTAAAAGATTTACTGCATTAACCACATAACAGGAATCTGACACAATATTAAGGGGTTCTAAAAAGGTTTTTAAAACTTCTAAAACCACTAAACATTCTACCACTTGAGGTGAATTTTCATTATATTGTTTGGATACCACTTTACCATTAGCCACATAGGCACCTATGCCAGTTTTTGATCCATCAGTATATACCACAATCCCATTTTTAAGTGGGTTTCTTACTGTTATTTGTGGAAACACAACAGATTGATTTTGGGCAAACTGTAAAATTGGATGTTTTGGATAATGGTTATCTATTTGTCCTGAAAAGGAGGTAACTAAAACTGCCCAATCATTAGATGTGGCTGCCAAGGTTTGAACCTGTGCAGTGGTATAAGGTACAATTAAAAGATATGGACTTCACCCAAAGTGGGTGATTGCTGCTTTTAGGCCTCTAAGGGCAAGCTGTGCAATTGCATCAGGATACCAATCTATTATTTTAGCTGGGGATACGTTTGGATGGATCCACAACAATGGCCCATTCTGCCACAAAACTGCGGTTGGCAATTGTGCTGTCTTAAAGACACACAAACTGAAAGGTTGCGAATCCTCAATACGTTGTAATTGTGCATTCTGTAAGGCTTTTTCCACCTTTTGTAAGGCCTGGTTAGTAGCTAGAGTAAGAGTCCTAGGGGAGGAGATATGAGGATCTCCTTCTAAAATACCAAACAAAGGCCTTAACTCAGCGGAAGGAATCTTTAAAAAAGGTCTGAGCCAATTAATATCTCCCAACAGCTTTTGAAAATCATTTAAGGTATGGAGGTGATCTCTTCTTATCTCTACCTTTTGGGGCACAATCTTATCTGGGGACACCACAGAGCCCAAGAATTGTCCTGTATCAGAAATTTGGACTTTTTCTGTGGCTATCTGTAAACCCCACTGACTTAAAGTTTTAAGTAGAAAAGGATATGCCTTTTGTAGCATGGTAAGGTCTTTATGGCACAGGAGGATGTCATCCATGTAAAGGAGCAAAATTAAAGAGGGGAATTGTTCCCTCACTGGCAAAAGAGCTTCTTGTACATAAAGTTGACACATAGTAGGACTATTGGACATTCCCTGTGGTAAGACCTTCCATTGATACCTCTTATCAGGTTCCATGTGATTAATAGAGGGGATGGTAAAGGCAAATCTGGGCCTATCTCTTGGACACAAAGGTATAGAAAAGAAACAATCTTTAATATCTATAATAATTAAATTCCAGCCACGTGGTAAGGCGGAAAGTACAGGGAGACCCCTCTGTACTGGGCCAAATAAGTTCATTTGCTCATTAATGGCTCTGAGGTCATGGAGCAGTCTCCACTTTCCTGACTTTTTCTTAATTACAAAAATTGGAGTATTCCAAGGTGAGGTAGAGGGTTCAATATGGCCTAGTTTTAATTGTTCCTCTACCAGTTGAATCACAGCTTCCAGTTTTTCAGAGGATAGGGGCCATTGAGGAACCCACACTGGGTCCCCTGTTTTCCATGGTATGGGTCGTGCTGCCCCAATGGCCACTAAGGAAAACCCAGACCCTGTCTGTCTTGGTTTCCATTAGGTGAGATGGGCTCTATCCTTCCCTGTTCTTGATGTCCTAACCCTTTTCCTTCTTTATAACCCATCTTTGCCATGATATTTTTTGCTTTAGCTGAATACCCTCCCGATGGGGCGTTTTCATTGGACAAAATAAGGCCCAAATGCTGCATAATATCCCTTCCCCAGAGGTTAACCGGGAGTGGGAGCACATAAGGTATGAATTTCCCTTGCTGCCCTTCAGAGGATTCCCACGTCAAGGCAATGGAGCTTATAGTGGGACATGATTGATAACCTAGGCCCTGTAATGAATGAGATGACTCTGTGGTGGGCCATGCTTTGGGCCACCAATGTGTAGAAATTATACTTTTATCTGCTCCGGTATCAAGGATGCCTTCAAACTCTTTTCCGTTGATCTTAAGGCGGAGCTTAGGTCTATCATTCAAAGATACAACCAAATAGGCAGAATCATTTCCTGAGGAGCCCATTTTCTTTATCTCAGGTCCTGCAAATTTCTCCCTGGTATTATCAGGGAGGAGCAGCAGCTGAGCTATCCTATCTCCTTTACTAATAGAAAAAACGCCTTTAGGGCTTGAGCACAGGACCTGTATTTCAGGGGAATGTTGACAATCCATAACTCCAGGGTGGACTACTAAGCCCTGTAAGGTGAGTGAACCCCGGTCGAGAATAAGGCCCATGGTTCCCGGGGGCAAGGATGGTATAGGCTCCACTGGCACCGGCTGAATACTCATTTGAGGCATTAATAGGAAGTCGGAGGCGGCACGCAGGTCCACCCTTGTGGGTCTTCCTGGGTCGCCTCTCTGACTGCTTCCTGGGTCCTGACAAACTGGTTCCCATATCTTTGAGGGCCCTGGGACCGAGGGCCCGATGACCCGTTTTTTGGCACATAAGCTGATTGACTATCAGGTGGGGGAAGGATTCTGCCCTTTATATCCCTCACAGAGCGACACTGGTCGGCTCTATGATAACCCTTGCCACACTTAGAGCAAAGAGTGAGAGTCCCTCCCTGTTTATCTGGAGCTCTGCAATCTTTCTTAAAATGCCCAGGCTTTCCGCAGTTAAAACATGTCCTCTGATTATTTCTGCCCATGGAGCGGTTTTGGGATTGAAGGATGGCAGCCGCTAAACCTGCATTGCTGAGAGGTCCCCCAAGCTCTCGACAAACCCTGAGCCAGTCTTGTAAGCCTTTGTTCTTTCTTGGGGCTATGGCCGCTCGGCACTCCTTTGTGGCTTGCTCATAGATGAGCTGTTCTATCAGAGGCGCGGCTTGCTCTGACTCTCCAAAAATACGCTCTGCTGCCTCTGTCATTCTGGCCACAAAATCTGAGAAGGACTCCTGAGGTCCCTGGATTATCTTTGTTAACTGCCCAGTGGCTTCACCTGCTCGGGAGAGCGCCTTCCAGGCCCTAATAGCCGTGGAGGAAATTTGGGCATAAGCTCCCCAATGGTAGTTTGTCTGATCAGCAGAATAAGCTCCCTGACCCGTTAACAAGTCAAAAGTCCAATCTCTCTGCTCTGGAGTCAAAGCAGCTGCGTTTGTTCGGGCCTGCGCTTGTGCAGCTTCGTGCCAAAGAGCTCTCCATTCCATATATTTGCCCATACTAGGGAGAGCGGCTTTTACAATCGTTTGCCAGTCAGCAGGAGTTAGTGCCATGCCGGCGAGCCTGTCTAACTGCACCAAGGTAAAATTAGCATTGGTTCCGTATTTACGGACCGACTCGGCGAGTTCTTTAATCTGCACGTATTCTACCGGAGCGTGGACACGCCCACCCTCGGCTCCTTCAAAGACTGGAAATGCCTGTTGTATTTTCCTTTGTTCCTCTCTGGGAATGAATGAGTCTGCGCACTGCCTCTCTGCGCACTGTCTCTCTGCGCACTGCCTCTCTGCGCACTGCCTCTCTGCGCATTGCTGACGCACTATGCAGGGCGGGGGCTCCGCATAGGGCGGACCTTGAAACCGACTGCCCGGAGGTTGAACAGTACGCTGGCTTTCGCCAGCCGCTTTTGGCTTTTTTCTTGACCAATTAGCTGGCTGGTAATGGGCTGCTTCTTCCTCCCAGTCTGTTTCCTCAGAGGAGAATTCTTCATCTGCTTCAGAGCTACTAAGAGCTGGCTTCCTGAGCTCATCTAGTGACGAGTATCTCCTAGAGACCTCCGCTAATCGATCTTTTTTCTTTTCTTTTTTCTTTTCCTTCCTTCTAATCTCTCCCCAGGTATTCTTACCTGACCTAAACTTTTCCTCGGGTTCAAGACCCTTGGAAAGGCCTGTATACTTATTTTGTGTACCATATTTTCTCTTTGCTCCTACTCTCTCTCCCCGCTTTACTTCTGATAGATTGCCCTGAATTTCATCCAGAATTTTCAGCCCTATCTTAATCACCTGATAACATGTGAAAAGGAACAAAAGGGCTCCTAACACTAGAAAAAATTCAAGGCCAAACATACCTTGTAAAGCCATTTTCCACTTTACTTCTGATAGACTGTCTTGAATTTCCTTAGAAAGTTCAAGACCAGACTTACCTTGTAAAGCTGTACTCACTGGTACTCTGTTCCCCCAGCTGAAAAGTTCTGAATTCATGCAGTTGAATCCTTCTCAACAGTCTGCTTTACGGGAACCTTTATTACCGCGACCCGCAGTTCTGGTTCTGGAATGAGGGATCTTCCTTGCGCCGGTCCCGAGTTTTCTTGTATTTTTTCGTCCCGGATTTCAGCACCAATTCTTATTAGCGTTCTCACGCGCCCGGCCAGGAAAGAACACAACAAACCAAAATCTTCTGCGGCAAAACTTTATTGCTTACATCTTCAGGAGCCAGGAGCGCAAACCCCCAGCCCCAAAAGCGAAAGCCACCCCAATAACGAAACCGAAACCCCTTCCCTATTTAGGAGAGTTATATTTCGCCTAGGACGCATCACTCCCTGATTGGCTGCAGCCCATGGCCGAGCTGACGTTCACGGGAAAGGCAGAGTACAAGTAGTCGTAAAATACCCTTGGCACATGCGCAGATTATTTGTTTACCACTTAGAACACAGGATGTCAGCGCCATCTTGTGACGGCGAATGTGGGGGCGGCTCCCAACAAAAGTGTGGAGCAGAGACTGAAGGAAAGGCCACCCAGAGACTGCCCCACTTGGGGATCCATCCTATATACAGTCACCAAACCTGGGTGCTATTGTGGATGCTGGGAAGTGCTTGCTGACAGGAGCCTTATATGGCTGTCTCCTGAGAGGCTCTGCCAGAGCCTGACGAATACAGAGGATGATGCTAGAAGCCAACCATTGGACTGAGCACTGGGTGCCAGATGGAGGAGTTGGAGAAGGGACTGAAGGAGTTGCAAACCATGCAAACCATGGGGGTTTGTAGCCCCATGGAGGGTGCAACAGTGTCAACTGGTCAGCTGCCCCTCTCCCGCAGCCCCAGCTCCCGGGGTCTGTACCACCAACCAAAGAATACACATGGAGGGACCCATGGTTCTGGCCAAATATGTGGCAGAGGATGGCCTTGATGGTCATCAGTGGGAGGAGTGGCCCTTGAGCCTGAGGGTGTTCGATGCCCCAGTGTAGGGGAATGCCAGGGAAGGAAGACAGGAGTGGGTGGGGGAGCACCCTCATAGAAGCAGGGGGAGGGAGGATGGGATAGGGGGTTTCTGAAGGGGAGATCTGGAAAGGGAGAAAACATTTGAAATGTAAATAAAGAAAATATCCAATAAAAATAAATAAAAAATAAATTTTTATTTACTTTATAAATAAAAATAAATTTTTATTTACTCACTTTACATCCTGATTGCTGTTCCCTTTCTTAGTCACCCCTCCTCTTCTCCTCTGAGAGAGCAGAGGCCTCCCCAGGTATCGCCCCAATCCTGGCATATCAGATCTCTATATCCTCCCCCACTGAGATCAGTTAAGGCAGACCAGCTAGAAGAACATATCCCACGTATAGGCAACAGCTTTTGGGATAGACCCTGCTCCAGTTGTTGAGGGGACCTGCATGAAGAGCCAGCTGCACATCTGCTACATCCATTCAAGGGGCCCAGGTCTAGTCCATGTTTGTTTGTGGCTCAGTCTCTGAGAGATCCCCAGTGTCCAAGTTAGTTGACTCTGTTGGTCTTCCTGTGAAGTCCCTGTCCCCTTCAGGGCCCTCAGTCCTGGGGAAGGACTTTTAACAGGGAAAACCACAGGAAGACCTTCGATATCTACGCCAGCAAGCAAAAGCTGTTCTGTTCTGCTAAGTGGTTAGGCAACTCAAAACAATCTTTGGTTATATGCGTAAGCAAGTTACAGAAGCAAAAAAGCAGTTAGCCATATCATAACAAGTAGATGGTCATGGTTGTGCATTTGGGGTGGGCGTCACTGGATCAGGGTTATTGGGAACTTGTCTTCCAGGGACTGGAGTCACAGACAAACAGCTGGTGGGGACCAAGATGATGTCTAGCATAAAATGGAGCGTCTTTAGCCAGAATAGTATGCCCTTGTTTTCAAGCAAGCACCAGGAACCAAAGTCGATTTTTTTTTCTTTATACTGTACCCACTATACAATACTGTGCTGTGAGCAAATGAAGACAGGCTACTGTAGGGTAGGCATATACGTGGGATAGCATCAATTTGTTAGTTGGAACTGCATTCAGCTTTCATGAATGTGTTCAGGTTCATGTAAATATAGAATGTGGACTGTGTATTTAAGAAGAGGATTTCTTTTGCAGGAACTGCGCTGTTGTATACAAATAATGATTGCATCAGGTGAAGGTTAATTTCATGGTACCTTGACTAGACATGGATGTTCAGTAAGGTGGTTAATCATTTCTGAGTATGTGGCAGGGACATTTCTGAAAGATAGTAGCATTAAAATAGGTGGGTTTGGGGCTGGAGAGATGGATCAATGGTTAGGAACACTAGCTGTTCTTCCAAAGGACACAGGTTCAATTCCCAGAACCCACATGGCAGCTGACAACCGCTTGCAACTCGTGTTCCAGAGGATCCGACTCCCTTACACATGCAGGCAAAGCACCAATGTATATTGAAAAAAAAGAATTACTTTCTACAAATGTAGGCATTAATCCTGGGTGAGGAAGGGCTCAGAGAGGCAGACACAGAAAGCAGGGGGCCCAGACACTCATGGGGCAAGAGTGCAAAACTGGGAATAGCCATAAAAGCCTAAGAAAAGTACCCACACAAACCAGGAGTGTGATGGTTTTGCACCTGAGCCTGGCAGATGGACCTAACTGTCAGTTACTACGTTAGAGCCCAAGGACGCTGAAGTTCCAAGAGTGTGCATTACAACCACAGCTCTATGCCCCCTCCTGGTTGGTTAGTTCTCAGAAGGCCTTGAACATATGAAGATAGAACTCTGCCGGTTCTGACGGTAGTTCTTCCTACAGTTGCTTCCCACTCTCTTGGCACTCTTGGGAGACACCCCTAACTAAAACAATTATTCTGGGTTTGGGGCGTGGGTGTGGGGGAACCTCTGATTCGGGACAATCTTCTACACTATAGAATGCAAAACCAAATGTGGCCAGCAGAGGGCCCTAATATGCAAAGAAGTATTAGGCCAGTAGGTCTCAACCTGTGGGTCCCGACCCTTTTGGGGGTGTCTTATACCAGATATCCTGCACATCAGATATTTACATTACGGTTCATAGCAGTAGCAAAGTTATAGTTTTGAAGTAGCAATGAAAATAGTTTTATGGTTGGGGGTCACCACAGCATGAGGGTCACAGCAGTGGGAAGGTTGAGAACCACTGCCTTAGACATTTGCTCTGTAGCAGCATAAACCAAAGGAAAAACAAGAGTGAACGTATTCAGTGGAGCCTGCCTGCCTGCCTCTGTGCCAGTGACTGGCACTCAGCATCTTTCAAGGAGCCAGAAAGAACCTGGTGTGCATCATTCCTGCTCTCTACAAGGATTTGTACTGTATTGTGATTTTTAAGATGTTTTCTGTTTTTGTTACTTTTCTTCAAACAGTCATCTGGCTTTGTTAGTATGTTTTCCCATTATTGGACAGTATTTTTTTCTTTGCCTTAGTTTTAGCTTTTTTTTTTTTCTTGTTCTACACTTCTTATTACCTTGGTTTTATTTTATTGGTTTATTAAAAATGACTTTCATAGCCTGGCATGGTACTGTATGCCTTTGAACCTAGCACTAGAGATGCAGAGACATGTCAATCTCTATGAGTTAGAGGTTAGCCTGGTCTATATGGAAAGCTCCAGACCAGGCAAGGTTGTGTAGTGAAACCTTGTTTCAACAAACAAACTAAGAAGCACTTGTGATGGATTCTAGGCTGTTAAACTGACTACATCTGGAATCAACTAAACCCAAATGGCCAAGCACACCAGTGAAGGATTTTTTGTTTTCTCGATTAAGTCGTGTGAAGCAGGAAGACCCACTTTTATCTGTGTCCGTGAGCAGGAAAGAGACTCCTTTAATTCAGATCTCTTGAGGTGAGGTGAGATCTGTGGTCTGGGGCACATCTTCTGCAGCAGTCTACACAAAGGACACTGAAGAAGGAGGCTCGCTCTTTGCTTGCTTGCTTTGTCTCTCTGTTTCTTTCTGTCTCTGTCTCTGTCTCTTTGTCTGTCTCTCTCCACATACATATCTCACTGGCAAGCCCACCCCTTCACTGACGTTAGAGCCTACTTCTTCAGGATTCCAGCAGCTACAGAAGACCAGCAAAGACATCCATAATCATGTGCTGAACAACTACTGGATTCTTGAAACCTTCGTTGGTAGACAGCCATTGTTAAACAAGCTGAAACACAGCCTGTAAGCTATTCTAATAACCTCATATCTCTCTATATTTATGTAAAATATACATTTATTCTATAAGTTCTGTTCCTTTATGAAACTATGACTAATACAGAACTCATGTTTCTCATATTTATCTAATTTTGTTTTTGAACTTTTTCACAACTGGAAATCCATCTGCCTTTAGTTAGGGTTTCCATTGCTGTAAAGAGGCACCATTGCCAAGGCAACTCTTACAAAGGACAACATTTACTTGGGGCTGGCTTATTGGTTCTGAGGTTCAGTCCACTATCATCAAGGTGGGAAGCATGGCAGCATCCAGGCCGGCACGGCACTGGAGGAGCTGAGAGTCCTGCATCTTCACCCAAAGGAAGCCAGGAGCAGACTGTCTCCAGGCAGCTAGGCAGCTAGGAGGAGGGTCGGAAAGCCCAAGCATCCTAATAGTGCCACTCCCTGGGCTGAGCATTCAAAGCACCACAGTATTCTATTTTCCTTTTTATTGTTTCTTTTTTTTTTCCATTTTTTATTAGGTATTTAGCTCATTTACATTTCCAATGCTATACCAAAAGTCCCCCATACCCACCCACCCCCACTCCCCTGCCCACCCACTCCCCCTCTTTTTATTGTTTCTAATCATTTACCTCCACCCCATACCACACTTTTCCACTGCAACTCTTTCTCCTCTTATCTATTTAACCTTGTTTTCCCTCTTTGTGCACACATTCTTGTGTGTGTGTGTGTGTGAGTGTGCATGTGTGTGTATGGAGGTGTGTGTGTGTGTATGGAGGTGTGTGAGTGTGTGTGTGTATATAGGGTTATGTGCATGGTTCATGTGTGTGCATGTGTGTGTATGGAGGTGTGTGTGTGTGTGTGAGTGTAAGTGTGTGTGTGTGTGTGTAAATATGGAGAAGCCAGAGAACAACACTGGCAGTGCTGCTCTATCACTTTTCACATCATTTCCTTGGAGGCAGTCAGTTCCAGAGATCATTGTCTTCTTTTACAAGGATGGGGTTATATGAATGCATATGACCATCCTGTCGCAGGATTTTCCCTGTCCAATTACATTAGTGCAGAAGAGGTCTGTCATTGGACAGGGAAAGGGACACAGCACTAAGAGTTGCAGAGACAGGGAGCTTTCAGGGTAGGAGGAGAAGGAAGATGGCTGCGGACGGGAACATGCATGGCGTTTACCAGCCACATGCAGTTGTGGTATCGTAAGGTTAGATTTATTGGGATAAAGCTTTATCATTATCAATTAACTCTGAAATTATTGTATTTACATCTTATAAATTATGATATTATTGATACATAAATCTGTTTGGTTAATTAAGCTTTAAGAGTCCCGATTTTACCTGGTTACTGGGTATTGTGATATGTAACCGTGAGGTTGGCGGTTCCATTTAGTTACTGGGGTGTGGGATCATCGATGACATGGGTTTATGGCTGAGGAAGAACTAGTGGCTCCTGGGACAAGCAAGCCAGATGCTGCAGGTGCTAGCTGGCGAGAGTTGCTGGTGGCAGCAGGAGCGTGGGAGCGTGGTCCGGCCCGGCGGAGAGCTGGCAGGTTTGGGGCTGGCCTGGGCTACATGACACTTTGTTCCAAACGCAATAACAAAGAAGAACTGATAGGCTGAGTTAAGCAAGGGTCTACTTTCGGTAGATGCTATGTTTTGGGTATAAAATGCACCCCACCCCACCTTATGTGCTTTAACTCAGTTCTCAGCAGGCAGCAATGTTTTGGGTGGTTGTGGCACCATTAGGAGACAGGACATGGATAACTGGGTTCCATAATAGGACATTGGAAATGGGTGAGCCTTGAGGGTTACAGCCTTGGGGTACATTTCTAGCCTGAGCAATCTATGCTTTTTAGTCAGATGACATGTGAGCAAGTGGCCTCATGGGCCTGCCTCCTGACAGAAAACCTTATCTTCCCAGCTATGATAGCCTCTAAACAGGGAGCACAAGGAAAAGTGGCTAAAGAAACAGTAAATCACGTATCAGTAGCTGGCACCCAGTCTTTGGAAGGCAGAGGAGCCGAAAACAGGTTTTTCTGCCTGTGTGAGCTGGTGCTCAGGCCTTTATGTCTAGATTGAAGTCGACACCATGAACATTCAAGTTGTTAGGCCTTCAGACTATGTCTTTGTCCTTCATAGTCTCTAGCTGTTAGATAGTAGATCATGATCCTTCACAGTAGCCACAATTGTGTGGGCTACTATTTTATAAATAACTCCCCTTCTCTCTCTCTCTCTCTCTCTCTCTCTCTCTCTCTCTCTCTCTCTCTCTCTCTCTCTCTCTTTCTCTCTTTCTTCCATCCTTTTGACTTATTACTGCCTTAATTAGGGTTTCTATTGTGGTAAAGAGACACTGTGACCAAGGCAACTCTTACAAAGGACAATTAATTGAGGCTGCTTACAGTTCAGAGGTTCAGTCCATTATCACCATGGTGGGAAGCAAGGAGCTGAGAGTTCTACATCTTGATCCACAGGCAGCAGGAAGAGAGAGTGAACCACTGGGCCTGGCTTAAGCTTCTGAAACCTCAACATCTACCCCCTGAGATACACTTCCTCCAACAAGGCCACAATAATAATGCCACTCTCTGTGAGTCTGTGGGGGCCATTTTCATTTAAACCACCACAATTACTCTTCCTTCCTTCCCTCCCTCCCTCCCTTCCTCCTCTCATGAATCCTAATATACATAATTTATAAATATACAAGGTGAGTTTTGTATACACAAAGAGGCATTGACCTTAAAGAACAAGGGTATCAGGTAACTATGAATACTTTATGGTTAAGCAAGTTGTTCATAGCCTATAAGTTAGTAATAAAGAAACAAATTGTCCCTTTCAGAACCCTCTCTCTCTCTTTTTTTTTCTGAAGCTACTGTAGTCCAAATTTCCTGACTCCACTGAATCACAGCACTCAGGGATTTACTGTGGCTTGTGGTTGTTCAGAGCTTCCTGGCAGATACCTCACCTTTCCTCTAGTTACCTTTCGCTTGGTCCTGAGAGTCTATTTCCAGGTTGATCATTGATTAACTTAGGAAAGAGTTATTGGTTTTTTTGTTCAACTAAAAACAGATGACAGTTGAGGTTCACTGAATTCAGAGACACCTCTGATCCCTACAGAAAATGACAGAGAACTTTTAGACTTTCTTAAGTGTTTTTTTTTTCTTTTCATTCACTATCACTTACTTCAGTACCTAGAAGTCAGCAACCATTTGGGAAATAGAAAATGCTTTTTGGTATGTCAAGTCCCATTATTCTTCAGTTCTTTCTGCAGGAGCTATATGGTCCTCAGCTCTAAGCATAGCAGGAAACTAAGGCTTTGATTCCTTTTCAAATTCCTTTCTTGTGGATGCATGTGAGTTTCGTCTAGACTCCTTTGGGTCCTAGACAATTATCTGGAGTGAGTGCATCACAGTGATCTCAACTTCCTCAATATTGAGCAGCTTGTTACATACACAAAAATTGAAGACTACGTTAAACTCAGACCTTAGAATCATTTCTCAGCTGTTTTGTTTTGTTTTGTTTTGTTTTCGTATGGAAGTTTGAATAAAAATGACCTCCATATGGGCACAGAGCAGGTATAGCCTTATTGGAGGAGTTGTGGCCTTGATGGAGGAGGTGTGGCCTTGATGGAGGAGGTGTGGCCTTGATGGTGGAAGTAACTCCCTGGCTGTGGGCTTTGAGGTTTCAAAAGCCCAAGCCAGACCCAGTATCACTCTCTTCTTTCTGCCTGTGGAACCAGATGTCCAACTCTCAGCTACTTCTCCAGCACCATGTCTACCTGCATGACACCATGCTTTCTGCCTTGATGGTAATGGGCTAAGTAAATCTCTGAGCTGCAAGTTGGCCTCAACTAAATGTTTTCTTTTGTATGAGTTGCATGGTCACTTTGTCTCTTCACAGCAATAGAAACCCTAAGACAGTTGATTATTTTAGAAATAGTCTCACTACATAGGCCTAGATAGCTTAGAACTCACCATGGAGACCATCCCGGCCTTGGACTCATAGAAGCCAGCTTACCTCTGTCTCCCAAACACTGGGATTAAAAGTGTTCACCACCATGCCTCGCCTCATTTCTCAGCTCTTGCTCATCATGACAAAGCAACTGAAATCTTGAAACTACCTTGCCCCCACGACCAACACAGACACATATACCACAGTGAGGTTTATCTTGCACCACACCCTACCCCACTGCCAACATACACCACAGTTATGTTTACCTCTGCAACCCCACCCCACCCCCCTGCCAACACCAACACATGCAACACAGTTAGACTTTTCACTTTATTTATCATGACTTACAAATGAAGAGTTTTACCAGAAGTGATGGTTCATGTTTTTAATTTCAGCACTAGAAAGACAGTGGTGGTTGGATTTCTGTGAGTTCAAATCAGCCTGGTCTATCAGTGAGTTCCAGGGAAGCCAGAAGTACATAATGATGACCAGTTTCACCCCCTATACCTACCCCCCTGAGTCCAGCAAAACAAATAAAAAGAAAATTGTCAGGTGTCTTAGTCAGGGTTTCTATTCCTGCACAAACATCATGACCAAGAAGCAAGTTAGGGAGGAAAGGGTTTATTCAGCTTACACTTCCATACTGCTGTTCATCACCAAGGAAGTCAGGACTGGAACTCAAGCAGGTCAGAAAGCAGGAGCCAATGCAGAGGCCATGGAGGGATGTTCTTTACTGGCTTGCCTCCCCTGGCTTGCTCAGCCTGCTCTCTTATAGATCCCAAGACTACCAGCCCAGAGATGGTCCCACCCACAAGGGGCCTTTCCCCCTTGATCACTAATTGAGAAAATGCCTTACAGCTGGATCTCATGGAGGCATTTCCTCAACTGAAGCTCCTTTCTCTGTGATAACTCCAGCTGTGTCAAGTTGACACAAAACTAGCCAGTACAGTCAGGTCTAGTGGAAATTCCCCAAACTCTTATTTCTCCTAATTCCAAAGGCAGTCCACATATCCAGAAATGGGCTCAACCTAGACCATAGAGGACTTCTGGAGGTTAGATAAAAGCCAGCGTTTCCCCAGGGACTGTGAAGCTAGTTCCTCTCTACCAAACGGTCATTTTCCTTATCTCTGGCAGAAGGGACATATGGTGACCTTTGGTGCCTATTAGAATGTCAAACCTCATGCTGGTCTCTAGGCTCCCTCAGTATCTCAAATACTTGTTACTCATCTTAAACTCCATGTCATTTCTCACCTCCTCCCTTTCTCTAAACTCCCTCCAGCTCAGACGCTTCCTTGCCCCCAGCTACCCATCCTTCATATAACCCTGCTTTCTCTCTCTTTCTCTTCCTCTCCTATTGTGTTCTCTATCTCATGTTACTCTCCCCTTTCTCACAGATAGCCCTGGCTATATTCAGTCCTCCTCTTTCTCTCTCTGCTCTGGACTCTTCTGTTACCTTCCTCATATCTACAATAAAACCTTCCCCTTGGTGCTGGTTTGAATAGGAATGGCACCCATAGACTCATGTGTTTGAACGCATGGCCCATAGGGAGTGCCACTATTAGGAGGTCTGGCCTTAAATGTGTCACCGTGTGAGTGGGCTTTGAGGTACCATGTGATCAAGCTACACCCAGTGTGGCACACAGTGTCCTTCTGCTGCCCACAGATTAAGACGTAGAACTCCCAGCTCTCCAGCATCATGTCTACACATTGCCACACATCCATGTTTCTTGCCAAGATGATAAAGGAATAAACCTCTGCCAGCCCCAAATAAATGTCTTCCTTTATAAGAATTGCTGTGGTCATGCTATCTCTTTACAGTGATAAAACCGTAACTAAGACACCCTTAACTGTACCATGGAACACTCAATTCTCAGTTTATATGCAAATGGCGGGCTTTGAAAACTTCTGTTCACACAGTTGTGCCTCTCTCTCTTCCAGACTCTGTGAAGAACAAAACCTATGATATCATCTAATATTTCTGATATTGCAGAACATAACTTGCTAGCTAGAAGTTTTTATTTTTTTCCCTTGTGAGAGCTAATTCAAGATGCTAATTAAAAAATGATAGGGAATTATTGTTTGGGACTCAGGTTTTCTGTTCTGGGCTCCAGCGAAAGAAGACTAAAATCTTCCATTCCGAAGAGTCAACCCACCAAGGAGAAACTCCTCAGCTTATCCTACATATGCTTTGAAAGATCAGAATTATAGAGGTTACGCATCTTAAACTCCATGTCATTTCTCACCTCCTCACCACT
This sequence comes from Mus musculus, assembly GCF_000001635.26. NCBI lineage: Eukaryota > Metazoa > Chordata > Mammalia > Rodentia > Muridae > Mus > Mus musculus. Next base: position 23,888,331 of record NC_000076.6, read on the forward strand.
GCTAGGTGTCAAACCCAGGAAAAGCAGCTGAGGTGCCCATTAACCATCCTAATGGATGGAGGCCTTCAGGACCTCCCTGTATCCCTCAGTCCCCACCTGTTATAGTACACAGCTGGCATACCCCACCCTAAGCTACCCTAAGCTTCTCCAGCCTAGGCTCTGGGCCGCCTTCTTCCGTCTGTGCTTCCCTATGCAATCCAGCCATTTTTGTTACCTGGTCTTTTTTGTCTACTCTCTTAGTCAATATCTTGGTCCAGGCTGCCCTTTTGTTTGGCAGCTCCTCTTCCCTCTCCCCTCAGAAGGCACAGCTCAGTCTGGTCATGCTTAGTCTGGACTCTCCCAGATGATCCTCTGACTATGATCTGCCATGCATCTACAATAAACCCCTCCTCCACCACACCTAGGAGCAGTTATGTCCTTCCCTTTGTAATTTCTTTTTTTTTTTTTTTCATTCAACCCCAGAGACCCAGCAGGCCAGCTTCTCTTAACGCAGAAGTGACCTCTGCTTTCACCTGTTCTCCTAGGAGTCAACTGGAGCAATCCGATGTTAGTCAAGCTCTTTCTCCTCCACATGGTCGTGTGCCTGCCCACATCTTACAAGGAAAGGGACTCAGGAGGATTCCCTTTCTGCCCTGATCCAGCTTCCGCTGGCCTCTCTGTTTAGATGAACCGGATTCTGGCTAAGACAAGAGCGCTTTTGGACATGTTCCTTTCTTCTGAGAGCCTTTCTCTCTTAACCCTCATGCTTAAATCTATGTGAAAACATTTTTTTATTAAAGCCGGGCCTGCTGGCTCACACCTTTCATCCCAGCACTCAGGAGGCAGAGACAGGTGGATCTCTGTGAGTTCGAGGCCAGTCTGGTCTACAGAGGGAATTTCAGAGCAGCCAAAACTACACAGAGAAACAGAATCTCAGAAAAATAAAAAAACAAACAAACAACAAAAGCGAAAAGACATCTTTATGAGTCTTCTAGCCCCGACCTCCAATGTGTTTGTGCTCAGTCCACAGGAAGCTAAGTTTGTTTCATGAGATGAAGTTTTGACCAATTCTACAACTGAAAATACAATCAACAAAGATCTTTAAACCACATTGTCATTTTGTCCCATGACAAAAACATAATTCTTAGTGGCAACGTTGAAAATTATAAAGGTAGCCAGAGACGCAGCTAAATGGTAGAAGATTTATAGAATATGCACGAGACTCTGAGTTTGTTACACGGAACCATTACAGAGGCATAAATATATTCTTATATACAACTTTGTGGACTACAGTAAAGTTAATCAGAGAATCACTTTGAAGTTATGATTAACATCTATATGCATTTAGCAGAAACACAGAGGCCAATGTCTAATCTTTCATCACAAGCCTGTACACACCTGTCTGTACACAGTGCTCCAAGTTCAGAGTGCAAGTGGTCATGATAACCTACTTGGTTCTCCTTCTCAACTTCTTTTCCCTAGTGTGTGATGGTTCTGTCTGCTTACATGGTCAGGAATCGTCTCTGAGGTCCTTGTGGGACCTGCTACCTGGTGAATGTCAACACTGTTCTCTCAGCAAAGACCAGAGGAGTCTAAGTCTCTGTCTTTCCCTTCACCCCTTTCTTAAAATTAATTAATTTATATCAAACACTGCCCCCATCATCCCAAAAGAGATCCTCCATCTTCCTTCTCCATCTCCTCTGAGAGGGTAGGGATCCCCCGGGGCATTCCCCACTCTGATGCAGTAAGTTTCTGCCAGGGTAGGCATCTCTCTGTGTCTCTGTCTCTGTCTCTGTCTCTGTCTCTGTCTCTGTCTCTGTCTCTCTCTCTCTGTGGAGTTTTACCATGTCCTTTTCATGTACTTTAGATAATTCTCAAACTTATGAACATCGACTCTCTGCCAGGGCAGGCACCCCTCCCCCTTTGTAGGTGGAGTTTGACCATATACTTTAGATCATTCTCAAACTTTTTTTTTTAAAGATTTATTTATTTATTTATATGTAAGTACACTGTAGCTGTCTTCAGACACTCCAGAAGAGGGCGTCAGATCTCCTTACGGATGGTTGTGAGCCACCATGTGGTTGCTGGGATTTGAACTCCGGACCTTTAGAAGAGCAGTCCGGTGCTCTTGCCCACTGAGCCATCTCTCCAGCCCTCATTCTCAAACTTATGAACCTCCTGCTTGGATGCCTGGATGATTGTGTATGCCATCACTCCCAGACTAAAGTGATCTTGCCCCTTTTCTAGGGAGAGTTATGTCTATTTTGTCCTCAAAAAAAGTCATGTTCTCCATCCTTGCAAGTCAGTCTGGTGAAGTCTGAAGGTTGCTGGGAACATTTCTCAGCATTTAGAGCCTTTTGACTACAGATACCACCCCTGGGATGGCCTCTAAGAGCAGAGTGCCTATGTGTTGCTACACATAGCCTATCAGGCTGCAGAAGAACAGGTCCCAGGGGATATCACAGACATCAAAGATCTGAAGGCCCAGCAGAAGAGTTCAAAGGAAGCTACTGGTGCCTCTGGTATCCAGGTCGAGCTCATGCCATCCAAGAGCTGCAGCCTCTGAAGTCTTGCTCCTGTCTAGCTATGTTTAGTAAGTACTTCAGGAATGTTGGATGGATACGCTGGAGGCATGTAGGGCTGTGGCAAGTATTCTCTAGTCCTGTGGTGGGGCCTCAACCTTTCCCCAAGTCTCTCCTCAGTCTGCAGTGCTCTGTATGAGCCTCCAGTTTCCTTCTGTTGCTGAGGCAAAAAACAAGGCAGTGGAGGTGAGAGGCAGTAACCCCTTTGTCAAGTTTAGAGGAGCTGGGGTTGTTTCCCCTTTCCCACATGGATTAGGCTCTCAAGAAACACTATGTATCCCTGGCTGTCCTAGAATTTACTATGTATCCCAGGCTGGCCTGACTCAGAGATCAGCTTGCCTCTGCTCACAAGTGCTTTGATTAAAGGTTTGTGTTTGGTTTGGGACCCCAGGACAAGGAACTGAGGTGCATATTTTACATATCAGAGAGAACTTGGCCTACAGGTTCTCCCAGCATCCCTCAGTCCCTGCCTGACACACATTGGTCCTAACCCTGAACTTTCCAGTCCATGGGCTGGGCTGCCCTTCCCCAGAGGCTCTTCCCTATATAATCCGAACATTTCCTGCTCCTCCCTTCCTCCCTCCCTCCCTGCCCTTCTCTCTCTCTGTGCATGAACCCTTTCTCTCTTTCTTTTCCTTCTGCTTTTCCTCTTGCTTCCTCCCTGCCTCATTCTCCCCATGGTGACTTCCCTGAGCAAGGTCCAGCTTCCCAATAAACCTGCCTTTAATATATTCTATTCTGCCTTGAATTGGCTTATTTTACTGGTAGAGAAATAACCATACCAGGCCTTGAAATTTTGTGTGTGTGTGTGTGTGTGTTTTTTTTAATGGAGAATAAGAATGGAAGGTTCTGGGCCTTTTTGAAGATGAGTTCATTACACCCTCCCTTCTCAGCGCACTATAGCGGGAAGCTTTAGGGGATTTTAAAAATCTGTTTGAAACCTAGTAGGGCTGCTCTAGGTATAATTATCACTGACAAAGGGATGCGTCTCCTTAAGTCCCTGCAGAATTTTCACTCATGAGAAGGTCCACAGCATACTTTTTCCTGTTCACCAACCATGGGCAGTGTTGTTCCTGGAGGGCCAGCTCCAGCATCAGGCTCCGCTGTCTCCTTTACCTTTCTCTCCAGTTCAGAGGGTCACAGACTGTTCTAAAGGCATGTAGGGAGTTCTATCTTGTGGTGAGATCCTTGGTTGTTGGGAGCCATTAAGACAACACAATTGTCCTGATCTCTGAATTGGGCCTCTCCCCCCAAGAAGAAAAGGGGGTCAAAATCGGTTCACCAACACACCGATTCTGAGAACAACCACAGAATGTTCTAGCCCTAAGTCATCTCCGATGTCCTGACCACACCCTGATACCACCAAGTTCCTGCTTCCCCATGTAGCTGCCAAAAGAAAAAATTTCTATTGCCCCCCCCCCCACTGATAAGTACTTCTCCTTTTGCTTGTGCAATTCTATTGCCCCACCCCTCCCACTGATAAGTACCTGTACTTCCCCTTTTGTTTGTGCATTTAGGCCTTGGGCCTTGCCCAATACATTGGGACCTTGATGCTTCTCAGACTGTTTCCATGTCGTTATTCGCACAAGGTTCTCGTCTCTCTCTACCCCCCAATTTGGTTCTTAGGAGAAGGTCCCCTCAAGACCCTCGAATAACTGGACCTGCTGGACGGGTCACTTGGTAAACATCATACACTTTAGACGAGGAATTCAATGTAAGAGTCTTTGTAAAATATTTTGAGCCAGGTGTGGTGGTGCAAACCTTTGAACACAGTGCTTGGGAGGCAGAGGCAGGAATTTCAGGCCAGCCAAGGCGTGTTACATAGTGACACTGTGCCTCAAAAAAATATGCACATTAAAAAAAAAAAAAAACAAAAAAACCTTAGTGGGTCTAGGACTCATCCTGGTTTCAAATTTTGTCCCAGAGAACTCATTCCTAAACTGTTAGGTAGTGACTACTTATAATACTTGGGTGGTTCTCCATCTTCTGCCCTTTCTCTGGGTCTCTCAGGAGGAGTGACCGTGGCTACAACCATGTGTTGGCTGTTTTTCATCACTCTTGACAAAGTGTGTAGTCTCCTATCCACCAAGAAGGGGGCATGCTGCAAGAGGTCACCACTAAGTGAACTGGGACTTAACTGTGCCCAAAAGTCATTCAAGTGCTCACATGGAGATAGTTTAATAACTTCAAAATTGTAAAGCTAGTTACTCTTTACACTACTTAGACATGTTGAAATTCTAAAACACAGGTGTTGCAAGAAAAAAAAAATCCTGTGCTGAAATCCAGTTCATCAAGATGTGACCACGTGCTCTATTAAGCAATAGGATTCAGGATACCATCAGTTAAGAGGAGGTCATACTGGAGTGGACTGGGTACCACATCCACTGTGTGGTGACTTTGTGAAAAGAAGAAATCTAAACACACACATGCTCATCATTTGGAGACACAGGAGGAAGGCAGTCAGGTACATGCCAAAGAGAGAGAGACAGGAGCAGGTCCGCTCTTACAGCCTTGGCTGGAGGCTCACTTTGCTACCAGGATACAATATACCCATGTTCTTCACATTGCTCGCAGTACGACGTAGCCAGGTAGCAGGCCTGGGTACTTTACACAGGACCCCTTACCTGTTCCTCATCTGAGAGAGAAGCTCTTTTGTTTTCTTAGAATAATGTGAAGATGCAATGTTTTCTTTCTTTCTTCTTTGGTTTTGCAGACCGGATCTCACTATACAGCCCTGGCTGTCCAGAAACTCACTGTGTAGACCAGACTGGCCTTGAACTCACAGTTCAAGTGACAGCTGAGTGCTGGGATTAAAGGCCTGTGTCACTATACTCAGCTTCACAATGTTTTTTCACCTTTCCAAAACAAACAAAAATAAAACAAAACTTGAAGAGTTTTTATTTGAATTTAAAGAAAACCCCAGGGCAGGCAAGCTGTAAATGTCAGAAGGTGTGCAGAGGAGGAGGAGGGGACAAAGTTACAAAGCCTTGTTGTTTTGAGTTAGGCTTGGAGGTTGGACACAAACTGCCTCTGGCTAGCATCTGAAAGCAAGAGAAGAAGAAGAAGAAGAAGAAGAAGAAGAAGAAGAAGAAGAAGAAGAAGAAGAAGAAGAAGAAGAAGAAGAAGAAGAAGAAGAAGAAGAAGAAGAGAGACACAGAGAGACAAAGACAGACACAGAGACAGACAGCCAGAAAGCCAAAGACAGCCAGATACACACACACACACACACACACACACACACACACACACAGAGAGAGAGAGAGAGAGAGAGAGAGAGAGAGAGAGAGAGAGAGAGAGAGAGAGAGAACAGCTTTCTGAGCCAACAGAACCTTAAGATGGCTTTGGAGCAACTGCCCTCTCAGCATAATATTTTTTTAGGGATGATTGTTCTTCCTGTCTCTTTCTTTAGCGTGGCTTAAAAAGAATCCACCTTTCTGAGGGGCAGTGCCTTGGCTAGGTGATTGACCTTCCCACGCCCAGAAGGACTATTAACTCTTATCTCGTAGGTAGTTTGGAATGTTAGGTATTCCCCAAGCCAAAGAAATAGCTTTCCACAGTGGGCTTCCACGGAGCCTTAATCAATGCTTCTGTAACTTTCCCCTCTGACGGGATAATCATAAAATCTGTTTGGAGATGGGCTGAAACTGGCAGATAGCTATAACACAAGTTTACACTGAAAATCTGAAGATACGGTTCCAAAGCTTTTACCAGACAGGGACTAGATTCCTGTCATAACCTCACGTGTGACCTCCAGGCAGTGGGTGGGGGCTCACTTAGGAGGCGATAAGTAACCTCTGTTCTTGTCTGCATTCCTGACCAGAGAACTAAGGACATTTCTGAAACTGTTGCTTTCAGGGACAAAGTTTTCTTAACTTTGAAAAAAAATTTTTTGAAGCTACCAAGGTCTGGGAACCACGTGACTCATGCCTTGTTTATAAAAGTATCCTGCAAGGTTTTGGTTTCCCGCAGTCTTTGGACTTCAGCATGGGCATGTCTTGGTGGCTGGCGTGTGCTGCAGCGTTTTCTGCCCTCTGTGTCTTAAAAGCCAGTTCGCTGGATACTTTCCTCGCGGCTGTTTACGAGCATGCTGTGATCCTGCCTAAGGACACCCTGTTGCCAGTGTCTCACAGTGAGGCTCTGGCATTAATGAACCAGAATCTGGACCTTCTGGAAGGAGCGATCGTATCTGCAGCGAAGCAGGTATCCTATCTCCTCTCTCCCGAGTACCGAGTCCTGAGGATGAGTACCGAGTCCTGAGGATGGGGGAGGGACCGTGTGGTAGGGATAGGGATAGCTCTCGGGAAACAGGGTGCCTGTCGGGGGTCAGTTCCGCTCACTACATTAGCATAGCCAAGGTGCTTTGTTTTACAGTTAGAATCTTTTCACCTCAAAATTATTAAACACACTATTACACATCCGTAACAAAGGAAGGGAACAGAGTTTGAAAATAACATTCTGCTCATTATTTAAGCAAGACTTTGAGGAACGAAATAGCATTTTGGGTTTTCCTTTCTGCTATATATAAAAGAAACGTTATAAACACAGCAGAGACCATTTGCTATTCCCTTTTTGAAAAATGGTTATTTTATGTGTGTGAGTGGTTTGCCTGCGAGTACACACCGTATGTGTGCCAGGTACCCACAGAGGTCAGACGAAAGTATTGGATCTCCCGGAACTGTTTCAGGAAGTTGGGAGCTGCTCTGTGGGTGCTGGGACTTGAATCTGGGTCCAGTGATCTCAGCCACTGAACCATCTCTTGAGCCACGCCCCCTTCAGTTGTTTTTTTAAGACTGAAATAACTTCAGCATACCTTCTTTGGGTGCATTTACAGTTACAAGATCTGGGGTGTTCAGAGTGCATGGCCACAGACATTTAGCTTACAGCCTGAAATAATTAAACTGGTTACAAACTCCTGACACTAAGTATTATAGTCATCCGTTCATTTTAATTGCACTATGTCTGCTAAGTGTGAAGTTTAAAGCAAATTTTGCAATGTGAGTGTGGTTTGGATAGAAGGGTTTAAGTAAGAACTCAGAGGTCAATTATACACCAGGGACATGTGAAGTATGGTTAACAGTAACAAATAGAAACACACCAGTGTGGTGGGTATAGCAGCATATGCTTTTACTCCCAGGGCCCCCAAAGAAGGTACATCCCTGTGAGCCCCAGGCCAACCAGGGTTACATACACAGTGAGACCCAGTAGCCAACTAATTAATATGTGTGTGTATTACTATTATATAGTAATATAATAAATAATATATTATTTAATTAAATATATATATATTTACATGTTGATATTTCACCCTTAGTCCAACTGTTTCTTTAAAGGCCACAGCAATCTTCAAGGTGGTTCTCCAATCCCAAAGTGCCCATTGCCTTTAGGCAAGGAATAGGCTAGGTGACCAGTGTACGGTGTCCTATCTCCTGAAATGCAGGAGAATTCTGAGGTACCAAACAGGGATTGAGTGGTGAATCAATCCAGTTGAGCCAGGCACAATTGACCAAAGTTCAAAAAGGGGTTGATTTGAAGGGGGGGGGGGGAGAGGAATGGGTTTATAATTAAGGGGTAGAGGGATTGCAGAGCTCTGGATGGCGTAGACAGCTGTTAGTGTGCATTAAAAAGTCACCGGTGTGATAGGGCAGGATTAGAAAATGAAAGTGGCCAGCGTGGTGGCACACGCCTTGAATCCCAGCACTCGGGAGGCAGAGGCAGGCAGATTTCTGAGTTCGAGGCCAGCCTGGTCTACAAAGTGAGGTCCAGGACAGCCAGGGCTTTACAGAGAAACCCTGTTTCGAAAAATCTAAAAAAAAAAAAAAAAAAAAAAAACCCAGGAAGAAAGAAAGAAAGAAAGAAAGAAAGAAAGAAAGAAAGAAAGAAAGGAAGGAAGGAAGGAAGAAAGAAAGAAAGAAAGAAAGAAAGAAAGAAAGAAAGAAAGTAAGTAAGAAAGAAAGAAAGAAAGTGTGTGGGAAATGCAGATGTATACATGTGATCTCAGCACGTGGGAGGTAGAGGCAGAGGCAGGAGGATCAGAACTTTAAGCTAAATCTATGCCATATAGACAGTGAGTTTGAGGCCAGGGTGGGCTACATGAGAGCCTGCCTCATAACACAACACAACACAACACAACACAACACAACACAACACAACACAACACAAGCAAATAGCTTGGGAAAAGAAAAATAGAGAAAACTGAAGAATATGACTGAAAAGTATCCATCCCCCCCATCTTGTCATCCATGTCACCTTGACTGTCCTAGAGCTTGCCGTGTCTTCTAGGCTGGCCTTGACTCACTGAGCTCTCCTACCACGCCCAGCCGGCCTCTCAGTCCCTCAACTCTGCAGCCCACCTCTGCGAGTTAGTGTGCCTGAGAAGTGTTTTAACTCTCTGTTTCTAACAGGGTGCGCACATTATTGTGACTCCAGAAGATGGCATATACGGTGTGCGTTTCACCAGGGATACGATCTACCCATACCTGGAGGAGATCCCAGACCCTCAAGTAAACTGGATACCCTGTGATAACCCTAAAAGGTAAAATTAACAGTATGCAGAGGGTAGCGAGTAGGGGGAGACGTGAGGAGGAGAGTAGACAGATATGATTACATTACACTGTAGACATATAAGAAATTCTCAAAGATACAAAAACAAAAACAAAAAAACAAGCCCACGCCCAGCTCAGTTATGAGCCTCTTCTTGTTTTACCAGGAACAGGAGTTGAAGACACTCCTGTGTTGGTCAGATCTCTGCTTCTATCACTGGACAGTGGACATAAACCAACTTAAAAGGAAACTCGGAGTTGCAGAGGCTTTAATCTGTGCTCACGTGGCCTAGTCCTTTAGACTCATGGTGACATCATACATCAGAATGGAGAGGCATGGCAGAGCAGGGCAGTCTTACACGCAGTGCAGGGCAGCGTGGCAGGGCAGCCTTACTACAGGGCAGCCGGCTAGGGCTGGGGCTGGGCGGAGAATAGACACTACTAATCAGATCAGAGTTGAGGAATTTAACTACGTTGTGGGCTGTTGAATGGACTACAGAATTGCAGACTAGTCAGTACAGGTTCTGCAGTGCAGTTGTATCTAGGAGACAGGTTCCAGAGTCTTCTTTATTCTGCTACCTTCCAGTTTCCCTCCAGTCCAATTCTGAATTTTGAGTCATGCATTTATTTCCTAGTTCTTCCTAGTGCATCTCCTATCAGGCCTTATTTCATGAACAGACCACGGAAGGATTTGCTTTACAGTGTTCAGAGTATGCTGCAGACATTCTACAATTGCATGTACAATGACATATTGACACATAGTATGATTCAGAAATAGGTATGGATAGATTCTTAACCCCAGAATATATTTCTATGGCCAAATTCCCACTATTGGCGTCCTTTGAAGCCTTTTGTTGTCTTAATCCTTTTTTTCCTACCTATCATTTTGAATTGTTGTATACACCAAACCATAGATTTTTGTTAAAAACTAATCCAGACTTTTAAAAAAATTCTCTCCCAATGGAAATATATACCAGATTTGGCTCTACCCCGGTGCAGGAGAGACTCAGCTGCTTGGCCAAGAACAACTCCATCTATGTTGTGGCGAACATGGGAGACAAGAAGCCGTGTAACACCAGCGACTCTCACTGTCCACCTGACGGCAGATTCCAGTACAACACTGATGTGGTGTTTGATTCCCAGGGTAAACTGGTTGCGAGATACCATAAGGTACAGTTAATTAATTGATTAATTAATTAATTAGCACTCATCAATATTAATGCTCATCAATGGAGATAGTAGGTGATATTCATCAATAATAATTAATCTACATCAACCAACGTATTAATTAATACCAATCAACAGTAATTAATATTAATTAATCAATAGATGTTAATAGTAATTAATTAATATTAACTAATTAATCAAATAAAAGTGAGTGGGAGAACAATTATTTACAATGATAAATGTGCTTTAGAGTGGAGTGGTGACAGCAGAGAGGGCAGTATTTAGATGTGATGAATTCCCATAAGGAGACCCAAGGCTTTCCCAGTGTGCTCAGTAATCCAGGAGCAGGCCATCTGGGGTGGGTGACAACCACTTGCACCCATCTTCACTGAACCACTCTGTCATCTTTTGGGCTTTGACTTTTAAAACTCTGCTGAGGTAATGGGTCAAAGGTAAACGAAAAAGACCTTATGGGACAGATTTTGTCCTGAGAAAGGAGCGAAGGAAGTTCTTTGCACAGTGAGGGTGAGGTGCTTTGTCAATAGTTGTCTGTTTCACTGTCACTTTTAAGATCCGAGACTGTCTGTATAGACGAGTGCACTGGCCCTCACCGTCTGTACTGAGAAGGGAGTCATTGGCTCTGTTCTACTGGAGTGGCTCTGATTCCCTAAGGAGCTGCTCTTCCATCAAGACAGTGGTCATAGATGAAGTATTGAATGAATATGGTTTACGTGGACAGAAATGTCTCAGGAAGCTTCCTGGACTTTTATTCCCCTGAATTGTTTGTTCATTACAGCAAAACATTTTCATGGGAGAAGATCAGTTCAATGTCCCCATGGAGCCTGAGTTTGTGACTTTCGACACCCCCTTTGGAAAGTTTGGCGTCTTCACCTGTTTCGATATTCTCTTCCATGATCCCGCTGTCACCCTGGTGACAGAATTCCAGGTGGACACCATACTGTTCCCAACCGCCTGGATGGACGTCCTTCCTCATTTGGCAGCCATTGAATTCCACTCAGCTTGGGCTATGGGCATGGGGGTCAATTTCCTAGCAGCTAATCTACATAATCCCTCGAGGAGAATGACAGGTAGGTAATATGTGCTCTTTAAACTTTAGTTAGAGAGGGCATCTAAAATATTAGTATGTACATCTTTTATTTTCTAACTCGTAAATTTTAAAGCTAATGTAGTCTTTTAATAGAAACTATTTGTTAATATATATATAACTATATATGTACACATATATAGTTATATATAGTATGTAATAAAAACATATATATATATACTAATTCAATATACATATATATATGGATGTATATATATACATATACATATATATATATATATATATATATATACTCTGTGTGTGTGTGTGTGTGTGTGTATTATGCCTGCATGTATGTCTGTGCAATAGATGTGTGCAGTACCCTTTGAGCACATCAGATTTCATGGAACTGGAATTACAAACAGTTGTGAGCCACCATATGAATGCTGGAATCAAACTTAGGTTCTTAGGTCTTCTTAGTGGAAGAGCAGCCAGTGCTTTTAAACACTGAGCCACATCTGTAGCCCAACTCCTAGTTTTGAATATTTAGTTGGTGATATGCTGTCCATTCAATTTCTAGGTAAAGTATTTTTTCTCTCTGTGTGGGATATTGCACAGTTGTAATTCCAGGATTCAGAAGACTAAAATAATCCAAAGGAAATAAAATAATAAACATCAAAATAATACATGTCCCCATTTGCTAGATTTATTTAATGTTACTCAACTGGAAAGTGAACCTTTTCTTCATTTTCAAAATTCCAGTATATGTAAAATTCTTTTTATTGTCATGTCCTATTGGATTTCACCTTTCTTTGTCTCTGCCCAGTATATTTTAAGGGAATTAGTATAATATGCTGCTTAGAAGGAATAAGACAATGAGTTTTAGATACCAGTGATTATCATGAAATCTCTTTATTTTCCTGCTTCCTATTGTATTTCCAGGAAGTGGTATCTATGCACCCGATTCTCCAAGGGTCTTTCACTACGACAGGAAGACCCAAGAAGGAAAACTCCTCTTCGCTCAGCTGAAATCCCACCCAATTCACTCCCCGGTGAACTGGACTTCCTATGCTAGCAGTGTAGAATCAACCCCAACCAAAACCCAGGAATTTCAGAGTATTGTCTTTTTTGATGAGTTTACCTTTGTGGAGCTCAAAGGGATCAAAGGAAATTACACTGTTTGCCAGAATGACCTCTGCTGTCACCTAAGCTACCAGATGTCTGAGAAGCGAGCAGATGAGGTTTATGCCTTTGGAGCCTTTGATGGGCTGCACACCGTGGAAGGGCAGTACTACCTACAGGTAATGTCAGCCCCAGAAGATCCAATGACGAGCAAAACTGAATGTCAATGATAATGGAGATAGTTTTCAGTACAGTATATGTGTACATCTCATTTCAGGACGTATTTTAGTTAGGGTTTCTATTGCTCAGTTGAAACACCAAGATCAAAAGCAAGTTGGGACATGTCTTGGTCACTATTGCTGTGAGGAGACACCATGACAATGGCAACTCATATATAAGAAAGCTTTAATTGGGGCTTTTGTAGGGTTTCAGAGGGTTAGCCCATTATCATCATGGTGGGGAGAGTTGTTAGCGGGCAGGCAGGCAGACACAGTGCTGGAAGAGTAGCTCCGAGTTCTACAGCCAGATCTTTGGATAGCAAGAAAGGAGTCACTGGGCCGGACTTGGGCTATTGAAACTTCAAAGGTTACCCCCAGTAACACACTTCCTCCAAAAAGGCCACAACTCCTAATCCTTTCAAATAGTGTTACTCCATGGCAACAAGCATGCAAATCTATGAGCCTGTGCCTCAGGCAGGAGAGGGTTTTTGTTTTGTTTTGTTTAATTTTGTTGTTTTTGTTTTTTGCTTACATTTCCCAGCCAGTGCATGTAATCTAAAGGAGTCCAGGCTGGAACCGGCAAGAGGAGCCGATGTAGAGGCAACAGCAATATTAAAATTATTCAAATTTCAGAGAAAGGATAATGTAGTACCTAGGATACGTCCCGCGTGGACAAGTCTAGGGATTTTCTGTGTGCTCATCAATGCCTGCCTTCCTTTACAAAGAACTTAACACCAAGTATGTACTCAGTGCTTAATATAGATGGAGTTGCCCCCGAGACTGTTAGGCAGGATGGGTTACAGCTGAGGTGTAGGTATCTCCCCGTCAGCAGGAAGAGGAGGGCTTAGATAGGGCCTGTGTTTTGATTCCTTAGTCTGGCTTTCAGACCACTTTACTCAAAACATTACAGTGTTCTCCTCCCAGGACTATCAACTGACAGTTTCTGCCATATCTACTCTAGTCCTTATACTATTGCAAAATAAATTGCAATGCTTTTTCTGATTTTATGATTTTTCTTGCTGAAAATTCCTCACTAAGGTACTAATTGACAAATCAAATGCTTAAGGGACGCAGAAAGGCTTGGTATGTGCTCTCTATGCTGTAGTCCTTTACGCACGCACGCACGCACGCACGCACGCACGCACGCACGCCCTCAGCTTCCATTCCCAGAAACCATAGACTCTCCACAAGTTAACAAGTTCCTATTCCCTTTTCGATGGTGGCTCCTGCCTGCTCACCCTTCATACCACTTCTGGTTGTTATCTTTGCCGTAAAGGATGCTTGCTGCATCTGCAGGACCTCTGTCACACCTCAGCTAGGTTAGCAACCTCATTTGTATATCCCCAGAACATCTTTGCTTGGCTTCATTAGAGCCCTATACCATGACGCATCAGTCATATACTTGAGGACTAACAGTTCTGCAGTGCTACAACCGTGCTTGCTGGTGACATTTTGCTTACTGTGTAAACATGTCAGCCATGCTGCCTCCTTTTCACAAACATTCAGATATTGTGTATGAGGTGAGGACTAGGTGAACAGCATTGTTAATGATGCGAAGGCGCGTGTATCGCCCACTTGAGAAACAGTGCCCAGTGGAGTAGAGAGACACGTGAGAGGGTAGTTCTGCAGGGGTGACCCATGAGAGGACATCCTGTGTATGTTTTGCTGGAAGAGTATCTAGTTGCTGAATTTAATCTAGTCTGGAGACCCAGGGAAATTGTCTATAGCTGTTTTCCCTGACAGTGTATTACCGGGAGCACTGAGGACTAAAGTAATTTATAATTAAGTATATTAGTTATTTAGCAGTAAACCAGGTTATTATAACGAGGAAGAAACATTTTACCCACTAAAGATGCAGAGGGGGTTTTCTAGGACAGAATATTTCAACTGACTTCTTTCTTCCCTCCCTCCCTCCCACCCTCACTCTTTCCCTCCCTCCTTCTCTCCCTCCCACCCTCCCTCCCTCTTTCCTTCCTTCCCCCCTTCCCCTTTTCCCTCCCTTCCTCTCTTCCTCCCTCCCTCCTTCCATCCCCCTCTCCCTCTCTCCCTCCTTCCTTTCCTTTTATTATTGTTGTTATAAAAATAGGTTCCTGTTATGCGGCCCTGATTATAAAGTTCAGCTTTGTCTTGAACTCTTGGCTCTTCAGACCCAGTCTCCAGATTACTGACATTACAGGCATATGTCACCATATCTAGTTTATCTGATGACTTCATTTTTTTTTTTTGAGTAGATAGCATCAAGCTAATGAGTGAATTAAAACATTTTCACACACCTTTAAGGTGTAGCTAACATATGGCACACAGCATGGCATTTTGATGCACGGCTACATTGCAGAGAAATTTGATAGGGCTAGTTCTACATTTGTCTTGAGTTTCATGTCTCTGTTTGCACTCCTTGTCTAGATCTGCATCCTGCTAAAATGTAAAACTACCAATTTACGCACCTGTGGTAGTTCAGTGGACACGGCTTTTACCAGGTTTGAAATGTTCTCGCTCAGCGGCACTTTTGGAACCCGGTATGTCTTCCCTGAAGTGTTGCTGAGTGAGGTCAAGCTCGCACCTGGGGAGTTTCAGGTAACACTCTCCGCTTGATGTAGCCAATTAACTTAGAATAGGAGGCGTTCGGACATCAAAACTTAACTCAAATTCTTCCAAATATAAATATCCATCCCTATTTCAAAGGGGTAACTAACATGGTCTTTGAGGATCATGAAAAATACCAAGTTGGCTGAATTTCCTGCCTGAGAATTAATGTAATGGGTGTGTCCTTTTTGGCTCTTAACAATGAAGAAAGCTTATTGGGGCACTGCATGGTGGAGTCTGGGTTGTTCAAGTAGGGAAAAGATTCAGTGATAGTTGGAGGTTCAGGACCAGACTCAACAGAGAAGTCCCTTAAGAGCACTGGGTTTAATGCCCAGTAAGATGACAGGAGAAAAGGAGGGAAGGAATGCTGAAGGAGAGAATTCCGGAGTGGTCACTGTTTGCAAGAAGGAAAACCTGCAAATCCCAGAAATAATGGCCTGCTCCACAACCTAACATGTCCTCCCACCAGCGTTCTTCCATGACTGCAAAAGTCCCCGTCTCAGTCCTCTTTCCCGATAGAATTGGTTGCAGGGGTGAGGGAGCACCATGGCAGGCTAGGGACAGTGGGGAGCCAGTGGCGGACGTGGTCTAAACCCCGCCTCGGTCAACTGCTACTGACTATTTGTGGTGGCCTTAATGGGTCTGAATGGACTGGATTGCAAACTACCACCTCCGATTTTTTATGCTTATTAATTCATGGGGAAGCTTCCTCAGAGAAGTATATCATTAGGCATTGATTATATGCATTAAATTATAAAGGAATTAGTGTTAAATTTTCTTATACTCTGCAACATTTTTAAATATCCAAAGAACAAAGTTGGGCCATTACTTTAGGCTATTTCTTTTGTTTATTAAAAGCACTATGGGATTTTTGTAGCTTAAATAGACTTTATGTTTCTGTGTTTTAATCAGGTGTCAAGTGATGGGCGCCTGGTTAGCCTGAAGCCAACCTCGGGACCTGTGTTAACCATCGGGCTCTTTGGGAGGTTGTATGGGAAGGACTGGGCATCCAATGCTTCCTCAGACTTCATAGCACACTCGCTGATAATAATGCTGATTGTGACGCCTATTATACATTACTTGTGCTGATGGAATTTTTACATTTTTTATTTTATTTAGAAAATTTAAAATTGGTGGATGCAGAAAAAATAACTGTTTGTCAACAGTGGACTCGGGTGTAAGCAAATAAAGTGCCTCTTCTTTAGAGAAACATATGTACACCAGATACATTTCAGGAAAATTAATAAAACTTTGAGCATTGGAACGAGATGGAGGGCCAAGTAAAGGTCGCATGTGTTTTATTCAGAAGAAATAAAAATTACAGTTAAAAGGCACTTCAAACCATCATAAGATAGATTTACAAGAGGTGTAAATCTATTATACATCTTACTCAGTTATGCTTAGAATTTCCAATGTGTTTGTTCATTTGGGCTATTAAGTATTTATCTCAACATTTCCGTTCTCTCATGGACCAGATCCTGTAGTTTTAATTCTTCAGTTCAAGTCCCAGTTCCCACAACCTCAGAACGTGACTGCCTTGGTGTCTTTGGCAATGAAGAC
The DNA here is from genome assembly GCF_000001635.26 of Mus musculus. Lineage (NCBI taxonomy): Eukaryota > Metazoa > Chordata > Mammalia > Rodentia > Muridae > Mus > Mus musculus. The sequence continues at coordinate 23,905,126 of NC_000076.6, forward strand.
ATAAGAGGCATCATTAGCATGGACTTTAATTCAATATGACTGATCTCCTCAGAAGAAATCAGGACAAAGACTTGCATCAAGTGAAGCCCTTGTGAACACAGGAAAAGATGGTCATGTACAACAAGAAAGGGGGCCTCAGGAGAACGCAAACCTGCTAACGTGTCAAACTTCCAGGTCTCCAGAATCATGAGGCAATAAATTTCTGTTTTAAATGGTCCAGTCTTTGGCTCTCTGTTATAACAATCCAAACAGACAAACAACAGTAACAAGACCAACACAGTTCTCTCCTTGGCCCCATTTTCAAATCTAAAGATTTGGACAAAATGGTTTACTTAGTAGAGTGTCTAGCTAGTCTAGTCCCCAAGACTCCAACAGACTCCAGGAGAAAATGGCTCCTGCATTGATGGTACAGCCACCAGATCACTGAAAATCTAGAATTAAGAAACAAGAAAGCCACATTTTTGAAAATATGTGTTTAATCTAACACTACATGTTCTTTTTCAGTAATAGCAAAATATTTAGATACTATACCACTTAGCAAAACATAGGGAAAATTTTAAATAAAAATGCACACACATGCATTCTCATGTTTTTGTGGAATGGATGTGCATATGTAGAGGTCAGAGGGCAATCTTGGGTTTCATTCTTACCCTTCACCTAGTTTGAGACAGGGTCACTCTTTGTAACTCATTGTTGGAATTACAAGGCTGAGTAGTCACCAAGCTTCTAGAGAATCTCCTGTCTTTACCTCCACCTTGCTACAGGAGAACTGGTATTACAGGTCACGTGATCCAGTTTCTGGCTTTTATGTGGGCTCTGGGATTCTGAATATAGGTCATCAGGCTTACATAGCAGTGTTTATCCTCTGGGCCATCTCCCTACCCAAAGGATACTGATTTCTTATCCAGTGATTATTAATGCCATGGCACAGTTGCATCTCTGCCTTTATAAGAGAGATAAGTTACATTCCTCATCATCAGAGAAGGCAAAAGAGAAAGTATATAATCAATATCTACATACACATATGTCTTAGAGAAAAGATCAAAGTGGATTGATCATATCTGTTGATTTGTCACAGAGAACAAAATCTTGAGATATGGAGACAGCCGTTAACATGAAGAAAGGAAAGGTTCCAAGTCTAAAAGGTAATTTTATAATGATCAGTGAACAGTCAGTAAACAAAAAGCATAGCGAGCTGCTTGCTTGCAAGTTCCTCTTCCTCTCCCTCTCTCTTCCTCTCTTGGTGTGTCTGTGTGCCTGTCTGTCTCTGTGGTCTGTGTCTGTTTCTGTGTCTGTGTCTCTCGGTGTGTCCATGTGTCTGTGTGTCTGTCTGTCTCTGTGTGTCTGTGTTTCTGTCTGTCTGTCTCTGTGTGCGTGTGTGTATGTGTGTCTGTCTGTTTGTCTGTCTTTCTCTCTGTATGTGTGTGTGTGTGTGTGTGTGTGTGTGTGTGTGCACATGTACATGCTTACGTGCAGGTCAGAGATCATTGTTAGGTGTCTTCCTAGAACATTCTCCGTCTTGTTTTTTTTGAGGCAGGGTATCTCCTTTAACAGGAGCTTGATGAATCCTTTCTCCTGGCTGGAAAGCACGCTCTGCCTCTTCAGTGCTGAGATTGTAGGGACACCACCAGTCCTTGCTTTCCCCGTAAGTATCGCGTAGCCCATCCTCATCAGGCCCTCATGTGCTTCAGGTCCTCATGCTTCAGTAGCATTTGGCTGACAGAGCCGTCTCCCCTCTGGAAGAGTACACCCTTTTAATTTTCTGTTCTGAAATTGTTCTTTCTGGTGGAAGAGCCACATGGATAGCAAACATGGATATCATCTTGACTAGCTCTTTAGACAGCAAAACTTTCTAGAAACTTTGACACCATGCCAAAGCAAAGAGGGCCTGCTTGTCACTGTGGTGGCAAATTATCTGATACATAGTTGATGTTTGGGCAAAGTACATGTAGACATGTTAATTGACTAAACTTTGAATTGAGTTACGGAAATATAGTATCACAGATTAGGTGTTAATTTAATGAAATTTGTGGTAAACCAAATGGCATCTTTCTTTCCATTTATGGTAAAACTTTACTTTTTTTTTTTTAACCAAAACAATTAATTGAGGGTTTATTTGCTGTTACAATGTAAGTGAAAGTGAATCAAAGTCCCTGCTTTAATGTGCACTTAGTACTAGGGAGGAAGGTATTGTAAAAATTAATTATAAAAACACCATAATAAGAAAATAACCTGATAGTCTGGAATTAGCTTTTTTTCAAGAACACATGTAACAACAGAAAGATGTAACATTGCCTTCAAAGATTGCCATGGAAATATATTACATTACTTTTAGTGATTAGGACAATTTTGAGTACTATTTTGTAATAAAAATACCATTTTATCTCATCTGCTGTTAACATCGACTTCAAAAGAATATCCTACTTGACCAGTGTACTGGCTAGTTTTGTGTCAACTTGACACAGCTGGAGTTATCACAGAGAAAGGATCTTCAGTTGAGGAAATGCCTCCATGAGATCCAACTGTAAGGCATTTTCTCAATTAGTGATCAAGGGGGAAAGGCCCCTTGTGGGTGGGACCATCTCTGGGCTGGTAGTCTTGGTTCTATAAGAGAGCACGCTGAGCAAGCCAGGTGAGGCAAGCCAGTAAAGAACATCTCTCCATGGCCTCTGCATCAGTTCCTACTTCCTGACCTGCTTGAGTTCCAGTCCTGACTTCCTTTGGTGATGAACAGCAGTATGGAAGTATAAGCCAAATAAACCCTTTCCTCCCCAACTTGCTTCTTGGCCATGATGTTTGTGCAGGAATAGAAACCCTGACTAAGACAACCAGATATGGAGATGCACAGCTGGGCAGTGTGCAGAGAGGAGAAACTTTGGAGCACTCAGTCCTACATGGGATGTCTCCTTAAATCCCTTCCCCTCAGTGGTCAAGGAGCCCTGTGGATGAGGAGACAGGAAGATCGTAAGAGCCACAAGGGGTGGAGGACACCAAGAAAACAAGGCCTTCTGAACACAGCAGAACCGATGCACATATGAATTCTAGAGACTGTATCAGCATGTGAAGGGCCTTGTCTTAGTTAGAGTTTTACTCCTGTGAACAGACACCATGTTCAAGGTAAGTTTTTTTTTTTTTTTTTTCGAGACAGGGTTTCTCCGTGTAGCCCTGGCTGTCCTGGACCTCACTCTGTAGACCAGGCTGGCCTCGAACTCAGAAATCCACCTGCCTCTTCTTCCCAAGTGCTGGGATTAAATGTGTGCACCACCACTGCCTGGCTTCAAGGTAAGTCTTATAAAGGACAACATTTAATTGGGGCTGGCTTATAGGTTAAGAGGTTAGCTCCAGTATCATCAAGGCAGGAACATGGCAGCATCTAGGCAGGCAGACCTGCTGCAGGAGGAGCTGAGAGTTCTACATCTTCATCTGAAGGCTGCTAGCAGAATACTGACTTCTAGGCAGCTAGGAAAAGGGTCTTAAATCCACACCCATAGTGACACACCTACTCCAAGAAGGCCACACTTCCAAATAGAGCCACTTCCTAGACCAATCATAGTAAAACCACAGGCCTACACAGGTCTGAACTGGCACAGAGAAGTGACTTGAACACAACCCCTCATCTCTAACCCAGAAGCTATTTCTGCTTGACAAATGTTTGCAAAGGAAAACATAGTTTTTCCAGGGGAGTCTCATTGGGTGATAAATCACCCTTAAGGGTAGGCTCACTTCCAGATTGTCAACTTAATGGTATTTTGGGAGGATTTTTGTCTCTTAATTTTTTGATGCTTTGTCTGAGGGTTTTTTTTTTTTTTTTTACCTTGCAGGTTTATCATAAAATAAAACTGAATAATATTTCCAAATAGCAATAGCTTCATGATAGAAAGCTACTTGAAAACCCAACAAAATGTATCTACCACTTGGATAGCTACTTTTAAAGTCAAAGCAAAGAGATACTGGGATACTTTTCAGAAGACCACAGTGGGCTTCTTGACAGTGTGGTTTAGAAATGACCATTGGCGTGTGTCCTGTTTGAAGAAGAATTCAGCTGTGGACAGTACTGGGTCCACTCTACAATATCACAGAGTTGAAATCTGTTAACCAAAACCTTTCTCTGACCAGCCCAAACCTGTACTGGCTGGGATGTTTTCTCAAGTATTGAACACATTATGTTTTCCTTATGTTATTTAATGGCAAATAGCACTGGGCATGGTCATCCTCACCATGTTGAATATCCAAGGCCTCGGACAACATTATCTCCGTGTGAAAATAAGAGCTCACACATGGAGAGAAGTGTGTGAAAATCCAAAGAAAAGGTCTCACCACCTTTTTAATAGTTTATAACATTTGTATATTCTTGTGTGGAGTTAGCATTTTCACATATAATGCATCAGACTCTACTGTCATTTTCTTGGTCATTTTCACAATGTCAGGTGTGGGTTGCATGTAATGAACTGGCCTTAAATCCTATTTTAAAAAGTGATTGGGTTAGGGTTAGGGTTAGGGTTAGGGTTAGGGTTAGGGTTAAGTTAGGATTAGAGTTAGGGATAGAGTTAGGGTTAGGATAAGATTCCCATATACTTTTTCCAGTCTTATACAAGGATGTCCTGCAGGCTGGTTTCTGTTTTTTTTCTCAGGTTTTGTGTCTGGGTTAAATTGAATATTACCTTTCTCTTCTGATAATATACTGAGAGCCTTCTAGCACTTTGAACACTAGTTAGAAGGGTTAAAGCTTCAGGTTCAATGTTTCCTTGCTCGATGAACTGAGTTGGTGTTGTTTGTTGTTTTGTTAGTGACAACCAGTCTGATTGGAGCAATATGGGATCCTAACATAGTTTTAGTTCACATTTTCCCCTAAGACCGTCTCATGTTCAAGTTGTTTTCATTGTTTTATTCTCTGAACCCCTCAGTCTGTCTAGTGTTACTTCCTTCCTCACTTTCCTTCCCTGCAATGTGTTCAAAACATTTATTCACCTGACTACCTCTTTTTGTGGTCCAGATCTGTTTGAAGCAGGTCATGATGATATAACCTTTAGCCCTGGCCCATACACAGCCATCACACTTCCTTTTGGTGACTGCTAACCTGTCTTCTGAGATTACTAAATGCTCTCCACACTTCTCTGACAAATCAGGAACCTTAATCTTATGCACTGGAGAGTCTTATTCTCATTTTTCTTACAGTTTTTTTTTTTTCAGAACAAAATGTGAATGAAATGAATTAAAGCAACTAATAATAGCTCCCTTCACTTAACTTTCATTTACTCAGTCCATTTTAGTAAAATTTCTATTATTTAAGAGGGTGTGTGAGACCATAGTAACTGTAACCCCCCCACCCCATATGGAGCCTAGACTAGCCTCAAATTTTATATGTAGCCAAGAATAAGTTGAATTTCTGATTTTCCTGTCTCGCTTCCCAAGCAATAAATTACAGCCATGAACTACCAAGGACAGTTTTGTGAAGATCTAAGGATAGAGCTTCCTGCATGCCAGGTGGACACACTGGTGAATAACCCGTGCAAACACCACAGTGTCGTTTCAATTATCTACTGCTGAACACAGATAACTGCTTCTTAGTTTATCTCACAGTAGGAGAGTTATAGGATATTGGGAAAGCCATTTAAGGTCTCCCTACTTCCTATAATCTGTAGAGAAGTGAAAATTTCCAAGAAATATAACCAAAAGTTCCTCCTGAGAACCTATTTGAATTCCAGCACCGACAAAATGGCTCACCCTTTTTCGGAAACCCCCATCTCTGGGGATCCATCGCCTTCTTCTGGCTTCTTCAGGCACTGCACACACGTGGTACACAAACATACGTGTAGGCCAAATACCCATAGATATAAAATGAAATCACACTTAAAGGGCGGGGATATACTTTTCACCCCCAATGAAGCAGAGACAAGGTGTGAATTTTAAGAGCTTAAAGAGCTGGCAGTAAAATTCAGTCATTCCTAGCATCACATGCTTCCCACGTAACAGTCTCGAGCGGACGAGAAGCCCCGCTTAGAGCTGTTCTGGTTAGCTCCCGTCCAGGCAGGTGCTCCATGACTGACAAGGGGATCCATCTGGAAATTGTGTATGTAAGGAATGAAATAAGGCCATAGGTAAATGTTTGTGACCATATAACCGCAAAGAAATGCAAGGCATGGTGGTTCACACACTGGGGAGGCAGAGGCAGGTGGATCTCTATGAGTTTGAGGCCAGCCTGCTCTAAAGTCCAAGACAGCCAGGGCTACACAGAGAAACCCTGTTTTAAAAAGCAAACAAACACACCCCTTACAAAAGCTAAGAAACAAACTAAAGCAGAAAAAGAATAGAACAGCAAATACCAGAGAAGATTAAACAGAGCAGAATCATTTTCCTAAAGTCTCCGCTCCCTCACATGTTTGCTTTTTACCTTTATCTTTACCTTTTGGGTTAGGATATAAAAAAGCTTTCTTTTTAGCTATTAATATTAATATTAATATTATTATTATTATTACATAAGAACCGTATCTTTGTTGCATTTTCTAACTGTAAGATATTTTAGGTTTCAGTTTATTCTATGTACCTAACATCTGTTCCTATAATGAATATGTTTCTGAATACCGGCTGTTTCCTTTGTACCGGTGTGTAATAGAGAAGTCCTTTGCTTTCAGATCAATCAACAATTAAGGCAGGCAAAATAGATATGTGTTTTCATTTATATTCTGTTAACACTGATGGCTGTGATTATGGGTGGCCCATCCCTGGGGTTATTTTTAAAGTCGTGGTAATATTTACCCTGGCTATTTAGCTTGCTCACAGCGCACTTCCGGATGGTGGTTAAGAAATCAAGCACCTTCCTGCTATACTGATAACTCGCAGGTACCTTGTTTCAGAAAGATTTATTATCATCTTATCTGTTTCAGATTTTAATATTCGTGGCATTCTGTGTGTGCTGGCTATCTACCGTCATAAACTGGTAGCGGGCTCTTGTCAGTAGCACGTGGACAAGAGGCAGAGAAAGGCAACCTGGTCCCCAAGGCAGGATTTCTGCTGTGGGCTCCAGCATGGGCTCTGCCCATTCTTCACCTAGAAGATAGGTCTGCAGATAATCAGCTGCTGAAGCAGACCCTGCAGACCCTCCCTCCGTCCTGAGCTGTGGAGAGAATTTGTGGAGAGCATGACAAAGGTAATGAGACCCATCGGTGGCTCCGTGCTTACTCGGAAACTAAAATGTAGCATTATCTAGTGCATTGATAAACAAGATTGCTATAATTTAATTATGTAACAGTTGCTTTAGTAGAAGAAGGATGCTTTAAAAATTATTTTTCAACAATGTGCTCCACGCGGGACCTTGCATCTACAGAAAGCTAGGAAACCCTGAGAATTGAAACACTTGGCAGCTCTTGTAAGTCAGTGCATTCCGTGTGATAGCTTTGCTAGTTTGAACTTATTCGGATATTTTCACAGATTATTTTTAGACATTTTGAAATTATAATATATCTTATCATCACCCTATACTAAACTGTGGAACTAAATTATTAAAGTATTAATTGGGGCATTTATAATGCTAATATAATTTTGAGAGAAAATGTTGGCATATTTTCAAATTACCTCAAGTGTGTGTGTACTAGTTAAAAAATCTTTCCCCACAGAAGTATCAGCTGACACCCATTTATGAACCTCATGTATGTTAGAGTAGCAGAAGCTAAGCCGCTATACTCTAGGGGGAGTGTTCTTAATCTTTTTCTGTTGGTCTCTATTGATAGTGATGACTCTAGTGAGTTTTGCCACCTCTCCTGCTCTGTGTGATGGGATGGTTGGCTTCTGGTCATGTTTCTTCTCTGGCATGATGACTTCAGCTGCATCCCCTGCCCCTTGTTTCTTTCCTCCTTCAAAAATATTGTCAGAAATAGTCTCGTTATTAGAAGAAAGGATACAGGGTGAAATACAGAGCTGTAAAATATTTTAGAATAGAGTAATTATTAGATCCATAACTAATTTTATTTGCAAATTTGTCTAGTGGTAAGCAAGACATGAGTTGAGCTGAGAATCTTAGCAAAAGTGTGATTTAAATATAGAGGAAAAAGGACAAAAGCTTCATGAACAGAAGTGTCCAGGCAAAAGAAACAGGTCATTGGAGTGTGTTAATAACAAGTCCTCAGCAGTATATTTTAGACTATTCAATATCTTTTACTGGATACGGTAGTAAAGAATTCATAGAAGGAACCCTGAATTCGAAAAAGAAGAAAGAGTAACTGATGGCCTAGGGAAATCTATGGCTAAGTTTTGTGTTAGTGCCTCTCTTGCTATGGTTTTATCTGTTCAGTTTCAATTTCACTATCCCGAAGAAAACAGTACTGTGAACTTAGATTATACAACTCAATGACTATTTTCATGCTTACGTAAAAAAGCATATTAAATATGTTTGTATAAAATACTATAAATGAACTTAGCCTATGAGGTTTTGAAATACCCTATTAACCTTAATAATAACCCTAATGAAAATGTTACAATGTTTCTTTTCTTTATTTTAAAAAATATCATTCCACTTTTAGATAAAAGAACTAGGTCTTTGTACTTAACATTTTATTGAATATGCACCATATATATATCTAATGATACATATTTGAAATAAAGTTAGACTGTTTCAGATACTTTTGTTGGTTTAAGAACTGTTACAATGAACATTTCCTGAGTTACAATATAAACATTTTAAACTTTAAAATAATAGCAATAAAACCAAGTGTTGGGTGCATTAGTTCTTAGATCAAAGCAGGAGAATGCCAAATTCAAGACCAGACTGGACATAGTGAAACCTGTCACAAACAGCATCTCACAGTCCAGTGGTGAGAGAGATTGAACTGCAGTTTCCAGTGGTGAGATTGACCTGCAGTTTCTTGAATCCAGTGACTTATGAATTGCACATCTTCCTGACATCTCACTTTTATCTTCTTCACTCCTGTGGCTTCTTCCTTTCTGGGGCATATCAAAACAGTTCAAAAAGTAAGTTCTAGGTTAACATTAAGGTTTCCTTAAAGTAATGAATTGACTTATTCATTGTTTCATTTATTGAGATAGAATATCATGTGGCGGAGACTGACTTGGAACTCCCTATGTGGGCTAACCTCAATCCTTTGGCTTTCCTTTCCTAACCACTTCAATTTTAGGCATCACTAGATTAAAAGAAATAGCTACATTTTAAGTTTTTCAATGCTCAGAATTGAAGTCACCCATGCTAGTTAAGTGCTTTTAATACTAAGCTACATTAGTAGCTTCAAAGTTTTTTTTTCAGTTAAAAATCCGTATGCTATGCAAAGATAATGCTCTTTAATTTAAAATAAATATTGTAGTCTGTGTGTGTATCTGCTGTGGTGTGAGTGTGAAGGTCAGTAAGCAGCTTTGCAGAGTTGGTTTTCTCCTTCCACCTCCAGGGGTTTCAGGGGTTGATCTTAGGTCAGCATGGCAGGAGTTTTACCCACTGAAGCTTCCCTGCACCCTTGAGATTCTTTTCCAGGCTGGCCTTGAACTCACAGAGCTCTACCTGCCTCTGCCTCCTGATTTAAGGCATGTACCACCACACCCTGCAATTCTTATTTACAATCAAACTTAGTTCAGAAAATATTACTCTCTACTATTGCTTTTATTCTTCCTGCCTTACTTAACATTTAAGTGCTTTTGTAAAATTAATTTTTTATCGGAATTTTTTTATATTGAGTTTTTCCTGGAGTCTTTGTGGAGGTATTTTCTTTTTCCTTTATATAGAAATTGTTTTGGCTGAATACAGGGCTGCTGGATTGTCATTCACTATCTTGGATTTTTAGATTATCCCAAACTATAGCTCTGTTAGCGACAGCCTGATACTTTTCCTCTCAGTTTCATCATCCCCACCTTTTCTCCCTGCCTGCCTTCTGTCCACTCCCGCCCAGGGCCTCCCAGTTGCTAGGCTTGCTCAGACACTCAGGAGTGGGCTAAGATCTAGGAACGGAGAAGGACACAGGAAAATGGTATTTGAAGAGAGTGCAAGTAGTCAGAGGGAGATATGACATTTTATTTACAGGCACAGAGTCTCCTGGACAGGCTGGTGAAGGTGAACTCTGATTCAAAGACCGTGTGAGGGGTATCCACCAGAGAAGACCGCTGGGACCAGGGCTTAAGTCTTTATTAGCAGGTCGGTGTCTACACTGGGTGTTTGGGATCCCAGTGTAGTCCCGAGCCTTTCTTTGAGCCTTTAAGCACAAAAAAAAACCAAAAAACTAGTTTCAGGGTTGACATACTTCAGTTACCAAGAACAGTTAGCCAGAAGTGGAACTATAAAAGCCAAATAGTAAGGTTAATACATTTGGAAACTTTCCCAGGCCTTTGATGGATTAGGTCTGTGTTTTAGTTTTGGCAGCCAGTGCTATGTGCTGAGTTTGGCAGCCTGAGTGATGTGTCTATCATGGAGTCCATCATGCTAAGGTGTCAGGGTCTACTAAAGTCTGTGGGGCTGTTACAAGGCCATATTCATGTAAAACCTACACAAACGTGCCATTCTATAAAAGACGGTTACATAACAGGTATATCATGATTTACTTTCGGGTTCTCTAGATATCTGGTGTCAGTCATTTTGTGCTGACTCATGGTGGTCCTGAAAAAGTATAACGTAAAAGCAAAATTCTAGGCCTTTAGGCCCAGGCTTGAGAATGTGACCTCTGTGACTCAATGCTCCAAGGTATGCTAATCATAAAACAGATAGCGACATTCCTCCACCCACCCTCTTCCTGGGTTCAAGGAGTGTTCATTTGAAGAAAGTCGCCCTGACCCACCCTGACCTTTGCTGGAACCCGCTATGCAAATGTGCTATTGTTAGGGGCTCTTAGAAACTGTCTTGAAAAATAACCCGCACAATTACCAGGTATTCCTTGTGACTCTTGTGACTTTGCACTTCCTTGTGACTCTTAACTGGTATTTTTGGTATTTTCCAACAATGCCCTTCACACCCCCTTGAGTTGTGGTTTCTTCCTTTAAATACCCCCTTACCCAGCTACGTGGGGCGCCATGGTCCTCTACCCCTGTGTGGTGTATGACCGTGGGCCCAAGAGTGCTCTTGAAATAAAAAGTCCTCTTGCAGTTTGCAGCAAGACCGTTTCTCGTGAGTGATTTGGGGTGTCGCCTCTCCTGAGTCAGAACGTGGGGGAGTCTTCACGTTGTGGGTCTTTCAGTCCCCACTCTTACATCCAGCCTTAGCCATTTTGATCCATTCCAGATTCCTGTATCAGAGCCATGTTCTTCTCTAAGATGCCTGTCACTCACCGGCATTCGGCAACCTTCATCGTTGTTGGTTTGTAAACAAGTGTGGGGATGCTCTTTGACATTTTCATTTCTATAATGTTTAGTACGTTCACTGTCCATCAGATCAGTATGATATTTAGTCACGATTTCATTATTCGCTTTTGTACTTTCCTGGAGAAATTAAAACACCACATACCATTTCTTTAGACCATTCACATTTATCTTCTTAGTTAGTGTGCTTTATCTGTTTTTGGCTTTAGATTTTCATTTCTCTGTCTCCACAGTCCTTTCTTATTTGACTTGGCTTCTGTCTGCTGTCATTCCACATTGCTAATGGTGTTTTAATGTTTCTTGGCAACACATCTCAGGAGCACGGGATTTGGAGCATCTCTAAGATTCTGCTATCGGGGTCTCTTCAGTAGATTCTCTTTCACTGACAAAGCTTACTGTCAGTGCTTGAGAGCTCACTCCACACTTGGTTGTTACACATGCAGCTCTCCCGTAATTGCATTTGTATTTTAAGGCAGAACTTGTTGCAATTATTGAAACACAATTCTCTTTGATTTGCATAGAATTAATTATTTGGTTTTGTTTAGAACCCAGTTCTCAACATCTTAATTTTCCTGTCTTCTTCAAGCAATAAAGGACACATAGGTGTTGTATCTTGTGATTCCTTGATTCTGAGAGACATCTTTCACACTTACACAAAGACATTTCTTTGTTCTTTGTTAAATATTCTTACATTTAACATTCTCTTGTTTTAAACAAGTTCCTTGTAGCTCTCTATGTTGTTTCTTATTAAATGAAAGGCTCAGCATTCCTGAGACATTTAAGGCTATGTGACTCTGGGAAAACACATTAATTAAGGACTGCAACTGTTTGGAGAAATGTCAAGTAACATCGACCCTACTGGAAAGTCCAGTTCTGGGTTGTATGAGCTGCTGATGTGAGTCCCTACTAGCCGTCTGTTCTAGTTAGGGTTTCTACTGCTCTGATGAAGCACCATGACCAAAGAACTTGGGGAGGAAAGGGTTTAATTGACTTACATTTCCACAGCAGTGCTAATCATCATCAAAGGGGATGTTAGGTCGTAACTCACACTGGGCAGGGACCTGGAGGCAAGAGCTGATGAAGATCCCATGGAAGAGTGCTACTTGCCTAGTCCTAGATTCTCATGGGTACTGATTGTTCAATAACTATCTCCGCCTTTACACATTTGACGTTAAGTTTGAGAACAATACGATTTGTTGGTCCACAGAATTTTATAACTCATCTAAGACCAATAAATAATCATAAAACAATAGCCTTTGCATTAAGGCAAAGTTTAGTTGCAATTTTAGGTCCACATTATTTTAAAAGAAGTCTACTCACCTCTAAAAATTAGACTATCATCGCTCTCATCTGCTGGAAGTGAGGAATAGCCACGGAAGACTCCAGTGTAAGCCAAGTGCATTCTGGGATCTGAACTCCAGGCTGTGCTTTAACCACTGAGCTATCTCCCAGGTGCAGTTTATGATGAATTTCCCTACTTGATTACAGAGAACAGCACTCTCCTCTGCTCCATACCACCTGTTAACTATGTCTTATATATAGTTCCTTCATGATCTTCACCTTCTATGAAGAATGGTGAACAGGGAACCAATCCACTCTTTTCTTAGCTTAGATGCACACATCAAGAGTCAGGAATAAAGCAAAAGCGAGTTCAGTTTGATAAATGCACAACTTTGGAGAAAGCTTTCCTTTCAGCCTCCGAAGTCTTAAAGATGAGCAGAGTTGTCGTCCCCCAAATGATCATACCTGGATTTTGGAAGTTTTATTTGTATTCTGACTAGTGAAAAATTCCACAAATCTATCATAGCTTCCTTAGATTTCACCTCTAAGGCTGTGAAATTTCACAAAAACTCTACTTGAATGGTAATGAAAAAAGTCACCTAGTTTGCATAAACCACAGAAGTTCTTGCGTGTAGTCTTCTCTGTTGCCCTCTCTCTGAGCACAGGAAGACCGTGATAGCCCAGCCACATGAAAATAGATCTCAGAACAGAAAGAATGAGAGGCTTAATGACTCCATAAGAAGTTGATCAATGGATGCAGCATGATTTCACCATGAATATGGTCTTAATAGAAAACAGGGGCAGGTATGGGACATCACTGTACAGCTTCCCTGAACCTCTAAGCCCTGAGTGGGTCCCATGGCTGCTTGGGATTGGTTCTGAGAACATATTTTTTTGTTATTACTCTTTTTATAGTACGTCAATATTTTGGGAAAATATAATTAACATATGGGTTCTTCCATAATAATGCTGTTTCCTTGGTTGGTATCCTTGTAAGGATACTAGAAAATACCATGGAAACCAGCTGGGAAAATGTCATTAGCATCTGACAAGTGGCTTGGATCAGAATGGCTATCAGTAGAAATAAAAAGTGGTCTAGTCTTAGATATATTTTCCATGAAGAGCCAAGATAATTTTTTATTAGGTAGATATTTTTAGCATGAGAAAAAAAGAATTTCATCAAGATTTTGGATTGAGGAATGCTATTATAATATTATTATTGTTGTTGTTAGTGCGGGCATACATGCTCTGTCTCAGTCTCTCTCTCTCTTTCTGTGTGTGTGTTTGTGTATGTGTGTGTATATGTGTATGTGTGTGTATATGTGTATGTGTGTGTGTGTATGTGTGTGCATATGTGTGTGTATGTGCATGTGTATGTGTGTGTATGTGTGCATACATATGTGTGCATGTGTGTATGTATGTGGGCATGTGTATGTGTGTGCATATGTGTGTGTGCATGTGTATGTGTGTGCATATGTGTGTGCATATGTGTGTGTGTGCATGTGTATGTGTGTGTGTGTATGTGCATGTGTATATGTGTGTAGTATGTGTGTGTGTGTGTATGTGCATGTGTATATGTGTGTAGTATGTGTGTGTGTGTGTATGTGTGTGTGTGATGGAAAATACATCCAGTTAAAATAACCTTGGGAGTATTCTCTCCTTTTACTTCCTGGCTTCTGGAATCAAATTCCAATAATCAGTCTAGCATGAAAAGCATTTTTATCCTTTCATCTAGGATCCGGATCAAGTACTCTCAAACTGGAGCTCATACTTCCAAGACATTCAGGTCAGAGAAAGAGTAAGATTTGGGCAAATGATGAAGAAGAGACAGCCTGACCTAGACATTAAGAGTGATATCTTCCAGCAAGCAGGAAGCTACTCTGGTGTTTTGAGGGAAGATGAAGGCAGATGCTTGTTTTATACTTGTTGGCTTGCAGATTACACACGCTCATGAGAAGCTGTCTGAAGAGAAGGTGCAGAAGGGAACTGGGGCTTGTGGGAGGGGGAGGACAGATGAGCAGCTGGGACCGAAGGCATCAGCTTGTCAGGTGCCAGACTTGTAAGGGGTGCTGACTCAGGAGCCAGAGGAAGGATCTATCTGAAAAAAATGACGAGATCCCAGACAAAACGTAGTTGGAAGACTGACCACTGAGTTTGGTAATACAATAGTAAGTTGGCTAAGAATGACGTTGATAGAGTATTGATGGAAAAATGTCTCCCAGGAAACACTTAAAGGCTTTTTTAAATCTACCTTCTGCTCAGGTAACTCTGACATGTAGATTCTGTCTTCCTTCAGACAAAGTCTATTCCCTTGATGGAAATACAGAATTGTCATCACTTGACTCTCTTTGGCTTATGAACATGGAGATTTTATGTGCTGACTTTATTTTATGCTGAGCTTTATATTTTAGCAGAATGTCCAGCTCCAACTAGGTATTAAACATGGTTTAAACTGAAGCATTACACGGACCTTGTAAGTCAAATTTCCAAAGCAGATACTCTTCACCAAGAATGTGGAAATATGGTATAAAAGACTGAGTTAGTTGCTGACTGGTTCCTCATTTTTCTTCTCCTTTTCTCTCCTCTCAGATTTCAGGGACAGGTACGTGTCCATAAAAATAGAAGAAGGTGGAATTCTAACCTGACTATGAGTTCTGGAGAAGCATTGCTCAACAGCCAGAGGGAAAGCCCAGCCTGTGTCTAGTTCTCTGCAGTGATGCATCTTTGCCACGCTATCACAAACATTTCCCACAGAAACAGCGACTGGTCAAGAGAAGTCCAAGCTTCCCTGTACAGCTTAATGTCACTCATAATCCTGGCCACTCTGGTTGGCAACTTAATAGTAATAATTTCCATATCCCATTTCAAGCAACTTCATACACCCACCAACTGGCTCCTTCACTCCATGGCCATTGTCGACTTTCTGCTGGGCTGTCTGATAATGCCCTGCAGCATGGTGAGAACTGTTGAGCGCTGTTGGTATTTTGGGGAAATCCTCTGTAAAGTTCACACCAGCACCGATATCATGCTGAGCTCCGCCTCCATTTTCCACTTAGCTTTCATTTCCATTGACCGCTACTGTGCTGTGTGTGACCCTTTGAGATACAAAGCCAAGATCAATATCTCCACTATTCTTGTGATGATCCTCGTTAGTTGGAGCCTTCCTGCTGTTTATGCATTTGGGATGATCTTCCTGGAACTGAACTTAAAAGGAGTGGAAGAGCTGTATCGCAGTCAGGTCAGCGACCTGGGCGGCTGTTCTCCCTTCTTTAGTAAAGTATCTGGGGTACTGGCGTTCATGACTTCCTTCTATATACCTGGATCTGTTATGTTATTTGTTTACTATAGGATATATTTCATAGCTAAAGGACAAGCAAGGTCAATCAATCGTACGAATGTTCAAGTTGGATTGGAAGGGAAAAGCCAAGCACCACAAAGCAAGGAAACAAAAGCCGCGAAGACCTTAGGGATCATGGTGGGCGTTTTCCTCGTATGCTGGTGCCCGTTCTTTCTCTGCACGGTCCTGGACCCTTTCCTGGGCTATGTTATCCCACCCTCTCTGAATGACGCACTGTATTGGTTTGGGTACTTGAATTCTGCCCTCAATCCGATGGTTTATGCCTTTTTCTATCCCTGGTTCAGAAGAGCCTTGAAGATGGTTCTCCTTGGTAAAATTTTCCAAAAAGATTCATCTAGGTCTAAGCTATTTTTGTAACGCAATTCATGAAACCCATGTATTTTACAGTTTTTAAAAGCAGTTGGTGATTGGGGGCTGAAGAGATGGCTCAGTGACTAAGAGCACTGACTGTTCTTCTAGAGGTCCTGAGTTCAATTCCCAGCAACCCCATGGTGGCTCACAACCATCTGTCATGGGATCTAATGCCCTCTTCTGCTGTGTCTGAAGATAGCTACAGTGTACTCATAAACATAAACTAAATAAAAAAAAAGTTGGTGATTATATTTATGAACATAGTGAGCCAACTATAGGCACAGATTTCATGGTTTTTTAACATCAGTTATTTGAGTTAAAATATATATGTAAGTTATACTTTGGTGTTTGTATATAATCTGTTACTTGACATAGAACAGATATGATCTCGGACATTATTGTTATGTAGGTTTAACTGTGGTAAATCTAGTATTAAGACTTACATGTAAAAAACTTTTTTCTGCCCTTAGATGATCTTTTGTGAGCTGATGGTAATTGTTCATTCAGAAATTGAAATCACAAGGCTGAATTTAGAGTGCAAATCAGAAGGAATTTGTCATATATGAGTGTGTATATATGTATGTATATGAATACCTATATGTTCATATATATGTATATACACATATATGTTATTTTTGTAATGCAATCCATGGAACCAATATATTTTAATGTTTTTAAAAAGTTTGTGATTAAATTTATGAAAATGGTAAGCCAACCATAGGTTTTCATATATCTATCTCTCTATATCTCTCTCTCTCTCTATCTATCTATCTATCTATCTATCCATGAAAACAGGGGCAGAAATAGTGGTTTCCAAAAATATAACCTAAAAGGATGTAGGGAAATATAAATTATATTCATTAATTTGAAATTAAGGTATTTCTCAAATAGATCTTACAGAATTAGTTTCAAGTTAACTATCACTAGAAATTTGGATTTATTTAATGACAATGACATTTTCATGACCAAATTCATGACAAAGAAAGATAGCCAACTAAAATTAAGATAGCCAATTAAAATGTACATTCCATTGTCTGTTCATAAACCTGAAGATCTTCTAAGGAGGTAGTAAATTCTTCCATCCCCAGATACAGTGGCTCAGATCTGCAATCTCAGTACTGATGGCAGAGGCAGGGGCAGGTGCAGGGGCGGGGGCGGGGGCGGGGGGTGGGGGCAGGGACAGGGGCAGGGGCAGGGGCAGAGAAATTGTCATTGAAGGCCAGTTAGGCAAACAGCAAGTTCCAGGTCAGGCAGGGTTACACCATAAAACTGTCTCAAAACAAACAAACTAGTAACAACTGCAAAATCCTGCCTTCTGTTGCAATCCATTTCAGGATTGGGTTGTCTTACTGATTGGGCTAGAGTTTGCTCTAGCACATTTTTAAAAACAGAATAGTTGGCCTTTGACAATATTACATTGTAATACAAGTCTAAGAAACTATTTTGAATTCCTTCACCCATGTGACCAATTTGTTCACCACTGCCCGACTCAAAATTTCAAAAAGGGAACATGCATTTTTGGAGAATCATCTATACTTTACAGTGAGTTTCTGTGGCTTTATTTATTTCAAGATCTTCCTTACAGATTATTTCCAGATGTTGTATAAATCTTTTAAAAACTGTGGTACTGATTCACATGAGAAAAAAGGCTCTAGAAATGAAGAGCCCAAGATCCAGAAATAACTGTCTGGGTTTATGAGCAGTTGTGTAGCTGTGTGATCAGAGGTTGATTATGTACAGTCTAAGGGGAGTAGCTGAGTGAAAAGGAAAAAGACTAGTTTTTAATGTAACCATTATTGCCACTATTATATATGTTATATAAACAAGGTTATGTATAAACAATAAAGTTTATATTATATTTTCACTTGTTTTGTTTCTTGTTTTATAATATATAGGCATATTAAACTTTACATTGTTTTAACTTTTTTTAAATAATTGCTATTATTTTTTTGAGACAGGGTCTTAGTATATAGCTTGACTAGCCCAGAAGTCTCTGTGAAGACTAGGATGGTCTCAGACTCAGAGAGATTTGCCTGCCCCTGCTGCCCAAGTGCTGAGATTTAAGTATTTAGTCATTAAGGTTTGTATATACATTATGTCTAGCCATTGAGGTTTTTATATTCACCACATCCAGATGTTAAGGTTTCTAGGCACACATCCATTTCTTACTCTATTAGTCAGAATTTCTAGAACAATACTGATATTAAGGATGGATCTTATTACTTGGGTTTTTATTAAGCCTCTATCAATCTATTTTTGAACAGGTTCATGAGTCACGTAATTCTACATGTTTTGCTTAGTCTCCAAGCCCTTACCACTTGTCTTTCTTTGTAGTCTCTGCTTTACTATTCGTGAGAGATAGCCAGCCCATGTGGCTAGACAGGAGGATTTCACACTCCCAACTTTTCAGTAGCCTGCATCTTTTCAGGCAGAAGCCATTTTTGTTTTGCTTTTCCAGTCCCCATCTGAAAACCACTATTTTTAAAGGGGGTTTTCCATTTCAACTGGACAGAATCTCTTCTAATTGTCATCCTACCTCTGGCCTCTGGCCTTTCCCTTTAACTCCACAGATAAGTGCATAAGCTCCTTTAAAAATTTCAGAAGATTTTTTTTCCAGAATCTTTATAAATGTAAGCAGGCAGTGATCCTTCACATTATCATTAGGAGGGACTAGCCAAAGGGTGTAGAGTTCCAGTTTGCACAAGGGCTAAGGTCATGGTCAGACAGCTCCCTCTATGTCCATTTCCAATGTGAGTTACGAAACTTCTTACCAAGTTCATGAGTTCCAGACAGCCTTCCAAGAAAAGTTTTTAGTTACATCAATGGAAAAGATAGAATCTGGTTGTTGCAAGAAAAACAGTTACAACAACATCAATACTTATTTCTAAGTCAATTTGTGGCAAAAATAATTTCATTTCGCAGGTTCTACTGAAAATATTCATATAAATGTTCATTTCATATCAAGTAGTAATGTGTTGGTCAGGACTTTTTTGTGGAAATGGATTATTAACAACGGTGCTTTCTTAAGAGGTTAGTGAGCTAGGAGGTTCCATCATGATTTTAGACTATATCTGGAAGTCAACAATCCAGTCTTGGCAAACTCACACATATTTGTCAGAAAGTAGGACAAAGTGGGTAATCTCCAATCCACTGAGAATTTTGGTAAGTCACAGTTTCTGCTTAGCTGAACCAGAGTCAAGAAGAGCTTGAATATTAAGGGTAGAAAGATGCATGAAGAATGGTGGATTTGGTTTTTCTAAAACAGTTTGCTTTGAATATTTATTTTAGTTATTTTTTGGGGGGAGGAAAGTTTATTTAGCTTACACTTTCTTATTTGTTTGTTTGTTTGTTTGTTTTATTAGATATTTTCTTTATATACATTTCAAATGCTATCCCAAAAGTTCCCTATACCCTCCCTCTGCTCTGCTCCCCTACCCACCCACTCCCGCTGCTTGCCCCTGGCATTCCCCTGTACTGGGGCATATAAAGTTTGCAATACCAAAGGTCCTCTCCTCCCAGTGATGGCCGATTAGGCCATCTTCTGCTACATATGCAGCTAGAGATATGAAGTCATTAGATATGCACTCACTGATAAGTGGATATTAGCCCAGAAACATAGAACACCCAAGATACAATTTGCAAAACACAAGAAAATCAAGAAGAAGGAAGACCAATGGATGGATACTTCATTCCTCCTTAGAATAGGGAACAAAATACCCATGAAAGGAGTTACAGAGACAAAGTTTGGAGCTAAGACAAAAGGATGGACTATCCAGAGACTAGCCCTCCCAGGGATCCATCCCATAATCAGCCACCAAACCTAGACACTATTGCATATGCCAGAAAGATTTTGCTGAAGGGACCCTGTTATAGCTGTCTCGTATGAGGCTATGCCAGTGCCTGGCAAACACAGAAGTGGATGCTCACAGTCATCTATAAGATGGAACTCAGGGCCCCCAATGGAGGAGCAAGAGAAAGCACCCAAGAAGATGAAGGGGTCTGCAACCCTATAGGTGGAACAACAATATGAACTAACCAGTACCCCCAGAGCTCATATCTCTAGCTGCATATATTAGTTATTTTAAAGTTGTGTGTGCATGCATGTGTGTGCACGTGGGAACAGAAGTGTGGGTGCCAGTAGAGGAATTTCAATCCCTTGCAGCTAGAATTACAGGGAGACTTGAATTGCCCACAAGATTGCTGGGAACTGACTCTGGGTCCTCAGTAAGAGCTGCATTTCCTTCAAGGCTGGGCTCTTTCCATCTTTCCATCACACAGAGTTGGACCTGTTGAAGTGGTTTTAAAATATATTTGTGTGTGCCATGGCATGTGATGGGTGTGTTCATGTGTGAAGCTCTCAGATGCACAGGTTGAGGACAGATGAGGACTTCTGCTGTTCCTCTGTTCCTCTCTACCCTGCCTCATTGAGACAGGCTTTCTCACTGAAACGGGAGCCATACTGGTGACCAGTGAGCCCGCTCAATCCTCCTCTTTCTGCCCTTTACCACTCTGAGGCTCTGGCTTATGCGCTGGGTACTGGTGATTCAAACTCGGTCCTCACAGCTGTGCAGCAAGGGCATGTGCTCAGAGGCATCCTCTGAGCCCCCAGTTTTGTTTGTTTTAAGATAAGGTCTCACTGTGTAATGCTGGCTGCCCTGGAACTCTGTAATTAGGCTTACTTTGAACTCTCAGGGATCATCCTGCCTCCGCCTCCTGAGGGCTGGGATTAAAGGTGTGCACCACCAGACCTCACCCTTAGTACGTTTTAAGCACAAGAACCAAGAGAAAGACACTCAGAAGCAAAGACACACCTGGAAGCACAGATGTGCGCTTCTCTGAGTCACTCTTACATTTGAAGATTTAGTAGACAATGATGTGTAACAAGGTGGGTCTTTAGCAGTTGAGCAGGGCGCTCAGATTACTCACACAATCCAGGAATCAGAGTGCCTTTATCTTTCTATTAATTTTTATTTTTGATTCTATTTCTTTGCTTCTTTTTGTGGTATTGGAGGTCCCGCCTCAGGCTCTGCACGTTGAGCTAATACTGTAGCACCGAACAATGTCTCGCAGCAATCTTTGCCGTTTTAAGAAAGGAAGATGAATATGTAATTTTCAGAACGTTTGACCATAGCTCGTTGGATATATAAACAGTTGTAAAAACAAAGAATGCAAATTTATTTTTGACAGATTCCTGCTATTCTCTTCTCTCATATCTTCTTTTCCTAAAATTCCTTCCACATGGCTTCAAGCTGCTGGTGAATGTATGACTTTTTCCCCTTTTGGGTCATCCTTCTTGAGGCTAATTCTACAGTGATTCATATCAGCCTCTATGCCTAATTTGTATCTGTCTTTGATTTTTCCTAAGAGAAAATATTGCTGATTCATGAAAATTTTTACAGTTCTCGTGATATTTGCAAAAAGGCAGTGTCATGGGGTTTCCATGTCTGGGAAGAGACACCATGGCCGTGGCAACTCTTATGGAGGGAAACATTCAATTGGGCCTGTCTGCAGTTCAGGGGTTTGTTTGTTTGTTTGTTTGTTTGTTTTATTTTTTTGAGGCAGGGTTTCTCTGTATAGCCCTGACTGTCCTGGAACTCACTTTGTAGACCAGGCTGGCCTCGAACTCAGAAATCTGCCTGCCTCTGCCTCCGAAGTACTGGGATTAAAGGAGTGTGCCACCACGCCCGGCTGGTTCAGGGGTTTATTATCTTTATGGTGGGAAGCATGGTGGCATGCAGACAGACATGGTGCTGGAGAAGGAGCTGAGAGTTCTACATCTGGATAGCAGGCAGTAGGAAGAAACAGTTGAGCTTCTGAGATCTCAAAGCAGTGATACACTTCCCTCAACAAGGCCACACCCACTCCAACAAGGCCACACCTCCTAATATGGGCCTATGGGGATTATTTTCATTCAAACATCACAGTCGGTGACACAGCGACTTAAAGGTAGTTCGCCCACAGTGATGTGTTGATGTCCTCTGGATAAGCGTATCCATCCGGTTTTCACAATTTGCTCATGATCAGTGGTTTTACAATGCGGTACAGCCAAGTAATGCTTTTTATCCCTGGCTCTCCTCGGAGCACTTTAAAATAATGTGGGCACTCAGACCCACGTCAAGAAGATGATCATTGCTTTTCCTGGGGCTGTGACAAAGTAGGGACAACTATTCGTTATTTATTTCTGTAAGGAGATGGACTAGAAACTGTAATCACTTGAGCACACCTCAGAAGCACATGGCAGGAAAAAGTGTCCACAACTGTGAAAACAGACAGATATGGACTCCAATGCCAGCTTTCCCGTAACGGCCAGTTTTTTCTCCCTCCGTGTTCTTACTTCAGCAGCTCTGTCTGCCTGAAACGTCTCTTCCCCATGCCCACTTTGTAACTGGGTAACATCTAAGCACTCTTTTGAGAATCACCTATATATAGACCCTTGAAGTCAGGTAAGCATCTTTCTCCAAATTCCCAATTTATATCATGCAGTATCTGGTGCCCTCACTAACTATGTGCACTCATTGGCCATGTGCACACTCTGGCCATGTGCACACACTGGTCATGTGCACACACTGGTCATGTGCACACACAGGCTATGTGCACTCACTGGCTATGTGCACACACTGGCTATGTGCACTCGCTGGCAATGTGCCTCACTGGCTATGTGCACTCGCTGGCTATGTGCACACACTGGCTATGTGCCTCACTGGCTATGTGCACACACTGGCTATGTGCACTCACTGGCTATGTGTCTCACTGGCTATGTGCATTCACTGGCTATGTGCCTCACTGGCTATGTGCTCTCACTGGCTATGTGAACTCACTGGCTATGTGCACTCACTGGCTATGTGCACTCACTGGCTATGTGAACTCACTGGCTATGTGCACTCACTGGCTATGTGCACTCACTGGCTATGTGAACTCACTGGCTATGTGCACTCACTGGCTATGTGAACTCACTGGCTATGTGCACTCACTGGCTATGTGCACTCACTGGCTATGTGCTCTCACTAACTATGTGCACTCACTGGCTATGTGTCTCACTGGCTATGTGCACTCACTGGCTATGTGTCTCACTGGCTATGTGTCTCACTGGCTATGTGCATTCACTGGCTATGTGCCTCACTGGCTATGTGCTCTCGCTGGCAATGTGCCTCACTGACTATGTGCTCTCACTAACTATGTGCACTCACTGGCTATGTGAACTCACTGGCTATGTGCTCTCACTGGCTATGTGAACTCACTGGCTATGTGCACTCACTGGCTATGTGAACTCACTGGCTATGTGCACTCACTGGCTATGTGAGCTCACTGGCTATGTGCACTCACTGGCTATGTGCACTCACTGGCTATGTGTCTCACTGGCTATGTGCATTCACTGGCTATGTGCCTCACTGGCTATGTGCTCTCGCTGGCAATGTGCCTCACTGACTATGTGCTCTCACTAACTATGTGCACTCACTGGCTATGTGCACTCACTGACTGTGCTATAACATCCTTTATCCCCTGGACATCATAATCTTATTCCTCTTTGTGCTCTTGTGATTTTGGTTACCAGGTTTCAGAGGACATTTCCAGATGGGTTCCAGGATTTTTTTTTTTTTTTTTAGAAGAAAGAATTGCTTGGTGTCTTAGGCATTGTTCTGTTGCTGTGAAGCTACAACATGACCAAGGCAACTCTTATGAAAGAAAATATTTAGTTGGGGGCTCACTTACAGTTTTAGAGGTTCAGTTCATTGTCATCATGGTGGGGAATGTGGAAACATGCAGGAAGACACTGGAGCAGGCATTGAGAGCTACATCGTGATCCAGAGGCAGACACACACACACACACACACACACACACACACACACACACACACGAAAGAGAGAGAGAGATAGAGAGAGAGACAGAGACAGACAGAGACAGAGAGAAAGAGGACATATATGGTGTGGGCTTTTGAAATCTTAAACCTACCCTCAGTGACACAATTACTCTGACAAGGCCACAACTCCTAAGACTTATAATCCTGTCAAATAGTAAAGGGTTCCTGATGACTAAGCATTCAATGTATATAAGCCTATAGGGGTAGTTTTTATTTAAATCTTCACAATCGGAAACACAGAGTTGCAGCAGAAATAGGTAAAGCTTATCAAGAAAAAAATGTGTAGTTCAATACAGAGTACCACAATCAAAATAATGTAATGGGTTTTTTACACTGTAAAATTTTTTCAGTGGACTAAACATTTGTCTAAGATTACATTTCCACTAAATTTTAGGATTACAATGTTCTTCTCATTTATGAAGGTATGATAATAACAAGCAAAAGGCTTTTCAATTTGAAATTTTATTTTTATTATCTATAATTATGTGTATATGTCTATGTGTATATGTCTATGTGTATGTGTGTATGTGTGTATATGCATGTACCTGAGTACAGTTGCCTGCAGAAGCCAGAGAGTCAGATCTCTGTGGAGCTGGGGATACAATGGTTGTGAGTTGCTTGTGGTGGGTGCAAATTCAGGACCTCTGGAAGAGCAGTATGTGTTCTTCACCACTGACCCATCTCTCCAGCCCCAGCAGAAAGGGTTTTGAGATATTCTTATTTGACAAACCTGTTTGTTTTTCCATTAAAAACTTTGTGAACCCTCTCAACCTATTATGTCAGCCTGTTAATTACCTGATGGAATGAACAGTGAGTATAAAACAAACTTGGGAGAATATAATTTGCAGGTAAATAAAGTCACAAAGAACACTAAGAACTTTCAGAGAGTTCCCTGGGAAGAACGTGAGCAAGACAACAGCAAACTTTCTAAACCATGCCTGTAATGCACCAGTGCTCGTTGTGACAGAAAAGTTTACTTTATTTAGTGCATGCAATAAAGCTATGCATTTCAAAATGGAAATTATTTATGAGCAAAGAAAGAGGATATTTAGCTGAGGATTTTCTTATGGCAGCCAACCAGGGCTTAGGTGTGTGTGTGTGTGTGTGTGTGATGTCTGCCCAGTGCTTTTCTGGAGACTTCTGAGATTGCCCACATGGGGGACCCTAGTTTTGCTCACAACACCAGCTCTGTGAGCACCCTTGCATCAGAAATGGTAGGCGAAGGCCAGTCACTGCTTTGCAGTGTTTGCATCAGCTAAAGTTTTCTTTCTCAGTTTTACACTTGGACTTCACTTAATAGTTTGAGAATTCCCCTAGGCACTTAGTAGTTCCTCAAATGAAGCCCTGTGATAAATGTTTTCCCATCCCTATTAAGGGCAACTACTTGCCCAGGGACTTAGAAGATGAAAATGTTTTCCTTCAAGATGACACCAAACAGAAGTGTTAATGATACCCGCTGGTCTGTATTTACTCAGAAGTTTGGCAAATGAGAAGGAACTGCCATATAGACTTGTCTCTTTGGACTAAACTCTGGCAGTGGAGTGTGAACCAGCAAATAAAGTGCGGTGGGTATTGGTAAATAGCCAATCAACACATTTAATTACTCTGATTAGCAATTCTCTCAAGATGGCTTTGAGCAGACAGGAGGCCTTGCAGACAGTGACATCATATGCTTGCAAGAAAAGGATAGCTTCATTTTAAAATTGTAAACTTTTTAATATGCCTGCTCAATCTCCTAAGTACATAAAATCATGGAAAGTTTGGAGAACCAGAAAAGCCATGTAGATTGTAAAATGGGTTTTCTTCCACACTTCATAGGACAATAAAATAAAATCAACAAAGAGAAACTGAACAAAAAAAAAATCACAATAGTAACTCTTGTGTGTGCAGGCACACATGCTTGGAAGCTAGATACTGACATCAGCTACATACATTTCTCTATTGCTCCCCACCTTGTTTTTGAGACAGTGTATCTCACTGAACCCAGAACTGACTTTTGTGGCTGGATTACAGGCAGCACGCCACATCATGTTCCTATCTGACCTTTCCCCAGCTCCCCAACTTACCTAACACATTTCCAATTTTTCCATCTGTAAAATGAACACTGCATTTTTAGGGTTCTCCCAAAGATTTGTTCATCATCTACTCATTCATATGACACACACTTGTCCGCCAGCCATTGTTTTATTTGTATTCTAGAAATACAGATGTAGGACCACCAAGTTTGCTACGTCTCTAGAATTTGTATAGAAAGGAGTGTATAAAATCAGCATCCTGGAGGTGAAATGAGGTTAGACTGATCAAATGTTTGAACAGTGTTCAGGAGCATATGGTTCATAGCATGTGGTCAACAGTTAAGATTTACCATTCTCACTCAAATTCTCTTTGTTCTAAGAGTGAGTCAACCATTGCTGCAGAGATGGAATTTTAAGATGCATTCCCAGTACGTTTGAGCTCAGACCACAACACTCCATTGTGCCCTTTCTCTTTGACTGGATGACCTCAGAGACCATTGTGATCAAACTCTGTATCACCTTCTAGCTTCTAACAAAAGTTTGTGTATCCAATGGTATAAAACAAGGCAGTATTTTTGTCTTTTGGGTCTAATTTATGGACAGATATTTACATTTTTTTGGGGTGCTCAACAATGAAATCACCCAACCTACCTACTCTAGTGAACAATACCAGGATTCTGTAATTGCTCTGCCTAGGAATTTGGAGTTGATTCTCCTTCCCACCTCACACACACCCTGTCACACATGGGCCATGTGTTGCAGCCCAAGTGTTCCCTCCTGTGAACTCTGATTAAATTCCACAACTGGCTTGTGTTCTGTAGGTGCTGGCCACCCTGGTCTATTCTCCACTATGAAGTCACAGATTTGCCTGAAATTCAACCTGGGTGTTGAAGAGCCTCCTGTGACCGTATTTCTCTCGTTGTATTACAACATAACGATCCACATCTTCTGGCTAACATGAAAGTCTTCCAGTTGCCCTCTCACTTTCTGTCTGAGCCATCTACTCTTCTTCATATCACATTTCAGAAAACCAATTTGCCTAAATTGTCTGAACACTCAGCTCTTCATGAGAACTCTTGGTCTGTGAACAAGTTGCTCCTAATCTTTAGAACACTTTTCATCAGATTCATTTGCTTGTTCTAGAAGCTTTGCTTTAAGCATAACTCTTTCCTGAACTTTCCAGGACCTGCCCTGCTCAGGTTCCGTCATCTCCCAGACTAACTCCAGTCCAGACCTAGGAGTGAACATGATGATGACATTGTAATAATTTGTCTTAATTTCAAGAAGTATTTTTTTCCTATGTAAATTTCTTGCTTTTGTTTTCAGTTGAAATGTGTGGTCCCTGATGTTGTATTTCCTATGTATTTTGAGCATCATCCCGTTGTTGGATGGATAGAACTCTCTTTCTGGTATAGTGGCTTCCACACTGTTACTTGCCTCCTTTGTCATGTCTTTTAGTTTGCTATAGTCTCATCTGTATGTTTATGTTCCTGGTGTGGTGGTTTTGAGGTCATGTTAAAAAAAATTGCCCAGGCTAAAGTCATAACTTCCTCATTGCATTTTATTGTTTTTGATAAATGTTCTTAATCTTGTTACATAAACTGCCTCTTCTTTTAGTTTCCACAGAGGTCTTATTAAACAGTATAAATCGATTTTAATTTAACCTTGTTCCTATTGAAATAATCAAATGATTGTTCTTCCTTAATTTGATATTCTGATATTTAAATTATATCCTAATGTTAAACTCTTAAACCATGTTTCTGTCCTAGGGATAGGCCAATAAAGACAACCTTTTTCATTTTTTCCATGAATAGTTCATGAGTTTAGACACCTTTGGATTCATGTTTCCGAGTAAAATTGAGCTTTAAATTTCCTATTTTGTTGATTCTTGCCAGGCTTTGTATCCGGTGGATGTGATATGTCAGCTTCATAAAGTTAATTGGAAAATCAACCATTTTCTGAATCCTGAGTAGTTTGTCTTTATAGAGTCAGTAGAACTTGCCATTTGTATTACCTATAAGTCAGCTGGCATTTTCATTACATGAACAATTTTTGTAAGCTAATAAAAAATAACAAGACAGGAAAATAAAAATACAAATAATTATTATAAGAATATAGGAATGAAGCTGTTAAAAGTGGTATGAGACGGGCTAGGGAGATGATGGCTCAGTCAGTCAAGTGCCTGCAGTCTGCGCATGAGCTTGCATCTCTGGCACCTATGCGTGAGCACGGTAATAAACATCTGGCATCGCAGAGGCAGAGGCAGAGGCAGAGGCAGAGGCAGAGGCAGAGGCAGAGGCAGAGGCAGAGGCAGAGGCAGAGGCAGAGGCAGAGGCAGAGGCAGAGGCAGAGGCAGAGGCAGAGGCAGAGGCAGAGGCAGAGGCAGAGGCAGAGAGGAGGCAGAGGCAGAGAAGGCAGAGGAGGCAGAGGCAGAGGCAGAGGCAGAGGCAGAGGCAGAGGCAGAGGCAGAGGCAGAGGCAGAGGCAGGGTGATCTCCAGTTTGCTGGCCAGTCAGTCTAGTCCTGAGTTTGTGGGACCCTATCTCAAAAGATAAAGTGGAGCAACAGCAAAAGATAGTGACATCAAATCCCGGCCTCCACAAGCATACACACACACATACACATGCATCTGTGTGCACACATGCACATACACACTACATGTGCACACACAAACATATATAGCAGTGCCTAATTAATGTTACTCAAACTGATCCCTGCAGTGGCAGTGCATTCCTCGCTACCCACTCCAATGTTCTGGGTTCCAGAATGAAAGACACATGTGCACACAGCCTTTTTGGTTTTATAAGCCTGAAACAGCTCAATGGCTGGGCCACCTCCACATGGCTAATCCACCTCCACCTGATATTCTCAAATTATTACTGAAACCTATATTTCATCTTTGCTGCCATAGACCTAGTGTGTGTGGGTCATCTTTGGGCTGCCCCTCCCTGGCTCCTGCATGGTGGCTGAGCCCTCTGTCCTGCACCTTCTCTGCTGTAGTTTCTTCTCTCTTACACCTTCTCCCAGCATGGTGGCTCTTCTCCTTCCTCCTCCTTCCTCCTGTCCCTTGCCCAGGAATCCTAAAATTCTGCCTCTGTCTCCCTGCTCAGACATTGGCCACTGGCAACTTTATTTACCAATCAAAACCAACTGGGGGCAGGGTTCCTCAGTGTCTGACATGTGAATGTGTGGGTTCATGCAATTTTGGGGACCCAGATTAACATAATACAAGTAACGTTAGACCAAACCCACAACAAACATACACAAAAACGTACAAGTGTTGAAGGTATATTTCTAGAATTGAATACATAAACAAACATATGTATAAGACATGTTCGTATATGTCACAAAGTTTGTTGGAAGAGAGTTAGAGACCAAGTAAATATGGAGTCCATCCATGTCACTGAAGGGGAAGATTCGATGTTACACAGCTATTATTGCTGTTCACTTAAAATGCAACATAGCTTTTGCAGAACCTGGAAAACTGATGAATATCCAAATGATCAGAAATAGCCAGGTCACTTTAGGAAGAGGAAGAGGAGGAGGAGGAAGAGGTCTTGCTCTCTTATGTATGAGGACAGTGTGAGGCTCTGATAGCTAAGGCAACATGGCATTTATCCATTATTGAATAAGATGGTAAATGAAATTAGAGAGCTCAGAAATATATATGAGCTTTGATGTTCTGCAGATCTGCATGCCAGGACTATGGAGAAAAGTCAGGTCATTCAGTAGAGAGAAGTGGATAAAGAAGATTTATAAGAAAAAATTGAATTGCAACCTTATTTTGTCATAAACATCCTATATAAACCAGTATAGCCATTTGGAATACAGTCCTAATTAGCTTCGGCTGTCAACTTGACACAGTCCAGAGTCATCTGAAGTAGTCTCAGTTAGGGTGGGGTTGCCTAGATCAGGTGGCCTGCGAGCATTTTTGTAGTGACTGTTCATTGATTGGTATTAGGTGGTCCAGCCCACTGTGGGTGGTGCCTTCAGTAATAAGGTTGACTGTTGATTGGGGTTAGATGGCCCAGCCCACTGTGGGCGGTGCCTTCCCTAGGCATGTGGGCCTGGGCTCCATAAGAAGGGTAACTGAGCACAGGCCTGGAATGAGCCAGTAAGCAGCATTCTTCCAGGGCCACTGCTTCAGTTTCTGCCTGCACGTTCCTGCCCTGAGTTCTTGACCTGACTTATCTCACAGACAGACTCTAATCTGGAAGTGAAAGCTTAAATAAACCCCTTTCTCCTCAAAGTTGATTTTGGCTATAGTATTTGCCATGGGCATAGAAAGCAAACTAGAACAAATACTATTTGTTTTTATATTGTGCAAGATGAGTATCCACATTCTTTCTGTCTTTGCCATTGCTTTTCCATGTGTATTTATGAAAAAACAAACAAAAAACAACAATAGGAACAGGTGCTACAGCAGACTTCCCTAGAGTGTACTAGAAAGCATGGTTCATATTAGCAAAAGAATTGGAAATAATTCAAATGACAATTAATAAGAGAACAGATTTATTATATAGTAATAAAGTGAATGAATTACAGATAAAAATAAGAGATAAAGAAATAAGGGGAAATTTTTCAACAGACAGCAAAACTCATTTATAAGGAGTTCTAAAAACAAGACGAATTATATGCTTAGTATTTTTTTCACTTACTTAATAAGAATGATTATTATAAAATTGATGGAGTATTTGCCTGAGGTTATAAGCATACAGATATATGGAAGCAGTGTTACTTCATGTATTAAACACAACCAAGGGTGTTTATTATGCAGCTAACAAATAAGTAAGATGTGTGTCACAATTAATTGCAATTAATTTGAATTCTATATTCTTGTAAACATTTATGTTAGTAATTTACCTCTAGCTTAAGTTACAAAATGTGCCCACATCTTCTTGCAGAATTCATGTTTGCATTTTCCTTTACTCCCTCTCTTTTGGTTATAATCCCTGGGAACTAAATCCAAGCATTCAGATTTCCTAGGCTGCCTGAGGTGTTAAGAACAGACAGTCACTCACCCTGAGAGGGCAGATTCACCTTCCGCTGTGTATAGATGCTCAAACTTGGGCTATGAGGCTTGGGGTGGGGGAGGCTCTGCTTCCTAGCGGTATAGCGAGTTGGGGTCCATTGCGTTTATGGTCAGCTCAGTGATGTTCTTTGTAAGTCTTGATCTGAGTGTCTCGTGTATTAGATGTGGAGGTTCAGAAGAGTCTCCTTGGGACGTGCATGTATTGGGGTTCAGCCACATTACTGTCAAGTTTTTTTTTTTTAAAGATTTATTTATTTATTTATTTATTTATTTATTTATTATATGTAAGTACACTGTAGCTGTCTTCAGACAGCACCAGAAGAGGGCATCAGATCTCATTACGGGTGGTTGTGAGCCACCATGTGGTTGCTGGGATTTGAACTTCGGACCTTTGGAAGAGCAGTCGGGTGCTCTTACCCACTGAGCCATCTCACCAGCCCCTACTGTCAAGTTTTGATGCTGACTCTGCTTCATTCTTCCTTTTAGCCCCTGTCAAGATCTATCTACTCAAGAAAGCTCTAGCGTCCGAGATAGAATGACACATAACTGCAATCTGTTTGTGGAAGATACAAGGTCCGTCAGTAAGTGCTTGAAGTTGCAGATAGTACCAAATCCTATATACACTTGGATTTTCTCTGCATTTGCACCTCTGTGATAAACTTTAACACAATTAGGCACGACAAAATTTTAATGATAGAACAATTATAAAAAAAAAAAACTATGTGGCTTCTCTTTTTAAAATTTACTACATTCTACACACTACATCACAAGCACGCTTTATAATGGTGTGAGGTCATGCACGGTGAGATCAAAGAAGACAGATTGTGTGGCACTGTAGTTCAGCACTGGGTACTGTATCTTGGTTATGAGAGGTAATTGAACAAAAGCACCAGGATACTTCAACAGCAGCCTTGATAGCTGAAGTAGTTACCAAGGGACTACCAGACGCTACTACACTCCTGTGTAACTAACAGAGATGATGGTGGTGGTGGTGACAATGACAATGATGATGGTTATGATGATGACGACGATGGAGATAATAAAAATCATTTTTATTGCTGGAGATCTATCACTGAGCTATATCCTGTCCTCTAAGAATACTTGCATAATTCCTTACAGAGCCAAGAAAGATATTGGAAACTCTTGAGTAGAAATGCTGTCGGCTACATATTAAAAATTAATTCCTAACTTCATAATCATTTGGGTTGATATGTGTATTTAGAATGTTTCTTTAAAAATATAAATTTTCTGATTATGTTGTAATAAGCTTGCATTGCTCAGAATTTCTAAATGGGTGATGTTTTTTTTTTAATCTTTCTCCCTTATGGAAAGCTATCAAGAAAGGTCAAATCAAGTCACTTATATATTTTGTAGGGACCAGAGAAGTGAAAATGCAGAGTACCTTGCTAAAATCTCACTAAGATCTTCCAGAGGGAGACAGAAAATCAGTGAGTCCTCTAAAGCCCTTCAAAGCTCAGTTTACCCACGTGGCTATCCGAGTTTAATGATCCAAAGTCGTTACCACAATAGCCAAGGTCACTGACAACAGGCATAGCTAAACCCCAAGCAGGAACCTGGTGTCATATAACGACCAGTGTATCCTAGCAGAGGAAAATAAACTTTCTCATATCAAAAGAAGAAGAATAAAACTACAGGCATCTGTGATTAGATGTAAACAGATTTAAAGACATGATATCTGAGAGGATGTGAGCGCCTTCGTGGAGTTACTTAAGGCAGTGATAACCGTGTAACTCCTGCAGGGTTAGGAGCACTGAGCTGCACCCTAGCCAAATACAGGAAAACGGTGGATGAGAAAATCCCGTGAGTATAAAATGTGATATAAAGTATGGACTGTGCTTCTTCATTCTGGTCATCCTAAAGTGGCAGGGGACACCTATCTAGTCTACATCTCTCCATGAATTCTAACTTTATGTAATCAGAATTGAGAGCCTCCGATAACTGAAGGAGTTCCATTAACTATTACAGCCTTTACAGGCTAGCTGTTTTAGAGCATTCAGTGTGCCGGGGGTAATGAAAACAAAAGCAAGCAGAGATTCCTAAAAGGACAGAGGGGTAGTCAGGGTCACTTAAGCTGTTAAACTTCAGAATGACCAGGGCCCTCCCCTTCTCCCCAGCACACATCCAATGCCCTTGAGACCAATTGTTAAATTATAAAGCAGCACAGTTAACATAGCTCATGTCTTACAGTTCAGCGTTAGCATTCACAGGGAGCGGAGAAGAGACAGCTTCTTCCACAAAGCAGTCACGATGGCATCTTTTGAAGCCCAGCAGGTACATGGAGACGGGATGTGAAGGGAAAGATCTGTGTTTTCTCTTCTTCGAGTGTTAAGTAAAATGCCTCCACTACTGTAAAGCAGTGAGATTGTTTGTCCTTGTTTGCTTTTTGTCACATGCAGAGAGAATAAGCAAGATTACAGATGGTTAGAGAGTCAGTCAGGGCTTACTGTAAATTTGCAGTTAAAGGCAGCTCAGTTAAAATGTGGAAACAAAAGAATTTACTACCTTTTGACAACATGTCTCGTTTTCTGAGATGAATATTTACAACCCCAGAAAAGAGTGGGGGTTTTTCATGAGGACCCACTGATGTGTTTGGTACAGGTGTCCCCCTAGGTGAGGCAGAGGGACCTCAGGAGCAGAATTTGTGATCATTGTGAATCCCCACTTCACAAAAGAAAGACAAGGGGAACAGCATAGTAAACCTGAAGGGAATGTGATTGCTTCATTTTAAAGTCACTTCACTTAGAAAATAGAGTTGTCGGGAGGAGGGGTGGGGGATCTGTCTGCTTGTCTGTCTGTCTGCCTGGCTATCTATTATCATCTTGTATCTATACTATCTGCATCTCGGTCCCTTCCTGTGGCTTTTATTTTTTTTTTAATTACTGTACTAATAGAAACTCGTACTTTTAGGTACTAAAAATAAGTATAGTTTGAGAACTGATTATATATACTTTAAATATGTATGGGGAAAAGATTTTAGTGAAAGTATCCCAAGGTAGGGATGATCATGGGAGAGGAGGCAGGAAGAGGAGGTGGGAAGATTTTAAGAGTAAGAGGTCCAGACATGGCAGAGACACTCCATGCATGGATTCAAACTTCTTGCATGTACAAGATGAAGTTGGACAAAACTTCAACATGGATGGAGGGACTTCCTGGGCCCTAGTTGATGGCCCTGAATCTATGTACAGACTGGCAGTGCCATGTGGGTTCAGAAGGTTAAAGCCAGAGAGAGTACACAAGGTTGGGAGGAGTTGGTAGGGAGGGGAAGGGAGAGGGTGGAGGTGAAGGGCAGGGGGATGGGCTTGATCAAAACACATTACATGCAGGTAAGAAAGTTTCCAACAAGTGAACAAAAATTGCCCGTCTAGGCTGGGCATTGTGGTGCACACGTATAATCCCAACACTCCAGAAATGGAGGCAGAAGGATCAAGAGTTCAAGGCCAACCTGGGTCATATGAGTCCTTATCTCAAAAACCAAACAGCTAAGCACCACTACCACCTATTGGGAATAGATTGGTTTTCTGTGAACAGCATCTAAGGCATTAGCTGGCAGAGACCTTATATGTAATTTGGTGATATCCTGCCTGCAGTGTCTAAACACCCAGGTCTTGCATATCAGTGGTTCCTTCCTCCACTTTAACCCACTGTGAAAGCACAATGCTGTCACAGACTCCATTTCTTTTCTGCTGATGGACCTGGAGTCCCAAAGTAGGAAGGAAAGAGGAATAACTCTGCACTGGATCCCTTTCCTGTAGCTGGCTTAGTTGTTTCAATGAAAAGTTATCACTGCAAAGCCAGATGCTCTGCGTTCTGTCCCTAGGACCCACCTAGTGACGGAGAGAACCAACTCTTGAAAGTTGTCCGCTGACCCTTTGATGTACCTGTTCTGTGAAACTTGCTAATACTTGGGGATTTGCCAGATAATTAAAGATTCTTCAGTAATTCTTCTACTTAAAAATCTTCACACATTGACCAACATCCTCATTCTTTCCATGGCTGTCACTATAAAGTGACAACTAAAACTATAAAGTAAACAATTTTAATCTATTCTATTAGAATTCTATAAATCACAAAGTTAGTGAGAAAGACACGTAATCATATATATATATATATTTCAGTATAATACAGAAGTAATGATACTGAAATATATAAATATGATTACGTGTCTTCTGTATTTTTTCTTGAATCTGTCTGAGAAAGAAGAGATGAAATGTTGAGTCTTTGTCTAGTCTCTGATAAGTCCCCTGTGTTCTTATTTTTATATAGGAAACCTTTGATTGTTCAGAGTACGGAAATGGATCTTGCCCAGAGAATGAAAGATCTCTCGGCGTCCGAGCTGCCATGTACTCGTTGATGGCCTGCGCCATATTCATCACGATCTTTGGCAACCTGGCCATGATCATTTCCATTTCCTACTTCAAACAGCTTCACACACCGACCAACCTCCTCATTCTCTCCATGGCCGTCACCGACTTCCTTCTCGGATTCACCATCATGCCATATAGTATGGTCAGGTCAGTGGAAAACTGCTGGTATTTCGGACTTACGTTTTGCAAGATCCATTATAGCTTCGACCTGATGCTTAGCATAACGTCCATTTTCCACCTTTGCTCGGTGGCCGTCGATAGATTTTATGCCATCTGTCACCCTTTGCATTATTGCACCAAAATGACTATCCCGGTCGTTAGGCGGCTGCTGCTCGTCTGCTGGTCAGTCCCCGGGGCGTTTGCCTTTGGGGTGGTCTTCTCCGAGGCTTACGCTGATGGAATTGAAGGCTATGACATTTTGGTTGCATGTTCCAGTTCCTGCCCAGTCATGTTCAACAAGCTATGGGGGACCACCTTGTTTGTGGCAGGCTTTTTCACTCCTAGCTCGATGATGGTGGGGATTTACGGCAAAATTTTCGCTGTATCCAAAAAACACGCTCGCGTAATTGACAACTTGCCAGAAAATCAAAACAATCAAATGAGGAAGGACAAAAAAGCAGCCAAAACTTTAGGGATAGTGATGGGTGTTTTCTTATTGTGTTGGTTTCCATGTTTCTTCACCATCCTGTTAGATCCGTTTCTGAATTTCTCTACGCCTGCAGTTCTGTTTGATGCCTTAACATGGTTCGGTTATTTTAATTCCACATGTAATCCCTTAATTTATGGTTTCTTCTACCCTTGGTTTCGCAGAGCACTCAAGTACATTTTACTGGGTAAAATTTTCAGCTCGCATTTCCATAATACTAATTTGTTTACTCAAAAAGAAACAGAATAGACTTGATCTGTACTAGTCATCAACGACTGGCACTCAAAGAATGAATTTGCTTCAAGGGGCTTAGGAGACTGAGGAGGATCGGCAAATAAGGGTTGACATGCCAGGGTATGGAGGGATGGGGATGAAGAACAAAGGAAATATATGTGTGTGAATACATACATATACATATATGTACATATATACATATGTATGTATATATATGAAAATATATAATGTAGAACAAAAACTAAATAACAAAGACTTTACAAATGAAATGTATGTAGAAAAATGAGGACTCTGTATAGTGGAACCCACTTATGGTAACGTAAAAGCTAATAATAAAAATTAATAAAGAGTACCAAAACACAGATAAGTACAATAATTGCTTCTAAATCTTCTTTAGCACAGAAGGGTCACCGTTGGTTAAAACACACATAGAAAATTTTAAAATGATCTGAAAAGAATGAAGTTACCAATACCTGAAAATGGTGGAAGTGAGAGAGATGATTTTCAGTCTGATTTGATCGCAGCATACTGTGCCCACATCCTGGGTTGCTTTAATATACTTCAAGAAATGGACAAATTGTGGAAAAGAAAAAGAAAAAAAATCTGCTCAAAGTGCGTGTGCATGCACGTGTGTGTGTGTGTGTGTGTGTGTGTGTGTGTGTGTGTGTGTGTGTGAGCGAGAGAGAGAGAGAGAGAGAGAGAGAGAGAGAAAGAGAAACAGAAAGACAGACACAGATACACACACAGACACACACACACACACACACAGAAAGAGTGAGAGAGAGAGAGAGAGAGAGAGAGCAAGAAAGACTGAGAAGAAGCAAGTGAGAAGTGGGGAGAGATTTTGGCTAGCATAAAAGGCTCTTGGTTTCTAGTATGTAAGGGGGAAAACTAATTGCTCTTTGTACCCAAATTCTGTTTATAGTACTAATAAGGAGAAAAGAAAAAACAGAAAGGAAATCGAAGACAAGGAGAAATTCAGGAATTAAAAAAAGATGTGTAAACACCCTTTAAAAAGCAGGATTTTATTTATTTTATTCCATGTATACAAGTGTTTTGTTTACGTCACATGCATGCAGTACCCGTGAGGACCAGAAGAGGGTGCTGGACCTTCTGGAACTGGAGCTCCATCCAGATGGTTGTGAGATGCTGTTTGGTGCAGGGAACCGACTACCCGTCCTCCAGAAGAGCAACCAGGGCTCCTGAGCTCCCAGCCATCTTTAGCCCTGCCTGATTTCTTTTACTATTTAAAAGGATCAGAGTGCAGCTGAACTTGAGAAATCCTTTGTCCTATGACCACCACACATTTTGTGGGACATTTTCCTTTAATGTTTCTTTCTAAATGTCTAAGTACATCAATCATAATTTGAAATATGTATAAGTAAAAATTGTTGGTAATTAAATACCAAGGACCATCATTCTGGCAAAGCAGCAATAATTAGTTGAGGGTTAGGCTTTTACTAGATTTTACTGTGGTGAGATTAAATGTATTTTTTTTTTTTAATAAAGAATTGGAAGGCTGCTGAGATGGCTCAGCGGACAAAAATGCTTGCACAAAGTTTGAGTTCAATCCCCAGGACACACGTGGTAGAAGGAGAGAACCAGCTTTTGCATAAATTTTCCTTTCATCTCCACACAAATGGCATGGAATGTATACACACATGTGTATGCACCCACACACAAATAAGTAACACACAAGAAAAGAGAACAGAAACATCCTATGAAAGTCTTTGTCAGTATATCATCTTGTGATGGCAACTGCCTGTTCTCCACAGAAGAGCTCTCCGTGGTGACTTCTATTCTCCTCGGGCTTAGGAACAGCTGTATTGTACTAGATGTGTTGATGACTAATAAATGCAATACTAAATATATTGTGTTTTGAATCCATCGTTTTTGATGAATATCTATACTTTCGAGTATTAGAGTATTAACAAGGAAAGCAAAAATAATCTTAATATTTCAATGGAACATCAAGGGTTAGTGACTTTATATTTGGTGTTTACCGCTTTTCTTTTTTCTTTTTTTTTCTTCTGTTTTTCCTGCATGTTGAGACTCATTAATGCTCCTGGGTGAGCTATAGTCAGTGATGGATTGGCAAAAATACCCTTTAAAATTTGACATTTTCTGTGCCATTATGAACTCTAATCCCCAATATCCGTACGTCTGAGTCCAAGCTACGAATGCAGTGTCAATACTCCTGAAAACTTAAGCATCTATTCTTTAAAATGAGCAGCAGTGATCTTGGTACACTGTAAGCAACATTCTCAATGAAAAGACAGTAAAAGAGGAGACAATTGATATCCGCATTCCTGACTGAACTGACAGCATCGCCTTACAAAATTTTAATTTCAGACCTGTTTGTGTGCTCGTGGAGTGTGATATATCTGTAAATCCTCTCCTGGTGAATTGTTTTTATTTAATTCCATTACTCATTGCCATAGCAATTAAAAAATTAACATTATAAATAATAGTTAATAAGTTTGTTTTGATCTTAGCTCATCCCAGACATTAAAATGAGACAATGACCATTAAGTTGTCAGATTAAGTATTAGTCTTGCTCAAATGTAGCTCAAAAACAGCCCTGTGAGTTTCCTGTAGACCTGCGGCTGCATGTGCACTGTCCCACTGCTGGGCTGATTAGTCACAGCCTGAGGGGAGGACGTATAACACACACACACACACACACACAGACACACACACACACAGACACACACACACACAGACACACACACAGACACAGACACAGACACACACACACACACACACACACACAGACACACACACAGACACACACACACAAAAGAAAACTAAGCTAGTATATTAGAGCCTGAGATGATCTAGTCATTTTTCTCTTTAATTTTTATTATTCTCTGACAGTTTCATATACCAACATATTTTTGGTCCTTTCTTCCTACTCCCAGGAACACCCTCTTCTTCTCAGCAAGATATTCTTCATTTTCATTCATTTATTTATTAAATGTAAGTACACTGAAGCTGTCTTCAGACACACCAGAAGAGGGCATTGGACCCCACTACAAATGGTTGTGAGCCACTCTGTGGTTGCTGGGAATTGAACTCAGGGCCTCTGGAAAAGCAGTCAGGGCTCTTACCCACTGAGTCATCTCTCCAGCCCTATCTTTTTAGTTTTTAAAATTTCTCTTTCTCTCTCTCTCTCTCTCTCTCTCTCTCTCTCTCTCTCTCTCTCTCTCTCTCTCTCTCTCCCTCTCTCCTCCCTCTCCCTCCCTCTCTCCTCCCCTCCCTTCGTGTGTGTGTGTGTGTGTGTGTGTGTGTGTGTGTGTGTGTGTATGTGTAAATGTGTTATCTACTGGGTTCAGTTCGGCTCATCTGCAGATGGATGAACCTTGAAGAGCTTGCTTGTTTCTGCAGCCCAGAAGAGCATGGTGGTCGGCACTCCCCAGTAGCCAGCAGCTGTCTATGTCTCTTCAGGGATGAGTGGGGCCTCATGAACCTCATCTCCTGATCATTTTATAAGATAAAATGATCTGATATATTCTCCTCCTACCACACATCATCCCCAACTCTCTGACAATTACATCATCCAAACATTGAAGTAAAAGCAACCACTTCCTTCCCAAGTCAATGTCTTCTCATCCAGAGGAAAAATGAAAACCTTTCGCAATTAAGTCAATTATTCTTGCCTTGGATATTAGGCAATATTGAGTTTAGTTTCCTTATCTATGTATTATTAGTGCATGGTGGGTTTGGTATCTTCTCTTTCTGGAACAAAAGTCAAATCACCAAGAACTCAGAACTGAAATTGAATATCCTGGGACACTGAAATACACAGAATATTCTAATATCCTCAAGGGAAGAAAATTAAATGGTGATTCCATAGGGGATCTGCAGTTAGGGTTTCTCTCAGGATTCTGGATCTGCACTCAGTGCCAGCCCTCTTGAGAGCGGAGACAAACCTATATATGCAGTATGCTGAGTCTCTGCATCGAATGCGCCAGAACTTCCCGCACCACACCCACCAAGCCACTGGAAGGAACTCTCCAGGTGAAACTGCATTCTAAGAAACAAAAGGTACTACATTATAAAAGGAATGGGAAACATAACGACCATTTTTCCGTGATACAAATGTTTGGAGATTAGGATGCGTTACACATGGGTTATAACAGAAAAGGTAGAGTCTTGTTTCCCTAATTGGAAAACAACTATTATGATAGTCTCCTGAAAGACTTTTTAACATTTCCATCAAATTTTGTTTGGCAGGGCTTATAAGTTTCTATGTGGCCTATAAAAATGTTTTTACAAAGTACAAAGACTGTGTAAAGCATGCCTTAATAATGGTAAGGCATTTCAGTAGTGCTAAAGTGCATTTTGATATTGTATCAACAAAAATAACACATACTATTTAAAGCACTTCCAGGTGCCACATGTTATTTTAATATTTTCCCTTGCAAGCAGCGTTTATTTAAGAGTTTCTGTGGCTGCGCACTTGTCAAAACTGCTCCCTCTTTCCAAGAACACAGAATGCCCAACCGGAATTGCTGGGTCTCTAAGAACACAGAATGCCCACACGGGAAATGTGAGGTCTCTATGATCTAAGAGTTCTTGTTCATTCCATGAAAACATTGTGAGGTTGTTTCTTTGGGGGATGGTCTGATTTTTCATTTCAAACCCATTTCCAGGAAACGAGAACAGGGCTGGCCTATAGATTAAGTCTAATAGGATGGGTTGAGGCCATAAATACTTGTGCTGCCCAGGTAAATCAGCAGTATATTGTAGACAGAGTCGGATGAAGGAAGTTCCCTGGAACAGGGGCCAGAAGAGCTGGAGTTTAATACTGGTCTCAGTGTATAGTTGCAGTGCCCCCCCTCAAGATCTGAGATGTTTCATGTATATGCAATAGCTGGACCATGCGATAAAGCAATCACATGTTTGGCAGACTGGGTGTGATGTGCTGTGTCTGTAATCTCAGCATTTGCAAGTCTGAAGAAGGATGGTGGCTGTGGCATCCGGGCCAGCCTTGGTTACAGAGTGAGACCCTGTCTCAAAAAGCAAAATAGAACAATATGCAAGAAGAACAATTTGGTCTAAGTAGTTTTGAAACTTTTAGATATCTAGAATTTTTACCGTTATCTGAGTTTTGCTTGTATTTGGGGGAGTGGGAGGGAGAGGCAGGAGGCAAGGGTTATTTGCTACTTTCTAAACAGCATTTCCTATTTCCTCATTATCTTAAAATTTTCCAAGACAGATTAAAGAGTGGCAGGAGACAGAGTGCTTTACTATTTAATTAGGTTTCAATGATATGTTGGAGCTAACTTCATACTATTTAACAAATTATTCCTGCCCTATAGATGACATTGTATTATGCCATCAAGTTTAGCAAATAAATGGGATATTATCTCACTTCTCAAGAAATTTACATTAAGACAAAACACAGTACTAGAAGGAAAGGAATATTTGAAACAGCTTCTAATTTCTATAGTTATATCAATTATTTTTGTAAGATTTATTTCAACTGGGAGAGTTTTTAAAACAAGCTTCCAACTCAAGCCTTTAATTTTAGCACTTGGGAGGCATAGGTAGGAGGACCTCTGAGTTTGAGACCAGCCTGGACCATACAGATAGTTTTAGGAGAATCAGGGCTACGCAGAGAAGCCCTCCCTTGAACATACATTAATAAACAAACAAACAAACAAATAAACAAACAGGAAAGCTTCTGGAAGCTAATATTGTTTGTGCTGATTCTTAGGACAGCACGGAGACCACAGCAAGGTGCAGCAAGGGGATGGAAGGGAGGGGAGCTACATCAGAGTTTCCATGGAAATGGATGCTGAATATACATTGATATACCTGCAGGGCCAGTCGAGGTGTGTTTCCCAGACTCTCCCCCTCATCTACCTCAAAAGGCAAACGTGGTCCTTACGAAGGATGCCTTCAGTAGATTCTGTGCTATCAGATCTAACAAAGCGTCCTGTGCTTAGTTTTGGTAGATACTTTCTGTTTTACTAATTTTCAAAGAAAGCCACATCTAATGTAAGTTGTAAGAAAGGCTCATCATGATTCTCTCTCAGCTTTCTGTCCTGTTCAAGCTGCCGTCATCATCCTGTGTAAGCATCAAGCATCTAACAGTACTTAGCCTGCTCGTACCTGCTTTTCAGAAGATAGCGTTCAAAAACTACCTCCCTACCTGTTGTCAATGTACAAGAATCATTTAAAAACTGGCAGTTGCTGCTGCTTGTAATTTTTGATGCTATCAGTATCAACTGCTGCATGTTCTTACAAAGTAAATTTATAGGAGAAATGTTTCCCTTTTCCCACGTTTGTTTTCAGTGTGACACTTGGATATAGTCTCCCTTCTACCAGTCCTGCAGTGGTCTCCAAGTAATCTTTCCTGTTGCAGTCTTAATGTTGGCAATTAGCGAAGGGAACAGAAAAGATCTAGTCACACATCCTAGGAGATGTATTGTATCTTTCCTAGTGTGCCCACGTCAGTTATACTTTATAATAAAGTCTTTTCTATTTTATAAAATTATTCATGCAGTTATAATACCACCCAAAGAATGGTTTGGAGTCTTTACAGAATTTAAATCTGGCGATTTGTGCTTAAAGGTGCTTACTCCTCTGTCTGGATGTCTGTTTGTCTCACTTCCTTGTTGAAACTCACCATGTGGCCCACGCAGGTCTGACATTCTGGCAGTCTTCCAGCCTCAGCCTCCTAAGTCCTGGAGTGAGCTGCCACTTTATGCTCTGAGACGACTCTTTAGTGAACTGTGTAGAGCTCACATTATTTTCTGACCTGTGGAACTAGACGAAGAACCAGAGTTAGATCTAGACCCTAAAACTGGACGTAGTTATGTTAAGAGAATGGCGGTGTCTGTGTTACTCGGTAACGTGCACAAATATTTGCATTCTGTGATAGAATTTTGGATGCAGTTTTTAGTTCAAGCATAGCTTGCATTATTTTCATTTTTAAGGCGAAGGAAATTAGAGAATGCAGCTAACATAGCTTGCATTATTTTCATTTTTAAGGCGAAGGAAATTAATTAGAGAATGCAGCTAAAGTTCAGTGTGGAGTCACTATGCCTCCTGCTGAAATGAAGGTGTCTAGCGAAATGTTGATAGGTTTTAATTACATAACAATATACTGCATTACCTGCCCGACTTTTGGTAAGTATACGTGTCTACAAACATGCCAGCTTTATCAGCTCAACACCAAAACTAGGAAAATAAAATCTCCCAATGATAAACTATTTAAAATGATTATGAACATTTTCCTTGAGCAGTGTGTTATTTCTGATGCCTAAACTGTCTATGGAATGTTTGCATGTGAAGGATTCGCATTACTGAACAAACACACAGGAGAGGACTTTGTGATTTGACTTAAGATTTTACGTATTCAGTATTTTGATGGTGGAATACATCTAAACTTATTGTAGTTCTTGAAATGAGGCTGCTTAAGATAAATGTCCACAAAAAAAAAAAAAAAAAAAGAAAGAAAGAAAGAAAAAAAAAAGAAGAGAAAAGAAAAGAAAGCTATTTGGCAATCTTCCAGTTCACTACAAAAATAAAGCAATATAGCAGAGTGAAGGAGGGAAGGAAGAACTAGAATAAAAAGATCAGGAATGAACTATTCATCTTTCATTTTTCTAATGCAGAAAATAAGCACAGTAGGTATAATTTTGAATTTTTAAACATGTATTCTATTCTTCATGTATGGGTGCTCTGTTTGCGTGCCAGAAGAGGGTATCAGATCGCTTTATAGATGGTTGTGAGGT
Source organism: Mus musculus (assembly GCF_000001635.26). Taxonomy (NCBI): domain Eukaryota; kingdom Metazoa; phylum Chordata; class Mammalia; order Rodentia; family Muridae; genus Mus; species Mus musculus. The sequence continues at coordinate 23,949,317 of NC_000076.6, forward strand.
GACTTCCGGTTACTTGGAATTGAACTCAGGACCTTTGGAAGATCAGCCAGTGTTCTTAACCACTGAGCTATTTCACTAGCCCCTAGTTCTGAATTTTTAAATTAATGGTATTTAGTGTGAATTTAAGGCAGATGACTTTGAACATGAATGTACTCCTGGCAGGTGAAGTTCACTGGGATAATTTGAACAAAAGAAGAAACCCTGACTTCATCCTGGAAAGGAACTTGAAGGATAAAACACCATGGATCTAATATACATTCCCGAAGACTTATCCAGCTGTCCAAAATTTGGAAATAAATCCTGCCCTCCCACCAATCGCTCTTTCCGTGTCCGCATGATAATGTACCTGTTTATGACTGGAGCCATGGTTATCACCATCTTTGGAAACTTAGTGATAATCATTTCCATATCGCATTTCAAACAGCTACATTCTCCCACCAACTTTCTGATCCTCTCCATGGCAACCACGGACTTCCTGCTGGGTTTTGTCATCATGCCTTACAGTATGGTGAGATCAGTGGAGAGCTGCTGGTATTTCGGAGACAGCTTTTGCAAATTCCACGCGAGCTTCGACATGATGCTAAGCCTGACGTCCATATTCCACCTGTGCTCCATCGCGATCGACCGGTTTTATGCAGTGTGTGACCCTTTGCACTACACCACCACCATGACGGTATCCATGATCAAGAGACTGCTGGCTTTTTGCTGGGCAGCCCCAGCTCTCTTTTCGTTTGGTTTAGTTCTGTCAGAGGCCAATGTTTCTGGTATGCAGAGCTACGAGATTCTTGTTGCTTGCTTCAATTTCTGTGCGCTTACGTTCAACAAGTTTTGGGGGACCATACTGTTCACTACCTGCTTCTTCACTCCTGGCTCCATCATGGTTGGTATTTATGGTAAAATTTTTATTGTTTCTAGACGACATGCTCGAGCCCTCAGCGATATGCCTGCGAACACAAAAGGAGCAGTAGGGAAAAACCTGTCTAAGAAAAAGGACAGGAAAGCAGCTAAGACCCTGGGCATCGTCATGGGGGTGTTTCTAGCGTGCTGGCTGCCTTGCTTCCTGGCTGTTTTGATTGATCCATATTTAGACTACTCCACGCCCATCATAGTGCTGGATCTTCTGGTATGGCTCGGGTACTTCAACTCTACTTGCAACCCCCTCATCCATGGCTTTTTTTACCCGTGGTTTCGGAAAGCTCTTCAGTTTATAGTGTCAGGAAAAATATTTCGCTCTAATTCAGACACTGCAAATCTTTTTCCTGAAGCACATTAAGGAAACCAACCAACTAACCAACCAACCAACCAACCAACCAACCAAACCAAACCAAACCAAACCAAACCAAACTAAACCAAACCAAACCAAAACGATAATAAATAAGAACTGAATACAGAAAGTGAAAGACATTATTTTGACCCTTAGCAAAGCAGGGGTGGTGGTTTAAATGAGAATGGTCCCTGTTGGTCACAGGTTTGACTATGTTGCCCCCCCCGCCCCCCCCCCCAGCGGGTAGAGGTGTTTTGGGAGGGCTAAGAGGTGTGGCCTTACTGGAAGGAGTGTTGCTGGGGGTGGGTTTTGAGGTTTCAGTAGCCCAGCCATTCCCAGTTTGGGCTTTCTCTTTGCCTAGAACTTGCATCAAGATGTAAGCCTTTGGCTACTTGCTTCAGTGCCATGCCTACCTGCCTACTGCCATGCTCTCATTATGGTGATCATGGGCTCACCCTTGGAAATTTTATACCCCAGTAAACCATTTCTTCTAGAAGTTGCCTTGATCATGTGTCTCTACACAGCAACAGAAAAGTAACAAAACACCAGGTCGCTGCAAATATTGGTCTATCTATGACACTTCAGCAACTGCAGTTGTGTATGCTGCTAAGAAATCCTTCTAAAAGCTTTAACCAGTTAATCAATATGTCCATTGATTAATTAACTCTGTATCCAGTATGTAGGCTGCTAAACAACAACAACAATAAAAAAGCTGTGCAGAAGAAATATGAAGTGTAAGATGAAATAAATGCATACCTATGGGTCAAAGACTGATGCCAGAATAAATAATTCTGTTTTAAGAACCCAAAGGAAGATCCTTATGATCTGTTGGTGCTTTTAGTGAACTGCTTTATTCGACTCGATTCTCTGGAATGCCTTAGTTCTATGCTAGGTGCTTCTGTCCTTCCTGACCCTCCTCTACACAGGCTGTGTTAAAGCAGTGGTTCTCAGCCTTTCTAATGCTGCAACCTTTTAATGCAGACTACAAACATGAATTTATTTTGTTGCTACTTCAGAACTGCAATTTTGCTACGGTTATAAATTGCCGTGTAAATATCTTATACACAGAACATCTGATATGTAACCCCTGTAAAAGGGTCTCCAAAGGGGTGGTGACCCACAGGTTGAGAACTTCTGTGTTAAAGAGCCCTTGCTGTCCAGCGTGTACATAGTGTTTTACCAGTGGGACGCAGCAGTAAGGTGTCAGCAAATACAGGAAGGATGAAATGAGTCCCACTTTCCACATAGGTATTTTCTGCAAATCTGCCCCAGGCTGGCTGTGGTTTTCAGAAAAGGCCATCTGCTGTCCACACAGCCCAGCCATCTGTGGAAATTCCTTAACTGTGCCCTCCCACTTGCAAGAGATCTGGTCTAGCAAGAGTGCCAAACTGCCGTTGGTCTTGGGTACCAGGTTGTCTCTTGCTGTGTCCCTTAAACCAATTTCCACGTTCGACTTTGTTAAATGTGTCTCAGACTGCAGGGTGGCAGTACTATCTGTTCCCTCTCGAACATCTCATGAACAAGAATGTTGTATTGTTCCAAGGAGAAGTTTTGAAAGTCCTCTTGCAGGTGGCTAGTTCTGTGCAGGCAGACTCGACTTTTGCCTATGTTCTCATCCTCTAAAGCACTCCCTTGCTTCCCTGAAAGTCTGTCCCGTTTGTCACCCTTCACCCTCCTTTCCTACTTGCCATACATAACTTTCTTCATTTTGAAGATCAGTTTACAGATTGAATTCTTCAATATTCCTGTTGTGCAAATAAAGATTCTTCAAGGTAACATTGGCTTTTAAGTTAAGACCACTTGTAAGACAATACTAGAAAATGCAGTTTTTCCTTAAAATTTTTATTTATTTATAATTTTAGCTTATAAATAGAACTTCTATTTGTACACTTGCGATTTTTGAAAACCACTTTTGAATATAACCACAGCCTAGTTGTTGGTTAACATTGTGCATATATTTTGGAGATTAAAATGTTTACATGCTAGTTTGGGGCATTTAATCGGCAGACTCGTATATTATGAACCCATTCTCAAGCTTATATAATGCCTTTTGAACTGATGACTTGCAAATGTGCTGTTTTAAGATGCTTAATAATTACAATATTCTACAGGCTTTGGGGCTTCAAGGTATGTGCTTTTTCTTGAACTTAGCCATCTCTACACTAATTTGAAGTCTTCACAAATTTGAATATTAGGGTTCTTTAGATAGAGCTCATAACTATAATTTTTAAAAATTAAACTAAACCTGGTTTAAGTCAATTAAAATGTTAAAAAGGAAACTTTTCCAAAAAATGTCTGATGATTTCTTTTTCTTGAAATCGAATATAGAAACATCAAAAGTTGGAAGATGAGTGGGGCCTGTTGATGCAAAGGCCTCAGCCTGTCATCTTCATGTGCAGACTCTTCAAGCGTCTTCCTCAGAGGGACATATATCTCACAGATACACAGTACACACAGGGACAGCCACAAGCCATCCCAAATGGAAATATTGCTCCCACACTTACAAAATGCCTAAATATTATTACATTGGTTTTCCTCTTGGTTGCTCCACAGTGTATTATGTCTCAGAGATTTATTATATATCAATAAACATAAATCTGTGTTTTCAGACTATATAATGCTCTATTTTTAAAAGTATCGTATTCTATTTAACTGCTTATAGTTTCTGGTCTTTTGCTTGCATGCATATCCAAGGCATCTATCAACCAGTGCTTTGGAAGTTTGGCTTTTGAAAATTATTTTACTCCAATTCTCTGATGCTACTGCATTGCTTCTCTTTCTGTGTAATAAGATTATTTGATCGATTGGAGATTTGTATGCAATTTATATCTGTCTGTAAACTATGAGGAAAATCTTACTAAAATTTCCAAGTATTTGGTTTCTACAGTTGGAGGTTTTTGGGGTCTGAATTTTTGGGTTATTTTTGAAATTATGCTTCACCTGAACTTTTTGTTTTAATTTTATTTCACATCTCTTTATTTGTTATTCATTCCACTTTAATTATTTTTTATTTTACGTTGCCATTCTACTTTGGTTTTGTTTGTTTGTTTGTTTGTTTTGCCATTTTACTTTGTTCCTTAATTTTGGAAGGAAGATCAACAATTGAGAACAGTTTATTGGCAAAGGAAAAACAGTATTTAAAAAAAAAACAGGCATATATTGAATATGCCTTATCAAAAATTTTTAGGACAGAGGTGTTTTTTATTTTTATTTTTAGAATATTTACATGGACATAATAAGAGATTTTAGAAATGAGCTATAAAATCTAAGTACAAAATTTAATTGTTTCACATATACATTATGCATATAGCTTAAAGGTAATTTTAGGAAATCTTTTTAGTAAGCCTGCATGTAATTTTTAAAATTTATTTATTTATTTAGACACATGTGTGTGCGTGCGTGTGTATGCCTAGGGCCTGTGCATGCCACGGCACACAGGTGAGTCAGAGGACAACTTGTCGTTGGCTCTCCTTCTAGAGTTCAGTTCAGATTGTCAGGCTTCCCCATTGAGCCACCTCAGTGACAAGTGTCCCTGTGCTTTCACTATGTACCTATTCATGACATCGGGCAGGACATTTTTTTACATTTGGCATCATGTTTACAATCAAAGTGTTTGGATTTTGTAGTGTTTGGAATCTGGATTGTTCCACCTCTAATCCCCTTTCCTTTTGCAACTAACTTTCTTTTAAAATTGATTTTTCCATTCATTAATTTACGTATTCATTTTACATCCTGATCGCTGGACCCCAGGGGACACCCCCGACCCCCACGCCAGCCACATCAAGTCTCTGCAGGGATAGGCGCATCCTCTCCCACTGAGTCTAGACAGAGGCAGCCCCGTTAGGAGAATGGGTTCCATAGACAGGCAACAGCTTTAGGGACAGCCCATGCTACCATTGTTGGGGGAACCCACATGAAGACCGAGGTGTATATCTGCTGCACATGTGCCGGGGGCCTCGGTTCAGCTCATGTGTGCTCTTTGGTTGGTGGTTTGTTTCTATTTTTAGAAATACTGGGACTCCAAAAGTGGTTTTGCCCTGAAAAGCTCCAGCCCAGCAGACCTTTTGTCTGGAAACCTTTGAGTTCTTCCCTACATTAGCATTTAAAGCCATTAATAAATGAGACTGAGGTAGAGGGAGGGAGGGAAGGAGAGAGGGAGAGAGAGAAGGAGAGGGTGGGGGAGAGGGAGAGGGAGAGAGAGACTGAGGACTTCAACCACTGCTAGAATGTAACCAGTATCCAGCAGTTTTGGTAACATAATTTATACAAAAGTAACAATAACAACTACTATTGGATAACAAGAATTAACCTCCATAGAGGGTGGCTTCCAAGTGCCAGGGGAACCAGAAATAGCCAGCTAGCAGCCTCATCTCAGAACGTGGAGAAACTGAGGGGCCTGCATCATGCTTCTAGATTATGTAATCCCACCAGTGTCTAGTTTTCCAGCCCCAGGAGGGAGACGGACTGACCGTACTGGTAATGTTTGTTTTACTTTAGTTTTGCCATTTATGTCCTCTAATAGACATTAAACCACTTCATAGGCTTACCATCTATTAAAACATTACCTCTCCTTTATGTTTTCATGACTGCACGCTACTGAAAATGTCAAAATTAATAACACTTGGGTCGGGGATGGCTCTGTGTAAATGTACTTGATACACAAGCCAGGAAATCTGCGTTTGGATCCCCAGAACCAGAGTAAAGGCCACTCGAGGGAGCTCAGCGGTCTTGCAGGAAGTGGGAGCCAGAGGAAGGAGGATCTCCAAGAGCTCAGGGGTCAGCCAACCAAGAGACCTGTCTTAAACAAGTGGGAAGGCGAAGGTGGACACCTAAGATTGTCCTCTGACCTGCACACAGGATACAGTGGCACTAGCCTGCATCCACACACACTCACATACACATTCATCTCTCTTACAAACACGGAACATTAAAGCAACCAAATACACAGTATACATTTGTGTGTTCTCAATCTGGAAAGTTTGGAGAAATGAGTCTCGTCATTCTGGGTGAGCATAAAATCAAATCTCAACATCTCCAACTGTGTTATCTTTATTTATGAAAGTGTTTCATGGATGAATGAATTCCACAAAGGAGGCTGTCAAGTTAGTTTCTCAACAAGTTGATGTAGATATGAGCAATTGGATTTTGTTTTTGTTGAAATATGTAGGCTGAGCTTTAAGATTTTTTTTTTTTTGGCTCTAGTATATGATAGGAATGAACTGATATGGTATATCAAACTCTAGTGGAGGTACAATATCTAGTGCCCTTAAAGCTATTTGCATTATGATGGTGTCTTAGTCAGGATTGCTATTCCTGCACAAACATCATGACCAAGAAGCAAGTTGGGGAGGAAAGGGTTTATTCAGCTTACACTTCCATACTGTTGTTCATCACCAAGGAAGTCAGGACTGGAACTCAAGCAGGTGAGGAAGCTGAAGCTGATGCAGAGGCCACGGAGGGATGTTCTTTACTGACTTGCCTCCCCTGGCTTGCTCAGCCTGCTCTCTTACAGAACCCAAGACTACCAGCCCAGAGATGGTCCCACCCACAAGGGGACCTCCATACTTGATTACTAATTGAGAGAATGCCTTACAGCTGGATCTCGTGGAGGCATTTCCCCAACTGAAGGTCCTTTCTCTGTGATAACTCCAGCCTGTGTCAAGTTGACACAAAACTAGCCGGTACAGATGGGCTTGTCCCATTTCGTATGTGTCCTTGTAAGAGCATGTGGGAACCAAACTCAGGGCTTTCTTCTTCTTCCTCTGTTTTTATTTTTTATTTTTATTGTTTGTTTTGTTTTCTTTCAAAAAATATCAGTTTTGTTATACCATCCAGGTGGAAAATTGTTGCAATCCTCTTGTGCCTGCTTCCTGAAGGCTAAAATTATATATGCATTTAAAACATCCAGCTACAGAATGTTTATAGAGTAAATTCCTTAGTGAAGAATTAACTCTGATGTATTTTCTATTGCTCCAAGCTAAATGCCTGTCCACTCTACCTAGCAACTCTCAGGCCAGCCAGGACTACACAGCCACACCCTGTTTCAAAAAGTCAAATAGAGGCTGGAGAGATGGCATGGCCCAGGGGTTAGGAGAGTACTGCTCCAACAGAGGACCCCAGTGCATTTGTCAGCACCTACATCACTATGTTCACTACTGCCTATAAGTCCAGCTCTGGGGGTTCTCCATGTCTCTGGCCTCTGAGAGCACCTGCACTCATATGTGCATACCCTTTTTCCCCTACGCCCACCCAGACACATAAGTAAGAATAAAATAAAATTAAATAACAAAATTGCTAAAAATAATTTACTTAAAATAAAAACAAAGTAATAAATTATTAAAAATAAATCTTTAAAAGGACCAATAATCTAGCATCCAGTAAGAGATAAGTTAATATTTGATGAATTCCATTTTATTCTCTGTCTCATTCCATCTTTCTCTGCTCCTTTTTTCCCCTACTTCACACTTTCCTACCTTTCACCTAGTGCAAGACAAATCTGAGTTGTCTCTGAGGTCACAGCCATAGGACCACAAAGTTAGTTTGCTCTCTGGAGTCCAGTCTCTGGTGGATTCCCATCTTCTCAACTGGCAGCATAGCGGAGGTGATGACAGAGTCTCCTGCAAACTGCAGGACACAGCAAATGCAGCCTCAAGAGGTGTCGTTTGTGCTTAAGTACAGAAGACAGAGCAGCCTGCCAGGAGCCTCCCTCAGCAGTATGGACCCATGTCCTACATGCCTATCACAAGGGGAGCAATGAGCGGGAGTAGAGGACAGGAGGACACAAGTGTCCCTTGCCTGGTAAGAAACTGACACAGTAGTTACCCTTGGTTCAGTAACTGTTGCTCTAAATTACCTACTAGGAAACCAAATCCTAGTAAAATAAGGGAGATCGCATTATGAGAGGGAAATAAATTCAGAATGGCTTCAGGTGGAGTTGTTTTGCTATTGGTCTATCAAGGGGAACCACACTTAGAATACTGGTGTGTATAAATAAACCTGGAACACTTCAAAAGATCACTGTAATCCTAAAGAGACAGGGAAAGGAAGATCCCAGCAGATTCCACCTGTGTTTCCTTACCTAAGAAACTCCAGGATGGGTCAGATGTGGGGAGAGAAGAGGGAATCAATGTTTTTGCAGATAGTCTCCAAAGTGGGGTGTTTATGACTTAACCATTAAAATAAAATATATGTCTTGTAAAGCTGATATGATGTGTCTTCTGGTTCCTTTTCCACATGTTCATATCATTGAGTTGTTGACTACCATCTTCCTATTTAAGAGAAATACGTATACATTGATATAATTTAGGCATTTAATATTTGAGAACCATTAGCACATTGACTTCTTTCCCATTTATTTCTGGTTTGGAGCAATATGTTGTTTCTTTCTAGCTTTTAGAGACAGGGTCTTGCTATATCACCTAGGCTGGCCTCCAGCTTCTTATCATAAAATACAGACATCATGAAGAATTTCACATTTTATTGCTTAAAAACTTACTGTAGAGACTTTATAGTATTCGAAGGCAAATCTCCAAAAAAAGGGGGGTATAGGGGTAGGTGGGATGGGGTGGGATTTCTTAGCATGCCAAGCTTTAAAATTGCACACAAAAATTCATCTCTTCCCCCTTCCCTGACAGTTTCCTTAGAACAGAGAAGTATCCAGTTGTCAAATTTGTGTGTGCAGCTGTTTGTGTGGAGCTCAGAAAGGGATGTAAGCATCTTTGTCTTGACCTTAACTATTCTTCTGGGCAATCATCTTCATACAATGCATGTTTTATGTATCTCCTGTCTTCAGCTAATGTATACTGTTTATCTCCCAAGTATGTGTAACTATATTTTACTCTATTTTCTGTCTTACTCTAACCTTTAACTATTTTCCTATACATGTAACTATGAGACAAGAATGAGAGCAGATACTGATAATTGCTAGAAGTGTTTCCTTCCAAGTTATAAGCAAGACAGGGGTGTAGCTCACTGTTAGAGTCCTTGTAGGTCATGTTCACGGCTTGGGTTTCCAGTTCCTCTCCCAAAATATATTTTACAAACTCAAGGTCAGTGCAATTTTCTGAATCATTAGCTTAACAAAACTGAAACTTAAAACTTTACTACCCAGAGAGCAGCATATCTCAGACTGAACAGTTTTGTTTGGGGAATGAGATTTTTGTGTATAATCAGTAGCAGAAAATGCCTGAGTAATTTTATGGTGATTCTTGCTTATCTTTAAAGTTAGCTAGAAATTTAGTTTATTAAATGAGGTCATTAGGTGCTTAGGATTTCAGTATCTTTAGTCTCATAGCTAAGGACTCAAAAATGATACATAATCACCCCGAATGTCAGTAATGCAATGGAGCCTTGGAAATGTCATCTTTCTTGTATCTGTTTCTGTACAGTTTAGGTTTTTGTTCACTTTAATTGCAATTCGAGTTAATATAAAAAAGAAAAATACTAACCATAAGTATTAAATTTCTATATCCAAAGCCAATAAAATTTGCTATAGTGTTGATTCCAAATAATCCACAGCCACTGGTAACAATTATTGAGGTACTGAAGCTAATGAAACACTGTTTCCAAAGGTGCTACATTCCCAGAGTAAATCTGCGTCAGGATACACTATGCATGCATTCACTTTCTCAAGGGGTTCAGTGAGTTTGAGACTGTTCTCTGGCCAAAGTCCACAGCTCCAATCTGGCACACAATCTCACAAATGTTTGCCATTGGCTATGAGAAAGGCATGTCCAGACTCAGCACTGGAAAAACAAACCTGTGTCAAAGCGGGGGTGAGCCAGCTCCATTGTTCTCAGCTTATTAATGTTACAAATGACAGGTTAAATAATACACAGCTGTATATCAAATTCAATAGCAGTATAAAACGTGAATCTCTGTTCCTGTAGATCCTCCACCACAACTCTGCTTCCTAAATGCAGATGCTAAATGAAGTGAGAACCCATGAGACTTACAGAGTCTGCCATTTCAACCGTTTTCCTTCACTTTGAACATTACTTATGTACAATCTTGTAATCTTGGGCATGATTTTACTCTAAATTCTGCAGACTGTGTTTTTCACACTGCGAGGAGAAATGCTTCTAAGTGGAGGTGGCAGAGACAGAAGCATTTGTGGCTGTTTACAGAAAAAAATCATTCTGTAAAGGAAGAAGTATGACTTCAAAATTTAATCATCATTTAATTTAATTAGCAATTTCATTGTCCATGATCATTCTTGAGTGGATTTTAATCCAGGAAATTGGATTAAACTTAATTGAACTGGACAAAAGAAATGCTTGATCAGTTTATGGACTCAGAGCTACAAATTAATATGGTGGTATATTCTTCTACTCAGGATACTTGAATGCTGGGTAACAATATCAATCCATGAATGCTGGATAACAGTATTAATTCATAGATACTGGGTAACAATATCAGTCTGTGGATACTGGGTAACAATATCAGTCTGTGGATACTGGGTAACAATATCAGTCTGTGGATACTGGGTAACAATATCAGTCTGTGGATACTGGGTAACAATATCAGTCTGAGTTTGCTGGGTAACAGTATCAATCTGTGGATGCTGGGTAACAATATCAATCCAGGTTTTTTCAGTTGCCTTCCTACTCAAGGAATGGTCTCAGACTAACATTATTGTCCTCTCTCAAGAGATTGTAGGAATGCCGACTTAGGAATGCAATGTCAGAATTAGAATCCAAACTTTAGAAAGTTCTTCAGGTGATTCATATGCACACGAAGTGTGGGGGAAACGAATTCTGGTCAGTAAGGACTTCCAACTTGGTTCAGTCTCAGATCTACGCAAGGTTCAATGGACAATTGCCCTGCCAATGATTTTATGGCTCTTTTTCCTTCTTTCACAGACAGGATCACAGCTTTTTTGAGAAGCACTCATAGTACCCACAGGACAAAGACGATGAATACACCCGACCCCTGGAGCTCCCCAGAAGTACAGTTTTGCTTTGCTGCTGCAAACAGTTCTTGCCCAAGGAAGGCGAGGCCTGCGCTCGTTGTCTGTGCCATGTACCTCATCATGATTGGAGCGATAGTGATGACCATGCTGGGAAACATGGCTGTGATCATCTCTATTGCCCACTTCAAGCAGCTCCACTCCCCAACCAACTTCCTTATTCTCTCCATGGCTACCACAGACTTCCTGTTGAGTTGCGTGGTCATGCCCTTCAGTATGATCCGGTCCATCGAGTCATGCTGGTACTTCGGAGACCTCTTTTGCAAAGTTCACAGCTGCTGTGACATCATGCTCTGTACCACATCCATTTTCCACCTCTGCTTCATCTCAGTTGACCGCCACTATGCCGTCTGCGACCCTTTGCACTACGTCACCCAAATCACGACCCGGGTGGTAGGGGTCTTTCTACTCATCAGTTGGTCTGTTCCCATCTTTTTTGCCTTTGGCTTGGTATTCTCAGAATTAAATCTGATTGGTGCTGAGGATTTTGTCGCAGCCATTGACTGTACAGGTTTGTGTGTGTTGATATTTAACAAGCTCTGGGGAGTTCTGGCTTCCTTCATAGCTTTCTTTCTGCCTGGGACAGTCATGGTAGGGATTTACATACACATTTTCACAGTTGCCCAGAAACATGCCAGGCAGATTGGTACAGGTCCTAGGACAAAACAGGCCCTCTCAGAAAGCAAAATGAAGGCCACATCAAAAAAGGAAAGCAAGGCCACCAAGACTTTAAGCATTGTCATGGGAGTGTTTGTGTTGTGTTGGCTACCCTTTTTTGTCTTGACAATCACAGACCCTTTCATTGATTTTACAACCCCTGAAGATTTGTATAATGTTTTCCTTTGGCTTGGTTATTTTAATTCCACTTTCAATCCCATCATATATGGCATGTTCTATCCCTGGTTTCGAAAGGCCCTGAGGATGATAGTCACAGGAACGATCTTCCGCTCTGACTCTTCTACCTCAAGCCTGCATCCTGCACATCCTTAGGTAATGCCACCCCCAACTCCCTGTTAGCCTAGATTCTTTTTGATTTTTGTTTTATTTTCTTTTTTTTGTTGTTGTTGTTTTTGCTTTTTTTCCAAACAGGGTTTCTCTGTGTAGCCCTGGTTGTCCTGGAACTCACTTTGTAGACCAGGCTAGCCTCGAACTCAGAAATCTGCCTGTCTCTGCCTCCCAAGTGCTGGGATTAAAGGCGTGCACCACCACTGCCCGGCTAGATTCTTTTTAAAGAAAGGGAAAGAGGGATGGGTCTGTTAGACAAGAAAAACTTTCCAGCTGAGACAACGGCAACCTGAGAAAGCACTAGATCCAGTGAGCTTTGTTGTTGCTGCTACTGCTGCTGCTGGTGTGAGCCAAGCCTCACAGAGTGGTTTATTTCTGGGTGCTACAAAAGACACTCGTGTGAACAAACAAGAAAACAAAGCTAACTTCTTCTCAAGGCTGCTGAGGCCTGAATTACAAGGTTTGATGTTTTAGTTACTTTGGCTTAGATTTAATGACCATCCTCACTTGAACTTGGAGCATTGGAGGAGGAGTCATGGAGACCCTCTACAATCACAGACAGCAGTGTACTCCATCTGAATTTATCCAAACCTCTGTTGAGTCCATTGCTGTTTTTATAAGGGATCGAGCAGCAGCTTGAGCACATCAGAAGCCTGAACTAAGGAATATGGAAGAAGAGCAGATAAACTGAAGCAGACAGCTAATGGTACTTTTAGATTTAACTTTCCTTTTGAGAGGAATTGCTGAAGGATTTATAATATTACTGAACGGCCAGTAATGGAAAAAAAAAAAAAAGAAAGAGTTTTAGGAAAGCTTTTTCTTTTTTCTTCTGACACACATCTTTAATGTATCTCTCTCTCTGTATATATATATATATCCTGTGAGCATATGTACTGACATGTATGTATGTGGGGGTGGGTGGGGTGGGAGTATATGTCAGTGTTGTTGTGTATTTTGTGTGTGTACTTATTGTTAATCAAGACTGAACTTTATTTACAAAGTTGAGCTATTTTCTCTTCTCATACTTTTGGGACATCATTGCCTCACTAAATGTCGTTTTTCCATGTCCCTTTGTCTTTCCCTTCCTCACCTCTCATATGTGTATTTCATTAAATTTTGTCCCTCATTGTCTTGTTTCTTCTTTTGCAGTTCTAGCAGTAATATCAGAATGCTTGATTAAGTAGACTCTCCTCATATAGTCACTTGGCCAAATGATGTCACAGTCTGCTGTAAGATACTGTGTCCTGGGAATTTCACGAGTCTTAAGTGAGCCTTTAGGAGCCTGTTTGCATCTCTGAATCTCCTTTGGCCCAGCATTTCCACTGACCACATACTCCTTAGTTCAATAGACCTCTAAGGAAACATTTCTATCCCCATCTGGGAGCCCCTGGAGATCTCTTGACCTGAGTGTTTTGCATGATCTTTCAGAGGTCAGGATTTGCTCATCTGAACAGAGCACCTTCAGAGGAACTGAGAACGTTCTGTGAATTACTTTTACTATTACAGGAAAATATTTGAAGTGAACGTTTGATTTTGAAGGGCTAGGCCACAGTTTATGTCTTGTGGTTGAAGTCATTTAATCCTTTAGATATTCTTCCCCCTGAAATCTGGTGGCAGCATCCAGAAGCTACCATGTTCCTTCCTTTGGAAGAGCCAAAGAAACAGAAGAGTTTCTGAAGGCACAAGATGCCTCCTTGTAACTAATTGTCGGAACAGCTTAGGACTCCTTTCGATGGTGGGCCTGCTTCCTTCTGGTAGCTTAACAAGGCCCTTTGCACTGCTGAATCTGAGTGACTACATTCGCTCATCACAAACTCATTCTCTCTATTGAGCCTCAAAACTTCAAAAGGACACAAGGCCTGTGACAATCTGAAGACCTGGGGCCTGGGGAATTTTTATGTAGAAGTGCAGAATGATGGCCAAAGCTTGCCTTGTTCTTTAAAATCCTTTTGAGTGTCAAGAGCATCTTGTATGTGATCCTTTAACTTGGGATCATATCCAGAATGAGGCTTGGGGGGGGGGCAGTTTCCAGCTGAAGTTGTCACAAAATGGCTTGTCACAGGAAATAAGATGAGAGAAAGGAACAGCAGACCGTGTTGGCAAAGAGCCAGTTCAGTCAGCCAATAAAAACAAGCTGAGCTTCGAGGGAGTGAGACAAGGCTTGGGGAGCCCCACATACAACCTGCCAGGAAACAACATCCATTCGGTGAGTAGGAAATATTTAGATATGAAGAAATTTCAACTGCTAAATTTCCACATTTTTCTCTATACCCCACTAAAACATTTAGGATCTGTGTAGCCCAGGCCTATCTAGGTGTCTCAATCCTCCTGCCTCAGCCTCTTGGGTGCTAAAACAACAGGCCTGTATCTCTATTACAAACTAGTTGTGATTCTTTTCTAGATGGGCATATGAATGAAGAGAAAAACCAAAGTTATTCGGTATAAAGATAATATCGGATATTATTCTCACTCAGGCCTTTTTGCAGGTTGGAAAAGCTCTCCCACAGAAGTTGTGCTTGCTGCTTCAGTGTTTCACCACATGTAAGCTCTGAAATGATCTTCTGAGGGGCAACATACTTGCTTATAGAGAGAGAATGGAGGAAAACGTACAATAAGGTTCTGAAGCAATCCCTGGCGTGATCTACAGTAGGGAGAATTTTTTGTTCCAGCTTGTGGTAACAGCTTAGTATTATTATTTAGATTACCACTCCACTGCTCTGAGGTATAGGCTGCTGAAGGTTCAATTAAATAAAGCTTATTCTTAATTCCCACTATCTCAGAGAGCAAAGTAATGAAATGAGACTTGAATCTTCTGTTATCTAACTTGCCTTTTATGACCATAGTCATTACCTGCCATTATGTAAAAGCATAATAAGATTATAATTATAATTATAATTATTATAATTATAATAAGATTATGCTTTTACAAGTATCCTGCTCTTCTCTGTGATGTCTCTTCCTTTTCTTGTTCACCCAAGAAGGGTCTGGGGCACACAGCAGGATCTGTTCATGAGTAGAGCAGACGGATTTGTTGCAAACATGGGGTGATGGTCATTCAAGGCTTCAGCCAGTTTTTGAAGGACAAGTTAATGAAGAGGGCATGAGTTATAGAGCAAGACAGGCCACGCTGGCTTGGCTAGTTCCTCCTGAGTAATCTTAGACCACTCTCTTTGCCTTTGTAAGCCTAATCTGTATATAGACCCAGCAACAGTCTTCCTGCTTTGTGGGATCATCGGCTATACAATTAAGACACATGCAATAATTTCTTACCATTACTAATCATCTTTCTTTTAAAACTTTATGGATTCTTATTTTAATGGGAGAGATTTTCTTTACAAAAGAGGCTGGTGAGATGGCTCAAGTAAAGGAGCCTGTAGGAAAAGCCTGGAAAAGTGTGTTCAATCTTCTGAGTCCACTTAAAAGTGAAAGAAGAAAACCAACTCCATAAAGTATAATGAGGGAACCAACCAGAGACCGACTGTGATCTGTTACTTCTATGTACATATGTCACTTCCTGTGTACATGCATTCACTTCCTGTATGCATTCGTTACTTCCTTTGTGCATGCATCACTTTCTATGTACATGTGTCACTTCCTGTGTACATGCATTCACTTTCTGTATGCATGCGTCACTTCCTGTGTACGTGTCACTTTCTGTGAGCATGAACAGATGTGTGTGTTCAGTTTTGCTCCACATGACTTATAGATATCTGTCTTTTCTATGCAGAACATTAGTTGTTTTCTGAGTTCTGGTCCCCATGTGCTAGAGAACATCACGGCAGTGTGTGTATGAGGTTTGTGGTGGAAAAGAGGCGCTCACATCAGGACAGGCAGCCTGACAGCAAGCAAGGAGGCATAAAGGAGGGAGTGGGACAAGACACAGCTGCCAAGAGCACACCCCAGTGACCCATTCTGTCAGACAAAACATCACCTCCCACCTTTCCTTCCACTAAATCCATCAAGTACAAATCAAGGAAGAGGTTAACTCATTTATTATTAGTTCAGAGCCCTAATGATGTAATTACTTCTGCAAATACCTCCCAGGTGTATTTTATTAATCTCCTAGGGGTTTCTCATTCCTATCAAATTAAGAATTAAGATTAACCATAATTTTTACTAATAATGCCATGAACATATGCAATTGTATGAACATACAGCAACTGTAAAACTCTATCATCAAGTTTTAAATGTTTTTATGTATTCTTTGACACATTAATGTATAATGTGTCAAAGAGTATATTTTGACCATATCATTACCCTTTTCCTTCTCTTATACCTCTCCTATCTTTTCTCTCCACCAAGTCTCTCTTCTATTTCATATATTTTTAAAAAATGATCTACTAAGTTTAACTTGGATTGGACTCATAAGTGTGGTTATGGGCATGGAAAAATTACCAGTGGCTACTACTGAAGAAAAATTACTACGTTTACCCAGCAGCAGCCATTAGCTACCATTAATTCTTCATCTTGAAATGTGGCCTCATTAGTAAGTTCTTCTTTAGGGCTTACATTTTCTTCTGCCATGGGCTTTTGATCAGGTTTATAGCAACAGATATACATTCCCTCTTGTGGAACAGTCCTCAAATCCAATCAAGAAAGTAACTGGTTGCCTAACATTCCTGCCATTATTGCACCGGTGGAGACATATTATGTAATTAGTTTTAGTGATAGAAAGATACATTGTTGCAGGAATTATACTATAGTGTAATTTTTAATAATGTTTGTTTAATCCATCCTCTGTTTGAGACATGCAGGTTATTTCCAGCTATTACTACTGTTCACAGTGATCTGTAGTCTATACACAGTTCACATTTGTGTGGTCAACTCTCTGAGATATAGCCCTTGAATTGTTACTGCTGCTTTCAAGAATTCATGACCACTATCTACCCCCACTCCTTGTTCTAGAAAGGACTTAAGAAAGTCTTCAATGAACTCACATAAGAAGGAGACATGGCAAATACTTTTAAAAGAGAAGAAAAGAAAACCAGAATGATGTGGGAGATGATACTGGCCAGGGCAAAATGAAGGTCTGCCACCGACAGTAGTTCCATAGAGCTTAGTCAAGTAAAGTTATAGTACAAATCCTAACCACAGGCTCCTGTACTTCCCCATGTCTCACTGCCATCCTCCTGTACCTTTGAAACCCTTTTGTCTTTGTTAGGGTTTTACTGCTGTGAAGAGATACCATGACCAAGGCAACTCTTGTAAGGATAACATTTAATTGGGGCTGGCTTACAGGTTCAGAGGTTCAGTCCATTATCATCAAGGCTTCTGCATGCATGGCAGCATCCAGGCAGACATGGTGGAGGAGGAACTGAGAGTTCTACATCTTCATCTAAAGTCTGCTAGCAGAATACTGGCTTCCAGGAAGCTAGGATGAGGGTCTTAAAACCCACGTCCACAGTGACACACCTACTGCAACAGGGCCACACCTTCTAATAGTGCCTCTCCCTGAGCAGAGCATATACAAACCATCACACCTTTTCAGTACCAATGTGCCACATGTGAGGGCTTGTGGATCCTTACATCCAACACAGCTCTCCCATAGCAGCAGCAACACAACTTCTAAGCTGGGTTGTACATTGTGATCTAACTCACTTGTTTCTTGGGTGGTGAAGTAAAAGCTTCACTGCTGAGCGCTAGTCACAGAATTCTCACCATGTGAGCTAGTCTGGAGCGTATTCCATTATAGTTGGATCCATGATTCCTATGCGCGGCTGATGTCCACCAGGTACTGGGAGAGACTTTAAGCTCGGTTCCCTGTTCATGAAGATTTGATGGGGACCTGGAAAGAGACAGGAATATACAATAAAATATCCTATATAATGAAGAACAGAGAATCTTTTAAAAAAATTATTAGTAGGACATATAGTCCAGTCTATTGGAATCAAGGAATAACTATTTAACAATGTATACAGTACAGAGGAGGTTAGGCAAAATGCAGTGGGACACATTTGAAAAACACCAGAAAGTTGACCATGTTGATGACACTTATCATCATGCTACAAACAAAACAAAACAAAACATGTTTCTTAAGATCAAAACATACTGAACCACCCAGCAAAGAACATATACAGGTCTCCTGGCACATATGTAGCAGATGTGAGTCCTGAACAACTGGAGTATAGTATCCCAAAAGCTGTTGCCTGTTCATGGGATATGTTCTTCTATCTGGGCTGCCTTGTCTGGCCTCAGTAGGAGAGGAAACACTTAACTTCACAGGGACTTGATTGATGTGCCAGGGCAGGTGGATACCCTGGGGCCCCCACTCTCTCAGAGGAGAAGGGGAGGGAGGATGGGGGAAGGATTGTGGAGGAGGCAGGAGAGGGGCAGTGAGAGGGATGTAAAGTGAAAAAAAAGTACTCTAAAGTACTTTAAAGAGGGATGTAAAAAAAGTACTCTAAAGGTAACACAAAGAAGAAACTTAAGAAAATGCTTAATAGAGTATAAATGTAGGCAGCATGCAAAGAAGCAAGAGAAAAATAATTTTTGTTGATCACCCTCTATGCTCTAGGACAGTGGTACAATGTGTTTCATTTAATTGTCCAAATATTTTAATCCCAGTGTTTTAGAACTTATTTTCACAACTCCAAGACCACAGGGCTCATGTGTTAGAAGTGATGTTTAAAGCAGATTTACCTCTCTGGGAAGCTATTTGTATTCTGTGGCTTACTAGATCTTCCTACTTACTGGATTTAGCTTCTGAGGCCCTACTAAAAGTGGCCTGTTTTGTAGTCCATAATCACACCTGGTATTGTCACCCCTAAATGAGATGTCAGCAAATCCCTCTTACTCAAGGGTCATAGGAGCTCGTGGAAGGTGCTGGAAGAGTATCAGAGTCAGAAGGGATGGAGGACACCAGGAGAGCAAGGCCCTCTGAATTAACCTGATCAAAGCTCATGTGAACCCACAGAGAAGGGGGCAGCAAGCACAGCGCCTGTGCAGCTCCACACCAGGTCCTTCATCTGGACACCACGGCTGCCAGTTTACAAATGTAATGGGACTTGAGTGTGCAAATGACTGACTCTCTGTTTTTCATGTCTTCTCTTGGACTCCTTTTGTTTGCTTTGTCCAGTTCTGATATGTCGGGTTCTGTTTTATCTTACGGCTTTTCCTTAGTATCCTTTAGAAGCTGGTTAGTTTTCTAATGTGCTGCAGAAAGGGAGTGGATCCTGACGGGGAGGAGAAGTGAAGGAGCACTGGGAGGAAGGGAAACTGTGATCAGGATCTACAGAGAGAAAAAATATCCATTTCAGTAAAAGAAAAGAAAATGCACTATTAAAACCCTATTATCTGGCTGTTTCCAATACTGCTCAGTAGGTTCCTTTAGAGTCCTTGGCTTTTTTTTCTAGAATAGCTTGAAATAGTCCATCTGTCACCAACCTTGAGAGTTGTTCTCTGAAGAATTTATCTTTTTTTTTTTTTTTTTTACTTATTTGTGTTAAACAGTATCTTATTGTTCAGACTGGCCTCAAGCTTAATTAAGATCCTTAGCTTCTAAATTGAGGGATTTCTAGGCATACAGCACCACTGTTCAGGTAAGGATTAATCAGAGCCATTTCTAAGCTATTTCTCAGGTAAGTAGAAATGAACAAAGAGACTCCTGGAGTAGAAAGGCTTTATGAAACTTTCAAAACCCCTCTGAAATTCAGTAAAGCATGTTGTAAATTCATTGAGAAGTAATTGTTTACAAAGGAATAACTTTGTGGCTAGCCCCAAACACAGGAGTGTAAAGTAGAAACTAAAAACTCAATGCATTTAAATTGCATCTCTAATTAATTGCCATATTGGAAAGGAAAAGAAACAATGGAGATTTGTGAGCAGCTGAGCTGGGTCCCTTGGTGCCCTTACTCCGTTCGGGTGTATCAACTCACATGGAGGAAGCAGTTCTACTGAGAATATAAAATCTCTCCTGACCTCTTGCCTGTCACTTTTGTTGACAGAGGAGTTCTCTGCAAGGCTGTGTACATCTGGGACAGGCACTTCTTCTATGGGGGCACCATTTCCTGCTTGAGTAAGTAGTCTGGAAACCCGCAGTTTACTTTTAATTTTTTTTCTTTTTTCCTTTTCCTCCTTCCTTCCTTCCTTCCTTCCTTCCTTCCTTCCTTCCTTCCTCCCTCCCTTCCTTCCTTCCTTCCTTCCTTCCCCCTTTCTCTCTCTCTCTCTCTCTCTCTCTCTCTCTCTCTTTCTTTCTTTCTTTCTTTCTTGACAGGTCTGAATCCCAGACTAGTTTTGAACTTGCTGAGGCTCCAAAGATGGTCCTGGACTCAGGATTCTCGTCTCTTCAAGTCCCGAGTGCTGAGATCACAGGTGTGTGCTACCAGGGCCAGTTTATACGGTGCTAGAGATGAGGCCCAGGGCTTTGGGCACACTAGGAAAAGCGCTCTATACATGCAGATTCGGCTATAGCCTCAGTTCAGTGTGTAACACACATTTCATAGACTGCAGGTTAGTGTTAGACATGTCTCCTCTCATCTCAGATAGTTTTATCCTGTGTGTTACATCTAAAAAGGTGCAATGCAAAACAAAGCACTAAGGAGAATTTTGTCTTTTAATTTATTTGTCTGTGGAATTCTTCTTTGGGGCTGAATTGATAAAACTTAAAACTTTAACCTCCTACCTTTTTGTCAATTTACTTAATTATTGAAGGAGATGATCAGCTATTCTCTCTCAAGAATCAACTTGTTCACAATAGTTAATTTGTTGTCATTTGGGTTCAGACTCAGAGCTTCAAATCTCACTTTGAATTTGGCAAGAGTCTTATCAAGAAGGAGAATGCTTTATGGTTTTTATACCAAATTCTAAGACACACTTCCCTTTGAGGGAACATTTAGCCTGCATCTTTCTTTTCTTCTTTTAAGGATATTGTCTGCAGTAGTTTTAGAAGAGCCTTGTGTGATAGACCGGCCAGCAGTGTTGGCTCTGTGCCTGTTCTCCAGCGATGCACTTGATTTTCAGGATCTATTTGATCCAGTACTCAGGGACCAGTCAGTTCCATCACCCTTTACCTTCCTCTTCTATCTCATTGTGTGATTGATAAAAAAGAAATATTATTAATATCAATATTATTATGATTCTTGTTGTTGTTGTTGTTATTATTATTGTAGACAGGGTGACCAGTTCCCAGAGAAAGCAGAAGAACAGAACCTATAAATGAGAGCTGTCCTCCTCCCGGGCTCTGGAGAGCAGCCTACAGCGTTCTGCTACCAGGTGAATGGGTCTTGCCCCAGGACAGTCCACCCGCTGGCCATCCAGGTCGTCATCTATCTGGCCTGCGCAGTGGGTGTGCTGATCACAGTCCTGGGGAATTTGTTTGTGGTGTTTGCAGTGTCCTACTTTAAAGTGCTCCACACGCCCACCAACTTCCTGCTGCTCTCCCTGGCCCTGGCAGACATGTTGCTAGGTCTGCTGGTGCTGCCCCTGAGCACAGTCCGCTCTGTGGAGAGCTGCTGGTTCTTTGGAGACTTCCTGTGCCGTCTGCATACCTATCTGGACACGCTGTTCTGTCTCACCTCCATCTTCCATCTCTGTTTTATTTCCATTGACCGTCATTGTGCCATCTGTGACCCCCTGCTCTATCCCTCCAAGTTCACAGTCAGGACAGCCCTCCGCTACATCGTGGCAGGGTGGGGGATACCAGCAGCCTACACTGCCTTCTTCCTCTACACAGATGTGGTAGAGAGAGCACTCAGCCAGTGGCTAGAAGAGATGCCTTGTGTGGGCAGCTGCCAGCTGCTGTTCAATAAGTTCTGGGGTTGGTTAAACTTCCCTGCATTTTTTGTTCCCTGCCTAATCATGATCAGCTTGTACCTGAAGATCTTTGTGGTCGCCACCAGGCAGGCTCAGCAGATCAGAACTCTGAGCCAAAGCTTGGCTGGGGCTGTCAAGCGGGAAAGAAAAGCTGCCAAGACGCTGGGCATTGCTGTGGGCATCTACCTTGTGTGTTGGCTTCCCTTCACTGTTGACACACTAGTGGACAGCCTTCTTAACTTCATCACCCCACCCCTGGTCTTTGACATCTTTATCTGGTTTGCTTATTTCAATTCAGCCTGTAATCCCATCATCTACGTCTTCTCCTACCGGTGGTTTAGGAAGGCACTGAAACTGCTCCTGAGCCGGGAGATCTTCTCACCAAGGACACCGACTGTTGATTTATACCATGACTGATGCTAGCGGGAGGGAGGGAGGGAGGGCGGCATAGCCATAGGCTATGGCGGTTCCCTTGTTTGTAGGCAGCTCACAGGTCTTAAGCATGTTACTTAGTCAGCAAAGAAGTGCAGCACGGAGGCTCCCATTCAGTATTCTCATGGAAGGAAGTAGGGAGAGGGCTGACTGAAGTCTTCTAAGCTCTTTAGAATACCCAGCGGGTAAGCAAGCACCGGGGAAATGTCCAGCCTCTAAGTCACTGTTTCTTAGATATTGAGAAGCACAGGAGGAAGTCGGAGAAGTCTAAGGTTTGCTTTCTAAGTTCAGGCCCAGTGGGAAACTCCTAGCAGCCATTGTTTTCTCACTTTAAAAATAAAAATAAAAAAAATTCATACTTATATGAAATAAAATACCGTCTAATCCAATTTTGGGAAACTTGCCTGAGTCATAATTTCATGTCATTGTCAAGTGGGGTCCAACACTTTGAATATGCCTTTCTTAAAATGATCATTTTAAAATCTTCTTAGAACCTGACTGTTTAAAAGTCTGGAAGCTTCGCCTGTCCCCTTCAATGTGGGGGTAAATTTATATTATTAAAGGAATATTTTTCTTTCTTAAAAATACAAGAGCAATCTACAATTGTGATGGATTTTGTCATAACTACCCACAGCTTGCCATTTAATATTCCTCCTTTTCATTTGCATCATACAGACTCAACCTACTGTTCCCACAGGCCCGGGGCAGCAGGATTGTCAGAGGGAAAACTAGTACCTGAGCCACACTGAGGGATTGCAACAAATATCCACTAGCACTTGTTACTAAGAGGAGTTGCATCCCCTTCTGGCTTTTTCCTTAATATTTCCCCAAACCTCTGGTCTCCCTGCCCCCATGGTTTGCACTGGCTCTGTTTGCGAATGAATAATTGGTTCTTTGTAAAATTTCTTTGTAAATCAATTTGAAGCTTCTGGAGTCCATATGTATTTATAGGTGTGCGTATACGTATGTTTGTGGTTTTGCCAATCTCAGTAAACAGACTACGGGTGGATGCGTGTGTTTCTGAAACAACTTCAGTGTTAAAACTCACAAAGAATTTACCATTAAGCAGTTTAAGTAAAACAACCAGTCACACTCAGATAACAATCGTTAAGGAAGGAAATGTCTACCAAATATTTTGTTTTCTCTTCTGTGTGGGACCCAGCTTTAAAATCATCTGTGTGTGTGTGTTTGTACAATGTGTGTATGTGTGCATATGTATACAAGTAGGTCACAAAACAAGAAAGGCGATTGATCATGGGGTGGAGAGGGAGAGATCTTAGAGAAGGTGGGGAATGAGAAGGTAATGGAATGCAGGAGTAGAGCAGAACCAGGACTAACTGCAGAAAGTGAATAGAAGCAGCCAGAGGGGTAGGAGCATGGAGGACTTTGGTGAGGGGAAGTGTTGTGTCCGGCCAGCAGACCACAACCTGGGTTCTAGCCTGGAAAGGCATTTTGGAAACCTGGAAGAGAAGAGGGGCTAGGTGGCGAGAGAAAAGAATGTAGCCAAGACAGTTACTCTGATCAAGGCTCAAATTTTATTGTTGCGACACTAGTTATGAAGGAAGGGGGAGGGGACCGATTCCCGCCGAATAATCTCTGGTCCAGTAGAAAGGTGCACGTGTGTGGCTCCGCAGGTTCCAGCAGTGGGCGTGGCAGAACGAATGAGCAGGAAGCTCCACCCCTGAGCAAGCAGGTTTCAGGCTGGGGGAGGGGAGACTACAGGGAAGTTCCAAGAACAACCTAGTCATGGGCGCCCATTGAGGAGCTGAGATGAAGCCCAGTACTTTGTGTAGTAACCAAAACACAGTAACCAAAAAAATGACTTGTCTTCTTGCTATAAAAAAAAGAAGTAAAAAATGTGGTACATTTACACAATGGAGTACTACTCAGCTATTAAAAACAATGAATTTATGAAATTCTTGGGCAAATGGCTGTATCTGGAGGATATCATCCTAAGTGAGGTAACCCAATCACAAAAGAAGTCACTTGATATGCACTCACTGATAAGTGGATATTAGCCCAGAAACCTAGAATACCATACCCAAGATATAACTTCCAAAACACAAGAAAATCATGAAGGAAGACCATCGTGTGGATATTTCATTCCTCCCTAGAATACGGAATAAAATATCCATGGAAGGAGTTGCAGAGACAAAATTTGGAGCTAAGACGAAAGGATGGACCATCCAGAGACTGCCCCACCCAGAGGTCCATCCCATAATCAGCCACCAAACGCAGACACTATTGCATACGCCAGCAAGATTTTGCTGAAGGGACCCTGATATAGCTGTCTCCTGTGAGGCTTTGCCAGTGCCTGGCAAATACAGAAGTGGATGCTCACAGTCATCTATAGGATGGAACACAGGGCCTCCAATATAGGAGCTAGAGAGCTGAAGAGGTCTGCAACCCTATAGGTGGAACAATAATATGAACTAACCAGTACCCCCAGAGCTTGTGTCTCTAGCTGCATATGTAGCAGAAGATGGCCTTATCAGCCATTATTGGGAAGAGAGACCCCCTTGGTCTGGCAAACTTTATATGCCCCAGCACAGGGGAACGCCAGGGCCAAGAAGTGGGAGTGAGTAGGTAGGGGAGCGGGGCAGGGGGAGGGTAGAGTGGACTTTCGGGATAGCATTTGAAATGTAAATGAAGAAAATATCTAGTAAAAATAAATGTGGGGAAAAAAAGAAGTAAAAATGTTTTTTGACCAACAAAGCTAAGTAAAATTGGCTTTTTCCATTTATCATATACAAACATAAGATAGTATTTAAGCACATACATACAGAGTGGGGGAGAGGGAGAGGGAGAGGGGGAGGGAGAGGGAGCTTCTAACGGTCCCAAACTTAAAAGTTTGCTTGTAACATATTTCCTATTACTTTAGTAGGTTCAGTTTTTAGATGCCGAGAAATTTCACACATATCAATTATAATATGCATTCATAAATTAGTCATGCTAAGCAGCACATTTCTTTCCCATGCCCAGGGCATTGCACGCTCCATCCTAAGGGCAAGTGTATTGGCTGCCCTCCAAGAAAAGTCTGCAGCCCAGAGGCAGGGAGGTGACACTGCTCCTTAAATATCTCACTGCTCTCAGTGGGTGGAGAAAGCTGCCTGATCCAGACCAACTCCAGGATGAAGACAAGGAGGGATGAGGAGGGAAAGCCTAGCAGCTAACCGACCTGTATGAGGGATGGACAGAGAAAGCAGGAGGCTTGGATTCTCATACATTATAGAGCCACAAGCAGATGGATGATATCATAAAAAGTTCACATTGCCAGTGACCCAGATAGGAAAGAGAGCCTGAATTATGGAGGGAGCAGAGCTGTTGGGTAGCTGGGTGAGGCACCTGCTCTCGGGGACTCAAGGACCGCTCCTTCACCATCTTTGCTATGAGTCCAGGCTGCAAGAGGCAAATGTCTTTGCGCTGTTGGAACAGTAGAATCCTGTGCTCAAAGGCATGCTCCTTCGAGCTCAGCACGATGTGATGCTTTGCTGAGTGGATACTCTCTAATCTCTCTGTGCTCCTGCTAAGTAGGAATCAACTACACTGAAAGCAAGTGCCTTGACTTCAGAGTACACAGTAAAGACTGTGGACCCTACTTCAGAATACAGTTTCTAAATTGACAATATAATGTAAAAGACAGAAACCCAGAGGAAAACAATAACATTGAAGTACATCTTTAAAATATCTTGGAAATAGCCACCTCTGTCACATAACTGTGCGGAAACTTCCAATTAAGCTTTGCCAGCAGGTGTCACTAAATTATTAAGGTTCAAAGTAGCAACGGCTTAGTGAAATTGCTATGCATCCGCAAACAGCTATACCGAGATGGAAGAATACTGATTTTTCTTTGTAACGCATACCAAACTAAGTGCTAAGATCACAGCGGGCTCTTCTCATATAAAAAATGGAACAGATAAAACTTCAGGGATGGTTCACTGGTAGAAAGGTGGACTACTCTTCACCATATAAGACACCCATTCAAAGACGAATTCCAGGCTCTCTTCCTAATACAGTAGCTTTGAGTTCAGATGTGAACAGAGGGCAACCAGTCAGATATCACCACTAACACCTCAACCAGTGGTACCCAAGATGAGCTTTTCTTCATCAAGAGCATCCCAGTGAAGAAGAGGTCAAAAATACAACCATGATGGCAATGGTGTGTGTGTGTGTGTATGCATGTGTGTGTGTGTGTGTTTTCTTACATTGTGTGTGTCTGTGCTTGTTTACATTGTGTGTTTATGTGCTTGCTTACATTATGTGTGTGTGTGCTTGCTTACATAGTATGTATGTATTTGTGTGTGTGTGCTTATTTACATTATCTGTGTGCTTGCTTACATTGCTTGTATACATGTGTGTGCATGTGTTTGCTTACATTATGTGTGTGTACATGTGTGTGTATTTGCTTCTTTATATTGTGTGTGTGCATGTGCATATGTATGTGTTTGCTTACATTGTGTGTGTGTGTGTGTTATGCTCATGTGTTCCACAAAACATCAATATAGTCTAGGGCTAGGTGCTGAAGAGTTGGCCCAATGGTTAAGAATACCTGTTGCTCTTGCAGAAGACCCAAGTACAATTCCTGACACCCACATTAGGCAGCTGCTTATTAACTCCACCTCCAAGGGATCTATCCAGTGGCCTCCTTGGACACCTCCTTGGGCACATATACACATGTGCACGCACACATATACATGACATATGCATGACATTTAAATAAAATAGTAATAAAATAAAATTTCAAAATATAGTCTAAAAATTTGAGGTGAATTGTACTTATTTTGTATGACCCTACCCAGTAGTTCATTCTCTATACATATCTCAATTTGCTCATATTGCTTCCTTCAGCTAAGCTAAACCCATTAAATAACTCAGCCAGCTGATGGTATGGGTGAGTAAGTGATATATATATATGTATATATATATATATCCTGATATAAATAGGTGTATGCACATGTGTGTGTGTGTGTGTGTGTGTGTGTGTGCTCATACTCATGAGAGAAGCTTCAAACAACTTGAGAAGGGACTCATCACCTCAATATCAGTCCTGAACC
This sequence comes from Mus musculus, assembly GCF_000001635.26. NCBI lineage: Eukaryota > Metazoa > Chordata > Mammalia > Rodentia > Muridae > Mus > Mus musculus. The sequence continues at coordinate 23,976,789 of NC_000076.6, forward strand.
CCAGTGATGTGCCACCCCTTACCCCCACCCCTGTGAGTCTCCCTCTCCACTCCCCAGCCTCTATCTTATTCTCCCTCCCATGGTTCTCTCACCGTCCCCACTCTGAGCAATAGTCTCAGTTTCGCTTATGCTGGGTTTGGTTGTATGACTTGTCTTGATCAAAGCCTTATGGGGCATAGGATTTGCCATCCTCAAACAGGAAGTTAATGAAGAATGTCATAGACTGGTACATGGCTGAGCTCACTTCTTTCATGTCTGTCTTCCACCATCAAAACAGGTGGTCCCAGCAGAAGTACCTTTTCCAACCAGGGTCTCAGAGAAAGAAGACGCAGGAGGGAAGAGTGATACCACATTCCTGCAACACTTGCATGACACAAACTGAAAACAGAAGAGAAGAGATTAGCCCAGGCATTATCAAGGAAGACGCTTTCCACGAAGGCCAGGTATTCACCAGACAGCACAGATGCATGGGAGGTTTAGTCTGTGTCTTAGTCAGGGTTTCTATTCCTGCACAAACATCATGACCAAGAAGCAAGTTGGGGAAGAAAGGGTTTATTCAGCTTACACTTCCATACTGCTGTTCATCACCAAGGATGTTAGGACTGGAACTCAAGCAGGTCAGGAAGCAGGAGCTGATGCAGAGGTCATGGAGGGATGTTCTTTACTGGCTTGCTTCCCCTGGCTTGCTCAGCCTGCTTATTATAGAACTCAAGACTACCAGCCCAGAGATGGTCCCACCCACAAGGGGCCTTTCCCCCTTGATCACTAATTGAGAAAATGCCTTACAGTTGGATCTCATGGAGGCATTTCCTCAACTGAAGCTCCTTTCTCTGTGATAACTCCAACTATGTCAAGTTGACACAAAACTAGCCAGTAGAGTCTGCTTGGACAGGCTAGACTCAGGAGTGTCTAGAAGTGTCAGGAATGGCAGGTCGTGAGCTGTACAGATTTCTTCTAGTCTTTGCATTTAATTCTTTATATAAGCTTGCAATGTCCACACCATGGGATGTGTCTTAATATAGAATGAAGTTTATTTAGGGCATTGGAAAGGCAGTTGAGAAGGGAATAGAGGCAAAGAAAAAGAGAGAGAGGGGGGGAACAGAGAAAGAAAGAGAGAGAAGAGAAAGTAGAGAAGAAACTACCCAGGAACAACATGCGGAGAGGGAGGAGGAGAGGGAAGGAGAGAGAGGGAGGAAAGGGGTCAGAGAGGGAGAAAATGGTTAGAGAGGGGCAAACAGTCCTCTTTATAGCAAACCAAGACTACCTGGCTGTTGCTAGGTAACTATTGGGTGGAGCCTAGAAGGAATGCTAACTTGCTGTGTTGCCTGTTTCCTACTTTGAACACAAAAGGGAAGATGAAAACAAAGCTGGAATTGAATTTCAAAGGTCGTCAATGGAAAGAATCCCCACAATTGATTCACCTACCGGGTGATCTCAGGCAAACCCATCTGCCACTGTCCGGTTCTCTGTACTACCTCAAGCTGCTTCTGGCTAGTGAATTCCTTGCCTTCCGGGGACCTGTCCTCAGTCAGTCAGCACCCCTTCCTCTGGCAAGCTTGGGTTCAGTGTTACTTCTCTTACAGTTTTTGTTTGTTAAAGTTTAACCTTGATAAACAGGGCTGAACATTTCAGTCCCTAAGTAGACTTGAAATTTTTTTCTGTAATTTGAATCATCATCAACACGATCTTCCCACAGCTGGCCAAACCAGAGATTCTACTACGGGCACACCACACAGCAAGGTCCCAGGACTTAGAATCTGCAGTTCTGTTGTTCCTAAGGGTTAGTCAGCATGGTTTCCATCCTTGCAGGCTGCTCTGGGGGAATCACAGGGTGAGTCAGGAGTTGGGTCTGATAGACCTGGGTCCAAATCCCACTTGTCCCTAAGGTCTAGGTCATGTGTCTTTTCCTGTTTAGACCCTCAGGGCCTTCTTTTTGGAGTACAAGAATAGTAACATCTTAGAGATTTCACTGAAAATGACTCACTGGCCACAGCATGACACAGTTCACTGTAATGGAGGCAAACACATGGATGGTTCAAATCTCAGCATTTTTCTTTTTTTAGACAAGTAAGTCTTTTGAAATAACATTCTGTGATTTTTATTGATTTACGATATTTTGTATGTATATAGAGAGGGAGGGAAGGAGAGAAGAGGATGCAATAGGTCGATTTACATGATGGATTTAAGTAATTCAACAATAAATATCTGCATCCCTGTGAGGCTGAGAACCCAGTAGTTGCTCAACAAAGCAGCATGCCCCACTCAGCAATTCCAGCGTGGCACTGAAGGCTTGGGGCTCCACGGAGAGTCCACATTAAGGAGGACGGAGCAGCGGGGGTCTGACGTCATTAGGGAGTTGCAGAAGCATCTTTAGACACACTCAATTTGGATGGAGAAGCAGAGCTGCTCCTCCAGCTCCTTCATATCTGAGTTACCCCTTGGAAGGTGCTACACACTCTAAGGCTAGATTTCGCTCCCTCCGTTACACTGTATTTCAACAACACTTATAGAAATGACTGCTAATGTGTTTATGTCAGTTTCTGTCATACTCAAAATCCTGATACTGTAACCTGCCATTCATTAAATAGAGCAAAGCCGGGAGATGTGGCTGTGCGCGATGCCACTTGCTCCTCTCCCCTCCCCTCTCCTCCTCTCCCCTCCCCTCCCTTCCCCTCCCCTCCTCTCCTATCTCTCTCCGGCCACTAGGTGGAGCAGTCTGCTTGGCTTCTGGCTGAGAGATACCAGGGAAGCGGGAAGGAATGAGCAGTGGAATCCAAGCTCGCCTCAGTTGGTCATGTGAGGGTATCTGCCAGGAGAGCGCGCTCCAGCATTGCAAGGCTTCACAGGAGCCAGAACTAGGCCTTTCCAAGCTAGGCTGTGGAAGTAATTGTTTCTTGCTTCAGCTATGTCTAACCTATGCCTGATTGGTATCATTGCTTCCTAGACCTGTACTTGGCCTTAGGACTTTTGGAAGACTCCAGAACAGCACGTTGGATATTGTGAATAAATTATGTGTGTTTTGTGGGGGCAGTGAATATATATGTTTAATGTGAGAATACCTAAAAATGATTTTAAAAACCATTAGCATGATAGACTCACATGTTCTCTTACGTGTAGAATTTATTAATTGTACTCCTTTGTAGTATTTCTTCTTGTTTGTCTTACATTTCTTCCTGCTGTTATTTATTGCTTAATTTTTCATTGTTAAATATTGGTTATATATCATAATAGTTCCATAATGACATTTCATTCAAATATATGACCTACTTCAACCATATTCCTCTCCCAAATATATGACCTACTTCAACCATATTCCTCTCCTCTCCTTCCCTTTATCTTCTTCCCACTAATACCCTAATCTCATTTCTATTTTTATGCCATATATGTAGACATGTGTACATTATTTATGTTTGTCTATGTGGTTTTCTATATCTATGTAAAATCTAGGATCTAGAAATGAGAGGAAATATATTTGTCCTTCTGAGCTTGAGCTTTTTCACTTAACATAATGACCTTTGGTTGAATCAATGTTTTGGCAGGTGCTCCAACGAAATTCTTCTTTTCAATTGAATAAAACTCAAAAAAAAAAAAAAAAAAAAAACCTCTATTGGGCATTGTCTTAGGTGCTTTGAACAGACACCATGACCAAGGCAAGTCTTATAAAGGACAACATTTAATTGGGGCTGGCTTACAGGTTCAGAGGTTCAGTCCTGTCTTTTATCATCAAGGTGGAAACATGGCAGCATCCAGGCAGACATGGTACAGGAGGAGTTCAGAGTTCTACAACCTCATCTGAAGGCCACTAGGAGAAGACTGGCTTCCAGACAACTAGGATGAGGGTCTTAAGCCTGCACCCACAGTGACACACTTATTCCAACAAGATCACATCTCCTAATAGTACATTCCCTAGGCCAAGCATATACAAACCATCATATTCCACTCCCTGGCCCCCATAGGTTTGTCCAAACTTATGAATCTATGAAGGCCATTCCTAAACATAGCATAATGCAAAAATACATTTAGTTCAACTTCAAAAGTCCCCATAGTCTATAGCAGTCTCAACAATGTTAAAAGCCCCAAGTTCAAAGTTTCTTCTGAGTTCCATCCAATCACTTAACTGTAATCTGCAAGACAGAAAACCAGCTGGGCAAACTCTAAACTCTGCATCTCCATGTCTGATGTCAAAGCAGTCTTCAGATCTGCAACTCCTTTTTTATCTTTGTTGCCTATAACAAATTTCATTCTCCTGAGCTGGTTCCACTCCCTGCTAACAGCTTTCCTCAGCAGACAGCCTATGGCTCTAGCATCTTGAATATCTTGGGGTTTCCAAGGCAACTTCAATGTTACAGGCTCATGTTTTAATATCTGTTCACAGATGATCTTCTGGGCTTTTCCAAAAGGCTGGCATCATTTCTCCAGCTCTGCCCTCTGTAGCACTTTAAGCTCAGGTTGATCCACTCCGTTGTGGCTGCTGGTTTTTTTGGTGATCATCCCATGGTACTGGCATCTGCAATACACTGAGGTCTTCTGCTGCAACTAGACTTCACCAATAGCCTCTCATAGGTTCTCTTCATGGTGCCAAGCCTCAAATCCTTTGCATGACCCCTTCAGTCCTAGGTCATAAACTACACCTGAGGCTGCACCTTCACCAATGGCCTTCCGTGGCTTCTCACATTGCTGAGCCTCAGCTCCTCTTCGTGACCCCTTCATGCTTCAAAACCAGTACCACCTGGGTGACTCTTACACATTACCAAGTCCAGCTGCAGCACGAGGTACAGCGTTGGCTGTCTCTGGAACACAGCTTCTTTGTGCTCTCAGAAAACACTTCCCAGACCATTTCACCTTAGTGATGCTGGTCTCTTCTTAATCACCACTAATTTCTTAGCTCCATCTAAGCAGCATCAATTGTCCCAGTAGTCTCCTTCTCCTCTGAACTATAAAGCCAGAGACACATGGTTGAAGCTGCTGAGTTCTGCTGCTTGTAGGAGCTGGAACGTGGCCCCTTGTTCTATTTACTACATTATCACCAGCTTTCTGTTTTCCATCTACTTTACTGCCTAAGCTTAGCTGTCCTGGAACTTGCTCTGTAGACTGACTTTAAACTCAGAATTTCTGCATGCCTGTCTTCTAAGCACTGGGATTAAGGGTGTGGTCCATCAAGCCTGGATTTAAGTTGTTCTTCACCTAGAACTTGCTCTGTCTCAGGCTAGCCTTGAATTTAGAGAGATCTGCTTGTCTTTGCCTCCTGGGATTAAAGGCTTGTACTACCATGCGTGGACCTAAATTTAGCTGGGTTGGATCTTGGCCCAAGGTCACTACTCCCTTAACTCGATATCCTCGAACACAGGATTCAGCTCCATTCTTTTCACTTCCTGGTACCCCTTTAATACTGGAACCATACATTTTGTATTTTTCCTTCCTCAGCTTGCTATGCTTGTTTAAAAATGCTCTTCATGACACTTAACCAGAGGAAAAAGTCTGTGATGGGTGTGTCTGAGGCTTCCTTTTGTCAATGCAACTAATCTGAGTCTCTTCACCTTAGCCTCAGGCAGACTCTTCAGACAAGGGCAAAAAGTAGCCACATTCTTCACCAAAACACCACAAAAACAGTCTCTAGGCCACATATTGAAATTCTCCACTGAAACCTCTGTGACCAGGTCCGCACAATTAAAATCACTCTCAGTAACACTGTCTTCCATATTCCTACTGGTATTGCCCATTAAGCCCATTTAAAGCATTCCACTAACTTTTCAAATCCAAAGTCCCCAAATCCACATTCTTCTAAGCAAAAGCATGGTCAGGCCTATCACAGCAATAGCCCAGTCCCTGGTACCAACTTCAATCTTAGCGTTCTACTGCTGTGAGCAGACACCATGATCAAAGTGAGTCTTATAAAAAACAACATTTAATTGGGGCTGGCTTACAGGCCCAGAGGTTCAGTCCATTACCATCAAGGTGGGAGCATGGCAGCATCCAGGCAGGCATGGTGCAGGAGGAGCTGAGAGTTCTACATCTTCATCTGAAGGCTGCTAGTGGAAGACTGACTTCCAGACAGCTAGGGTGAGGATCTTATGCCCACACCCACAGTGACATACATATTCCATCAAGGCCACATCTCCTAATAGGGCACTCCCTAGGACAAGCATATACAAACCATCACAGGCATATATAAAAATTTTCATTATCCATTTGTCTGGCGGTAGATAGGCTGAGTCTATAACTTGGTTATTGTAAACAATGTTGCAATAAACGTATGACTGTGGAATCAAAAGTGAATCTCAAAGTGTTTTGATGCACCCAGATGTGCACACACACACACACACACACACACACACACACACACACACACACACGCGCGCAAGGAAGGTATGCCTCTCCCCACTTCAGAAATCTCCACACTAATTTCTATTGTGGCTAGACTAGTTTGTACTCCTGCAGCATTGTGTAAAAGAAGGGTTACCACTTCTTTATAGTCTCACCAAGGTAAACAGCTGTCTCTGGTCTTAGTTTTAGTTATTCTGGGCTGGACAAGGTAGAATGACTCTCAAAGTAAGTTATACTTGCATTTCACTGATGGATAAGGATGCTGAGATTTTTATATATTTCTTCACCACTTGCACTTCATCTTTTGAGAGTCATCTGCCTCTTTCATTAGTCCATTTCTTGACTGGTGTGTCTAGTTTTCTAGTATTTGTGTTTTTTATTTCTTTATATAGTTTGGGTGTCAGTTCCGTGTCAGGTGTATAGCAAGCAACAATTTTTCTCTTGTTCTGTAGACTGTAGACTACTACATTTTTATGTATTTCAGAGAAAAGAGTTTGAGCTTATTTATTTAAAAAATATTTGGAACTTTGCTTCTTATGAGAGTCATGGCTTGCAAAAGGGGGATGCTATTCCCTGTTCCAATGGCATAGAGCTTGGATTCCACTTTGGTGTAGACACAAAGTTCATTTTTTTTAAGTAAATCAATGAATATTTGAATGCTTGATGTTAATTCTACATAGTTACTGAAACTCACAAAGTCTTTATTGTAACTAGACTTTATTAAAGAAGACTAGGGACTTCACTTGAAAGAATCTCCCTAATGAACAGGTAATATTCCATGCACATAAACTGGCCAGTGTGATGTAGGGTTCCATGTGTCACATGTACCCAGTTCCCAGCCAAGGGAGCAGCCACATAATCACACATAATCACAGTGCCTTCTCACAGGAAATCATGATATAGGAAGACAGCAATAACAACCTGATTAAGGTGGTGTCCATTTGCAAACTATCTCCTTACACCCTGGGACCTCTCACATGACTGACTTGATTAAATTTGCCAAAGAACCTCCTTTTGTATGCTGTCTTTGAAAGGTCAAAGGAAATTGGGAACTGGGGGGTGGGGGGGAGGAGCTAGCTCATGCATGAAATGAAATGTTTAGCAGGCTTGGGTCAACCAGGAAGCCTTGTAAAGAAAAGAGGAGAGCATCCGATGGTATCTGTGGTGCTTCAGGAGACTATAGCAGGGTAAAGGGAAATGAGTGGATTAGAGAGGGAATGGAGGGAGGGAACTAAATGAAAGGAGTGTGGCTTGTTCAGCTCTGAGAAGAGAACAAATAAGAATTTAACATTTATTGGTCAAGTTCCTTTTTTTGTTTTTTGTTTCTCCCAGAGAAATGGCAGCAAGGTGCTCACCCTAATAAGACTGGGAACTGCTAACTCATTGTCTCTGATGTGAGCAGCCACTATTCTTCTCCATTAAGAGTTTGCTGAGACCTTTAAACACTCAGTTCATTTGGGAATTAAAGGTACCTGCACGTTACTCTCTGCTGCTGCTTATATTTGCTCAGAGAACAAGTTCATAGTGGCTGAGCTGTTCTTGAACACCTGGCCACTCATAATAACCTTAATAGCTTTCTTAAACCATGGATAAAATAAAGCGTAGATCAGAGGGTTCATGGCTGAGTTGTAATAAGCACACCAAACACAGATTTCATAAATGTAGGCAGGGGTGATGAAGCCCATAAAAGCATCAACTAATGAATCAATGCTGTAGGGCAACCATGATATCATGAATGCTACCACGGTAATCCCCAGGGTTTTGGCTGCTTTTCTTTCTCTTCTCGCCACTCTGGCTTTGTAGCTCTCAGAGGATGATTCTGTTTTGCTCCCAATATTTTCTATCTTTTTAGCCTGTTGTCTAGCTACCAGAAAAATATTACCATACAGAATTATCATAACAAGTGTAGGTATTAAGAAGGAAAGAAAATCTATCAGCACCCAGTTCTGATTCACAACTACCTGACAGCCCCCTACGCAGTTGAGGGCACTGGATAATTCCTCCAGGCCGTCATCATAAACCCCTGTGTAGAACACAGCGCCGCTGTACACCAGGGGCAGAATCCAGGAGACGCCGATGCAAATTCCAGACACAGACACCGTGAACTTGGTGGGATAGACCAGAGGGTCCGTGACAGCGATGTACCTGTCGATGGAGATGAAGCTCAGGTGGAAGAGAGAAGAGTAACAGAACGCCACATCACAGCAGGTGTGGAAAGTGCAGAAACTTCTACCAAAGTACCAGCAGCTCTCGATGGACCTGACCATGCTGAAGGGCATCACAGAGATGCCCACACCAAAGTCAGCACAGGCCAAGGATGCAATGAGGAAATTGGTGGGAGAGTGCAGCTGCTTGAAATGGAGGATGGATATCATCACCATGAGGTTTCCAAACACTGCCAGCACAGCCCCAAAGCCAAAGACTGCATAGAGGATGACCCTCGACCCAGGAGAGTAGGGGGTTTTCACACAAGACCCGGTCACATTCTCATAGCAGAGCTGCAGGACGGTGGGCGGAGACGAGTTACTGCCCATGCTGCTGCTATTTGCACGGGCAGAAGTCCTGTAATTGAATTCGGTTCTCAAGATTCAAGAATTCTAATTTTCAATACTGTAAGGAGAAGAGGTCCACACCAATCCAACAGGATGACAGAGGATATTGTGAAATATTAGTTCTAATATAGATTTTTATTTTTAATCCTTCTGACAATCTTCTAATATTCTCTGGGTTAAAAAAAAAACCCAATAAATGCTCCTATGGTCCAAAATAATGGGGAATGAATTTTAATAAGCAGATGACTCGTTTTCTTAATTGATTAAGTTTTCTCTGATTTCTAAATAAGTCCTTATATTTTATTTTTACCTCTGTGTTCTTTTGGCAGCAGTCAGGAAGAGTGGCTGCAGCTGTAGAGTTGGAGGGTCACCTGTAGGTTTACATCCATGTGACACGCTTTACTGCCTAGTTGTCCTCCAGCTAAATAGACATCACCGAAGGGAGAACCTTTTTTCAGAATCCCAGTAGGGCAAGGTGTGAACCAATAAGATTATAGTCAACGGTGATTATTAGCAGAGTTGGACAACAAAACAAGTCTCTTCTACATCAATTACTATTGAGTGTTTTAGGTCAAATAATTCTCTTTCCTTTGTTACAGATTTGAACAAGGTCTTTCTTCTCAGTCATAACCTAGTCACCTTCCTGGGGTTTCAAAAAGATAGGATGGAGCTATAAAGTTTAAAGGTCAATTTAGCCCCTTCCGGTCTGTTAAGAGTCATTTATGCATCTATTGTGGCAACTAAGCAGAAAGATAACAAGCCATAGGGAAATACTACACTGTAGAAAGATCTATTACACGGAGGCCTAAAGAAATAACATAGTGTTTAGATGCAGCAGCTCTTCTCGGGGACTGCTGGGGAGATGAGTTCTGCTCCTATGCCATTGTTACCTGGGGCCAGGGTACAGTCTCCCTATCCATGTGACAGATCTGCAGTGAGCACTCATCTTGTACACAACTTCCTTTGTGGTTACCGGAGACTGGCCTTTCTGAGCATGCTCCTAAGGGTTTTTCAGTTTACAAAGAACAACGTGCAGGGAGTGAGAACTCTGAATTGGATTTTGTGTTCATAGTCTCAATCCTGGCTAAGGATTTGGGATTAAGAAAAAAACAATTTTCAACCTTCCTGACAAAGGGTTCAACTCTCTGGCGGCCCAGAGCTAGAGACATGCTGACATTTATAAGCTTGTGTGGTTCATTATAAAGAACAACAGGTGTTTCTTAGTCATCCTATTGGCTGCCTGGCCACATGTCAATCACACCAATTTTCTTATTTAGATCTCATTCAGATTTCTTAGTGTCTGATTTCATAAAATGATTTTAATTGCTTTGGTGCAAAACTCTATGCCAGGCTTTCCCTGTTTATGTTCTATGGAGATTTGAAACAATCCTATATTTTGTATGGCACCAAGTAGCATTCCTGTGTGCAACCAGTATTATCCACCCACAACCTGCAGATATGAATGTCTGCAAACACTGTCACATAGTCTCAGCAGACAAACTTACCCCTTCCCCACACTGAGATCTATGTTCTAGTAAATAAAAACTTTCCCTCTGGCATCCTTGACATTGGGTAGAGAGATAACTTCATAGCTCCCTCTATTATCCTTAGATTCATTCATTCATTAGTTAATCTACTCAGACCATAGTTAGTGGATGTCTGTAACTGGTTATAAGGTAATGAAAAATGCAGGTGGTCTCCATCGTCACAAAGCCTGAGGTTATGAAGCTGAAGACCTACTGAAACATAAGGGTGGAGCTGGACATGCGGGCTGCAGCACCAGAAACAAAAAGACAAAGCTTGTGATAGTACAATGCTTGGTGAGCATAAGGACAGGTGGATCCAGGCCAAGGATCCTAAAATAGGGTTCTGCAAATGCTGCTTCAGTATTTGTACAATCCTTTTATGTATACACCTATGTCATCTAAGCTCAACAGAGGAATGTTGTACCTTGAGGTTTAGTAACTTAGCAAGGAGTACTTCTCCCAAATGCTGAGGTCGGGTGTAACTCTTCCCAAGGCCTCTAAATTCTTGCACAAATACAACTCTCTAATGTTGTCTCCCAAACTACTTCTAGTAAACAGTTTGGCAACGTTAGGAAGAAGTCTGATGCCCGTGGGTTTATGACTCTAATGCCCAGGAAAGGAATCTCAGGCAAACTTTTGGTTCTTACATCAGATAAAGTTTCCTTCTCATTTTCATGCTTCATCTTTAGTTTGGTCCTTCAAGAAATCCCTAAGGAGGCCATCTCTCCAGTGATTGAACGTGTGAATCAGTCTTCATTATGACCAAAGTAAGAGAAGGATGTGATAATGACGTCCTGTGGTCATGGCAGAGCACTAACTCAGAAGAGTGCTAATGAGAGGAAGTGTTTTAGTCCTGTCTCTATGGATTAGAGAATGTAGGTAACCAAACACCAGACAGGTTGAAGCATTAATTTGTAAATGAAGAACACTGGGCATTGAGTTTGCAGCCAGCTTGTCTGGTAATGGTCTCAGACACTCAGTGTGTGCCTGGGTCAATTTAATTCTCTACCTCACCACTGAAGGCTGACAAGTGTTTCTCTAAATGTGTCTCTAAACTGCTTATGGGTATTTGGAGTAGGGTGAGAAGGTGTAAGAAACTGTGTTTGTTTGTTCTTTTCTCCAAGTGCAGTTTAGCACATGTTCTTTCTTCATCTGCTGGTCAGATCTCAGGTGCCACACAAGTTTGTCTCATCATTGTGAACATTGAATGCTTCAGTTTTAGTACTTTATTTAAGGCTTCAGGCCACATCTGCTTGAGTCTGTCTGCCCTCAAAAAGTTTGTTTTTAGGCAAAGGATAAAAAACTTCCACACACACCACACACACACACACACACACACACACACACACACACACACACAGGATTTTTGAAGGCAGGTCTTTTTTAGTGGACTTGGCTGTTCTAGAATTCAGAGCTCCCCTGCCTCTGCCCCTGCCTCTGCCTCTGCCTCTGCCTCTGCCCCTGCCTCTGCCTCTGCCTCTGCCTCTGCCTCTGCCTCTGCCTCTGCCTCTGCCTCTGCCTCTGCCTCTGCCTCTGCCTCTGCCTCTGCCTCTGCCTCTGCCTCTGCCTTTGTCGAGTGCTGGGAAGGTAAATACTACCACATCTGGCAAGAGTCTCAATTCTAATATACTCCGAACACTGTTTCTAAGCTTGAAATGATGTACTAAGGATATTTTATTAGCTTCCCTCATTTTATAGGACAAATAACATACAGTTATACAATCATATACATAATGTTTAAAAATGAGTCAACTTCTCTCTTTTTCTCTCTGTCCTCACTATGTAGCTCTGGGTACCCAAAAACTCACTACTTAGCTAAGGTGGTCTCAAACTCACAGAGACCTGTCCACCTCTCCTCAGTGCTGAGATTAAAGGCATGAAGCAGCATACCTAATAGTGTGTGTGTGTAATATACATTACTATTGCCTTCAAATTATCAGGCTATGGAGAACAAACTCTTTCTGACTGATCTTCCTTCATGTTGATGTCTGAGAGAACTATACTTTTCCCCCAATTGTTTGTTTGTTTGTTTGTTTGTTTATTCACTTTACATCCTGATAGTGGCCCTCCTCCCACCTCTTCTCTCAGTCCTACCCTACCAACCTCTGCTCCTATTCCCTTCTCCCCTTCTCCTTAGAGCCCCCCTCTCTCGTATCAACCTGCCTAGGCACATTAAGTCTCATCAAGACTAAGATCGTCCTCTCCTGCTGAGGCCAGAGAAGACATCCCAGAGAGAGGAAAGGATTCCAAAGGCAGGAAACAGAGTCTGGGTCAGAGACGGCCACTGCTCCAGTTGTTGGGAGACCCACATGAAGTCCAAGTTCCATATCTGCTACATATGTGCAGGCGACATAAGTCCAGAGGACTCTAGTCTTAATACGGATCACAAAGAAATAAAGGACCGTTTAATAGTTCCCCCTTTATAGTACCCCTGTTACAAAACCTCACCACAAAAGAAAGGAATGAAAAGAAGTCAATGAATCTTGTATGGAATTTTCTGTGCTTCTACCTCTAAGCCAAATCACAGTAAAGTACTCCGAATCCTGGAGTAAACATGAACTCTCCAGGGGGCTCTGCCCCAGACACTCTGCTTCCTTCTTATAGGGGGTGTGTGATTATTTTTATTCGAACCCTCCATATTTACTCCTCAGATCTTGAAGAGCGTGCCATACACAGCTGAGACACTGTTACATGAGGAAACTTGGAGAAGAGACAAGCCTGGGTGCTCCTGTCCCTAGGGCATATGAAACTCACGGACTGTGGTCTCCTTGGGAGTGGCAACGTTGGGCCACTCTCAGTCCACTTTCCTTCTACCACTGTTCTCAATTCCACCTTTATGTTACTCAATATGAATAAAGAGCAGGTTCCCAGGGCCATTGGATAAGGAAGCCTAAAGGAGAATGAAGCTTGAATTGTTTTATTACTACGTTTTTCAGAAGAGTGGCAAACAGAGTGACCTCAAGCATACAAGTCCATGTGGTTTCTTCTCACCTTCAGACTCTAAATGGGATCAGGAAGAGGTCTGCTGGGATGGCACACTCATATCAGGCACCTACTGTGAACATCATTAGCCAGAGCCATCACACATGAACCCCATCATAGAGCCTGCAATTCTAGGTTTGTTATTGAAGGCAGGTCCCACTGAGAACACTGTTAGACACAAAGAAAATTATTGCTTCACTCTCAATAGTCCCCTTATTTAATTTCTTTTCTATATGGGGTAGGGGTGCTATATAAAGAAATTATATTGGAGCAGAGAATGGATAGCCATGGACCCATAGAACTAGGCTGGTATGATTAATGGAGGAAGGAGTTGTGCTGAAACCAGAACAGGACTCTTGGCTTTTTCTGAAGGACCATCCTGGCCCTGTAACTAGTCAGAAACAGCACAAGTGTGGCCAGGACCCCATAGTCACTTACTGTGAACATGCAGATTCGCATTTCTTAAATCCCTCTGGATTTAAAAGAAAGATGTTAAAATATTTCTGCCTTTAAAGGAATATTTCTGCATGTTTAATCAGCCAAAATCCACTGACTAATCACTATGTTCAATACACACTGGAAGGTCTCTGCTGGAGGCCAGCAGATGGACAAGGAGAGGAAACAAATATGTGTGCATCATTAAACTGCAAAATGTAACTCGGTAAACAGGATAAGCATCCTGGGTCCTAAAACCTGGACGACTGGATGAGAAAGCTTCCACAATCACTTTTGTCTTAAACTTTGATACAGAGGACACTTGCCAAGGTGAAGGTTCATGCAATGCAGAAACATGGCTGTACTCTTAGTGCTCATGGAGAGTGATTTATGATTTGTCACCTCAGCTAATCCAAGGGTGACTAAATGGACTTGAATATGCTGGTCTGATGAAGGAGAAGTTCCGAGATACTGGAGGATCAAACTGTATAAAATGTAATAATCATTGTGTTCTTTGATGTGCTAACAAAGCATGTGCTAAGAAGCCAAAAGGTCTATGATTGACACATTTTTTTTTTTTAGTCTTGGAGAAAAAATATCTTGTACAACAAAGGTAGTTTTGGATTAAGAAGCACGCATGAGAATATTGGCAGACCGAACATTGGTATTACTGTAAATTAATCACTCCTTCGATGTCTACTCTTATATGTGAGTCTCACTTATACATTTTGTCATGACAGTTTGTTCCAGTGAAATAATAGCGGTAAACACATTGTACTTCAAGAGGCTAGGAGCAAGTTGACAGCAGTGTCTGTGCTCTGTGTCCTCAGTGAGTAGAGGAACATTCAGGGGTAACCTTGCGACCTCTGACGTCGCAGCTATGAATACTCATGGCAAGGCTGTAAATCTTTTTTTTTTTTTTTTTTTTTTTTTTTTTTTTTTTTTTTTTTTTTTTTTTTAAAGATTTATTTATTTATTATATGTAAGTACACTGTAGCTGTCTTCAGACACACCAGAAGAGGGCATCAGATCTTGTTACAGATGGTTGTGAGCCACCATGTGGTTGCTGGGATTTGAACTCCGGACCTTTGGAAGAGCAGTCGGGTGCTCTTACCCACTGAGCCATCTCACCAGCCCAAGGCTGTAAATCTTGAATGGGTCTTATTACTTGCTTGTTGTCTTTATTGTTGCCAGTACCTGAGCTAACATGCTTGTTTTCCGTGAGTGAGACTGTGAGTGTTCTTTGTGATGCATGATTTGGAACACCTCATGTTTGTGTTTTCATATAACACCTATGTTTTTTCTTCTGCATTTAATTTTATTTGGAAGAAATACAGGATGAAGATATGTGACACTAAGGGATTGAGCTAATATGAAAGGGGAAATGCCATAATTTAGAATTGTAAATAGGTTCTAACATTTAAAATTATGTACATTGCATATATGGAGAGAGATATGCATTAACATAAGCACACACATTATTTTCTCAAGAAAACTAAGGAAAGGTTGACTAATCCATAAAATATAGGGAAACTCAAAACAAAACCAAGCATCACAAGAGCAAACAATAAAAAGCAAAGTGTGGAGAATTCCATCGTTCCTGTGATCCTGTCGTACTGAAACCATCACAATTATATTTGAATGTTATGTTAATCAGGCAGCATGAATAGCTGGATTTACATGCTTGGATCACAGCTCGAGCATAACTCATCACTTAACATTAACAGACCTGGGCACTCAGTCTCCCCAGTGATTTTCCTGCTGGGAATCTCTCCAATCCCCAACTAAACCAAGAATCTACTCAGGAAACAAGTTGGTGGTTGAGGAATTCTCCCTCAAGATTTTGCCAGTGACAATGAGCTTGATGGCTTTTCGAAACCAAGGATAAAAGAAAGCATAAATCAAAGGGTTCATGGCTGAGTTATAGTAAGCGATCCAAACTAGGATTTCATACACATACGTGGGCGTGATGAACCCTAGGAAGGCATCAATGATGGAGTCAATGAAGTATGGCAGCCATGAAAGGAGGAAGGCAGCCACTGCAATGCCCAGGGTTTTGGCTGCTTTCCTCTCCCTCTTGGCCACCCTGTCCTTGTAGCTTTCTGATGCCCTGGCAGTCTGCTTGCTCATCTTCTCAATGTTCTGAGCCTGCTGTTTAGCAATGAGGAAAATCTTAGAGTAGACAGTCATCATCACAAGAGTGGGGATAAGAAATAATAGAAAGTTGATAAAGACCCAGCTTTGATTCACTGCAATTTGACAGCCACCCACACAGGTGAGGACACTCACTAGATCCTCCAGCCCAGCTTCGTTGGCTCCTGTGTAAAGGAGGGAAAAGCTGTAGATGATGGACAGGAGCCAGGAGAAGGTGATGCACTTGCCAGAAACAGAAGCAGTGAACCTGGTGGGGTAGGTCAGGGGGTCACTGACTGCAATATATCTATCAACAGAGATGAAGCACAAGTGGAAGATAGAAGAGTAACAGAATGACCCTTCAAAACAAGAATGGAATTTACAATAACTCTCTCCAAAGTACCAGCAGCCCTCCACAGACCTCACCGTGCTGAAGGGCATCACAGTCAGACCCACTAAGAAATCAGCACAGGCCAGGGATGCCACCAGGAAGTTGGCAGGAGAGTGCAGCTGCCTGAAATGAAGAATTGATGTCATCACCAGGAGGTTTCCACACACAGCCAGCGCAGCCCCAAAGCCAAAGACTGCATAGAGGATGAGGCGAGGGCCTGGGGAGTATGGGCTCCTGACACAGGACCTGTTCAGGTTCTCATAGCACAGCTCTGTAGATGTGGCAGAGAACAGATCTTCATTCATGGTTCTAGATTGATCACTGAGAAAATGGTCAACCAATTTGTCCATGTATATTACTCCAGTTTTCAAAGAATCCTGGAGAAAAGATATAAAAATATGTCAATAGTACTTATCTCCCTTCTTGTACCTGTGAATTATTTTAGCCATGCTTAGGAATCTAGTTATTCCTTCATTACATAAAGTTAATTCCATCATCCTAGATAAACTTAATTTGTACTGTCATTATTTCCTCTCTAAGGCTTAAGTCGTCAGTTCCCATTGTTATACACCATGTTACTTCTTTCTATTTTCAAATGTGCTTCGGAATTACCTACTTCTGCATATTGTAGAAACAAACGCCTGTCTTCCACGGTGCTCTGTTGTGTGATATTTGCTTGCAATCACCTTTTATTGGCAATGCTTACCCAACTTTACAGACCCAGGAATGCCCAAAGCACACCTCCCCCGCAGGAAAGTAGTTTAATGACTGCCAAAACCTAAGGCCCTGAAGATTGAATCCCTGGTGCAAATGGGCAAGCAAGAGATGTCATGTCATTTCAGCATGTCTTCCGTCTATGCAAACAATCACATTCACAACCATTTAATTAGTGGTGACATCAGATCCCTTCTGGAGATGTGGACAATATCTATCCTGACAGATTCTTGTTCTGATTTGTAAGCCATGCTGTTTCTCCTATTGTTTGAAATTGCCATTGTGTTGTTCTGAGAATTTTTATTTACTATTTTCACACTGACTGCCTTTAAAATGTCTTCAGAAATCTCCTTTTGCTTTCCAGTATTCCTTTTTATATTAAAATCATCAGATGTTAAATTAGTACCAATAATTACATAGTTTAAGATCTGGAGTGCCACAGATTTAGTTTTAATAACTGTAACTTAGAATAATGGGAGAGTAAAATAAAAATAGAAAAGAAAGAAAAATAGTCATTTTTGCTGGGTGGTGGTGAATTCCTTTAATCCCATCATTCAGGAGGCAGACATGGGTGGAACTCTGTGAGATCAAGGTCAGACTAGTTTACAGAGTAAGTTCCAGGATAGCCAGGGCTACACAAAAGGAAACCCTGTCTCAAAAACAAACAGCCACACAAAATGGTCACTCTTAAGTTTCATTTGTTTTTAATGGGAGATATTAAAAAGAATATATACTTAATACTTATTTTCATTTTATGTGTGTGCTTTGCCTAAATGTCTGTATATATACCATGTGTGTGTTCTTGGTGCCAGTAGAGGCCAGAAGAGGGCATCAGATCCTCTGGAATGGGATAATTTTGGCCCACTGTGTGGGTGCTAGGAACTGAATTGAGGTTTCTGAAAGAGCAGCAGACGATCTTAACTTCTAAGCCATTTCTTCAGGTGTGGAATATGAATTTAAATAAAATAGACAGAATGTAGAAATTTTAATGTGGCTCCCCTCTTAATGTTTGTATAGAATAATTTTAATTATATTCAATATGCACATAAATGTTTATACCTGATTGAAAAAACTGAGAAAGATGAAAATACAATCTTAATAGTGGTTTTCTTAATGAGTAGTTATGGTAGAAATGCTACACTCTTTGAATGTTTCATAAGCAATCTGTAATTTATACTAATCTGCTCATGATAGCTGTGTGACTCAGCTGTCAAACAGGCTTAATCCTATTTATTATATATGAGCGTTCTTTGGACAATGATGATTCTTCTCTTCCAGTATTTTAAAAGTAATTTCCATTAGTTTTGATACTCTTGCATCATGTGTTTATGTCTTATGAACTTACCCCTTTCCGGGTGCCCGTCCCATAATCCCCCAACTTTGACTTCATTTTTCACTAACATTTCAAACCCAATTAGTGCTGAGTATGGCTCAGTTTTATCGCAGAAAAATTTCCTTGTCCTCATAGAACTTCTGGGTCTCCTATCTATCTGTCTGTCTGTCTGTCTATCTATCTATCTATCAATCAATCTATCTATCTATCTATCTATCTATCTATCTATCTATCTATCTATGATCTATCTATCTTTCTATGATCTATGATTTATCTATGATCTATCTTTCTATTTACTCTATGATCTTTCTGTCTATCATCTATCTCTCTATCTATTCACCACCACCCCTCTATCATCCATCCCTCCCTCCCTTCCTTCCTTCCTTCCTTCCTTCCTTCCTTCTTTCCTTCCTTCCTTCCTTCCTTCCTTCTTTCCTTCCTTCCTTCCTTCCTTCCTTCCTTCCTTCCTTCCTTCCTTCCTTCCACTTAGTCTCTTGACATGTTGTACAGGCTGATTTTCCAGCCACAGGTTCTAGGAAAGTCCTCTGGCCTCAGTTTTCCAGCACTAGGACTCTGTAAATACACACATTTAAATTTTATTAAAATTTCATTTAACTTTTTCTCTTCTTAACCTAAACAAAATTCCCTTATCAGCACATTTGACTATATTCAACTGAACCCCCTTTGTTAAATCAACACAGAATGTTGTCATTTTATAACAGAAGAAAAGTCATGCTTTGAATTATATTTATAGAACTATGAAGAAAACAAATCTATTTTCATACTCATGTCAGTCATTCCTGTATTTTTTTTGAGTGAATTGTCCACATTACTACTGAAGTCATTTTTAACAGGTATTACATTTATTTCCTTATTTGTATAGAGGTGTGTGTGTGTGTCTGTGTGTGTTCACTCACTTTATTTCAGGATAAATTATTTCTGCCTCCTTGGTGTTGGGATTAAAGGTATGTGCCACCATGTTTGGCTGTATTGAGTATTTTGTGAGGATGTGTGCATGTTTGCTCTTATCTTTTTGTATTTTATTTAACAGTAAGAATGTCTCTCATTTTTTCATTTTTCTATTGTCTCTACTAGGTTTTATCACTGGCACCATTCTATGCAGCTTCTAGAAATTGTCTTTTGTAGGATTCTTTAACTCTTTATCTGAAATTTTGTATGTACAATGTCATAATTTACAGTAATAGTCTTTATTTTCTATAAACATTAATATTTCTATAATGATGATAATTAAAAACCCAGCAAGGTAGAATAATACATGGAAAAAAGAATAGATTATTTAAGAAATAGTAATGAGGGGATGGAGAGATAGCTCAGCGGTTAAGAGCACTGACTTCTCTTACAGCAGTCCTGAGTTCAAATCCCAGCGACCACATGGTGGCTCACAACCATCTGTAATGGTATCTGATGGCCTCTTCCGGTGTGTCTGAAGACAGCTACTGTGTGCTCATATACATAAAATAAATAAAATTTTAAAAGAAAAGAAATAATAATGAAGTATTGGGCTGTTTAAAACACATAACTAAGTATTCATATCCTTCATGAAATTATAATTAATTCCTTTGAATGTTCAAGTATTAGTAGAAAAGGTTGGTTTTACTTCTTGGACAAAATATTAATATTACAAAATATAAACACATATTTTGGGATACTTGTCACAGGAATAGAAACTAAGGAAATGATCAAATGTTTGAAGTTATGACTTATAAAAATGCACATTGACCGTCATATGTATATTAAAAATGATACTGTACTATTTACAATTAAACTGATACCATGCTCCTAAACTACATGCAAAAATCTCCAGTAACAAAATAGACAGATTTTTAGTTGGACAGCTAATTGAAAATTATTATCTTTATATTTGGCATATGTGGAATGTCCATATGTGCTCACAGGCATGTAGAAACCTACAGGTAGCATTAGGACACTTATATACTTGCACTCCCATAATTCTTTGAGGCAAGTCTCTCAGCTGAACCTACAGCTTGCTAATACTGCTGTTCTAGCTAGCCCACTTGTTCTGGGAATCCACTGTCTCTCCTATCTAAGCACTGGAAAGGAGAGTGGGCATCCGTGTCCCCTAGGCATTACAAGGCTCTGAGGGTGCACACACCCATCGCCACATGTGCACTGCCAGCACCTACATACTGGGAAACTCCCAGCTATCAAAGTGTGGCTTTATTAGCATAGGGCCATGTAGGTAATGTATTACAAAGTGTATTATCCTTTTGTTGTTCTGGTAGGCAAATAAGAAAAATATTTTGTATATTATTATTATTATTATTAATTAAAAGCAATAATACCATGCTGGCTGACTTAAAACTGCAATGAATGCACCTGTTAATGAAAGTAAAAATTGTTGAAAAATCTTTAGAAAAACCACTCTGGAAATCTGTCTGGTAGTTCCTCAGAAAATTGAACATAGTACTACCTGAGGTCCCAGCTATATCACTCTGGGCATACACCCAGAAGATGCTCCAACATGTAATAAGGACACATGCTCCACTATGTTCATAACAGCCATATTTATAATAGCCAGAATCTGGAAACAGCCCAGATGTCCCTCAACAGAGGAATGGATACAGAAAATGTGATACATTTACACAATGGAGTACTACTCAGCTATTAAAAACAATGACTTCATGAAATTGTTAGGCAAATGGGTGAAACTTGAACATATCATCCTGAGTGAGGTAACTCAGTCACAAAAGAACACACATGGTATGTACTCACTGATAAGTGGATATTAAGCAAAGAACATGGAATACGCATGATACAACTCAAGGACCACATGAAGCTCAAGAGGAAGGAAGACAAAAAATTGGATACTTCAGTAGGGGGAACAATATAATCAAAGGAATTAGAGAGTGAGAGGGACTTGGGAAGAAAAGAGAAGGGGGGGAAAGAGGGGAAGAATCAGTTATGGGAGGACATGGAGGAGATGTACAGAGGGTCAGGAAATTGAACAGAGGTGTATAGCAATAGGGCATGGGGAACTGGGGGAAGCAACCAGAAAATCTTAGATTCTAGGAAAGCAAGAGCCTCCCAGGACCCCATGGAGATGGCATTAGCTGAAATACCCTATGAAAGGGAGAGAGAACCTTCGGAGACCATATCCAGGGGTTTGCATGGCCCTTTACTTGAGGGATGGGGCCACACACTCATCTCCAAAATTTTAACCTAGAATTGCTTCTGTCTAAAGGAAATGCAGGGACAAAGAGTGGAGCAGAGACTGAAGGAGAGGTCATCCAGAGACTGCCCCAGAGACTGGGGATCCATCCCACATGCAGACACCAAACCCAAACACTATTGCTGATGCCAACAAGAGCTTGCTGACAGGAGCCTGATACAGCTGTCTCCTGAGAGGCTCTGCCAGTGCCTGACCAATACAGATTCAGATGCTCGCAGCCAACCATTGGACTGAACACACTGACTGAGTTAGAGGAAGGACTGAAGGAGCTGAAGGTGTCTTATCTGGCATCAATGGGAGGGGAGGCCCTTGGTACTGTGAAGGTTTGATGCCTCAGTGTAGAAGAATGCTAGGGAGGTGAGGCAGGAGCAGGTGGGGGGGGGGAGCACCCTCATAGAGGCAGGGTAAGGAGGGATGGGATGGAGGATTTGCAGAGGAGAAACTGGGAATGGGATAACATGTGAAATATATAAAATACCCAATTAAAATAAAACTTTAGATAGATGTTGATATGAAGTATTTAAAGTATAATTTACAATATTGTACTTAAAAGTCAGTACTAATAATGTGCATACATTTAAAAGAAAAACCTTTTCAGAATCTAGGCAGACTCTATAATGTGTCTTGTGAGGGAAAAGAGAAATTTCCAGATAAATAGAGGTACTCATTAGCAGCCCTCGAGTTGAAGATTCCTTCCACATTTGATTCTTACTGTATCTTTCCAGAAAGTCTGTTGTACAAGTCTGTTGTCTAAGTCAAACTACAAAGAGAAAAAACTCCATTTGCTCTTAGACCCTCCTTGCTTCATTCCAGAGCAAATGCTGGCAGTCGACGCCCTCACTTTCCTAAATCAGAAATATTAGAGCTGAAAGTGGAGGAAAGTAGGCATTCTCACGGCTCTGCGTCTTATTTCTTTAACCCATACCAATCCTTGAAGGGCAAAAGAATTTTCATGAAGAAATTCTGATAACTTCCAATATGAGATTTCTGATGAAGGTGAAAGATTATCCATAATAAATGAACAAAACTTAATATTCTAGGTAAAGTTCTATTGGGGCAGGTATCATGTTCAACCGCATTACACAGAAAAGTCAGTTGTCGGTAGCATATTAGTAGGGGAAAATTGTTTATGAAATAAACAGCACACTTACTGACAAGCCCTCACTTGCCTCACCGTACACCGTGGGGATTCAGTCCTAGGGACACACTGCATTTGGAGTCATTAGGTGCTTTCCTGAGGGTTAGGGGTGCTTGGGGCATTAATGTAGGTTAGTTAAGTAGAGCTGAGAATGCTAATAAAACTGGAGATTCAAATGTGCATTGCAGAATACACTGGTGCTTTAAGGATGTGAAGAAATAGATGAAGCAAAGACTTTTTAGAAAGACATATGCAGCCTTTATATAATAAGGGTAGTTGACTGTGAATTAGGAAGGAAATACTTTTAAACAATGAAAATATAAACTGATGTCTTCGTCTTGTGTTAAGATGGATAACATGTATTAGCAATTACACACTGCACTTTTTCTGAGGATCTTTGGAGTAGCATACATGGCTACAGATAATGACAGTTTTCCCTGGGATCAAGACAGCATCCTGAGCAGTGATATGTTCTCTGCCACATCTACAGAGCTGTGCTATGAGAACCTGAACAGGTCCTGTGTCAGGAGCCCATATTCCCCAGGCCCTCGCCTCATCCTCTATGCAGTCTTTGGCTTTGGGGCTGCGCTGGCTGTGTGTGGAAACCTCCTGGTGATGACATCAATTCTTCATTTCAGGCAGCTACACTCCCCTGCCAACTTCCTGGTGGTGTCCTTGGCCTGTGCTGATTTCTTGGTGGGATTGACTGTGATGCCCTTCAGCACAGTGAGGTCTGTGGAGGGATGCTGGTACTTTGGGGAGAGTTACTGTAAATTACACACTTGTTTTGATGTATCTTTCTGCTATTGTTCTATCTTCCACTTGTGCTTCATCTCTGTTGATAGATATATTGCAGTCAGTGACCCCCTGACCTACCCCACCAGGTTTACTGCATTTGTTTCTGGCAAGTGCATCACCTTCTCCTGGCTCCTGTCCACCATTTATGGGTTTTCTCTCCTTTATACAGGGGCTAATGAAGCTGGGCTGGAGGATCTAGTGAGTGCCCTCACCTGTGTGGGTGGCTGTCAACTTGCAGTGAATCAAAGCTGGGTCTTCATCAATTTCCTATTATTTCTTATCCCCACCCTTGTGATGATAACTGTCTACTCTAAGATTTTCCTCATTGCTAAACAGCAGGCTCAGAACATTGAGAAGATGAGCAAGCAGACTGCCAGGGCATCAGACAGCTACAAGGACAGGGTGGCCAAGAGAGAGAGGAAAGCAGCCAAAACCCTGGGCATCGCAGTGGCTGCCTTCCTCCTTTCATGGCTGCCATACTTCATTGACTCCATCATTGATGCCTTCCTAGGGTTCATCACGCCCACGTATGTGTATGAAATCCTAGTTTGGATCGCTTACTATAACTCAGCCATGAACCCTTTGATTTATGCTTTCTTTTATCCTTGGTTTCGAAAAGCCATCAAACTCATTGTCTCTGGCAAAGTCTTGAGGGAGAATTCCTCAACCACCAACTTGTTTCCTGAGTAGATTCTTGGTTTAGTTGGGGACTGGAGAGACTCAAAGCAGGAAAATCAGTGGGGAGACTGAGTGCCCAGGTCTGTTCCTGTAATGTGATGAATTATGCTTCGCTTGTGACCCAAAGACATATATATAGATGGCGTGTTCTTTAATAGGTGTAAAATTAGCTTCTAGCTGTGATGGAATCAGAAAAATTTAACTATTTCCACTGAATTTTGTGCTTCTTAGAGTTGCTTGGTTTCTCTTAATGTATAGCTAGTAGACCCCTTTCCTATCTTTCTAAACATCTGATTGTTGGCTTTTGTTAAGCTTTTAACCCACAAGTTTGAATATATCATCTTTAAAACTCTTAGTAGTATTTTTCTTCCAACATAATTTTTGTTGATTATTTGGGAATTTCATACAACATATGTAGACCATCACCCTTGTGTCCCATTTGTCCTGACTCCTCCCATCCATTCTTTGTCCCTGCCCCCCAAAAGTAAGGAAATACAGCAAGTGCCTTAAATGTAACTGAGTCCTTTCTCATATTCCTGCCAGAAGCTGTCAACTGTGAAGAAAAATAGTTCCGCAACTTCACCCCAATATTTAAGGACTCTCTTTACTGGCTTCACATCTAGACTGTTCCTTTTTTTCTTTTGGGGGGTGTAGGGGAGAAGTTGTTGCAAATGTGCTCCATGATTAGGAGCTGTCTTACTCAGAAAATGGGGATATGTGGGTCTATAGTAACTAAGGTCCTAATGTGCTCATTTTAAAACGTGATTTTTAATGTCAAGAAGCATAAACCAATGATTTTATGTATTAATTAGCATCTACTCAGTTGTTTAAAGAGGAGAAGAGAAAAACAATGTCACCAACAGTAACCTGCATTCAGTGAACTGTTCTAGGGAGTGAACACTCAGAGGAATGACCGTCATCCTAAAGCCTTACAATCCTTATATGTTTAAGTTAGTGATTTGAAGATGGTAATTTTTATTCACTGTGATTTATAAGTTGGACGATTCTTCACTTATTTTTTTAAGGTTTCTAAAGATTATAGAAGTTTTCAAAGGTGTGCACAAAAGCAAAGTTAATAATGCGTTCGGAAGAAAACACTGAACTAAACGGGGAAATAGGTAACCACACACAGTTTGGAAATCTCACTTCATTAGGGTGACAGATGTCTTTGTCTCCCTTTATGATTTTTTTTTAATTGTTTCTACTTCCATTTTTAGATCCTGCATTGTTTTTGTTCAGTTCCTTCACCTGTTTGGATGTATTTTTCTGTAATTCTTTAAGGGAATTTTGTGTTTCCTCCTTAAGGGCTTCTAGCTGTTTACTTGTGTTCTCCTGTATTTCTTTAAGGGAGTTGTTTATGTCCTTCTTATGGTCCTCCATCATCATCATGAGAAGTGACTTGAGATCCATATTTTGCTTTTCTGGTGTGATGGTGTATCCTGGACTTGCTATGATGGGAGAGTTGGGTTCTGTTGATGCCAAGTAACCTTGGTTTCTGTTGCTTCTGTTCTTAAGCTTGCCTCCTGCCATCTCATTATCTCAAGTGCTCCCTCCCCTCAATATATCTAATTGGAGCCTGTCCTTCCTGTAATCCCAGTTGAGTCAGAACTCCTCAGAGTCCAGCTTTCTCTGTGATCCTGTGATTCCGAGATCCTGTGATCCTGAGAATCTGGGTGTGTCAAAGTTTTTGAAGTCAAGCTGCCTCTGGGACCCTGAGATCCTGGTGTGACCAAGATCCTGGGATCCTAAGATCCTGGGCGTGTTAGAGCGCCTTGGAAGTGATACCTCCTCTGGGGACAGTGGGGTTGTCCACTGAGTTCAAAACCGAGAAGGTAGACTAGTGCCGACCTGAAGGAACCCAAGCCACTGGTCGGGCAGGGTTCCTGTGTCCCTGTTCATGCTGACGCAGGCTCTCCTGGTTGTGTGGGAACAGATGTTGTGTTCCACTCACCAGTGATCCTAAGATTCTGGGCGTGCTAGGGTGCCTGGGGAGTGGAGAGTCCTCTGGGGACCTTGGGACTGTCCGCTGAGTTTGAGCCCAAGGCAGACAGATGTCTTTGTAAAGCTTCCTCCCAGTAAAGGTATGAATTCCTCGTTCAATTTACTTTGGAAAAAGCCAACAGGATGTTTTTGAGATTTCTTACTTAATCATAAACTAGAGGGTAATATATAGCACAGGAATAAAGAAACTTCATGTTGTGTTCTATCAAATATAATAATATTGAGTATTTTAAGAATCAAGTAATACATAAAAAATTGTTCAACCTTTATATTCATATCCTTACCCTAAAATATCATTATGAATATTTAATACTATCCATAACTGAGGATCCTATATCTAATGTTGAATACTAATTTTTTCAAACATACAAAATATTCTTTGAGAATTAAGCATAATAAAAGAGCATAAAATATTAAAAACTAAATCATTAAGAAATATGTTCAAAAGTCCTTATATGATACCACCTGACATAGTGAGAGAGTATTTAAAATGCATTATATATCTGTGTACATTGTCAAACAATCAGTTTACTTAAAAAGCATTACCAGGCTGGGTGTGGTGGTGCACACCTTTAATCCCAGCACTCAGGAGGCAGAAGCAGGTGGATTTCTGAGTTCGAGGCCAGCCTGGTCTACAAAGTGAGTTCCAGGACGGCCAGGGCTACACAGAGAAACCCTGTCTTGAAAAAAACACCACCAAAAAAAAAAAAAAAAAAAAAAAAAAGCATTACCAGTGTTTCTGGGAAAGAAGTTATTTTATCAGTAAGTATATTTTAAAATTTTCAAAATAAGTTAAATATTAAGAAAATGCTAATTTCAAGCACAGTGAGAAAAATTATCAATAATATTTCCATGATGTTTGTAGAACATGATTTTAATATTTTCATCTGTTAATATAAAACAAGCAGAATAGTTTTAAGACATATTTTGTTCCTATGCCTCCATTTTCATTTCTGATTTATTAATTTGGATACTGTCTCTCTGCCCTCTGGTTACTCTGGCAAAAGGTTTATCTATCTTGTTGATTTTCTCAAAGAACTAGCTCCTGGTTTTGTTGATTCTTTGTTCTTTTTGTTTCTTTTTGGTTAATTTCAGCCCTGAGTTTGATTCTTTCCCACCTTCTACTCCTCTTGGGAGTATTTGCTTCTTTTTGTTCTAGAGCTTTCAGGTGTGCTGTCAAGCTGCTAGTGTAAGCTCTCTCCAGTTTCTTTTTGGAGGCCCTCAGAGCTATGAGTTTTCCTCTTACCACTGCTTTCATAGTGTCCCATAAGTTTTGGTATAATGTGTCCTCATTTTCTTTAAATTCTAAAAGGCCTTTAATTTCTTACTTTATTTTTTCCTTGACCAAGTTATCAATGAGTAGAGCGTTGTTCGGCTTCCATGTGTATCTGTTCCATTGTTTTTGTTGGAATTTAAGACCAGCCTTAGTCTGTGGTGATCTGATAGGATTCATGGGATTATTTCAATCTTTTTGTATCTATTGAGGCCTGTTTTGGAGACAGTACTGTGAGGTACTGAGAAGAAGGAATATTCTTTTGCTCTAGGATAAAATGTTCTATAAATATCTGTTAGATACTTTTGGTTCATAGCTTCTATTAGTTTCACTGTGTCTCTGTTTAGTTTATGTTTCCATGATCTGCCCATTGCTGAGAGTGGGGTATTGAAGTCTCCCACTATTATTGTGTGGGTTGCGATGTGTGCTTTGAGCTTTAGTAAAGTTTCTTTTATGGATGTGGGTGCCCTTGCATTTGGAGCATAGATGTTCAGAACTGAGAATTCTTCTTGGTAGATTTTTCCTTTGATGAGTATGAAGTGTCCTTCCTTATCTTTTTTTTTTTTTTTTTTTTTTGATAAATTTTGGTTGAAAGTCAATTTTATCCCTTAGTATAATGGTTAATCCAGCTTGTTTCTTGGGACCATTTGCTTGGAAGATTGATTTCCAGGCCTTTACTCTGAGGTAGTGTTTGTCTCTTATGACATCTACCCAGGGTCTTCTAGCTTTCATAGTCTCTGGTGTGAAGTCTGGTGTAATTCTGATAGGTCTGCCTTTACATGTTACTTGACCTTTTTCCCTTACTGCTTCTAATATTCTTTCTTTGTTTTGTGCATTTGGTATTTTGATTATTATGTGACAGTAGGAATTTCTTTTCTGGTCCAGTCTATTTGGAGTTCTGTAGGCTTATTGTATGTTCATGAGCATCTCTTTCTTTAGCTTAGGAAAGTTTTCTTCTATAATTTTGTTGAAGATATTTACTGGGCCTTTAAGTTGGGAATCTTCTCTCTCTTCTATCCCCATTATCCTTAGGTTTGGTCTTCTCATTGTATCCTGGATTTCCTGGGTGTTTTGGGTTAGGAGCTTTTTGCTTTCTGCATTTTCTTTGACTGTTGTGTCAATGTTTTCTATGGTATCTTCTGCAACTGAAATTCTCTCTGCTATCTCTTGTATTCTGTTGGTGATGCTTGCATCCATGACTCCTGATCTCTTTCCTAGGTTTTCTAACTCCAGGGTTGTCTCCTTTTGTTATTTCTTCATTGTTTCTGTTTCCATTTTTTAGATCTTGGATAGTTTTGTTTATTTCTTTTGCCTCTTTGATTGTGTTTCCCTATAACTCTTTAAGGGATTTTTGTGTTTCCTCTTTAAGGGCTTCTAGTTGTTTACCTGTCTTCTCCTGTATTTCTTTAAGGGAGTTACTTATGTCCTTCTTAAAGTCTTCTGTCATCATCATTAGAAGTGATTTTTGATCTAAATCTTGCTTTTCCAGTGTGATCTGGGACTTCTTATGGTGGGAGACTTGGGTTCTGATGATGCCAAGCAGCCTTGGTTTATGTTGCTTATGTTCTTATGCTTGCCTCTCACCATCTGATTATCTCTAGTGCTACCTGCCCTTGCTATATCTGACTAGAGTCTGTCCTTCCTGTGATCCTGGTTGTCAGAACTCCTCAGAGTTCAATTGTCTCTGTGATCCTGTGATCCTATGATCCTGAGATCCTGGATTTGTCAGAGCTTCTAGGAGTCAAGTTGCATCTGGGACACTGAGACCATGGTATGACCAAGCTCTTGTGATCCTGTGATCCTGGGTTTGTTAGAACGCCTGGGAGTGGGGTTTGTTCTGCGTGTTGTGGGGAATGGCTGCTGAGTTAGTGGCAAAGGTCTGCTCAGGACACCTCTGATCCTATGATCTTGGGCATGATAGAGTGCCTTCGAGTGGATCTTCCTCTGGGTGTTGTGGGACTGGCTGCAGAGTTTGCACCCAAGATCTGCTCAAGACACTGGCTCAGAACCAGAAGGAACCACTGGTCGGGCAGAGTTCCTGGGTGCCTGGGTCCCACTGGTTTTAGTTACACTTGGTGCTGGGTTAGATGCTGTGTCCTCCTCACCTATGATCCTATGATCCTGGGTGTATTAGACTGCTTGGGAGTAGAGCTTCCTCTGGGTGTTGTGGGAGTGGCTCTGATCCTATAATCCTGGGAGTGTTGGAGCTTCTGGGAGTGGTTCTACATCTGGGTATTGTTCATATTGTATTCTTGATTTGCATGTTTCAGACAAAAATGGTAAAACTCCAAGCTATAGAGCAGAAGAGAGAGCTCTGCAGTAAGAGCACTGGCTGCTTTCCTGAGGACCATGACTCATTAACAGCATTCCATGGCAGCTCACAACCACAGATAACTCTAGTCATGTTTGTAACTCAGCCTCCACAGGCACTCTAAACATATGGTTGGTAGACAGACATGTAAGCAAAATACGTTTACATATTGTAGAAAAATAAAGAAAAAATTGAGCCTTATATACTTGTCAAAGTTGTCAATACATAAGAAATGTTCTTGATATTAATTTTTAATTTCATGTGAACAACATGAAGACTGTTTATTATTAATGTATGATATCTTTGTGTCAGATTTTTAAAGCTGACATCCTTCCCTCAGTTGCAATTCCATTTCTCATTCTTATTTGAGACAGTCTTTTTCTGCAGCTCAGACTAACCTATATTGGGTTATAACTGCAGGCAATTCCCCTGCCTCAGGTTTTTGAGTGTTACTTACAGGCTTAAACTACCACCCATGGGTTACTATTTACTACAATTGAGGAAGTCTGTCCTTGTGGGACTGACAGATGACCAAAAGCTTCCCAGACTCCTTAATGTCCCCTGCTCATGGCTCTTCAGTTCAACCCTTAAACACTATCAGTTTATTTTGGCTTTAGCTGTTTAGATTCCAGTGGCTTATCCTGCATGCACAGAACTGTCTTCCCTTGAGTGACAGTGTTGATAAACAAAAGCTTTCGAGTAGCTGATGCTTACTGTAATCATCTGCATTCAAAAGAAAGTCTAATATAATACAATGGCTGCTTTGTTTAATATAACAACGAAGCAATTCCTTCTGCAGTAGCCTTTTGTGCTGTCTTATTTTATATCAACTTGACCAAAGCTAGAGTTATGTGTAAGGAGGAAAGCTCATTTGAGAAAATGCCTCCATAAGACCTGATTGTAAGGAATTTTCTTAGTGATTAATGGCAGAGGACCCAGCCCGTGGTGGGCAGTCCCCACCATGGGCTGGAGTCCTGGGTTGTAAAAGAAGGTAGGCTGAGCAAACCATGCTGGGCAAGCTCTTAAGCACTGATCCTCCATGGTCTCGGCATCACCTGCTGCCTCCAGGTTCCTGACCTGTTTGAGTTCCTCACTAACTTCTCTCAGTGAAGGCATGTTACCTGGAAGTGTTGGCTGAAATAAACCATTTTCTCCAACAGCTGCCTTGGTCATAGTGTTTTATCACAGCTGAGGGGGTCCCTGAGGGTGTCTTAGCAGGCAGGGAAAGAACCTGCAAGAGTTGAGAATGAAAACTTAGTTCTGACTAACTTAGTCAACCTGAATCAAACTAAGTAGTCAGATGCCAGGGGTTTATTGCCAGCATATTTAAACACTATAGAATATCAATAAAATTTCTCAGGCAGCAATCATTTTTATGCATTCCGTGCACAATAAAGCTTAAGATGGAAATACATAGAAACTCCTTTGCAGAGTACATATGACCATGAAGGTGTGTTTTCTGACTGAAAGGCCTAGAATCTAGTGTGATCTCTGGTTGAGACAGCAATAATGTCCACAGGGCATTAAGTACATGTGACATCTCCTTTAAGGGTGGGTTCTATTACCTGGGAACTACAGATAATAGTCCAGTCAGGAAGATTTTAGGATAAACATTCTGGGGGACTTGGGGCTTGTCTGCCACTATTGATAGCAAAAATGTCACCAGGACACTAACAACATCCACTCTCAGCTCTTTGGGTGGAATGCAGTATTTCATTTGGTCTCCTGCACAGAGGAGGTGCCCCTAATTGTTCAACCTTCCTGCTTCTCCTACTGCTTATCTGTGAACACACAGCAATGGCAATCCTGACTAAGACTCCTGGAACCATATTAGTCAAGTTGATTTACCATGTTCCATCCGTGATCATTATACTTTTCTGAATATTTTCTATGCACTGGAAAACTGAGTAAAAATATGAACATGCTAGTGCATCATTATTCTCTGCAACCCCTCTGCTTGTGCTGGTTTTAGCGTGAGCCCTGTTTCAGTGTCTGTTAATGAAGCTACCCAGTAGCAAACACAGGGACTCTAGAACTGGAAGCACACGGTGGAGTGAACTCAAGCCTTCAGATCGCATATGGCTACACTATGTACATAGCAGCCTTATTTATAATAGCCAGAAAATGGAAACAACCTAGATGTCCCTCAACAGAGGAATGGATACAGATATGTGGTACATTTACACAATGGAGTACTACTCAGCTATTAAAACCAAAAACTTCATGAAATTCGCAGGCAAAGGGATGGAACTTGAACATATCATCCTGAGTGGGGTAACCCAATCACAAAAGAGCACACATGATATGTACTCACTGATAAGTGGCTATTAGCCCAAAAGCTCTGAATACCCAAGATACATTTCACAGATCACATAAAGCTCAAGAAGAAGGAAGACCAAAGTGTGGATGCTTCAGTCCTTCTTAGAAAGAGGAACAAAATACTCATGGGAGCAAATATAGAGACAAAGTGTAGAGCAGAGACTGAAGGAAAGGCCATGGAGACACTGTCCCACTTGGTGATTCATCACATATACAGTCTCCAAACCCCAACACTATTGTGGATGCCAAGAAATGCTTGCTGACAGGAGCTGATATAGCTGTCTCCTGAGAGGCTCTGCCAGAACAAATACAGAAGCAGATGCCCGCAGCCAACTATTGGACTGAGCACGGGGTCCCCAATGGAGGAGTAAGAGAAAGGACTGAAGGAGTTTAAGGGGTTTGCAACCCCATAGGAAGAACAACAATATCAACCAACCAGACCCCCCAGAGCTCCCAGGGACTAAGCCACCAACCAAAGAGTATACATGGCTCGAGCTGCATATGTAGTAGAGCATGGCTTTGTCAGGCATCAATGGGAGGAGAGGTCCTTGGTCCTATGAAGGCTTAATAGATGCCCCAGTGTAGGGGAATTGAGGGCAGGGAGGCAGGAGTGGGTGGGTGGGTGGGTGGAGGAACACTCTCATAGAAGCAGGAGGAAGGGGCATGGGGGAGGGGGTTTCAGTGAAGGGGGGAAAACCAGGAAAGGGGATAACATTTGAAATGTAAATAAAGAAAATATCCATTAAAAAATAAAAGAAGACTGCAAGTGATCTTGTAGAGTATTAACTCTGTGTGTGGACTGCTTTAGCTAGAAGAGCTCATTGACTCTTCACCACACCGTGGTAAATCAGGTAGGATTGTTTCTCTGTTTGTGAGTGTGCTTAGGTCAGAAGAGGCTGAGGCTCATGCCTAATGTCATCGTAATCAGATGTGAGCCTGCACCACACTGATCTCAGAGACTAATGGGAACAGTGCTCCCCAATATTCCTCCCATCACAAAGTAGAACAAGGCCCATCATTGAGGAAAAGATATTTAGTATAATTTTGGAGCATATGAATTTCATGACATTATGTTAAGGGAAAGCAGTTTTCATTCATAAAATCAGAATTAAAGGTCTATATATGTGTATGTATGTAAGTATGGGTATGTGCATATGATGGTAAATATATTCTTCATGTATATATGTATATATATATATATATATATATATATGTGATTTTATGTTGTTATATGTGTATCTGCATGTGTGTGTGTTGGTATACAAGGATGTATATATATGTATGTTTTGGTATATATGTTTGTGTATATATGTGTGTGTGTATTCGTATATGTGTATGTATTATATATGTTTGTGTGAGTATGTGTGTGTTGGCATATGTGTAAATATATATATACATATATGCATATACATATATATATGTATATATACACACACACACACACATATATACACACATAGACATATATATGTATGTGTGTATGTGTATGTCTGTATGTGTGTGTGTGTGTGTGTGTGTGTGTGTGTGTGCTAATCTGTTTTTCCCATCAATTTGGTTGCTACTATTTTTCTCTTTCAGGGCTGTGTCTTGTGGAGGAAAACTTTGTATTTGTTTAGTGTGATGTTAGGGAGTGGACACTGATTCTACAATTTGATTATTAAGAAGTGGCATTGCTCCATCAGTTACTAGAAAATATCCAGGCCTCGTGCCCTGTGATCTGACTCCTTCCTTCATACTGGGCAGGTGGCTACGTGGTCCAGAGCTTGGGTGATGATTCTGGTGGGTTACTGCCCTTGCTCTTCTGGTTTAGAATATGGAGCCTGAATACAAACTCAGGAATCTAGCGATAATATATTGTTGAATATTTTCACATAAAATAAATATAAATTTTGATAATGCATGTCAAAATATAAAAATTAAGATGTATTCAAATGTATCAAAGCATCAATTACTATATACGTTCAGTAAACAAATGAGATATCTCAAACCTGTGGTTGTATGTTGTGGAGTATTTGAATTATTCAGAAAAGGAACAAGGAAGAGACTTTACCCATCAAATTCCTCAGTACTTCTAATTGTGCAATGAATCCTAGCAGTGGAATGTGTCTCTAGTTTTAGTCTACATTGGGTCTGTTGAAAACACAAAATGGCTTTTTCCCTTATATCTGAAATTTTGTATGTTCTATGTCACAGTATATGGCAATGTTGTCTTTATTTTCTACAAATAATATTTCTAAAATATTGATAACAAAAAAAAATCCACGCCGGGCAGTGGTAACGCATGCCTTTAATCCCAGCACTTGGGAGGCATAGGCAGGCGGATTTCTGAGTTCGAGTCCAGCCTGGTTTACAAAGTGAGTTCCAGGACAGCCAGCTAGGGCTACACAGAGAAACCCTGTCTTGAAAAAAAAAAAAAAAAACCAAAACAACAACAACAACAAAAAAAAAAAAAACCCAAAAACCAAAAATCCACAATGTAGACTAAATTTGGAAATAGACTGGATTATTTAAGAAATAACATTGGAGTATAAGGCTGTTCAAAAACCTTTAAATTAAGTTACTCATATCCTTTACAAAATTATTATTATTTCCTTTAGGTATGAAATATTAAAAATAAAAGTTGGGTTGATTTCATGGACAAAATATTAGTACTATAAATTATAAACTTAGGTCTTGGGAGAATTTTCACAGAATGGAAATTAAGAAGATGAATATTTGATGTTTGAAATGGTGACACAGAAATTGCACATCCGCAATACCTCTCCTGGGTACATATCCAGAAGATGTCCCAACCGGTAAGAAGGACACATGCTCCACTATGTTCATAGCAGCCTCATTTATAATAGCCAGAAGCTGGAAAGAACCCAGATGCCCCTCAACAGAGGAATGGATACAGAAAATGTGGTACATTTACACAATGGAGTACTACTCAGCCATTAAAAAGAATGAATTTATGAAATTCCTAGGCAAATGGATGAACCTGGAGGGCATCATCCTGAGTGAGGTAACCCAATCACAAAGGAACTCACACAATATGTACTCACTGATAAGTGGATATTAGCTCAGATACTTAGGATACCCAAGATATAAGATACAATTTGCTAAACGCATGAAACTCAAGAACAACGAAGACCAAAGTGTGGACACGGACACGTTGCCCCTTCTTAGAAATGGGAACAAACCACCCATGGAAGGAGTTACAGAGACAAAATTTGGAGCTGTGACAAAATGATGGACCATCTAGTGATTGCCATATCCAGGGATCCATCCCATAATCAGCTTCCAAACGCTGACACCATTGCATACACTAGCAAGATTTTGCTGAAAGGACCCAGATATAGCTCTCTCTTGTGAGACTATGCTGGAGCCTAGCAAACACAGAAGTGGATGATCACAGTCAGCTATTGGATGGGTCACACGGCCCCCAATGGAGGAGCTAGAGAAAGTACCCAAGGAGCTAAAGGGAACTGCAACCCTATAGGTGGAACAACAATATGAACTAACCAGTACCCTGGAGTTCTTGTCTCTAGCTGCATATGTATCAAAAGATGGCTTAGTCGGACATCATTGCAAGGAGAGGCCCATTGGACTTGCAAACTTTATATGCCCCAGTACAGGGGAACGCAACGGCCAAAAAGGGGGAGTGGGTGGGTAGGGGATTGTGGGGGTGGGTATGGGGAACTTTTGGGATAGCATTGGAAATGTAAATGAGGAAAATACCTAATTAAAAAAAAAAGAAAAACAAAAACCAAAAAACAACAACAACAACAAAAAAGAAATTGCACATCACCCTTAAACCACACAGAGGGAAGAAAGTCCTGCTTGTTTACAAAACCCCCATGCTACATTCCATGAGCAAATTTTGGCTGTCAATGCCCTTAATATTCCAAACCAAAAATATTAAAGCTGAAACTGGAGGAAGGAAGGTGTTCTCATGACACTCATTAAGTTCTTGATTCTTTAACACAGACCAATGCTTGAGAAAAGAAAACTTTTATTTAGGAATCTTGATCACTTTCAGCAGGAATGTCAGAGATAACATTTCTCACAAAGGATACAAGACATCTAGAAGAAATGAACAAACCTTCAAAGTCTTGGTAAAGTTCTATTGGGACAGATATCACATCCAATTGCATTATGCCAAAGGGTCAGTTGTCATTAGCAAATTTGCAAGAGAAAAGGGTGGTTGTGAAGTGAAATAAACAACACGCTTATTGGCAAGCCCTAACTTTATCTCACCTTATACCACAGGGATTCGGTCCTAGGGACAAACTGCATTTGGCATCATTAGAGCACTTCCTGAGGGTTGGAAGTGCTTATCACATTAAGGTAGGTTAGTGAAAAAAGACTGAGAATGTTAATAAAAGGTGAGATTTAAATGTGCATTGCAAAATACACTGGTGCTTTTGATATGTGAAGATATAGAAGAAGCAGAGGAAAAAAATTAGAAAGACTTAAAGAGCCTTCATGTCATAAGGAAGGTTTAACTGTGGATGAGGAAGGAAACATTTAGGAAATGAAAATGTGATATTTTTTTTCTGAGGATCTTTGGAGTAGCATACATGACTACAGGTGATGACAGTTTTCCTTGGAACCAAGACAGCATCCTGAGCAGAGATCTGTTCTCTGCCACATCTGCAGAGCTGTGCTATGAGAACCTGAACAGGTCCTGTGTCAGGAGCCCATACTCCTCAGGCCCTCGCCTCATCCTCTATGCAGTCTTTGGCTTTGGGGCTGTGCTGGCTGTGTGTGGAAACCTCCTGGTGATGACATCAATTCTTCATTTCAGGCAGCTGCACTCTCCTGCCAACTTCCTGGTGGCATCCCTGGCCTGTGCTGACTTCTTGGTAGGGGTGATGGTGATGCCCTTTAGCACAGTGAGGTCTGTGGAGGGCTGCTGGTACTTTGGGGAGATTTACTGTAAATTCCATTCTTGTTTTGAAGGGTCATTCTGTTACTCTTCTATCTTCCACTTGTGTTTCATCTCTATTGATAGATATATTGCAGTCAGTGACCCCCTGATCTACCCCACCAGGTTTACTGCATCTGTTTCTGGCAAGTGCATCACCTTCTCCTGTCCACCATCTACAGCTTTTCCCTCCTTTATACAGGGGCCAATGAAGCTGGGCTGAAGGATCTAGTGAGTGCCCTCACCTGTGTGGGTGGCTGTCAAGTCCCAGTGAATCAAAGCTGGGTCTTCATCAACTTCCTATTATTTCTTATCCCCACCCTTGTGATGATAACTGTCTACTCTAAGATTTTCCTCATTGCTAAACAGCAGGCTCAGAACATTGAGAAGATGAGCAAGCAGACTGCCAGGGCATCAGACAGCTACAAGGACAGGGTGGCCAAGAGGGAGAGGAAAGCAGCCAAAACGCTGGGCATTGCAGTGGCTGCCTTCCTCCTTTCATGGCTGCCATACTTCATTGACTCCTTTATTGATGCCTTCCTAGGGTATGTGTATGAAATCCTAGTTTGGATCGCTTACTATAACTCAGCCATGAACCCTTTGATTTATGCTTTCTTTTATCCTTGGTTTCGAAAAGCCATCAAACTCATTGTCACTGGCAAAATCCTGAGAGTGAATTCCTCAACCACCAACCTGTTTCCCGAATAGATTCTTGGTTTAGTCGGGGATTGGAGAGATTCACAGCAGAAGATCGCTTGAGACAGAATACCCAGATCTACTCTTGTCAAGTGATGAAATATGCTTCAACTGTTAACCAACATATAAATCCCGGTTCTGTGTTTTGCGATAAATGTATGATTAATTTCTAGAGCTAATAGCATTAGATTACCCTGAGACTTGTGCTGATCAGTGTTGCCTGGTTCCCTGGATCCATGGCTTTTTGCTTTCTTTCCTTGTTCTCTAAAATTATAATGTTGGTTTTTGTTAAACACTTTAGGCTTCAAGTTTGAATATGTACTATTTAAATCCCTTTGCATCTTTTAGAAACAATATAAGTGAAACAGTGATTCTCAGGGGCTCACTCTTTCTTGGAAAGGCAAGATATGTGGGTCTCTATTAGTTGAGGCCCAGATTTGCACAGTTAAAAATGTGATTCTTAAGGCCAGAAAAATAAGCCACGATGTTTATGTATTAATTAACTTCTACTCAGTTGATTACAGAGGAAAAGGAAAACAGTGTCACACACAGTAACATCTGCTTAGAGACCTGGTTTATAGGGAGCAAACACATAAAGGAATGGTCACAATCCTAAAGTTTTATAAGTTGTTTTATATTTAAATCAAGGATTTCAAAATCATCATTTTTTTGTTTAGTGCAATTTATAAATTAGTTGGTCCCTTGTTTATTTAATATAGTTTGTAAAACTTTACAGAAGTTTTTTTTATAAGATTTACAAAAGCCAAATTAATAATGTGTTCAAAAGAAGAAAACGCCAAGATAAAGGACAAACTGTGTAGTCAGCTCTTGTCTGGAAATACATTCTATTAGGATCTACTAATGTCTTTGTGAAGCCCTCTCCCCTGAATACCTGAATTCCTACTAAAATTTACCCTTGATAATGCCAGCTGGGTGTTTTTGAGTTGATTTCCTTAATGGTAAAAAACAGAGAGAGAGAGAGAGAGAGAGAGAGAGAGAGAGAGAGAGAGAGAGAGAGAGAGAGAGAGAGAGAGAGAGAGAGAGGAGAGCAGTATAGAGCAGCAAAATAAGCAACCACCATATTCTGTTCCAGATAACTATGTTTCAGACAAGAAATTACAAGTCTAAGCCTTGGGATTGGAGAGATAGCTCAGCAGATAATAACATTGGCCCTGTCTGTAACTCTGGCCTCCACAGGTGTAGTCTCCCCTCCCCCAGCCTGAAACCTGCTTGCTCAGGGGTGGAGCTTCCGGCTCAATCATTGTGCCATGCCCACTGCTGGAACCTGCCTCTTTGCTGTTCAGAGCCGTGCACGTGGCCACCCTGCTATTGGACTCCAAGACTAATTGGCGGGAATCGGGCCCCTTCCCCTGCTTCATAACTGCGTGCGAAACAGTAAAATTGAGCTTTGATCAGAATGCCTGTCTTAGCTGCATTTCTTTCTCTCGCCACCTAGCCCCTCTTCTCTTCCAGGTTTCCAAAATGCCTTTCTAGGCTAGAACCCAGGTTGTGATCTACTGGCCAGACACAACATTTGGCGAACCAATGCAGGACTGAGAAAGGGCAAAAGATTTTTGGAAGAGGCACTGCTGGTTTGGAGCTCCATGGAAGAAGAAAATAATTAAAGGAAATTCATACCGGAGAAGGTATGGGCCAAGCTGAGACAGCGTTAAACCCGAGCGCTGGTTCACTTAGGTTCAGCAGTGAAGCTTAAGAGGAGCTAGGAACTATAACAGGCGGTAGGCTGTGGCTCTCCAAAGCTACATTTTTAGGCGTGAGAAAAGAAAGGGTTTATTAAAAGGAAATTAATAATCAGGCGGATTGCATCATGAGGGAGGAAATTGTCCCAAAAAGTAGAGAGAAATTTCAGGAGTGCCATGCTTTGTTCTCTCTGGGCCTTATAGCAGAAATAGTACTGTGTCCCCTTTTGTGTCTTGTCTAATGTCTGGTGCACCAATCTGTTCTCGTGTTCAATTCATGTATGTTCGTGTCCAGTCTGTATGAATGAATGTTCTATGTTTTATGTTGGATAATAAAGATGGTATAAAAAAACTTTATCTGCAAAGCCGAGAGCTGCCACGTGCTTCAGCCAGGAATTAGACACATGGCAGGAGGGCCCCTGCTGGAAAAACTGTTCGTTTTAGGAAAAAAGGGCAAGTGCACAGCCTCTTAGTTTCGGAGTAAAAAAGCTGATAAATGGTTTGTGATTAATGTGTTTGACAAATGGTAAAGTGCCTTTTATTCTATGATTGTAGCTACAAAAATTAATATTCTCTGATTGGTCTAAATGTAACTGCTTCATTTGGTTCTTTTTTATTGATAATGTGTTCTGCATATTTTCACATTCAGCTCATAAGTTGTTAGTTAAGATTAATAATTGTTACATTGCTACAGATGGTTAGTGTTAAATTTGATAACTCAAGTTTAGAGTCCTTCCGACACGTGGCATAAGGCAGGCCAAGAGGCTGGGTCTCTAAAGATATTTCTAGTTTAGATAATAATTAATGCAGTTCCTATCCTAAATTGTAAAATTTAAGATAAGATTTAAAGCAATGCCTCTTTATTAAAGCATTAAAGCTTGCTTTAATAGGTATTCATAGGTATTAATTGGCATCCAAACTTCGTAATATGATAATAATGCTTCTAATATTGATTTTAAAGATGATAAATTGTTTTAAACTTGGGTTTTGCTTTCCCAAGGTTGTAGATATTATCCTAACCTTGCACAAGAAACTTAAAAATTATGGTTAAAACTGCCAGTGTTCCATTGACTGCAGCTTGCAGTTTGATTGCAAATTTAAGATGTTCTACTCACCCATATATTGTTAATTAAGATAATTATAGGAGTAATTATCTTTTGAAAGCGCTAATACAGCCCACTTCATACAAAACTGTGACAAAGTTATCTAGTTATGTTTGTCTTTGTGAATAGATTAGACCCTCAAACAATCAGTTTGGCTATAGTTGCTGCCTGGCAGGAAACTGCAGTATGGGCAGTTTTTTCACAACACTAAAGTTGTGAAGAACATTAAAATGTAGAACATTAAAACTGTAGGTCATCTTAAGATAGAGTATCAAAAATTAGAGGCATAGACTGTCATATTGTTCCTCTAGAATCGGTCCTTATTGCAGGAGGGCCAAGATGCTCAGATTAAAAGGTATTTCACGTTTGAGTCAATGCAGGGCTCTGGGCAGCCCCAGAGCAGTTTGTGGCCTTTCTTTTGTTTTGCAAACAGTGCCTGAGAAAGTTTTTCCCTGTGTTCAAGAGAATTTCTTTTTAACAGTGTTGCAGATCTATTCAGATGTTTAGAATAATGCTTAAATTCAAAGAGTTTTGCTTCTAGTGAACTGGTAATTACTAGAAAATTTTGCCTCTAGGTATGGCTAGTGTAACTTTACATTATGTAAGAAAAATTTTTATTGTTTCTGCTTCTAT
The DNA here is from genome assembly GCF_000001635.26 of Mus musculus. NCBI lineage: Eukaryota > Metazoa > Chordata > Mammalia > Rodentia > Muridae > Mus > Mus musculus. The sequence continues at coordinate 24,017,949 of NC_000076.6, forward strand.
ACAAGAAGCCAAGAGTTTTAATCTTTCAGTGTATATTGTTTCCTAAGTGAAAAGTATTTTATTAACTAATGCTTCTGAAAGGAAGTTTACCTTAAATCCTTGCTCTCACCCAAAGGATTCAGAGACAGTATACTTTTATTACTTAGGGTTTTAGTTTACTACAAAAGGTTTTACAAAAAATAAAGAAAGCTTTTATAATTGTTATTAATTATATTCATTGGTAATTAAATATTAGTTGTCCTCAAGACAATTCTTTGGCCAGAAAAAACATTATTGTAAAGTCATTTTTCTCATCCTCCCAGCCGATCGTTGGCCCACGTGGGCCCAACTAGCTGCTATGGGGCGGAGTCTTAAAACACACAGTTTCCCCTGTTCCAGCACAAATAATCTAGTTGTGTGCTGTAGATATTGTTTTAAAATGCTGATCAAACCTTGATTTGTATATTAATAGTCAATGCCATATCTCTGAGCTCACAATTGCTTAAAATTGCTCGTCCCTCAGATACTATTAATTCTCAAATTTGCAATTGCTTATGCATATTTCTAGTTAATAAATAAATTATGCACATGTGACTCTTAATAACTTTGCAAGCTTTCTAGTTACAACCGCTCCTTAAGAAAAATGATTGAAAGTGCAATTAGTCACTGCCCCTTTACAGCCAAGTATTTAAAATGTTTTGTCAACAAGTTATTAATTCAAAAGGTTAGGTATTGTAAAATTTTAAAACTTTAACTTCTTAAAAGACAAAAAAGAGAAATTGTATCCCTGTACATACTATTTAGTGCATTCCCATGCACACTATTTAAATCATACCTTTATTTTCAAAATTTGAAATTTAAATGTCAAAGAATTTAATAAATGCTTTATAGTATCTTAAAGGGATCTACTTATTGGCTTATAGATTGATCCTAAAACAGCTACCTTATTAGGAAAGGAAAAAACAGGTTCTCTCCACAGAACGCTGCAGAAGCATATTGATGCATGTGACGAGTTGGCAGGTAAGTTGACTCAGTGTCCTGATTGAAATGACTAAAAAACTAAATTAAATTCATGTTTTAGATCCATCCTTGCTTGCCGTTTTTCCAGTTTAGACTAACTTCTAGACTTTTAACTTTATGGCAATAGTACATCAGAAACTGTATGTTCAGACTTAGTAAAATTAGTCATTTAATAGAGTCATAATGATTTTTCTCTTTTCTTCAGTATGACCAGTCATTTCTTAGACTGGTCTAATATTCAGTCCAATGTTAGAGATTTCTATATTCTTAACTACCCAGCAAAGTTAATTCAGAGCACATCCCCCACTTCCAGAGAGTTTCTGGCCTTTTTACTATTCTAAAACCAGCCCAGAGACTGAGCTTGTGCCTTGCAAATTTGCAACTGAATAAAGTACATAGACTTCCCCAAAAGAAGATCTGCTTTCCTACTTTCTCATTGTCTAGATCTTTTGTTTTTCAAGCAGGTTAATCAACATTCTCCAGCCGGAAGTGCATCCCCCGCCCCCAAGAGCACACAGGTGGCAACTGCTATCTTCATTCCAAGGACATTCCAGCACGTGGTTTTCACTCTGAGTTGAAATTTCAGTTTACCAAGAGGGCTAGTAAGGCAGATATTTCTATATTAAAAGAGATTGGTTTTTATTTTAATAGATGGGCTTAGTCCCTTAGCTGGCCTCTGGCTTTTCACCCTTGCTGTTACTGCAAGGTGTCCTTAGTTCCTCAGGCTATGGGAATAAAAGAGATGAGGAGGAACGACTTCCAGCTCCTATTTTAGCCACAAATCGTTGTGTTACTAATGACATAATTCTTGTCTAGGCCTTGCTAAATCTGAGGTTGACAATTCTCCTTTAGGAGCTGCACAGTACTCAGAACTGTGCATACTGGTTCGTGATCATACGAATACAGTATGGGTATCGCTTGGTGTAGAGAACTACTGCAGAGGAAGATCCAGCTTGACCATTTCTGAGTTTCCTGTGGGATAAAACCGGTTTGACGGAGGTTGGTATCTATTTACAGCTAAAAACCAAAAATATCTAAGGCTCTGCCTCCCATCCCCAAAAGATACCAAGAGCCACAGGTGTGGGTCATGATAGTACCCACGGAAGGAATCGATCAATGTCCACCCAAGCCAAGGTTAAAAGCCCACTCATCTATGGATGAGAAAATCATTTGATCACCTCAGTTAAGCATTGCCTTATTAAACTTAATTAATAGGGGGGAGAGAGGTTGGAGACTGTACTGTTGGAAGGGCAAGCCCTTCACTGCCTCCCACCCTAAAAAAGCCAATTGGCCTTGTAGTCAGAGCCCGTCGTTACCCCCTTCTCCCTGTTTCCCACCTGTCATCCAAAAATGCGGAGGAATATCTACTCAGTGCTATTCTTAATAGAGTGCATCTCAAATTTGTTCAAAGTTCCACCAGGGTTCTAACGCCCTACTTAAAATCCAACTAGGAAGTTACCTATTCAGCACTAATTAGCATTATAAAGTCAGAGCCTACTGCTTAGGGCTTTTCTGTTAGTTGTTTACTAGGATAGAAAGGACAGTCTTATCCAGATACGGTTTACCATAAGAAAAGTTAGGGAATCCCATGGAGACAGGTTTTTTTCTTTAGCCCTAAGAGTTCAGGCAGAACTATTGAGCATAGATAAATTTTTTGCCTCAGGCCAGCCTTTTCCTTTTTTAAAATTTTTATTAACAACAGGAAGGAGTCTCTGATGTGAAGTTTGGTGTGTTTCCTGGGAGATTTTCTGTCTCATTACCGAGCATTACAATTGGAAGTTGTGAGAACTGAGTAACACTTGTCAAACCTCATCACATATCAGGGCTTTAACAATGAGGAAGGTGCTAGACATACAGACCAGATACTGACAAGGACTGGTGAAACTAAAACTAAGAGACCACCTGTGGCAGCAGAAGGTTTATGCAGATGTATATGAAGACTAATTGTTGCTGAAGTAACATATATTTTGCAGACTACAGTGAGATATGAAACATGACCATAAATATGACATTTATGGAACACACAGTTTTAAGTAGACCCCACAACTGCTTTATTGGCTCAAAGAATAAAGCTGAAATCAAGATGCGAGGGGGACTCAGGTTAATTCCAAGTTAATGAAGTTTTTTTTTTTTCTTACTTTTGGCAAAACTCAAACTGTCTGTCTTACGCCATTGATGAACATTCAAAACGTGTGTCCAAATGAACACCAATGCAACAGCATCTGCTTCTCATGCACACTCATCCTCTACAAGAGCCTGAGGGAATTCTAGGAGAAATCCTAGTCTCCTGGGCCCTTGGTTATCTCCAACAGAGTCATTGGCTTCGAGGTTGGGTTAGCCGTGGTTGGAACCTCCTGAAGATGATGTCCATCCTCAATTCCAGGCAACTGGAATTTACTATGTCTTTTTGTCCTATTCTGATTTCTGAGTGCGGTTCTCTGGGATGCCCTTCAGCATGGTGAGGTTCATGGAGAGCTGCTGGAGCTTTAGAAGAAGCTCTGCAGTTTCCACACCTGTTGTGATGTAGCACTTAGTTCTCTCTCTCTTCCACCTGAGCATCTCTATTGACAGGTACATGGCTGTCACTGACCCTCTGGTCTATCCCACCTCATTCACAGTGTCTGGGTCAGAAATTTGCATCAGCATCTCCTGGACTCTGCCCCGACTCTACTAGGGTCTATGATCATGGGTTTCAGGAACTATCAATTGAAGGATGTCAGTAAGATATAAATGACAGCTTAGTATTCATAGATTGTCTTATTTTTCAGACTTGCCTCTATTTTACATATTGTATATAGTCATATTTTTATAGTGACTAGAAAAACAAATTAAAAAGGCAGAAAATGTTACACAGAAGGAGAATCATTTTTACTAATAAATTAATTTACTTCCCAATCACAGGTTTTCCTCCCTCCTTTCCTCCTAGTCCTTCACTGTCACCACCTCTTCTCCCATTCCACCTCCCTTTCTTATTGAAGAAGTGTCCTCCCATGGATTTCAACCACCCTTGGCCCAACAAATTGCAGTAGAACTAGGTGCAGATTCTCCTACTGAGGCTAGACAAGGCAGCCCAGTTATGGGACAGGGATTTCTATCTTTTAATTTACAACAGAGTCAGAAACAGGCCCTGCTTCTGCTATTACAGTTCCCACATAAAAGCCAAGCTAAACATCTGCTACACATGTTTATAAGGCCTAGATCCATCCCTTGCATGCTCTTTGATTGCTGGTTTAGTCTCTGTGGACCCCTATGGTTCCAGGTTACTTGATTCTGTAGGTTTTTGTGAAGTGTCCTTGACCTCTCTGGATCCTTCAATACTTCCTCTCCCTCTTCCAGAAGATTCCCAGAGCGCTGCATATGGGTGTCTGCATCAGCACTCATCCGCCACTGGGTGAAGCCTCTCAGATGACAGTTATGCTAGGCACCAGTCTGCAAGTACAGCAGAATATCAATAATCGTGTCAGAGGTGGGTTCTCACTTTCCTGGTATGAATCTCAAGTTATGCCAGTCATTGGTTGGTCATTCTTTCAATTTCTGCTCCAACTTTATCCATGAACATCTTGTAGGCAGGACACTTTGTATGTCTAAGATTTTATGGCTGGGTTGGTGTCCTTATCCCTTATTGGAAGTCTTGTCTGGGTACAGGAGGTGTACATTTCAGGTTCTATATCCCCTATTGCTATGAGTCTTAACTAGGGTCATGCTAATAGAGTCTCTATTATCCTAAGCTTTAGCTCATTCCGTAGATGGCCCATCCTGCTCCCCAACACCAATTCCAGTTCTCTTTCCCAGTATGGAGAATCATGCTTCAGGATGTAGAAAGTCAGCACGGTGTACTGGTTGGTTTTGTGTGTCAACTTGACACAAGCTGGAGTTATCACAGAGAAAGGAGCTTCAGGTGAGGAAATGCCTCCATGAGATCCAGCTGTAAGGCATTTTCTCAATTGGTGATCAAGGGGGAGGGCCCATTGTGGGTGGTGACATCCCTGGACTGGTAGTCTTGGGTTCTATAAGCAAGCAAGCTGAGTAAGTCAAGAGAAGCAAGCCAGAAAGTAACATCCCTCCATAGCCTCTGCATCAGCTCCTGCTCCTTGCCCTGCTTGAGTTCCAGTCCTAACTTCCTTTGGTGATGAAGAGCAGTGTGGAAGAGTAAGCTGAATAAACCCTTTCCACCTCAACTTGAAAGTATAACAAAGTAAAAACAGAATTCTAGGCCTTTAGGCCCAGGCTTGGGAATGTGGCCTTTGTAAAGGTATGCTAATCATAAAACAGATAGCGACATTCCTCCACCCACCCGCTTCCTGGGTTCAAAGAGCGCTCATTCAAAGAAAGTCACCCTGACCATTACCAGAACCTGCAATGCAAATGTGCTATTGTTAGGGGCTCTTAGAAGCTGTCTTGAGAGTTAACAATTACCAGGTATTCCTTGTGACTCTTGTAACTTTGCACTTCCTTGTGACTCTTAACTGGTATCTTTGGTATCTTCCAACAACGCCCTCCCCACTTCCTTGAGTTGTGGTTTCTTCCTTTAAATACCCCCTTACCCAGCTACTCGGGGTGCCACGGTCCTCTACCCCTGTGTGGTGTATGACCGTGGGCCCGAGAGCGCTCTTGAATAAAAATCCTCTTGCAGTTTGCAACAAGACCGTTTCTTGTGGGTGATTTTGGGGTGTTGCCTCTCCTGAGTCAGAACGTGGGGGAGTCCTCACGTTGTGGGTCTTTCAAACTTGCTTCTTGGTCATGGTGTGTTGGGACCGGCCTGCAGCTCTCATGTCTGGGTTCGAGCCTGGGATGCATCTTGGAACTGAAAGAAAAGAGGGAATCTAGGCGGGTAAAGAGAGAAATGGAGTCAAGACAGTATTCTGATCAAGACTCAACTTTAATGTTGGCAAACACGCTTTATAAAGAGAGGAGGCCCATTCCGTCATGCAAAGTTCCTTTGAAGTTGTCAGATCAGCCTTTTAGTAGGAACTCTAAGGTCAGTTCTGTGCTAACTCTGGAAAATCTTGGAGAACCGGTTTGGCCTCAGGCAGGTAGCAGATAGTGGCACATCAAAGGAGAGTGATGAGAAGCAGCACAGCAGGTGGCTCCACCTAAGTGGCGAATGGTCACAGCCAGCCTTGCTAGGCTGGAAGGAGGTAACAATGGCGTTTGTGCAGGAATAGAAACCCTGACTAAGACAGCATGGTAAGAGGAGAAAGAAATGCTACCAAAGCTGGGGTCAAATCATTAGCATTTGTGATTATCTATGACCCTGCATGATCATCTCTGACTATGTGTGATCAACTATGGTTATGTATGATTATCCCTGACTATGATAATATATGATGATGTGTGATCATCTATGATTATGTGTGATCGTCTGTGTCTATGTATGATCATCCATGACTATGTATGATCTGGTCCTTCACTGATTATTTTAAAAAGTTCCTAACAGCTTTCCTTATTTTACAAACATTTTGCTGGTTAACTCCTATAACTCATCTCCACATACTTTGATTTAAGCTTTATTGCTGTAGCCTGACACCTACTACTAATTCATCACATGGTAATCCAGCCCAATCTGTAATTAAGGAAGCTCTTGATAGTCAGGGAATTTTGTTGTGATCATGACAGTTATATAGTCCATGGCCACGCTGCTGGAAAGCAGGGAGGGGAAATAACATCTAAGTTTCATGGCATAGCCTTCATTCTAGTAGCTTTTTGGTTGTATGATCATCTTGAATGTCATAATAGAAATATGGTTTACTAAATAATCATTTCTGCAGTGTTTCCTAGTCCCCTTAAATTATCCTAGATGCTCATGTTTTCTGTCAGTAATTATTGTCTATGCAAGGCTCCCATCCATGTCTTTCTATGAGAATAGATGCAATTCCTGTAATAGAGGTTTACTTTTAAATGTAAAAATATTTTATTGTATTTATTAACTTAATATGTGAGTGCTGTTCTTATAAGTATGTCTGTGTACCAAGTGTATTTTGGTGCCAATGGAGATCAGAAGACAATATTAGATTTCTTGGAACTGGATTTTCAGAAAATTTTGAGCCAACATGTGGGTCATGGAAACTGAACACAGGTCCTCTGTAAGAGTAACAAGTATTCCTAGCCATTGTGCAACTTCTCCATGATCTAGATGGTCTTTTGTGGAATTCTTTTTCACTTTATCTGTAATTTTGTGTGTCCAGTGTCATAATATACAGTTATGTTCTTTTTATTTCCTACAAATAACAATATTTTTTTACAATGTTGTTAATAAAAGAAAAACCCCATAATGTAGAATAAGATATGGGAAAAGAATAGATTGTTTAAGAAATGATATTGGAGTATAGGGTTATTTAAAAACTACTAAGGAAGTTATTCAGATCTTTCATAAAATTAAAATAAACTTCTTTGGATATCAAATATTACAGGAAAATATCAGTTTAATTTCTTGGACAAACATTAATATTATAAAATATAAATGTAGATTTTGGGATATTTGTCATAGAAATGGAAACTAAAACCATAATGAATGTTTGAAATTGTGACCTATAGAAATTTTACATGACCCCTGAGATATATTAAAAAGTAATATGGTGCCATCTGAAATTCATACAATTAAAACTAAATCAATAATCCCTAAATCATAAACTATAGGCAAGACATCTCAAATAATAAAATGGATAGTTTACAATAAAACAGAGAATGAAATATTATTTCTTCTCATTATTTTTGGCATCTGTATGAGTGTCTACATGTGAGTGCACATGTATAGAAGCCTACAGGTGACCTTGGGACACTTGTATACTTGTACTCTCATGATTCTTTGAGGCAAATCTCTCAGCTGAACCTACAGCTTGCTAATACTGATATTGTAGCTAGCCCACTTGTTCTGAGAATCCACTGTTTCTTCTGTCTAAGCACTGGAAAGGAGAGTGGGCATCCGTGTCCCCTAGGCATTACAAGGCTCTGAGGGTGCACACACCCATTGCCACATGTGCACTGCCAGTACCTACTTACTGGGAAACTCCCAGCCATCAAAGTGTAGCTTTATTAGCATAGAACCATGACTGTAATTTGAAGTGTATTATCCTTTTGTTGTTAAGGTAGTCAAGTCAAGTTTTGTATACTATTATTGATATTTTATTATTATTATTATTTATGATGATGATGAGAAATAAGAATGCCAGGATAACCAAAATTGAGCCAAAGGGGAAGTTTCATGTTCATTTGTGCTGATGAAAGCAAAAATGGTCTTAAATTATTAAAATTTTAATGGGAAGTATTTAAAGTATAATTTACACGAGAAAAAAACAAAACAAAAAACAAACCCAACCAAACAATACTAACAATTTCCATACATTCCAAAGACAAACTGTATTTAGAATGTATAGAGATTCTGTAACAGTATTTTGGGGGGAAACAGACACATTTCTTGAGTAAAATGGAATCATATGTAAGCACCCGCACTCTGAACATTCCTTCCACATTGGATTTTTACAGTATCTTTCCAGTGATTCCTTTAAACCAAACAAAGCCCACAGAGAAGACACTCGCATGTGTTTTCAGAGTCCCCGTGCTACATTCCATGAACAACTTCTGGATGTCAAAGTGCTCAATTTTCCAAAGCAAAAATATTAAAACTGAAAGGAAAATGGAAGGTGTTTTCATGACTCCAGATCTACTTTCCATAACAGAAACCAACGTTTGAAAGAAAAAAAACATTTATGCAGGAATTTTGATCACTTTCAATAGAAATGTCATAAATGATATTTCTCACAAAGGATAAAGACCATCTCTAATAAATGAACAAAACAACAAATTCTGAGTGAAGTTCTATGGGAATAGAAGTCACATCCACCTACATTATACAGAAAGGTCTGTTGTCACCATCCAATTAGCAGAGGAAATTTTAGCTGTAGTGTAAACATCATGTTCATTGGCAAGCTCTCAATTTATCTCACCTCACACCATTGGGATTTGGTTCTAGGGACAACCTGTATTTGGCTTCATTAGGACACTTTCCTGGGGGTAAAGAGTGCTTGGGGTATTAAGGTTAAATAAGGCTGAGAATACTAATAGCAGGTCAGAGTTAAATGTGCATCTCAGAATGCATTGGTGCTTTTGAGATGTGAAAAAATAGATGAAGCAAAGATTAAAAATTAAAACAGACTTAAAGAGCCTTCATGGAATTAGGAAGGTTTACTGTGGAATAGGGAAAAACTCTTTCAGGAAATCAAAATGCACTAGGAATTACATCCTGTATTTTTTCTGAGGATCTTTGGAGTAGCATACATGGCTACAGGTGATGACAGTTTTCCCTGGGACCAAGACAGCATCCTGAGCAGAGATCTGTTCTCTGCCACATCTACAGAGCTGTGCTATGAGAACCTGAACAGATCCTGTGTCAGGAGCCCATACTCTCCAGGCCCTCGCCTCATCCTCTATGCAGTCTTTGGCTTTGGGGCTGTGCTGGCTGTGTGTGGAAACCTCCTGGTGATGACATCAATTCTTCATTTCAGGCAGCTGCACTCTCCTGCCAACTTCCTGGTGGCATCCCTGGCCTGTGCTGACTTCTTGGTAGGGGTGATGGTGATGCCTTTTAGCATGGTGAGGTCTGTGGAGGGCTGCTGGTACTTTGGGGAGAGTTACTGTAAATTCCATTCTTGCTTTGAAGGGTCATTCTGCTATTCCTCTCTCTTCCACTTGTGCTTCATCTCTGTTGATAGATACATTGCAGTCAGTGATCCTCTGACCTACCCCACCAGGTTTACTGCATCTGTTTCTGGCAAGTGCATCACCTTCTCCTGGCTCCTGTCCATCATCTACAGCTTTTCCCTCCTTTACACAGGAGCCAATGATGCTGGGCTGGAGGATCTAGTGAGTGCCCTCACCTGTGTGGGTGGGTGTCAAATCGCAGTGAATCAAACCTGGGTCTTCATCAATTTCCTATTATTTCTTATCCCCACCCTTGTGATGATAACTGTCTACTCTAAGATTTTCCTCATTGCTAAACAGCAGGCTCAGAACATTGAGAAGATGAGCAAGCAGACTGCCAGAGCATCAGAAAGCTACAAGGACAGGGTGACCAAGAGGGAAAGGAAAGCAGCCAAAACCCTGGGCATCGCAGTGGCTGCCTTCCTCCTTTCATGGCTGCCATACTTCATTGACTCCATCATTGATGCCTTCCTTGGGTTCATCACGCCCACGTATGTGTATGAAATCCTAGTTTGGATCGTTTACTATAACTCAGCCATGAACCCTTTGATTTATGCTTTCTTTTATTCTTGGTTTCGAAAAGCCATCAAACTCATTGTCTCTGGCAAAATCTTGAGGGAGAATTCCTCAACCACCAACCTGTTTCCTGAATAGATTCTTGGTTTAGTCGGGGATTGGAGAGATTCCCAGCAGAAAATCACTGGGGAGACTGAGTGCCCAGCCCTGTTACTGTTAAGTGGTGAATTATGCTTCAGCTGGGACCTGAACACATAAATCTAGCTTCTGTATTTTCAATAAATGTAAAATTAATTTCTAGATGTAATGGAATTAGATGAGCTTGGATCTGACCATTTCCTACTGTGTCCCCTTCTGGTTTGTGTCATTTGTTTTCCCTGAATCAGTGACCCTTTTCTTGCCCTCTATAAAATTCTATTTGTTGACCGCCGTTAAATGTTTTAAGCCTCAAATTTGAATATATAGTCTTTAATTCCCTTTGTAGTAGGAAATAAGACACCAAGACTCTTAGGGGCTGTTTCTTGCTCAGCATAGAGTCATATGCAGGACTCTATTAACTGAGCCCAAGTTTTGAGCAGTTAAAAATATGATTCTTAAGGTAAGAAAAATATGCCAAGATGTTTATGTATTAACTAACATCTACTCAGTTGTGTATAGAAGAAAGAGAAAACAGTGTCACAGTCACATCTCCTCAGTGACCTGCCTTTTAGGGAACATCACGTAGGCCACAATTCTAAAGCTGTACAAGTTGGTATATGTTTAAATCAAGGACTTAAAGGTGGCCATTCATTTTCACTGTGATTCATAAATTAGCTGATTCCCTCACTTATTTTGTAATGTTTTTAAAGACGTATAGAAGTTTTCAAACATATGCATAAAAGCCTAATTAACGTTGTGTTCAAAAGTATAAAAATCCAAGTTAACTCTTAGTCTTGTAAACTCGTTTTATCAGTTTCCAGGATGTCTTTCTAATGTCCCCTCCCGTAAAGGTTTGAATTCCTTGTATAATTTGCCTTTGATAAAGTCAACAGCATGTTTTAGACATGACTCACTTGATAGTACACTACAGGAAAGTAAACAGCAGAGAAAGAATCAAACCCATATTTGACTCAGGATTACTTGGTTTCATAGAAGAAATTACAAAAATTCCAAGACTTAGGCCTGAAGAGGTAGCTCAGTAGTTTAGAGTCCTAACTGCTCTTCCTGAGGACAAGGATTCAGTTACCAGCACTCCATGGCAGCTCAGAACCAGAGATAACAATGGACCTGTCTGTAACTCTGGCTTCCTCAGACTCTGCAAATACAATGCACAGACAGACTCGCAAGCAAACATTCCCACTTATAATGGAAAAGTAAAGAAAAAAATTGAGCCCCATATATTTGGAAAAGTTGTCAATACATATTGAAATGTTCTTGATTGCTGGTATTATTTCTATGTTGATAAACTCCAAGAATACTTGTTATTAATGTATACTTTTTTATTGTCATATTTTTTAAGCTGGTAAATTTTTCCCTCTGATGCAATCCTCTTTTCGACTTTTATATTAGACAGATTCTTTCTCTGTAGCTCAGACTAACCTATATTGCGTTGTAACTGCAGGGAGTCCCCGTCTCAGCTTTGGATTTCTGACTTTTTTTGATTAGAGGCTTAAGCTACCACACTTGGCTTATTTCCTATTGAAATGTGATTCAGGAATTCTGTCTTTGTTTGACTGAGAGATGCCTAATTCCAGTTGCAGGTGCACAATAAAGCTTAAGATGGAACTACATAGAAACTCCTTTCCAAACTACAGGTGACCATGAAGGTCTAGGATCTAGTGGTGTCTCTGAGACAGCATCGAGGTCCACAGGGCATTAAGTACCTGCGACATCCCCCCCCCCACCAGGGGGGGGGGGTTCCTAGTAACTGGGAGCTACGGATAATGGCCTTTGGAGGGAAGAGTCAAGAATGAACATTATATGATTGGGTTACCTCACTCAGGATGATATTTTCTAGTTCCATCCATTTGCCTAAGAATTTCATAAATTCATTGTTTTTAATAGGTGAGTAATATTCCATTGTGTAGATGCACCACCTTTTCTGTATCCATTCCTCTGTTGAGGGACATCTGGATTCTTTCCAGCTTCTGACCATTATAAATAAAGCTGCTATGAACATAGTAGAGCATGTGTTCTTATTACCAGTTGGAGCATCTTCTGGAGCTATGCCCAGGATTGATATTGCTATGCCCTCAGACAGTACTATGTCCAATTTTCTGAGGAACCAATAGACTGATTTCCAGAGTTGTACCAGCTTGCAATCCCAGCAGCAATGGAGGAGTGTTCTTCTTTCTCCATATCCTCACCAGCATCTGATGTCACCTGCGTTTTTGATCTTAGCCATTCTGACTGGTGTAAGGTGAAATCTCAGGGTTGTTTTGATTTGCATTTCCCTGATGACTAAGGATATTGAACATTTCTTTAGGTGCTTCTCAGCCATTCGGTATTCCTCAGTTGAGAATTCTTTGTTTAGCTCTGTACCCAATTTTTTCATTACATGTTTATTTGATTAAAATATTTTTCTCATATAATATATCTGTACCATGGTTTCCCCTCCCTCTACTCCTCCCAGTTCTTCCCTACCTCGCCTTTCATCCAGATCCACCCCATTTCTGTCTCTTACTAGAAAACAAACAGGCATTTATGGAATAATAAAAAAATAAGGTAAAATTAAATAAAATGAAACAAAACAACTCTGAATAGGACAAAACAGAAGGGAAGGAGCCCAAGAAAAAGCACAATGATGTGTGTGTGTGTGTGTGTGTGTGTGTGTGTGTGTGTGTGTGTGAAATAAATTTTAAAGAGTTAAAATTTTAAAAAAGAGAAAATCTGACATGACACTATGAGACAAGGGACTACCAAAATTGCTACTGAGTTCCATTTCTGTTGACCATCTGCTGCTGGGCATGCAGAATACCCTTAAAAGCAGTTTGTTTCCCCTATGAAACCCCCTTGGAGAAAACATTTTTTCTTTTTTTTTTCTTTTGCTAAATATTCTTTTTTTAATTTTACAAGTTTCTATAGGATGTTTATAGATTTCTTATCTAGCTAATTGTGAGATGAGTGACTAATAATGGTAGACATTTTTTTCTTCGTTTTATATTATGGAAAGTGGATAATAGTTCCTTCCTTCTACAAATGTAACCTTTTTTTAAACAACATGATTTTAATATTTTCAACTGTTAATATTCAAAGAACCAGCTCCTGGTTTTGTTGATTCTTTGTCTAGTTCTTTTTGTTTCTACTTGGTTGATTTCAGCCCTGAGTTTGATTTCATGTAGTCTACTCCTCTTGGGTATATTTGCATCTTTTTGTTCTAGAGCTTTCAGATGTGATGTCAAGCTGCTGTTTTAAGCTCTCTCCAGTTTCTATTTGGAGGCCCTTAGAGCTATGAGTTTTCCCCTTAGTGCTGCTTTCATTGTGTCCCATACCCTTTAGTATGATATGCTTTCTATTGTTTCTGTTGGAATTCAAGACTGGCCTTAGTCCATGGTGATCTGATAGGGTGCATGGGTTTATTTCAGTCTTCTTGTATCTGTTAAGCCCTGTTTCATGACTAACTAAATGGTCAGTTTTGGAGAAGGTACTGTGAGGTGCTGAGAAGACGGTATATTCTTTTGCTTTACAATGAAATGTTCTATGTATATCAGTTAGATCCATTTGGTTCATAACTTCTGTTAATTTCACAGTGTCTCTGTTTAGTTTCTGTTTCTATGATCTGTCCATTGCTGAGAGTGGGATGTTGAAGTCTCCCAATATTATTGTGTGGGGTGCAATGTGTGCTTTGAGCTTTAGTTAAGTTTCTTTTATGAATGTGGGTGCCCTTGCATTTGAAGCATAGATGTTCAGAACTGAGAACTCTTCTTGGTAGATTTTTCCTTTGATGAATATTAAGTATCCTTCCTTATCTTTTTTGATAACTTTTGGTTGAAAATTAATTTTATCCATTATTAGAATGGCTACTCCAGCTTGTTTCTTGGGACCATTTGTTTGGAAAATTGATTTCCAGCGTTTCACTCTGAGGTAGTATTTGTCTTTGTCACTGAGGTGTGCTTCCTGTATGCAGCAAAATGCTGGGTCCTGTTTACATATCCATTCCATTAGTATATGTCTGTTTTGGGGAATTGAGTCCATTGGTGTTAAGAGATATTAAGGAAAAGTGATTGTTACTTCCTGTTATTTTTGTTGTTAGAGGTGGAATTATGTTTCTGTGGCTGCCTCCTTTTGGGTTTGTTGAAAGAAAATTACTTTGTTGCTTTTTTCTAGGGTGTAGTTTCCCTCCTTGTGTTAGAGTTTTCCATCTATTATCCTTTGTAGGGCTGGACTTGTGGAAAGATATTGAGTAAATTTGGTTTTGCCATGGAATATTGTCTTAGTTAGGGTTTCGCTGCTGTGAACAGACACCATGACCAAAGCAAGTCTTGTAAAAACAACATTTAATTGGGGCTGGCTTACAGGTTCAGAGGTTCAGTCCATTATCATCAAAGTAGGAGCATGGCAGCATCCAGGCAGGCATGGTACAGGAGGAGCTGAGAGTTCTATGTCTTCATCCAAAGGCTGCTAGTGGAAGACTGACTCCTAGGCAACTAGGGTGAGGATCTTAAGCCCACACCCACAGAGGCACACCTACTCCAACCAGGTCACACCTCCAAATAGTGCCACTCCCTGGCCCAAGAATATACAAACCATCAACAAATATGTTGGTTTTTCCATCTATATTAATTGAGAGTTTTGCTTGGTATAGTAGCCTGGGCTGGCATTTGTGTTCTCTTAGCATCTGTATAAGATCTGTCCAGGATCTTCTAGCTTTCATAGTCTCTGGTGAAAAGTCTGGTGTAATTCTGATAGGTCTGCCTTTATATGTTACTTGACCTTTTCCCTTACTGCTTTTAATATTCTATCTTTGTTGTTGTTCTGATTATTATGTGACAGGAGGAATTTCTTTTCTGGTCTGTCTATTTGGAGTTCTGTAGGCTTCTTGTATGTTTATAGGCATCTCTTTCTTTAGGTTAGGGAAGTTTTCTTCTATAATTTGTTGAAGATATTTATTGGCCTTTTAAGTTGGGAATCTTCACGCTCTTCTATACCTATTATCCTTAGGTTTGGTCTTCTCCTTGTATCCTGGATTTCCTGGATGTTTTGGGTTACCAGCTTTTTGCATTTTCTTTGACTGTTGTGTCAATGTTTTCTCTGGTTTCTTCTGCACCTGAAATTCTCTCTTCTATCTCTTGTATGCTGTTGGTGATGCTTGCATCTATGACTGCTGATCTCGATCCTAGGTTTTCTATCTCTAGTGTTGTCTCCCTTTGTGATTTCTTTATTGTTTTTTTATCCATTTTTAGATCTTGGATGGTTTTGTTCATTTTCTTTGCCTGTTTGATTGTGTTTCCCTATAATTCTTTAAGGGGTTTTTGTGTTTCCTCTTTAAGGGCTTCTAGCTGTTTACCTGTCTTCTCCTGTATTTCTTTAAGGGAGTTATTTATGTCCTTCTTAAAGTCTTCTGTCATCATCATTAGAAGTAATTTTTGATATGAGTCTTGCTTTTCCCGTGTGATGGTGTATCTGGGACTTCTTATAGTGGGAGACTTGGGTTCTGATGATGCCAAGTAACCTTGGTTTCTGTTGCTTATGTTTTTATGCTTGCCTCCTGCCATCTGATTATCTCTAGTGCTACCTGCTGTTGGTATATCGGACTGAAGCCTGTCCTTCCTGTGATCCTAGTTGTGTCAGAACTCTTCAGAGTTCAGCTGTCTCTGTGATACCCCCAGAGCTCCCAGGGATTAAACCACCAACCAGAGTACACATGGAGGGACCCATGGATCTAGCTGCATATGTAGCAGAAGATGGCCTTGTCAGTCATCAATGGGAGGAGAGTCCCTTGGTCATGTGAAGGCTCAATGGCCCAGTGTGGGGGAATGCCTGGACCAGGAAGAGGGAGTGAGTTTGTTGGTGAGCAGGGGGAGGGGTTAGAAGATAGGTGTTTTTCGGGGGGAAACTAGGAAAGGGGATAACATTTGAAATGTAAATTAAGAAAATATCTAAGAAAAATGTTTAAGAGAGAGAGAAAAAAGAACATTATGAGGGAATTATGGTGAGGGAATTATGGGATTATTTGCTATCTACTGATAGCAAAATGTCACCAGGACATTAATAACATCCACTCTCAGTTCTCTGAGTGTAATTTCATATTTTGTTTCATCTCCTGCACAGAGGAGGTGCTCCTATGTGTTCAACCTTCCTGTTTCTCCTATTGCTTATCTGGGAACACATAGCAATAGCAATCCTGACTAAGACACACTGAACATCTATCAAGTCATTTTACCATGTTCCTCTTTAATCAATATACTTTTCTGAATATTTTCTATGCACTGGAAAGTTGAGTATAAATCTGAATATGCAATAGCAATACCTCTGCTTGTGCTGGTTTCTTACTTGAGCCCTGTATCAGTGTCTGTTAATGGAGCTACACACAGGGACTCTGGAAAGGGAAGCCCATGAAGAAGGGAGCTTTAAGCCTTCAGAAAATCACATGTAATCCTGTAGAGTGTTTGCTCTGTGTTGTGGACTGCTTTAGTTCGAAGAGCTCATTGACTCTTCCCCATACCCTGGTAAATCAGGTAGGATTATTCCTATGTTAGAGTGTGGTTAGATCAGAAGAGGCCAAGGCTCATGCCTAATATCATCATAGTCAGATGTGAACCTTTACCACCTTGATTTCAGGGACTACAGGAGGAGGGCTGCTCCTAGATATTCCTACCATCACAAACAGCGAGGCCCCATCACTGATAAAAAGTTGTTTAGTAAAAATTTTGGAGCACATATATTTCACAAGATTATTGTAAAGGAAAATGATTTTCATTAATAAAATTAGAATTAAAATCTATCTATATCTGGGTATTATGAATATACAGGTATGTGCATATTTATGTATATATATTCTTGATGTATGTGGGTAGGTATATGTATATATGTGCATATTTGTATATGCATATATGTTTTGTATGTACACATATGTATATATGTGTATGATTATGTGTGTATGTATCTGTATGTGAATACACATATGTATAAATGTGTATAATTATGTGTGTATGTATCTGTATGTGAATATGCATGAATATATTTATGCATATATGTGTATACATATATGTATGTGTATTTATACATGTGTGTGCATTTGTAAGTGCTCATAAATGTATATATTTTTGTATGTATATATATGTGTGTATGTGTGTGTGTTTGGATATGTGGGTATATGTGTATGGGCTTTTCTGTTTTATTTTGTTTTGCTTTGGTTTTTTTTTTTTTTTTTTTGATGACTTCTGTTAGTTTTCTTTCAGGGCTATGTCTTAAGGAATTTCAGTGAGAATTTAGGAATAATACAAGGAAAATGTTATATTCAGTTAGTGTGATGTTAGGTAGTGGACACTGATTCAATAATTTGATTATTCAAATGTGGAGTTGCTCCATCAGTTATTAGAAAATATCTAGGACTTCTGCTCTGTGATCTGACTCCTTCCTTCATACTTGACAGGGGCCACATGTCCAGAGCTTATGTGATAAGCCGATGGCCATGCTCCACCACCAACATATCATAGATTCTGGGGGGGTGCTGCCCATATCTCAGGGTCTATGGTCAATTTCTGCATGGCACCATATAGAAATTCTACATGTCATCATATATAGTGTTTTACAATATGGTGTCATAATATGAACTCAATAATATGAACTCAAGGAACTAGTTATGACAGCTTGTTGAACATTTTCACTACAAAAAATAAAACTTTTGATAATGCATGCCAAAATATAAAATCTTAAGATGTAGTCAAAAGTATCAAAACCTCAATTACTATATATGTCCAACAAGACAATGAGATAGCTCAAATGTGTTAGTGTGCTGTGGAGAAATTAAATTATTCAGAAAAGGGATAGGAAAGAGACTTTATCCATCAAATTCTTCCATGTGTCTAATTCTATGATGAATCCTGAGCAGTGGTGTGTGTCTCTAGTTTCATTTTAAACTACACTGGGCCTATTGCAAACACAAAATGGCTTTATCATTTTATCTCTGAAATTTTGTATATTCTATGTAATAATACACAGCAATGTTGTCTTTATGTTCTGCAAACATTAATATTTCAACAATGTTGTAATATTAAAAAAAACCACAATGTAGAAAAAGACCTGAAAATGCTTATTTTAAAAATAATATTGGAGAATAGGGATATTTAAAAACTACTAAATAAGTTACTGATATCCTTCACTAAAATATAATTAATTCATTTAGATATGAAATATTAGAAGAAAACATTGGTTTTACTTCTTGGACAAAATAGCAGTACTATAAATTATAAACTTAGGTTTTGGGATAAATGTCACAGAAATGGAAACTAAGAAGTTGAATAAATGTTAGTTTTGTTTTGTTTTTGTTTTTTGTTTTTTCGAGACAGTGTTTCTCTCTGTAGCCCTGGCTGTCCTGGACCTCACTTTGTAGACCAGGCTGGCCTCAAACTCAGAATTCTGGCTGCCTCTGTCTCCCAAGTGCTGGGATCGAAGGCGTGTGCCACCACCACCCGGCTGAATCAATGTTTGAAATGGTGATGTGTAGAAATTGCACATCACCCGTGAGATTCCCTTAAATCAAACAAAGCTGATGAAGAAGAAACACCAATTTGTCTTAATGTACGCTTGCGTCATTCTATGAACAAATTCTAGCTGTCCACGCCCTCAATTTTACAGAGCAAAAATATTAAAGCTTAAATTGGAGAAAGGAGGGTGTTCTCAGGATGCTAGATCTTGTTGCTTTAATACAAATCAATGTTGCAGACAAAAAACTTTTATGTGGAAATCTTTATCCCTTTGAATAGGAATGTCATAGATAACAATTCTCACAAAGGGTAAGGGCCATTTCTAAGAAATGAAAAAATTTCAGATTCTAGGTAAAGTTCCAGTAGGGCAGGTAATACATGCAATTACATTATACCAAAAGGTCAACGGCACTAGCAAATTGGCAGGGGACAATTTCGCTGTGGTGTAAACAACATGCATACTGACAAGCTCTCACCTAACCTGATACCATGGGGATTTAGAGCTAGGGATATATTGTATTTGGCTTCATTAAGGGGCTTTCCTCAGGCTTAAGAGTGCTTATGGCATTAGTAGGCTTATGGTAGGTTAGTTAAATGAGACTGAGTATGATAATGACCGGTGAGATTTAAATGTACATCGCAGAAAACACTGTTGCTTTTGAAGAGTGAAAAATAGATGAAGCAGAGAAAAAAATTAAAACAGACTTAAAGAACCTTTATGTCATTTGGAAGGTTTACTGTGGAATAGGGAGCAACTCTTTCAGGAAATCAAAATGCACTAGGAATTACATCCTGTATTTCTCTGAGGATCTTTGGAATAGCATACATGGCTACAGGTGATGACAGTTTTCTCTGGGACCAAGACAGCATCCTGAGCAGAGATCTGTTCTCTGCCACATCTGCAGAGCTGTGCTATGAGAACCTGAACAGGTCCTGTGTCAGAAGCCCATACTCCCCAGGCCCTCGCCTCATCCTCTATGCAGTCTTTGGCTTTGGGGCTGTGCTGGCTGTGTGTGGAAACCTCCTGGTGATGACATCAATTCTTCATTTCAGGCAGCTGCACTCTCCTGCCAACTTCCTGGTGGCATCCCTGGCCTGTGCTGACTTCTTGGTGGGTCTGACTGTGATGCCCTTCAGCACAGTGAGGTCTGTGGAGGGCTGCTGGTACTTTGGGGAGATTTACTGTAAATTACACACTTGTTTTGATGTATCTTTCTGTAGTTCTTCTATTTTCCACTTGTGCTTCATCTCTGTTGATAGATATATTGCAGTCAGTGACCCCCTGATCTACCCCACCAGGTTTACTGCATCTGTTTCTAACAAGTGCATCACTTTCTCCTGGCTTCTGTCCATCAGCTATGGGTTTTCCCTTATTTACACAGGAGCAAGTGAAGCTGGGCTAGAGGATCTAGTGAGTGCCCTCACCTGTGTGGGTGGCTGTCAACTTGCAGTGAATCAAAGCTGGGTCTTTATCAACTTTCTATTATTTCTTATCCCCACCCTTGTGATGATAACTGTCTACTCTAAGATTTTCCTCATTGCTAAACAGCAGGCTCAGAACATTGAGAAGATGAGCAAGCAGACTGCCAGGGCATCAGACAGCTACAAGGACAGGGTGGCCAAGAGGGAGAGGAAAGCAGCCAAAACCCTGGGCATCGCAGTGGCTGCCTTCCTCCTTTCATGGCTGCCATACTTCATTGACTCCTTCATTGATGCCTTCCTGGGGTTCATCACGCCCACGTATGTGTATGAAATCCTAGTTTGGATCGCTTACTATAACTCAGCCATGAACCCTTTGATTTATGCTTTCTTTTATCCTTGGTTTCGAAAAGCCATCAAACTCACTGTTACTGGCAAAATCTTGAGGGAAAATTCCTCAACCACCAACCTGTTTCCTGAGTAGATTCTTGGTTTAGTTGGGGATTGGAGAGACTCACGGCAGGAAAACCAGTGGGGAGACTGAGTGCCCAGATCTCTTAATGTTAAGTGATGAATTATGCTTCTGCCGTGACCCAAACACATAAATCTAACGTCTTTTAAAAATGTACAATTAATTTTTCATTTTGGTGAAATCTGAGGATTCAGATCTAATTCATTCTTCTGATATTTGTGCTGGTTTGTGTCCATTATTTTCCCTATATCCATAGCTAGTAGTCCCCTTTCCTGCCCTTCTGAAATTCTAATGGTCATATTTGTTAAACTTTTTCCTTCAAGTTTTAATATATAATATTTAAAGGTCTTAGTAGTATTTTTCTTTTTCTTCCCCCATAATATTTTTATTGATTAATTGGGACACAATGCTGCACAATGTACCTTGACTACCCTTGCTTTCTCTTGCTCCCAGGTTCTCCCTCCTGTTCTTTGCCTTTCCCCAGCCAAAAATAAATGAATATTTTTAAAAAATACACCAAGTACAATTTGTGCTGGAAATATACTCATTGGTACATGGTCTAACTTCCAGGGGCCAGCACTACAACCTGAGTCCATTCCATTCCTACCATCATTAGCTATCAACTGTGAAGAGCTACAGACCAGCAACATTATCTCAACGCTTATGGGCTCTCTTTGATGTCTTTCTATCTGTGCCTTTTCTTTCTCTCTCTCTCTCTCTCTCTCTCTCTCTCTCTCTCTCTCTCTCTGTGTGTGTGTGTGTGTGTGTGTGTGTTGGGGGGTAGGGTGTTGCAGAAGTGTTTGGAGCACAGGAGCCATCTCTTACTCAGAAAGGGGCAAGGATATAGTAACTGAGATCCAGCTTTGCTCATTGAAAGTGTATTAATTAACAACTACTCAGTTGTTTACAGAAGAAAATAAAGAGTGTCACAAATTGTAATATCTCTTCAGTGAGCTGCTTTTGAGGGAGCACACACACAGAGGAACGCTCACAATCCTAAACCTTTTTAAATTATCATATGTTTAAATTAAAGATTTAAAGATGATCATTGTTTATTCACTATGATTTATAAATTTGCTGATCCCTCACTTATTTGTTTTTCCCGTTCTTAGAGATGTTTAGAAGTGTTCAAAGATATGCACAAAAGCAAAGTTAATAAGGTGTTCAGAA
Organism: Mus musculus; assembly: GCF_000001635.26. Lineage (NCBI taxonomy): Eukaryota > Metazoa > Chordata > Mammalia > Rodentia > Muridae > Mus > Mus musculus. Next base: position 24,039,849 of record NC_000076.6, read on the forward strand.
GAAAACATGAAGATAAAGGGCGAAATAGGCAGTTACAAAGTTGTCAACACATAAGAAATGTTCTTGATATTAATTTTTAATTTCATGTGAACAAACATGAAGACTGTTTATTAATAATGTATGATATCTTTTTGTCAGATTTTTAAAGCTGAAATCCTTCCCTCAGTTGCAATTCCATTTCTCATTCTTATTTGAGACAGTCTTTTTCTGCAGCTCAGACTAACCTATATTGGGTTATAACTGCAGGCAATTCCCCTGCCTCAGGTTTTTGAGTGTTACTTACAGGCTTAAACTACCACCCATGGGTTACTTTCTATTTACTACAATTGAGGAAGTCTGTCCTTGTGAGACTGACAGATGACCAAAAGCTCCCCAGACTCCTTAATGTCCCCTGCTCATGGCTCTTCAGTTCAACCCTTAAACACTATCAGTTTATTTTGGCTTTAGCTGTTTAGATTCCAGTGGCTTATCCTGCATGCACACAACTGTCTTCACTTGAGTGACAGTGTTGATAAACAAAAGCTTTAGACTAGCTGATGCTTACTGTAATCGTCTGCATTCAAAAGAAACACTAATGTGTAGTTCAACATAAGCAAAGCAGAGGTTCCTCTTTCAGTAGCCTTTTGTGCTGTCTTGTATTATATCAACTTGACCAAAGCTAGAGTTATGTGTAAGGAGGAAACCTCATTTGAGAAAATGCCTGGTTGTAAGGAATTTTCTTAGTGATTGAAATGGCACTTCTTAATGGGAGAAGGCCCAGCCAATGGTGGGTGGCTTCCACCATGGGCTGGACTCTCGGGTTGTAAAAGAAGGCAGGCTGTGCAAGCCATGCTGGGCCAGAGAGTACTTAGCATCCCTTCATGGTCTCTGCATCACCTGTTGCCTCCAGGTTCCTGACCTGTTTGAGTCCCTGACTAACTTCTCTCAGTGAAGGCATGTTAACTGGAAGTGTTGGCTGAAATGAATCATTTTCTCCAAAAGCTGCCTTGGTCATAGTGATTTATCACAGCTGAGGGGGTCCCTGGGGGTGTCATAGCAGGCAGGGAAAAGAACCTGCAAGAGTGGAGAATGAAAACTTGGTTCTGACTAACTTAGTCAACCTAGAACAAAGTTTAGGTAGTTCATGCCTGGACATTTACTGCCAGCATATTTAAACACAATATAACGTGGATAAAGGTTTCCAGGCAACAACCACTTCTGTTCTAAGATGCACAATAAAGCTTAATATGGGAATACAGAGAAACTCCTTTGCAAAGTACATGAGCGTGTGTTGTCCAACTAAAAGGTCTAGAATCTAGTGTGGTCTCTAGTTGTGACAGCATAGAGGTCCACACGGTATTAAGTACATGTGACATCTCCCTCAAGGGCGGGTTCTATTACCTGGGAGCTACAGATGAATTCAGTGAGGAAAATTCTAGGATAAACATTCTGCAGGACTTGGGACATGTCTGCCTCTACTGCTAGCAAAAATGTCACCAGGACACTAACAACATCCACTCTCAGCTCTCTGGGTGGAATGCAGTATTTTGTTTGGTCTCCTGCACAGTGAAGGTTCCCCTGATTGTTCAACCTTCCTGCTTCTCCTACTGCTTATCTGTGAACACACAGCAATGGCAATCCTGACTAAGACTCCTGGAACCATATTAGTCAAGTGAATTTACCATGTTCCATCCGTGATCATTATACTTTTCTGAATATTTTCTGTGTACTGGAAAACTGAGTATAAATCTGAACATGCTAGTGCATCATTATTCTCTGCAATCCCTCTGCTTGTGCTGCTTTTAGCGTGAGCCCTGTTTCAGTGTCTGTTAATGGAGCTACCCAGTAGCAAACACGGGGACTCTGGAACTGGAAGCACAGGGTGGAGTGAACTGAAGCCTTCCAAAGATTGCATGTCATCTTGTGTTGTCAACTCTGCATTTTGGACTGCTTTAGAACAGCTCACACCCTGGTAAATCGGTTCGTCTTTTAGTGTGTTTAGGTCAGAAGAGGCCACAGCTCATGCATAATTTCCCCATAGTCAGACATGAGCCTGCACCACACTGATCTCAGAGACTATGGGAGGAAGGCAGCTCCCAAATATTCCCCTGTCACAAAAAAGAATGAGGTCCGTCACTGATGACATATTGCTCAGTAAAATTTTAGAGTATGCTGGGCAGTAGTGTCACATGCCTTTAATCCCAGCACTTGGGAGGCAGAGGCAGGCGGATTTCTGAGTTTGAGGCCAGCCTGGTCTACAGAGTGAGTTCCAGGACAGCCAGAGCTACACAGAGAAACCCTGTTTCCAAAAAAGAAAAATTTAGCGTACATATATTTCACAAGATTATTATTATTATTAGTTATATTTTTGTTGTTTTTTATTGTTTACACTCCATATTGTATTCCTTCCCACCAACCCTCCGACTGCTCTAAGCCCCACACCTCCTCCCTACGCCCCTGTCTCCACATGGATGTCCCTACTCCCCACCCCACCTGTCCTCTAAATTCCCTAGGGCCTCCAGTCTCTTGAGGGTTAGGCGCATCATTTCTGAATGAACACAGACCTGACAGTCCTCTACTGTATGTGTGTTGGGGGCCTCCTATCAGTTGGTGTATTCTGCCTGGTTGGTGGTCAAGTGTTGGAGAGATCTCAGGGGGCCAGATTAATTGAAACTGCTGGTCCTCCTACAGGATCGTCCTTCTCAGCTTTTTTCAGCCTTTCCTAATTCAACAACAGTGGTCAGCTGCTTCTGTCCATTGGTTGGGTACAAATATCTGCATCTGACTATTTCAGCTGCTTGTTGGGTCTTTCGGAGGGCAGTCATGATAGGTTCCTTTTTGTGAGCCCTCCTTAGCCTCAGTAATAGTGTCAGGTCTTGGGGCCTCCCTTTGAGCTGGATCCCACTTTGGGCTTGTCACTGGACCATCTTTTCCTCAGACTCCTCTCCATTGCTATCCCTGTAATTCTTTCAGATGAAAACAATTATGGGTCAGAGTTGTGACTGTGGGATGGCAACCCCATTCCTCACTTGATGCTGTCTTCCTGCTGGAGGTGGGCTCTATAAGTTCCCTCTCCCTATTGTTGGGCATTTCATCCAAGATCCCTTCCTTTGAGTCTGGAGAGTCTCTCACCTCTCTGGTCTCTGGTGCATTATGGAGGGTTCTCTCAACATCCTATTTCCCAAGATTGCCTGTTTCCATTCTTTCTGCTGGCCCTCAAGGCTTCAGTGCTATGCACACTCCAGTGAAGTTTGCTTGGCAGGCTGAGAGGCCTGGGAGCACTCACGAGGCAAAGAGTTTCAGAGAAACTCACCTCCTGGAACCTTGGCGTTCTCATAACCCATATATTCATACCCTATCCCCGAGTTAGTCTGGTGTATGGATCCACGTGCTCCCTTTTAGTATTATTTTATTATAAGTGCCTTTAAAGATTGAATTCTGACATAGCTAAGCCTTCGCCAGTGTTCCAATGTCCCAGAAAATCCTTGAAGCCGACAAACTTGGAATTCAGTAGGAATTCAGTAAGAAGGTTACCTATTCAGTAACATTCAAATTTACTTCTTGTAGAGACACATTACAGAGAACAGAGCCAGAAAGCTCAGGGCTGGTCTGCAGAGTGTTTACTTGAGACAATAGCCAGTCTTACCCAGACAAGGGAATACACAATGGCCTAGCTAATAGGTGAGTTTACCATGTAAGAGTTAGGGAATCCCACTGAGACAGGAATCTTCACTACAGCCAGGTATAGCAGGCTACACTGCATATTAGAAGCAAGTTGTTGAATTCTTCTGTCAAATGTAGATTCTCCACAGATACTTAAAAGAACAGCCAAGTTACACTCATACAAGAATTTATCAAGGCCTAGGAAATGGGGGTTGTGGTATTGTGTTATTCATGAGAAGGTCTGCTAGAGCAGAACCCCCTGGTGCTAGCTTTCACAAGGCTCAAAGGAGTAGCACAAATTGTGTCTAGGGAGTGAAATCCTTACCTGTCATTAGCTGACCCTAAGCAGAGCTGTTTTATCTTTACTGTAAATATTACCTGGTTCCTGTAAGTCCTTTGAAGTCATTCCTTTGTTTTGTGTCAGCTAACTTCAATGTACTTTGCCTGCTGTGACATCCTACCCCCTTTATTGTCTGTATTATATAAGACTGGTGTTCACTTTGTGACAATACATTCAGATTCTACACAATCTCCTGTGTTGCGTCTGTCTGTCATTTATTCACCGATTCCTTGTCCATCTGCAACCAGAGACCCGTTCTACGCAGACAAGGGACCAAGAGGGTCTGTGGCACTTCAGTCTTTTCCCTCACCCAATATTAGATCAGGTTTCCCTCCTGATTCCCCCCTTCATTTTCCCTCCCAGGTCCCTCCCTCGCTCCCCACTTGTGACTGCTTTCTTCTCTTTCCCAAGTGGGACTGACTTGGGCACTTCAGCTTGTTGAACTTTTAAAATTCTGTGGACTGTATCTTGGGTATTTTGTACTTTGGGGGGTGGTGCTAATATCTACTTATTAGTAAGTACACATCATGCAGGTCCTTTTGGGTCTGAGTTACCTGACTCAGGATGATATTTTCTAGTTCCATCCATTTGACTGCAAAACTCAGGATGTCCTCATTCTTAATTGCTGAGTAGTATTCCATTGTATAAATGAATCACATTTTCTGTATCCATTCTTCTGTCCTGGGACATCTAGATTGTTTCCAGCTTCTGGATATCACAAATAAGGCTGCTATGAACATGGTGGAACATGTGCCCCTGTGACATGGTAGAACATCTTTTGGGTATAGTCCCAAGAGTGGTATTGCTCGGTCTTCAGGTAGATCTATTTCCAATTTTCTGAGAAACTCCAGATTTGATTTCCAGACTGGTTGTACCAGTTTGCAATCCCAGCAGCAATGGAGGTGTTTTCCTCTTTCTCCACATCCTCTCCAACATGTGTTGTTACCTGAGGTTTTGATCTTAGCCATTCTGATTGGTGTAAGGTGGAATCTCAGGGTCGTGTTGATTTGCATTTCTCTGATCACTAAGGACTTTGAACATTTCTTTAGGTGCTTCTCAGCCATTTGAGATTCCTCAGTTGTGAATTCTTGGTTTAGTTTTATAACCCATTAGATTCTTGAGTTCTTTATATATTTTGGATATTAGCCCTCTATCGGATGTGGGGTGAGTGAAGATTTTTTTTTCCCAATCTGTAGGTTGCTGATTTGTCTTACTGACTATGTCCTTTGTCTTACAGAAGCTTTCCAGTTTCACAAGGTCCCATTTATCAATTGTTGATCTTAGAGCCTGAGCCATTGGAGTTCTGTTTAGGAAATTTCCTCCTGTGTCAATGAGTTCAATGCTCTTTCCCACTTTCTATTCTATTAGATTCAGTGTACCTAGATTTATGTTGAGGCCTTTGATCCACTTGGACTTGAGCTTTGCATAAGGTGGCAAATATGGGTCTATTTTCATTCTTCTACATACAGACAGCCAGTTAGACCAGCACTATTTATTGAAGATGCTTTCTTTTTTCCATTGTATATTTTTGGCATCTTTGTCAAAGATCAAGTGACCGTAAGTGTGTGGTTTTATTTCTGGGTTGTCAGTTCTATTCCATTGATCAACATGTCTGTCTCTGTGCCAATACCATGTAGTTTTTATCACTATTGCTCTGTAGTAAAGCTTGAGGTCAGGGATGGTGATTCTCCGCAGCTGTTCTTTTATTGTTAAGAATGGTTTTCTTGGCAGTGGAGATCAGGCTTTCACTCCAGCACAATCATGTCTATTATGTCCTTTAATGGAGGGGCTGTCATGGCCACAAAGGGAAAGAACTGTGTGGCCATTGCTGCAGACAGGCATTTCGGGATCCAGGCCCAGATGGTGACCACAGACATCCAGAAGATCTTTCCCATGGGTGACAGGCTCTACATAGGCCTGGCCGGCCTGGCCACTAACATCCAGACAGTTGCCAGTGTCTCAAGTTCCGACTAAACCTGTATGAGCTGAAAGAAGGTTGGCAGATCAAGCCTTACACCCTCATGAGCATGGTAGCCAACCTCCTGTATGAGAAGTGGTTTGGTCCCTACTACACAGAGCCTGTCATTGCTGGCTTGGAAGATCTTCAAGCCCTTCATTTGCTCTCTGGACCTCATTGGCTGCCCCATGGTGACCGATGACATCTTAGTCAGTGGTACCTGCTCTGAACAAATGTATGGGATATGTGAATCTCTCTGGGAGCCCGACATGGATCCAGAACACCTGTTTGACACCATTTCTTAGGCCATGCTGAATGCTGTGGACTGGGATGCTGTATCAGGTATGGACATCATTGTCCACATCGTTGAGAAAGACAAGATCACCACCAGGACGCTGAAGGCCCAGATGGACGACTAACCTCTGCTCTGGTCTCATTTCTCTTTTGTTGTTTTTCTTTTTAATAAAATTGCCTTTCTTAAAAAAAAAAAAAAAAAGAATGGTTTTCTCTACTGGGATTTTTTTGCCTTTCCAGATGAATTTGAGTATGCACTTTCAATGTCTTTGAAGAATTGTGTTGGGATTTTGATGGGGATTTCACAAGATTATTGTAAGGGAAAATGATTTTCATTAATAAAAATTAAAGCTAAAATAAAGTAAAAAAATATATGTTTTTGTGTATTTTTGTATGTGCACACATATGTATATATACTTGTATGCATATGTATGTATTGTATATATATATGTATATTTGTATATGCATATATGTATATTCTTATATATACGTGTGTATTGTGTAGATATATATTATGTATGTGTTCTTTCATGTGGGCATATATGTATAAATATATTATTGTGTGTGTGTATGTATATATGTATATACATGTGTGTGTATATATATATATATATATATATATATATATATATATATGTAGATGCATATATATATAAGCTCCAGACCATGCAAGAGCCTGAGAACTGTGTAGGAGAGAGTCAGATCACATGGGGAAAGAAGACCTGGATATTTTCTAATAACTGATGGAGAAACTCTACCTTTTAATAATTGAATTGTTGAATCAGTAAATATATGTAGATTTGTATTTGGCCATATAAGTATGTATTCTTATATGTAAGAATATATATGTGTGTGTGTATGTGTTGTGTGTGTTTGTATGAGTATGTGCTATTCTGTATTTTTTTATCAATTTGATTACTTAATTAGTTACCTATCAAGAATATGTTTTAGGGAATTTTGGTGAAAATTTAGGAATAATGCAAGCAAAATGTTGTATCCATATACTGTGATATTAGGTAGTGGACACTGATTCAATAATTTGATCATTAAAATGTGGAGCTGACCCATCAGTTATTAAAAAATATCTAGGACTTCTGCTCTGTGATCTGACTCCTTCCTTCATACTTGACAGGGGCCACATGTCCAGAGCTTATTTGATGAGCCGATGGCCATGCTCCACCACCAACATATCATAGATTTTGGGGTGTTACTGCCAGTAACGTGCTGTTATTGTCGAACATTTTTACTACCATGTATTTAAATTTTGATAATACATGTAAAATATAAAACTTTAAATGTATTCAATAGTATCAAAGCATCAGTTACAATTTATGTTCAACAAACAAATGAGATATCTCAAATATCTATGTGATAGTATGCTGTGGAGTATTTAATCTATTCTGAAAAGAAATAAGGGTTTTAACCATCAAATTCTTCTGTATGTCTATTTGTACAGTGAACCCTGAGCAGTGGCGTGTGTCTCTAGTTTCATTTTATCCTACTTTGGGTCTATTGCAAACACAAAATAGCTTTATCCCCTTATCTCTGAAATCTTTTATGTCACAATGTCTTTATTTATTTGCTTTAAAACTATTTATTTGTTTGTTTGTTTGTTTGTTTGTTTGTTTGTTTAAAACTCCAGATTTTATTTCCCCTTCCAGCCCCCTGTCTCCATGAGGTTATCCCCAAACCCTAACCTCCACCCCACCAGACCTCTAACCTCTCTGGGGCCACCAGTCTCTTGAGAGTTAGGTGCATTTTCTCTGACTGAACCCAGACCCTGCAGTCTTCTGCTGTGTATATGTTGGGGGCCTCATATCAGCTGGTGTATGCTGCCTGGTTGGTGTTCCAGTGTCTGAGAGATCTCGGGGGTCCAGGTTAATTAAGATTACTGGTCCTCCTACAGGGTTGCCCTCCTCCTCAGCTTCTTCCAGTTTTCCCCTAATTCAACCACAGTGGTAAGCAGTTTCTGTTCATTGGTTGGGCACAAATATCTGCATCTGATTCTTTCAGCTGCTTGCTGGGTCTTTTGGAGGGCAGTCAGAGGGACATTAGATGAAATGCCCTACACTGGGGAGAGGGAAAACCTCCAGCAGAAAGACAGGGCATTAATTGAGGGGGGTTGCCATCCCACAGTCACAACTCTGACCCATAATTGTTCCTGTCTGAAAGAACTGCAGGGATAGAAATGGAGAGGAGCCTGAGGAAAAGAAGGTCCAGCAACAGGCCCAAAGTGGGATCCAGCTCAAGGCGAGGCCCCAAGACCTGACACTATTACTGAGGCTATGGGACACTCACAAAAAAATGACCTATCATGAATGCCTTTATTTTCTAAACACCTATATTTATATAATATTGATAGTAAAAAGAAACCCACAATGTAAGACATTGAATAAGAATAGTTTATTGAAGAAATAACATTGGAGTAAAGGGATGATTAAAAACTCTAACTAATTACCCATATCCCTCACAAAATTATGATTAATTCTTTTAGATATAAAATATTAGAAGAAAATGTTGGCTTTATTTCACGGACAAAATATTAATATTATAAATTATAAATGTAGGTTTGGGGGTAATTGTCACAGAAATGGAAACTAAGAAGGTGAATAAATGTTTGAAATGGTGACATACAGAAATTGCACATTGCTCCTGAGATCCCCTTAAACAACCCAGAGCCCATGGAGAAGACAGTCCTGCTTGTTTACAGAGCCCTTGTGCTACATTCCGGGAGCAAATCTGGCTGTCCATGCCCTCAATTTTCCAAGGCAAAACTATTAAAGCTGAAACTGGAGAAAGGAGGGTGTTCTCGTGATGCTAGATCTTGTTTTGTCAACACAGAACAATGCTTGAGAAAAGAAAACTTTTATGCAGGAATCTTGATCACTTTGAATAGGAATGTCATAGATAACATTACTCACAAAGGGCAAAGGCCATCTCTATGAACAGAACTTCAAATCTCAGTAAAGTTCTATGGGGGCAGTTATCACACCCGACTATACTACAGAGAAAGGTCATTGTAGCAAATTAGCAGGGGGAAATTTGGTCATGGCATAAACAACATGCGAACTGACAGGCATTTTGTCTCACCTTACACCATGGGGATTCACTCCTAGGAACACACTGTATTTGGCATCACTAGGGAGGTTTTCCTGAGGGTTAGGAATGCTTGGGGTATTAATATAGACTAGTTAAAGAACTCTGAAATTGCTAAGAGCAGGTCAGAGTTAAATGTGCATCTCAGAATACACTGGAGTTTTGAGATGTGAAGAAATAGATGAAGCATAAAAATATTAAAATAGATTTAAAAGAGTCTTCTTGTCATTAGGAAGGTATACTGTGAATTAGGAAATACATTAACTAGGAAATGAAAATGTATTAGTAGTTACACATTTATAATTTTTCTGAGGATCTTTGGAATAGCATATATGTCTATAGCTGATGAAACTGTTTCCTGGAACCAAGACAGCATCCTGAGCAGAGATCTGTTCTCTGCCACATCTGCAGAGCTGTGCTATGAGAACCTGAACAGGTCCTGTGTCAGAAGCCCATACTCCCCAGGCCCTCGCCTCATCCTCTATGCAGTCTTTGGCTTTGGGGCTGTGCTGGCTGTGTGTGGAAACCTCCTGGTGATGACATCAATTCTTCATTTCAGGCAGCTGCACTCTCCTGCCAACTTCCTGGTGGCATCCCTGGCCTGTGCTGACTTCTTGGTAGGGGTGATGGTGATGCCCTTTAGCATGGTGAGGTCTGTGGAGGGCTGCTGGTACTTTGGAGACAGTTACTGTAAATTACACACTTGTTTTGATGTATCTTTCTGCTATTGTTCTCTCTTCCACTTGTGCTTCATCTCTGTTGATAGATATATTGCAGTCAGTGACCCCCTGGCCTACCCCACCAGGTTTACTGCATCTGTTTCTGGCAAGTGCATCACCTTCTCCTGGCTCCTGTCCATCAGCTATGGGTTTTCCCTCATTTACACAGGAGCAAGTGAAGCTGGGCTGGAGGATCTAGTGAGTTCCCTCACCTGTGTGGGTGGCTGTCAAATCGCAGTGAATCAAACCTGGGTCTTTATCAACTTCTCAGTATTTCTCATTCCCACCCTTGTGATGATAACTGTCTACTCTAAGATTTTCCTCATTGCTAAACAGCAGGCTCAGAACATTGAGAAGATGAGCAAGCAGACTGCCAGGGCATCAGACAGCTACAAGGACAGGGTGGCCAAGAGGGAGAGGAAAGCAGCCAAAACCCTGGGCATCGCAGTGGCTGCCTTCCTCCTTTCATGGCTGCCATACTTCATTGACTCCTTTATTGATGCCTTCCTAGGGTTCATCACGCCCACGTATGTGTATGAAATCCTAGTTTGGATTGTTTACTATAACTCAGCCATGAACCCTTTGATTTATGCTTTCTTTTATCCTTGGTTTCGAAAAGCCATCAAACTCACTGTTACTGGCAAAATCTTGAGGGAAAATTCCTCAACCACCAATCTGTTTTCTGAGTAGATTCTTGGTTTAGTTGGGGATTGGAGAGAATCACAGCAGGAAAATCACTGGGGAGACTGAGTGCCCAGGTCTGTTTCTGTAAAATAATGAATTATGCTTCAGCTGTGACCATCACATGCATCCAGCTTCTGTTTTTTTCAATAAATGTAAAATTAATTTCTAGATTAATTAGAGAATTAGGTGAGCTTGGGTCTAACCAATTTTCACTGTATTTTGTGCTTGTTACTCTTGCTTTGTTGCCCCGGCTAAGAACCTCCTCCCCCTTGCCTTCCTATAGTCCTCATTGTTGACATTGGTTAAACCTTTTAAGTCTCAAATTTGAATATATAGTCCTTTAATCTCTTTGTAATGTATTTCTAGTAAATATAAATAAAACAGAGACTCTCAAGGGCTGTTTCTTGCTCAGGGAAGGGGGATACTAAGAATGGGACTCTGTCAACTGAGGCTCAGATTTGCTCACTTAATAATATGATTCTTAAGGTTAGAAAAATAAGACATGATGTTTATGTATTCACTAACATTTACTCAGTTGCTTTTAGAGGCAAATAAAAACAGTGTTACAATAGGATCACCTGCTGAGTGACCTGCTATCTATGGAAGGTCGCCGAAGGAAATGGTCACAATCCTACAGATTTCCAAGTGGGTATGTGTTCAAATCGATGATTTAAAGTTGATCATTCTTTATCCACTGTGCTTTGTAAATTAGCGGAAACCTTGCTCTTGTAAAGTTTGTAAAGATGTGCAGAGTTTTCGAAGACAAAAGCCAAATTTATAATGTGTTTAGAAGACTCAAACACTAAAGCAGAATATGCAGCCACCCTGAGTCTTGTGTATTCATTCTATTAGGTTCCAAGATAGTTTTCTAAAACTCCCCCTCCATAAAGGTCCAAATCCCTGTATAATTTGCTCTTGATCAAGCCAACAGGATGTTTTAGATGTGACTCACTAGACTGTAAACTACAGAGCATTGTACAGCAGAGGAACACTCAAACCCATATTCTACTTATAACTATTTTGTTTCATAGAAAAAAAAAATTCCAAGACTCCAAGAGTTAAGGCTGGAGAGCTTGTTCTTCAGTTTAGAGCACTAGCTGCTCTACCAGAGGATTAGGATTCAATTACCAGCATCTCACAGCAACTCACAGGCATAGCTAACTTGAGTCCTGTTCTCCACTGAAACTGGAAGCACATGATGTACAGACATACATGCTAGCAAAACACTTTTACACATAGTAACAAGAATAAAAAGAAAAAAAAATTGAGTTCCATGTATTTGGCAATTTATTAATACATATACTCTTGCCAGTCACTAGTCTCCAATTTCTATGTTGGCAACTACCAAGAGTATTTACTATCAGATACATTTTAACCTGGTAAAGCTCTCCCTTGGTTGCAGTCTTCTTTCTGGTTTTTATATGAGACAGAGTCTTTCTCTGTAGCTCAGACTAACCTATATTGGGTTGTAACTTCAGGCAGTTACTCTGCTTCAGCGTTCTGAACCTTGTGATTAAAGGCTTAAGCTACCACCTTTCACTTACTTTCTGTTTTAATGTGTTTGAAGAAGTTTGTCTGTGATTGACAGATGACTAAAGGCTCCTAAGACTGCTTAATATCAGCCCTTAAACAGCATCGGTTTATTTTGGTTTCGGCTGTTTAGATTCGAGTGGCTTATCCTGCACGCACAGAACTGTAACCCTTCTTTAGTGCAGTGACAGTGTAGATAAACAGTAGCTGGTGCTTATTGTAATTGTCTGCATTCAAAAGAAACTCTTTTGTTTAGTTCAATATACCCAAAGAAGCAATTCCTTTATTAGTAGTCATTTGTGCTGGTGTTTTTTTTTTTAATTTAAATGTTTTTTTTATTTTATATTTTCCTCAATTACATTTTCAATGCTATCCCAAAAGTCCCCCATACCCTCCCCCCCACTCCCCTACCCACCCATTCCCACTTTTTGGCCCTGGCATTCCCCTGTACTGGGGCATATAAAGTTTGCATGTCCAATGGGCCTCTCTTTCCAGTGATGGCCGACTAGGCCATCTTTTGATACATATGCAGCTAGAGTCAAGAGCTCCGGGGGTACTGGTTAGTTCATAATGTTGTTGCACCTACAGGGCTGCAGATCTCTTTAGCTCCTTGGATATTTTCTCTAGCTCCTCCATTGGGGGCCCTGTGATCCATCCAATAGCTGACTGTGAGGATCCATCCACTTATGTATTTGCTAGGCCCCGGCCTAGTCTCACAAGAGACAGCTATATCAGGGTCCTTTCAGCAAACTCTTGCTAGTGTATGCCATGGTGTCATCGTTTGGAGGCTGATTATGGGATGGATCCCTGGATATGGCTGGTGGTTTTATATCAACTTGATACAAGCCAGAGGCATATGAAAGGAGGAAACCTCAATTGAGGACAGCCCTCCATAAGACACAGCTGTAATGACTTTTCGTAGTGATTGATGGAGGAAGGCCCAGGCTATTGTGGGTGGTACCATTCTTGGGCTGGATCTCCTGGGTTTTATAAGAAAGCAGACCAAGCTAGCAAGTAAGTGTTCAGGTCGCTGCATTAGCTCCTACGTTTAAGACGTTCCTGGCCTGTGTGAGTTCAAACCCCTACTTCTTTCATAGACTAAACAGGAAGTATAAGCTCTTTCCTCCCTAAGGTGCTTTGGTCATGGTGATTCATCACAGCAGTACAAACACTGACTAAGACACCTTTCAAACACACTATAGACAAGTAATTTTACCATGTTCTGTCCTTAACCAATATACTTTTCTGAATATTTTTCTATGCACTGGAAAACTGAGTATAAATTTGAACATGTTAGTGCATTGTTATTCTCTGCACTTCCTCTGCGTGTGTTGGTTCTAGCATGAGTCCTGTTTCAGTGACCATTTATTAAGCTATCCAGTAACAAGCAAACAGAGTCTGGAACTGGAAGAACATGAAGGAGGGAACTCAAGCCTTCTGAAGCGCGTATGTGATCTTGTAGAGTGTTTACTTTGTGCTCTAGATTGCTTCAGTAAGAAGAGCTCATTGACTCTTCACCACACCGTGGTAAATTAGGTAGGATTGTTCCTCTGTTAGTGAGTGTGCTTAGGTCAGAAGAGGCCGAGGCTCATGCCTAATGTCATTGTAATCAGATGTGAGCCTGCACCACACTGATCTCAGAGACTAATGGGAACAGTGCTCCCCAATATTTCTCCCATCAAAAGAAGAACAAGGCCCAGTTACTTAGTAAAATTTTTCTTTTTTTTTTTTTTTTTTTTGGTGTTAGATACTTCTTTAATAATAACCCTACATATCTCTTTTTTTAATCTTTTATTTATTTATCTTTTTACACTCCAGATTTTATTCCCCTCCCAGTCCGTGCTCTGACTGTTCCACATTCCATACCTCCTCCCTGCCCCCTGTCTCCATGAGGATTTCCCTACCTCCCAGCCCCCACCCCACCAGACCTCTAAACTCCCTGGGGCCTCCTGTCCATCTCTTGAGGGTTAGGTGCAGCATCTCTGACTGAACCCAGACCCAGCATTCCTCTGCTGTATATGTGTTGGGGGCCTGATATCAGCTGGTGTATACTGCCTTGTTAATGGTCCAGTATCTGAGAGATCTCGGGGGTCCAAGTTAATTAAGACTACTGGTCCTCCTACAGGGTTACCCTCCCTTTCCCCTAATTCAACCACAGTGGTAAGTAGCTTCTGTCCAGTGATTGGGTACAAATATCTACCTCTGACTCTTTCAACTGCTTGTTAGATCTTTCGGAGATCAGTCATGCTAGGCCCCTTTTTGTGGATGCTCCATAGCCCCAGTAATAGTGTCAGGCCTTGGGAAACCTTCTTTTCCTCAGGCTCCTCTCCATTTCTATCCCTGCAGTTCTTTCAGACAGGAACAATTATGGGTCAGAGTTTTGACTGTGGGATCGTAACCCCATCTCTTACTTGATGCTGAGTCTTTCTGCTGGAGGTGTGCTCTACAAGGTCCCTCTCCCCACTGTAGGGCATTTCATCTAAGGTCCCTCCCTTTGAGTCCTGAGACATTCATTCTGGAGGGTCCCCCCAACCTCCTACCTCCCTAGGGTGCCTGTTTCCATTCTTTCTGCTGCCCCTCAGGGCTTCAGTCCTTTTCCCCCACATAATACCCCATCATAATCCCCTCTTTCCCCCAATTCCATCCACTTTGCCTTCTAGGTCCCTCCCTCCCTCTCCCCTTGTCATTGTTTCCTTCTCCCTCCCAAGTGGGGCTGAGGTATCCTCACTTTAGTATAATTTTTCAACAAGTAAATGTCACATAATTTTTTTAAGGGAAAATATGATTTCATTAAAAATACAATTAAATATCTCAATGTGTGTGTATTTGTGTTTGAGTATATATGTGTATGTGTATATACATATATGTACATGTGTTTGTATGTAAATGAGTATATGTGTGAATGTACCTGTATGTGTGTATTTATCTATGTATGTGTATTTATGTCAGTGTGTGTCCATGCATGAGCACATGTGCAGGCATGTGTGTACTATTGTTTTATCCATTAATTTGACCACTTTTGCTTTTGATCTTTCAGGGATGTGTCTTAAAGAATTTCAATGAGAATTTAGGAATAGTATAAATAAAACTTTGCATTTAGTCAGTGTGATGTTTAGGTCCTGGACACTGAATTAACCACTTAATTATTGAGCTTGGAAATTGCTCCATCACTTATCAGAAAATATCCAGGCCTTGAGCTCCATGTGACTTGAGTCATTCCTCCATACTTCTCAGGCTGTAGCATGGTCCAGAAACTGATGTCATCTCAGGGCTATGCTCTACCCTCAGGATATTAGAGATTCTTTTGACTGCTGCCTGCCATTTGCTCCTCCCATTTGGGGATACGGAGTCTGAATATGAACCTGGGAATCAAGTGAGGACATCTTGAACATATTCACCACAATAAGGTTAACTTTTGATAATGCAAGCCCAAATATAGAAATTTAAGATGTACTAAAAATACTAACTTTAATCAGCTATTTATGTTAAATAAGATATCTTGAAACCTGTGATAGTGTGCTGTAGAGCATTTAAAGTGTTCAGAAAATGAACAAAGAACAATCTTTAACCATCAAAATCCTCCTTATCTCTACTTGCACCATGAGCCTAACTAGTTAAATGTGTCTCTAGTTTAATTTAGTCTACATTTGGTGAATCACAAACACAAAGTGGCTTTATCGTGGGTTTTTTTTTTTCACTTCTCTATTTACTCTCCCTCTGTCCATTCACCATCTTTTATTAAGCTACTAGATGGACTCCATTGCCTACCCGCTAGTTTATATATTTAAAGTTCTGTCCGAATATAATTTAAATTAAAACTCCAAAATCATGTGCAGTTTAGCACATTACCTTTCCTGCCTATGCTGATTTCCAAATCAGAGAAGCATATCTTGTAATTTTCATTCTCTTTACTCTCTCTTTTTACAACATGATACTTTCATTAAGGAATTTCACAGCATACGCCCCTTCCGTGTTTTCTTCCCACTCCTTCCCAGCCCCCTTGACATTTGTAACCTCCTCCCCACCAAAAAAAAAAAAAAGTCCAATTTGTGTTGTCTATATACTCACCAAAGTGCCTGACCTTTAAATAGAGCTAAGAGCTAAATACCTGTGTCATTGTCCACAATAGACTACTTTGATTGGATGCCCATATGTCATTCTCCACAATAGATGCCTTCCAGCAGGGATGCTATTGGGAAAGCACCCCCTGTCTTATAAACCCACTCAATGTCCAGAACTAAGAAAGATGAAACAAAGAGATATTGGTACTAGGAAAATACCTTACCGAGTAGTCATGTGGGGTCATGTAAGAAGGGGTCAGTGTGGTCTCCAAACAAGTGCAAGCTCTCTGATATGGTACATACCTCATTCCATTGAGAGAATACTGCCCCCAACCCAAAGATATAGGGTTTTCAGTGGATCATTCCCAATTCCTGTTGGAAGTCCCCATGACAGAAAACTTTGTGGGATTTTGAAATGGTCATGTTGTCTAAAGGACATTCATAACTTTGAAGACGATACTGACAAGAAGTTTCAAGCTTTATTCCCCACTTATGCGTCCTTATTCTGCAATATTTCTTAACTTTCCCTGTGTATATTTGGAGCAGAAGAAAGGAAGAATTAAGAATGCAATTTGAGTAAAGAGGCGAAACCTCCATTAGCCCTCTCTGGCATGTAATAAAGAAGTGTGAGTTCCACACGACACAGAGCACACATGGACGACATGGAGCCTTGGCAGAGTCTGTATGGAGTCCATGCAGGAGCTGAAAGGGAAACAGAAAGAGGCCAGCCTGGTGTGAGAGCCTCCTGTGTGTGGGGCCTTTATGCTTCCCATGGAGTACTGAAGATGAGGCAATCAGCAGGGGCCTAATACAGACAGGGAGCCCACACGAGGGGGTGTGAGCAGACACAACTGGCTACAAAATTATCTTATTTTCATCTCCCCCTTTCCACTTCTTGTGTGATAATGAATGTAATGATATATAATTAATATAAGCAAAGTTAATTATCTTCTTTAAACCCAACATTCTGTGCTATTGCATATCTACCACTGGAAGAAAAGGTGACAGTAACACTCAGATATGGACTGAATAAGGGAGGCGTTTAACTGAACGAGTAAGGTGGTTAACTGAATGAGGGAGACAGTTACCTGAATGAGGGCGATGATTAACTGAGTTGCGGTTTGCAAGGAGCAGTTTTAATACTTGCTTTCCTACTGTTATCTCCTAATATCATTCCAATGTGTTTTTAACACCTTTTTCCTCTTTGGTAGGTTATTTTTCTTTTCTTTTCTTTTCTTTTCCATTTTTTATTAGGTATTTAGCTCATTTACATTTCCAATGCTATACCAAAAGTCCCCCATACCCGCCCACCCCCACTCCCCTACCCACCCACTCCCCCTTTTTGGCCCTGGCGTTCCCCTGTACTGGGGCATACAAAGTTTGCGTGTCCAATGGGCCTCTCTTTCCAGTGATGGCCGACTAGGCCATCTTTTGATACATATGCAGCTAGAGTCAAGAGCTCCGGGGTACTGGTTAGTTCATAATATTGTTCCACCTATAGGGTTGCAGATCCCTTTAGCTCCTTGGGTTCTTTCTCTAGCTCCTCCATTGGGAGCCCTGTGATCCATCCATTAGCTGACTGTGAGCATCCACTTCTGTGTTTGCTAGGCCCCGGCATAGTCTCACAAGAGATAGCTACATCTGGGTCCTTTCGATAAAATCTTGCTAGTGTATGCAATGGTGTCAGCGTTTGGATGCTGATTATGGGGTGGATCCCTGGATATGGCAGTCTCTACATGGTCCATCCTTTCATCTCAGCTCCAAACTTTGTCTCTGTAACTCCTTCCATGGGTGTTTTGTTCCCAATTCTAAAGAGGGGCATAGTGTCCACACTTCAGTCTTCATTCTTCTTGAGTTTCATGTGTTTAGCAAATTGTACCTTATATCTTGGGAATCCTAGGTTTGGGGCTAATATCCACTTATCAGTGAGTACATATTGTGTGAGTTCCTTTGTGAATGTGTTACCTCACTCAGGATGATGCCCTCCAGGTCCATCCATTTGGCTAGGAATTTCATAAATTCATTCTTTTTAATAGCTGAGTAGTACTCCATTGTGTAGATGTACCACATTTTCTGTATCCATTGGTAGGTTATTTTTCTATTTCAATCTTTAACACACTGCTGTGAAAAAAGTATTTATTATCTTCCAGCTGATAGTTGGCTTATGAGATCAAAGGAAGCTATCTTCACAGACAAAAAAAATTCCTTGGGGCTTCTGCTCTTCGTTGTCCTCTGGGCTTCCCATACTCTGATAAATTCAGAGTGCAAGATTCTGAGTCAGAAAAGATGCTGATGTTGTAGTTTCCTGGCCCTCACCTTCCACCCCCTGTAGCTGGTGGTCATACAATAAAGCATAGTACCCGCTATTCTTAACTTCATCACTGAATTGCTATTACCAAGATATAACAATATATGAAATGGAGTAAGAACTGTTGTTGGGCCAGAAGCCAGAAGCCTGCAACTGGGGTAGTAGTGGAGCCTTGCAATTGGACCTTGGTGTCTGAAAGTGTTGCTTTGAATTTATTTGTTCCTTTGTATTTATTTATTATTTTTATTTATATTTATTATTATTTATTTATTATCTTATCTTAGAAATATTTTTGTTCAATTTCTACTTAATGGACTCCAACAGGATAATGCTTCTGTATCATACATACATACCCCATCTCTTCATTTTTCATAGGTTCAGTCACCTACCCCTCTGAGTTTCTTGAAATTGCTCCTTCCACACTAGCCACCCTGACAGTCTCTACCCACCTGGATGCATGGACAGAATTGTGGTTGTGTATTCCCAATGAGTCTCAGAACCATGCCGAGGCTGGTGTCAGAAATATTTTGTCACCCTAATTATAAAGGCCAATTCTCCACCCTCCCTAAACCAGGTTACTTGTGCTATAACGATGACAATTCCTTTGCAGTCAGCTGTCTTTCTGAGGTTGAAGAGGCAGGTCTATGAAAAGGGAAGCTGTCTGGGTCTACTTCCTTTTCTCCATCATGAGTATGATGTATAGTTTAAGCATGGGCAGGAAGTAAATATATCAGTGTCTGTGACACACACAGGTTGAGCTGTGGGGCAGAGGACGTAGGCATCTGTGAGGCTTTTCATATTGCTTATAAAAACAACCCTTTGTAGCTATATGGTAGATTAAATGAGAATGGCCCCCTTAGGTTTGTATGTTTGAATATTTGGTCCTCGGGTGGTGAAACACTTTAGAAAGGATTAGGAGACATGTTAGGAGACATGGTCTTGTTGGAGAAGGTGCATCACGGAGGGTGAGCTTTGGGGTTTCAAAAACCCTTGCCAATCTCAGTTAGCTCTCTCTACCTGGTGCTTATGGATCAAGATGTAAGCTCTCAACTACTACTACTCCAGTGCCATGCCTGCCTTCTGCCACACTCCCCACCATGATGGCCATGGACTCTAACCCTCTGGAACTGTGAGCCCAAATCACATGTTTTGGTTTTGGTTCTTTGTCATGCCATTTAAAAAGTAATTGCAACAGTCGGGAAGCATTGAAAACACCAAACACCAAACACCAGGAGAACACAAAAGACAGGGAAGAGCCTGATGTCTCAGGCCTCTCAGATGGTTCCCCGTATTTTAAAGTAAATAGCCTTTCTTTCCTTCATTCTTTTGTCCTGGGCCTTATAAAACTTGAAGGGAGGTTTATGAACATCAAACCGGACTCTAATACTGACCTGGGCTCTTTCAACACTGTTGAACTGAGAGAAATCCTTGGTAGTGAGAGACAGAAACACCTGTATAAAGTGGCTCAGCACAGAGAAAGCATTTCACATAAGAACTTAGTGATTACAATTATCAAAGCAAAGTTTCTTTTATGATTCACACCTCATGACACAGGGACTCCCTGGGAGGAGTAACCAGTACCCCCAGAGCTCCTTGGAACTATACCACTAAGGAAAGAAAACCTGGTAGAACTTGTGGCTCTAGTTGTATATGCAGCAGAGGATGGCCTAGTAGGTCATCAATGGAAGGAGAGGTCCTTGGTCCTGTGAAGGCTCTATGCCTCAGTATAGGGGACTGCCAGGACAATAAATGGGAGTGGGTGGGTTGGGGAGCAGAGGGAGGGGGGAGGGGATAGAGGATTTTTGGAGGAGAAACTAGGAGATGGGATAACATTTGAAATGTAAATAAAGAGTCTGTGCAGGAGAACTCATGGGCATGGGCAGCAGAAGCAACATAGCTCTGGGACAAGGTCCTTTTGGGCCTTCATCTTCAGCCAAAAGACAGAGCAGCGATCCAAACCTCTGCACACTTGCCTGCAGAGGGTACTCTGACAACTGAGACTCAGGAGAGAGGTGGACTCCCAGGAGTGCTGACAGAGGCTAACAAAATCACAGGAGGAACAAGCTCCAGCCAGAGACAGCTATAACAACTAACTTCAGAGATTACCAGATGGCGAAAGGACACATAAGAATCTTACTAACAGAAACCAAGACCACTCAGCATCATCAGAACCCAGCACTCCCACCACAGCAAGTCCTGGATACCCCAACACACCTAAAAAGCAAGATTCTGATTTAAAATCATATCTCATGATGCTGGTGGAGGGTTTTAAGAAGGGCATTAATAACTCACTTAACGAAAAACCAAAAAAAAAAAAATAACTCACTTAAAGAAATACAGGAAATTACGGCTAAACAGGTAGAAGGCCTTAAAGAGGAATCACAAAAAGCCCTTAAAGAATTACAGGAAAACACTGCTAAACAGGTAGAAGTCCTTAAAGAAGAAACACAAAGAAATTCCTTCCATTACATAATAATCAAAACACCAAATGCACCAAATGAAGAAAGAATATTAAAAGCAGTAAGGGAAAAAGGGCAAGTAACTATAGTGGTTATTCCTGGTTGTCAACTTGACTATATTTGGAATGAACTACAGAATTGGAAGGCTCACCAGTGACCCTTATCTGGAGGCTTGGAGATAGAAGTTTCTGATCTGGATCTTGGTATGGAGATCTTGAGGCATGGTGGCTATGGATTTCAGAAGATTAAATCTCCGAGTTCAAGGTCATCTGGGATTGAAGGTGTGATGGAACACACCTTTAATCTGGGCTACACCTTCTGCTGGAGACAATATAAGGACATTGGAAGAAGGGAGTCTCACTCTTGCTCCCTCATCTGCTTGCCATGTGGGACTGAGTAACTGCTAGATCCTTGGACTTCCATTCACTGCTACTACTGAACCATTGTTGGAAATTGGACTGCAGACTGTAAGTCGTCAATAAATTCCTTTACTATATAGAGACTATCCATAAGTTCTGTGACTCTAGAGAACCCTAACTAATACAAGTAACATATAAAGGCAGACCTATCAGAATTCACCAGACTTCTCACTGGAGACTATAAAAGCCAGAAGATCCTGGGAAGATGGTCATACAGACCCTAAGAGAACACAAATGCCAGCCCAGGGTACTGTATTCAGAAAAGCTCTTAATCACCCTAGATGGAGAAACCAAGATATTCCATGACAAAACCAAATTCATACAATATCTTTCCATAAATGCATCCCTACAAAGGATAAAAGATGAAAAACACCAACACAAGGGGGGAAGGTATACCTTAGAAAAAGCAAGAAAGCAGTCTTTCCACAAATCCAAAAGAAGATAGCCACACAAACATAATTCTACTTCTAACAACAAAAATAACAGGAAGTAACAATCACTTTTCCTTAATATCTCTTAACATCAATGGACTCAATTTTCTAATAAAAGACTTAGACTAACAGACTGGATATATAAACAGGACCCAGCACTTTTCTGCATACAGGAAACACATCTCAGTAACAAAGACAGACACTACCTCAGAGTAAAAGGTTGAAAAACAATTTTTCAAGCAAATGGTCCCAATAAACAAGCTGGACTTTATTCTAATATCAAATAAAATTGACTTTTAACCAAAAGTTATTGATAAGGATAATGAAGGATAGTTCATACTGGTCAAAGTAAAAATCTACCAAGATGAACTCTCAATTCTGAACATCAATGTTCCAAACACAAGGGCACCTACATTCATAAAGGAAACTTTACTGAAGCTCAAAATACACATCACACCTCACACAATAATAGTGGGAGACTTCAATACCTCACTCTCAGCAATGTACAGATCATGGAAACACAAACTAAACAGAGACACAGTGAAACTAACAGAAGTTATGAACCAAATGGATCTATCAGATATTTGTAGAACACTTCATCCTAAAGCCAAAGAGTATACCTTCTTCTCAGCACCTCATGGTACCTTCTCCAAAACTGACCATAAAATTCGTCACAAAGCAGGCCTCAACAGAAACAAGAAGAATGAAATAATCCCATGCATCCTATCAGATCACCACAGACTAAGGCTGGTCTTAAATTCCAACAAAA
The DNA here is from genome assembly GCF_000001635.26 of Mus musculus. Classification (NCBI taxonomy): domain Eukaryota; kingdom Metazoa; phylum Chordata; class Mammalia; order Rodentia; family Muridae; genus Mus; species Mus musculus. The sequence goes on from NC_000076.6 coordinate 24,062,558, forward strand.
ACATCGCAAAACACACATATACATGGAAGCAGGACAACACTCTATTCAATGATAAAGTGGTCAAGGAAAAAATAAAGAATGAAATTAAAGACTTTTTAAAATTTAAAGAAAATGAGAACACATCATACCAGAGCTTATGAGGCACAATGAAAGCAGTGGTAAGAGAAAAACTCATAACTTTAAGTGCCTCCAAAAAGAAACTGGAGAGACCTTACACTAACAGCTTGACAGCACATCTGAAACCTCGAGAACAAAAAGAAGCAAATACACCCAAGAGGAGTAGATGGCAGGAAATAATCAAACTCAGAGCTGAAATTAACCAAATAGAAACAAAAGAACTATACAATGAATCAAGAAAACCAGGAGCTGGTTCTTTGAGAAAATCAACAAGATAGATAAACACTTACCTAGACTAACCAGAGGGCATAGAGACAGTATCCAAACTAATAAAATAAGGAATGAAAACATAATAATGGAAACTGTGGCGATTCAAAAAATTATCAGATCCTACTTACTACAAAAGCTTATCCTCAACAAAACTGAAAACTCTGGATGAAATGAACAATTTTCTAGACACATACTAGGTACCAAAGTTAAAACCAGTTCAGATAAATGATCTAAACAGTCCCATAACCCCTAAAGAAATAGAAGCAGCCATTAATAATCTCCCAACCAAAAAAAAAAAAAAAAAAAATAGCCTAGGACCAGATGGATTTAGTGAGAATTTTATCAGACTGTTAAAGAAGACATAATACCAACACTCTTCAAACTATTCCACAAAATAGAAACAGAAGGAACACTATAGAATTCGTTCTATTGAGCCACAATTATGCTTATATTTAAACCACGCAAAGACTCAACAAAGAAAGAGAACTTTAGACCAATCTCTCTTATGAACATTGATCCAAAAATACTCCATAAAATTCTTGCCAACTGAATCCAAGAATACATCAAAACAATCATTCACCATGATCAAGAAGGCTTCATCCCAGGGATGCAGGGATCATTCAATATATGGAAATTTATCAACTTAATCCACTACATAAACAAACTGAAAGAAAAAAAAAACACATGATCATTTCATTAGATGCTGAAAAAGTATCTGACAAAATTCAGCATTCCTTCATGTTAAAAGTCTTGGAAAGATCAGGAATCCAAGGCCCCAACCTAAAAGCAATATAAAGCAAACCAATAGCCAACATCAAACTAAATGGAGAGAAACTTGAAGCAATCTAACTAAAACCAGGGACTAGACAAGGCTCCCCATTCTCTCCCTATCTATTCAATATAGTACTTAAAGTTCTAGCCAGAGCAATTTGTCAACAAAAGGAGATCAAAAGGATACAGATTGGAAAGAAATATCACTATTTGCAGATGATATGATCATATACTTAAGTGTTCCCCAAAATTCCACCAGAGTATTTCTAAAGATGATAAACTACTTCAGCAATGTGGCCAGATATAAAACTAACTCAAACAAATCAGTAGCCTTCTTCTGCTCAAAGGATAAACAGGCAGAGAAAGAAATTATTGAAACGACACCCTTCACAATAGCCACAAATAATATTACGTATCTTGGTGTGACTCTAACCTTTTTTTTTAATATTTTTTATTAGATACTTTCCTCATTTACATTTCCAATGCTATCCCAAAAGTCCCCCATACCCTCCCCCCTCCCCACTCCCCTACCCACCCATTCCGACTCTAACCTTTTAAGCAAGGAAAAGATCTGTATGACAAGAATTTCAAGTCTCTGAAGAAAGAAATCAAAGTTCTCAGAAGATGGAAAGATCTCACATGTTCATGGATTGGCAGGATTAATCTAGTAAAAATGGTTCTCTTGCTGAAAGCAATCTATAGATTCAATGCAATCCCCATCAAAATTCCTAATCATTTCTTCATAGAATTAGAAAGACCAATTTGCAAATTCATTTAGAATAACAACAACAACAACAATAACAACAAAAACCCAGGGTAGCAAAAACTATTCTCAACAATAAAAGAACGCCTGGTGGAATCACCATTCCTGACCTCAAGCTGTATTAGAGAGCAGTAGTGATAAAACTGCATGGTATTAGTAAAGAGACAGTCAGGAAGAGCAATGGAATAGAATTGAAGACCCAGAAATGAACCTACACACATATGGTCACTTGATATTTGACAAAGGTACTAAAACCATCCAGTGAATAAAAGACAAAATTGTTAACAAATGGTGCTGGTTCAACTGGTGGTCAGCATGTAGAAAAATGCAAATTGACCCCTTCTTATATACTTAATCAAAGCTCAAATCAAAGTGGATCAAGATCCTCCACATAAAAACAGATACACTGAAACTTATAGAGGAGAAAGTGGGGAAGAGCCTTGAACACATGGGGACAGGGGAAATTTTCCTTAACAGAACACCAATGGCTTATGATCTAAGATCACCAATGGACAAATGGGACATCATAAAATTTCAAAGATTCTGTAAGGCAAAGGACACTGTCAATAGGACAAAACAGTAACCAACAGATTGCGAAAGGATCTTTACCAATCCTAACTCCAATAGAGGGCTAAGATCCAGTATGTTCAAAGAACTCAAGAAGTTAGACTCCCGAGAGTCAAATAACCCTTATTTTAAAATGGGGCAAACAGCTAAACATAGAATTTTCAACTGAAGAATATCAAATGGCCTAGAAGAACTAAAGAAATGTTCAACATCCTTAGTCATCAGGGAAATGCAAATCAAAACAACCTTGAGATTCCACCTCACACCAGTCAAAATAGCTAAGATCAAAAATTCAGGTGACAGCAGATCCTCTCCACAGTGAGGATATAGAGAAAGAGGAACACTTCTCCATTGCTGGTGGGATTGCAAACTGGTACAACCACTCTGGAAATCAGTCTGGCAGTTCCTCAGAAAATTGTACATAGTACTACCAGAGTATCTATCAATACCACTCCTGGGCATATGCCCAGAAGATTCTCCAACATGTAATAAGGACCCATGCTCCACTATGTTCATAGCAGCCTTATTTATAATAGCCAGAAGCTGGAAAGAATCCAGATGTCCCTCAACAGAGGAATGGATACAGAAAATGTGGTACATTTACAGAATGTAGTATTACACAGCTATTAAAAACAATAAATTTATGAAATTCTTAGACAGATGGATGGATCTGGAGGATATCATTCTGAGTGAGGTTACCCAATCACAAAAGAACACACATTATATGTACTCACTGATAAGTGGATATTAGCCCTGAAGCTCAAAATATCCAAGATAGAATTGGAAAACACAAGAAACTCAAGAAGAAGGAAGAACGAAGTGTGGATACTTCGGTCCTTTATAGAAGAGGGAACAAAATACCCATGGAAGGAGTTACAGAGACAAAATGTGGAGCAGAGACTGAAGAAATGACCATTCAGAGACTGCCCCACCTGGGGATCCATCACATAGACAACCACCAAAACCAGACACTATTTTGGATGCCAACAAGAGCTTGCTGCCAGGAGCCTGATATAGCTGTCTCCTGAGAGTTCTGTCATTGCCTGACAAATACAGAAATGGATGCTCACAGCCATCCATTGGACAGAGCACAGGGTCCCCAATGAAGGAGCTAGAGAAAGTACCCAAGGAGCTGAAGGGGTTTGCAACCCTATAAGGGGAACAACAATATGAACTAACCAGTACCCCACAGAGCTCCCTGGGACTAAACCACCAATCAAAGCAAACACATGGTGGGAATCATGGCTCTAGCTGCATATGTAGCAGAGAATGGCCTAGTCAGTCATCAATGGGAGGAGAGGCCCTTGGTCCTGTGAAGGTTCTATGCCCCAGTATAGGGGACTGCCAGGGCCAGGAAGCAGGAGTGGGTGGGTTGGGGAGCAAGGGGAGGGTGGAAGGGATAGGAAAGGGGATAACATGTGAAATGTAAATAAAGAAAATATCTAATAAAAATAACTCACCCAGTGATTGATTGGCTCCTTTATTCATTAGGCGATTGATTGGTTCACAAGAAGTCACCTGAGTATGACTTGCTCCTTGTTGGCAACCCCTCCCAGGAGAGTGGAATTAGCATCAACATACAAACAGCACCAGGCCCACCCACAACATTAGTGTAGAGTGTTTACTACAATTCAGCTATGAACCCCTTGATATATGCCTTTTTTTAATCCTTGGTTTCGTAAGGCAATAAAATTTATTGTGAGTGGCAAAGTCTTCAGGGCTGATTGATCAACAACCAGTCTACTCTCTGAAGATGCAGGTGCAGGTTAAAACAGTCACAGCAGAGATTTGAAATCTGACTAGGGTTTAATTAAGGTCAGAGGTAAAACTAAACCTCTGATCTAGTGAGGTCCGGTAATTCACCCAGCAGGAGATCTGATGTTCAAAGGCTACTCTGAAGCATTTTCTTCATTAGTGTGTATGTACATTTTAGGGCTGAGTGACATTTACCTTGATCTGTTAATTTCTTCCAATGTGGAGTGCTCCTCAACGTTTTGCCTTGCTCTGAAATATCTACTCCATTCTTTGAGTAATTTGAAGGATTGTAATTCCACCCACTCTCCATGAGTGTTCAGGTATTGACAGAAACAATAAGGAAAAGAAGCTCTTAGGAGCATGAATGTATGTTTTCAGTGGACAAAGCCTTCTTTAAAGCATATCTTTCGGAACAAGTAAACATAATTACAAATTCCTGAAATGTTTATTTTTAACCTTAGAGAACTGTTGCAGGAAATATTAAAAACTCCCACGCTATTTCCATCAATGCTCAGACAGGCTGGCCAGCCTGTTCTTATCTCGTGGAGACTCTCTGACTCAGCTCTGAAATCTCTCCACCGAGATCACTAAGTTTCCATTGGCAGGTTGTTACTACTTCAGCCCCATGCTTCAAAACTTCCATGTCCTTTTGAGGTGAACATCAGGCAAAGTCTATGCTGTGTGAAACCCAGTTGAGCCACCGAGTAAAGGAAAACACCACACAGAGTTACTTCAGAAACAATGGTAACTCAATCTCTGGGTTTATCAACTAGAATCCTAATCTTGTAAGCCATTTTAAATCCTCCAGTGGTAAATCCTGGCGGATTGGGCATCTAACCCGGGATATACTAGCAGCTACATCTTGTCCTGTTGCTATCCCCATCCAAAAATACCCCTATCTCTCTCCTGCTTCCTCTTCCTTCCTCCAACTCAAAAGTCCCACCTATTTGCCCAGTGATTGGTTCCTTTATTCACTCAGGGAAGGTTCACAAGAAGTCACCTGAGTATGTGACGCATTCCTCGGTCCAGATAGCCCCTCCTAGGAAAGCAGAATTAACATCAAAATATAGACAGTACCAGGGCCATCCACAACTTCCCCCTTTCTGTCCACTTAAAAGACTTTTATCTCAGATGTAAATTGAGCACAACTATTACCATTTTGTAATTTATAAAGTACAAGATAGACCTAACACCCAATTTGACATTTTTGTCGATAAAATAGAGCACTCTGTCATCTATCCTAACTTTAAAAACTTATAATCCTACACCTGACTTATATCCTGGCTTGAGATTGTATGCCATCTGGAACTGATCCTCTCAAATCTGTTCTCTCAATGTTAAATAGCCTGGGTTGGCTTTGAGACTATAAGTAGTCTTTCAACCCCATCAGAAATCCAAGAATGACCAACATTATCTGAAAATACAGGAAGCCTAACACAGCTTCCAGAACTGAGACAGGTTATAGAGACAGCTGCCTACCTATACAGCACCAGTAAATCAGGAATTGGAGCATCAGTCTTAAGCTTTCTGGCCCAGGATATTCTGACAGACAATGAAAAACAGGAATTATTAAGGACTAGGTTGTTCTGTCTCAGCAGAACTATGCTGTCCTAACCTGTAACTTATGTCTTCTCAAGGACAGTACAGGTCTGCAAGAGTGATAGGTAATTTCTGCCCAGTGGCCACCTAGCTACAATGTATAGTCTCACCTGAAGGTAAGATGCTCAACTGCTTCTTTGAATCCACAAATGGGTTAGCTGTTAGGAGCAGATTTGTCTCAATAACAATTGCATAAATGGCATTAAATGTCACATTCTGTGGGTTTCTGATGTTTTTAAAAAAACAACTATCTATGTAAAGTAATCTGGACTGTTGTCCGTTAACTACTCTCAGCTTTAAAATATCTGAAAACACCCTAGCAATACACTTAGAACCATGCATTTGCTATTTGGCCCTTAACTCACAGGTTTAAACATCTCAGATCAGTTTATAATAACAGTTGTAGAAGGACTGGGTCCAAGCTGTGCACTTCTAGAATTTTTGTATCAATAGAAGAAATTTGTACCAATGAAATCTTGATTCTGCATCAAAATAAATTCTGTGCCAAAATAAGAAATTATGACTTCAACTTAGTAGTAATTATAAAGATTTCTACTAAATGAGATTATGGCTATACAATTAATCCTGTTCCAACCATGACCATTTTTAAATTCCCTAGAAAGGCAACCTTAGAATGACCACCTCCAGCCCCAAAGCTCAGCTAACTGGAATGACAACTTTTCATAACTTCTTCAAGCCGAATATGGGTATTGAGATATCTTTGAAGGGGATGGGGAAGTGTAGGGAAAATGGGGGAGTTGGTTGGCCTCAAGGCCACACCAATGACTGTTATAGTCTCTTTTTTTCTTTTTCCTTTTTTTTATTAGATATTTTCTTTATATACATTTCAAATTTCAAATGCTATCCCAAAAGTCCCCTATACCTTCCCCTACCCACCCTCTTCCGCTTCTTGGCCCTGGCATTCCCCTGTACTGGGGCATATAAAGTTTGCAATACCAAGGGGCCTCTCTTCCCAATGATGGCCGACTAGTCCATCTTCTGCTATATATGCAGCTAGAGACATGAGCTCTGGGGGTACTGGTTAGTTCATATTGTTGTTCCACCTATTGGGTTGATGAAGGGACCCTGGTATAGCTGTCTCATATGAGGCTATGCCAGTGCCTGGCAAATACAGAAGTGGATGCTCACAGTCATCTATAAGAAGGAACACAGAGCCCCCAATGGAGAAGCTAGAGAAAGCACCCAAGGAGCTGAAGGGGTCTGTTATAGTCTCTTATGTCTGTATCCTGAGTGGATCTGGCTGAAATTCCAAGACATCAGGAGTTCAAGCAGGTCAGTTCAGCATGTCTGACGATGAGACTCACCAAGGCTGTATATTCTGTTATATACAAATCTCAAAACAAAATTTTAGTATCATCAAGATAACTTTTTTGATTGATTCTCTGGGATCTAGTTCTTCAGGGGTTCTCCCTTCATCATTTCTGATCCATATTACTCTGGAAGGTGTGTATAGACACTAATATCCTTTCCTAAAAACACAAAGACAAAAACTTTTTCCCAAATCGGCATATCCTTGAGCCAGTAACCAGAAAGACCTTTATTTTGACCTCTCTCCCAGAGGAATAATACAACCACAAAACTCAAAATCACACCCATTTCGAAAATTAAAACAATCCAAAACAAATAAAATAAACTAAAATACTGTATGTGCCTATTCTTAGGCTTTTTCTATTTTGCCATGCAGGATAATAACCCAAGATTCCCATGGAGCCCACGTTAGAGAATATCAGTTAGTTATCTTGCAGACCTTATTATACAATCTTTAAAACAATAGACTCACACTTCTATCTCTACCTGTTTATAAGCAGGCAGCTTCTCAAACCAGGATTTAAACCCAAAATTCCTGTGGAGCCCATGCTAGACAGAATTTGAGCATCCTGTAAGACCTGTCAGAGCAACATACAGTACACCAGGATCTGCATGTGAATAAAAAGACGGTCTGTCTACTTGATTAGGGGTGGTTTGTTTGTCTCGTTATTTCTGTGACAGTGTCTCATTATGGAGCTTACTATTTAGACCAGACCAGCCCTGAACTCAAAGAGATCTGCCTGTGTCTTATTTACTCTTTTTAAATTTTGAAGTAAGATGTGAATTTCAAATTTTAAAGTGTTAATTCAAATTAGTGTTTTAACATTTGAGATCTTCCTTTGAGTCAAAGAAAGCACATGGTGCTAAAACCACATAAAACCTGAGTGAATGAAGGGTTGTGTTAATACAGCAAAAATTCAGATAGCTACTCCAGGAATAGCTCCCACTTTCTAGTCTGTTACACATTTCTCAATCAACATGACTTTTAATTCATTTTGACTAAAATACATGTTGTGTGTTTCAAGATAGAGTATGACCTGAGAACACCTAATGAGAGGACATACTTCTAACTTTCTGGAATGATAGCCTTCCATCTTTGTGTAGGTAGCCAGCCACACACAGGATTCCATAACAAGCTGATATTTCAAGTGGCACAGTTCCATGTAGATAGTCCCATAAGTGTTCCATAGAATTCCTGCTGCAGTCCATACACATGAACCAGTCTGGAAACACTTCACAGAAAAGTTAAGCCACGTGATGGTTGGTGCTGATACATTTTAAGTAGAGCTGAGAGTGTTTAGCAGGAAGAGGCTAAAAGAGGAGAAAGGGGACACGAAGCTTCCCAGCTGAGCAGCTGGGTGTGGTTCAGAAAACAACCACAGTTCAATGCTCTGCTGCTCGCCTTCCAAGAGATTGCCTTAAGCTGCTGTGCTGTGGTCTCACTCCTAAAGAAGCGATTGAAAGCTGTGTCTGCTAGCCTGTGCGTCAGACATGTCTTTATCCAAACATGGTCTTTCCTTCAGCTGCAAATGTCAACTTCGTACCAACACTTGGGGTAGTAGAGAAAAGAACCCTAAGTTATTGAGAAGTTCATTCTATGCTGTTCATTTTTAGCTCCTTTTTTTTTTTTTTTACTCTGTAGAGCACATTCTTAGAGGAATAGATTATAAAAGTAATAATTCCTGACCAGAAATGCCTTCAAGTTCTTCCCAGCATCACTAAGTATAGAATGTCCTCCCACTCAATGGTCTTCTTGTTTCTTTATTCTTTATGCCCTTCCAAAGGACAGCTTCTGGTCAAACTCCTGAGTCGCTTTCCTCAAGATCAACCGCAGTGTTAACACTGGCCCATCCTCTCAACGATGACACCCCAATTCTTAGAAATCAACCATAAACCTTTATCCTCTACACATCAAGACCCTGCAGAGTCATCGATGTGTTCAGAGTCAGATCCATGGAAGAGGGATGAGAGCTCTACTCTCCGATGGTCCCAATGGTCTCAGACATGGAGCTGAACTTGGTCCTTCAGCCTAGTGATCTGTATGTAGCTCTTGACTAATTTGCTTTGTCCAATAAAAGGTTCCATACTATTAAAAGAATAATGGATCCACTTCCACCTTGGCAGAAATATTGAAATACTATGCTTCTCATATAGAAAGATTATTATTAAGTTACAAGCTTAGTTTTATTGACTAAGTATAAATCTGTTTTAAAGTGTTTCTTTATTCACAATAGCTTTTGTTCACATGTGTTTTCTCAGGTTGATAGTTAAATGAAAACTAAATTGTATAGCGCTCTGTATATTTTTTACATGTGCTCAGACATATCCCATAAAATATCAGTAATCAGGCAATTTCCATCAGACATATTTCCATCAATATGGCAATTTTTCCAATAATTTAGTGGTAAGGCTATCAATAGCTTATCAGTAACAAGATACAGACACAGTAATAGTGGATTAGGGTAGAGAACAGTGATAGAGTTTGCCTAGTAAGTGTGAGGGCACAGTTCTCATGCCTAGCATGGCTACGGATGGATGAATGAATGAATGAATGAATGAATGATAACAGTCATCATTCACACCTAGACCTCTAAGAACTACCCATGAGACCAAGCATTGCTGCAGTAGAGGTTTTCATTTGTAACAGAAGCCACACTAAATGCTTCCCTAGCTGGGTGTCATGGCCTCTTTACTTTTCCCCATCAAGAAGTCGTGTTTGTTTTTCTTTCTCTCTTCTGCCTTTGACTCAGTCTTACTTTCACACATTGGAAGCTCAGCCCTAAGCAATCACATTTCTCACACATATATATATACATAAACAGTGACAGAACAATACTTGAAATACTAGTTTCAACATCTAATTACTTTAAAATAACCATTAAGGGCAACATACATGCCCTAGATTGTTAAGAGTTTTCTTATGTTAAAAACTAAGAGTGACTGACAATACTTATTTCAGATATTTGACCCATTCCTATTTCTCCTTTTTCCTCCATTTTTCTGTCTCTTCTGCCTTCGTGTGTGTGTGTGTGTGTGTGTGTGTGTGTGTGTGTGTGTGTGTGTGTGTGTCTGGTCTGTCTGTCTGTCTTTCTGTCTGTCTGTGTTGATGTATGCTTGTATGTAGGTGCCTGTGTAGGTCAATGAAAGGTCATTAGATCTCTTGTAACGAGGGTTACAGAAGATTGTACGCTGCCTCGAGCATGTGTGATCTCAGGTCCTCTGGAAGAGCAACAAGCACCCTTATCACTGAGACACCTCTCTGGCTGTCATATACTCTATTGTACAAAACCATGTGTTATAATAATTAATAGTGTAAAAATATTTTCCATTTTAGGTAGGTACATTTATGTCCTTTATAAATCAAGAAATTGGATGTTTACAGAAAATACAAAATTGCTACACCTTTTTTGAATATTCCAATTTTAAACCTTTAAAAATATTTCTTAAAGTAAACAAGTCACCAAGTTTTAATTTCTCAACCATTTAATAATGGCTCATTAGTCTTTTGCTTTTAAAAACTTAAATGACTTTTCATTTTTATTTGGTTTTATAAAACGGAAAATGTGTAAATATTAATAATTCTTCTTAACTGACAGCATATAGCCAATATCTCATAAGGACTGCGTACGGCACGTTTGATTGGATGCCAGTTGCTTTTTCTTTTGTCTGAAGAAGCTGTGCACAAGGCAAGGGTTCAGAGGGAGCTCCTGAGGTCATAGACCTGTGTGTGAAATGCCCAAAATCCTCTACATCATGCACAGGCTTCACTTGGGTTAAGTTACTTGCTATTTGCAAGACTGAGGCCTCGTCTGGAAAATGGAGGTAAAATGGAGTGTTGTCCGTGAAGAACTGTCTGGAAAGCAAAATGGATCAAGCTGCTGAAACACTGTAACATGATGTGTGCAAGAAAAAAAATCAATAAGGTGTTTCACTCAAGAAATTTTAATGCATGTCCTATAAAATGTGTTTAAAAAACAAAGTTCTTTTTTTGAAAAAAAGAAAAAAAATCTTGCGTGAAGTATCAGGTGTCCACAAGAAGATGAGGAATCCAAGTGTAAAGAATAAAGACAATGTAATTACAAAATAAAATGATGCTTATATGAACAGTTTTTTATGTGGGTTTTTAGAAATAGTATTTTGTTTTTCTGATTGTTAATATTACTTTAAAAGTAAATAAGAAACCATTTTAGAGACTTTATTCCCCAAATTCTGAAGCTAGGGTAACTATATCCACATATGTTTTTAAAGTCAACACTCTATTCTCATTGTGAACAGGTTAGACCAGAAAAATAAATCCTACTCCAATATTTCCAGAAGTACAAGGCAGAGACTTTCGACTCAAGAATCTCATAGGAAACTATTTAGATGTTTTACTTTGTCCAAACATACACACATATGCACATGATACTAATGCCAGAGGGTAATCATGCAATACTTCATAAAACAGTCCCAAGCTTAGCATTGTACACCCTGTTAAGAAAAAAGCCATAAATGTCTAGAGTCCCTGAAGACTCTTGGTGGAGTAAATTTGCCAAGACAGCAAAACCCACTTGAGAGCCCTGACCTTACACCCTTCTCCAGGATTGTCCTCTCTCTTGGAGGCCCTGCACTCCAGGCGAATAAGGACAGGTTTGTGCTGTGTCCTTTCCCCTCAGGGATATCAGCTTCTAAACAGTAACTAACTGCTAAATGAACTAAACTCACTTGTATAAAATTTCCAGAGGGCTTCCCTTCTGAGAGCACAGTGCCTGAAAGAGAAAATGTGGAAGCATTCAGAGAGTTACTTCATACAGCAAGTAAAATACTGAGTGAAGTTCCAGGAAGGGGAGATTCAACCAGGTGGGGGAAATCCTGTTGTTGACATGAATGAAGCAAAATCAACACTCCAGCTATTGGGATGGTCGCCCTCTCTGTGATCATGAATACGCTGAGCAAGTTTAAATCATAACTATCACTTTGGTGCACACCGATGCAATAAAGCAGCTCACGACAAACCCACCTGCAGCTTTTAATCAAGTCATCTGAAGTATGAAATCGAGGTCACTAGGGCATTAGAGGGGAGGGAGTAACATGAGCTCTGGGCTCCTGCTCTGGGCACAAGCAGCTTCCCTGTGCCTGCCCTCAGATGGCTCACTTCCCCTGAATGATCCAGGAGGAACTAGGTCACAATGGATAGTGTTAGACACCACGGGATCACTTGATATCAAAGTTCAAAGGTCCTATCACCACTTCAGTTCAGAAGTATACAAAGAGCTGTCTTTCAAAACAGTGTATTGGCCCTCCATGCCAATTCACATGGCTTTGCTTCAGAACCACCAAGGGCTCCCTGCTCACCCCAGTGCAAATCCTCAGCACAGTGTCCCTCCAACTGTTACCTCCAGCACCACAGGTCACCTAATGTTCTGACTTTTTATCAAAGTCCCACCTAAACACAGGGCATTCTCCTGCTCTTGCCTCTAGACAAAGCCAGCCAGAAGGATAATTCCAAGTGAGGAGTATGTCACCTTGAGGTCATGAAGAGGTGTATCAACCTCTGTGCTTCTTTTTGATGTGTGCAGATACAAGATGAAGTCATTGGATCTTTCCTTTAAGTGGGACATCTTTGACTAATGAAGTGTAAAAGCCCTGAATCTTTGCATGAACTACTGAATTACAGGAAACCATCACCATACTAAAGCATTCAGTGTTCTAGGTAACACTTGCCCATCCCTCCCCGTGTATCCTCAATGCAATGGATCCATGTGATCTGAAAGTTGCCTGGATGATGTTTCAGGTTTGTGTCTTTATTTTGTTGCTTCTATTTGAGTTTTGCATCTTGCCATGTGATTTGGAAATGCCACTGATCAGACAGAGAGTGTGTGTCTCAATTGAGGTGAATGTGGTATAGAGAGTCTAAAAGAGCGTGACCTATAAGACTTCCATGACTGAGCAATGGAATTATCTATTGATTTCTTTCCTCACAATCAATGTATTGCTGTAAACTAATTACAGAACATCTTTAGTATCTTTTCCCTAAACAGTTGACCACATTTTTCTTCAAAAGTTTTCAATTTACTACTCTAGAAAGAAAATAGTTTCCCTAAAACATCTGAACTTATAATAATGACTTCAATCATCGAATAAGAAATATCTATATATCAGGCTAAAAATATTAAATAGTTAAAATAATTGTCAAATACTGAACTTTTCAGAGTAGTCAAAAAATTCTTGGTTCTGGACATCAGCACTACTCGCACAAATTAGCAGTGTACAGAGAAACATAATTTATAGAACTTACTAATTATAATTAACAACAGTGATTGTGCTTTGAATATTCACACCTTACACTGTAGGGACTCCTCATGTGGAGCCTACAGCAGATGGAGTGGATTGGCTGTCTTCTGAAAACAACATAGAATTTGAAATACTATTAAAGGTGACCTTTGAATGTGCCATTATAAGTCATCATCTTTTGCAAGAAAGGAATCTACTCTCAATTACTCAGGTAATTGGATAGTTGAAAGTCAGTATTAAAATCAATTTGCCTGGGATTAACAGTGACGTTTAACATAGTTATAGGAATAATTGTGTGACCATCAATGGGAAAATTGATTTTCTGAGGTTTGATATTTCTTCATTTTTTATAATTAAAATACAAAAAGGATTTATAACCGTGGGTTATATTTAAAATTAATTCTTCAGTATGGAGTTCATTTCTTTAATTTTTATATCTCAAAATTACTGTTGTCTTCTAGCAGGACAGAAATCCCCCAAGCATCAAAAAGCAGATTCATGACCAGCAACTTTTCCCAACCAGCCCTGCAGCTCTGCTATGAGAACACGAATGGATCCTGTATTAAAACTCCCTATTCTCCAGGGCCCCGGGTCATCCTGTACATGGTCTATGGCTTTGGGGCTGTGCTGGCAGTGTGTGGGAACCTCCTGGTGGTGATTTCAGTTCTCCATTTCAAGCAGCTGCACTCTCCAGCCAATTTTCTCATCGCCTCTCTGGCCAGTGCTGACTTCTTGGTGGGCATCTCTGTGATGCCCTTCAGCATGGTCAGGTCCATTGAGAGCTGCTGGTACTTTGGAGATGCATTTTGTAGCCTTCACAGTTGTTGTGATGTGGCTTTTTGTTACTCTTCTGTCCTCCACCTCTGCTTCATCTCAGTGGACAGGTACATCGCTGTCACGGACCCTCTGGTCTATCCCACCAAGTTCACAGTGTCTGTGTCTGGAATTTGCATCAGCATCTCCTGGATTCTGCCCCTGGTGTACAGCAGTGCAGTGTTTTACACAGGCATCAGTGCTAAGGGGATTGAAAGCTTAGTAAGTGCTCTAAATTGTGTAGGGGGCTGCCAAATTGTTATCAATCAAGACTTTGTTTTGATAAGTTTTCTTCTATTCTTCATACCTACCCTTGTTATGATCATTCTTTACAGCAAAATATTTTTGGTAGCCAAACAGCAAGCTGTAAAAATTGAAACTTCTGTAAGTGGCAACAGAGGTGAATCATCCTCAGAGAGTCACAAAGCCAGAGTGGCCAAGAGAGAGAGGAAGGCTGCAAAAACCTTGGGGGTCACTGTGGTGGCTTTTATGGTCTCGTGGCTCCCATACACAATTGACGCATTGGTTGATGCTTTCATGGGCTTCATCACTCCTGCCTATGTCTATGAAATCTGTTGCTGGGGTACCTATTATAACTCAGCCATGAACCCTTTGATTTATGCTTTCTTTTTTCCTTGGTTTAAGAAAGCCATAAAGCTTATTTTAAGTGGGGAAATTCTAAAGGGACATTCATCAACTGCAAATTTATTTTCAGAGTAAGCATTAATACAAAATTCAGAAAATTCCTTAAGGTATAAAATTATGAAATGGTGACAGAACTAAATCTAATAAATGACCTTTATGAAGCTAGAAAAATACAGCATAAAAACATTAGTCAGGAGGAATGTCTTGTCAAAGTTAAAACATTAAGCTGTCATTGACATTATTATTTTATTGCATGACAAACATGGCTTTTATGTCACCAATGTCTTTGAACATGCACTTGCATTGTTTCAGTGCATTGAATTTTTTAAAGATTTATTATTAT
The DNA here is from genome assembly GCF_000001635.26 of Mus musculus. NCBI lineage: Eukaryota > Metazoa > Chordata > Mammalia > Rodentia > Muridae > Mus > Mus musculus. Next base: position 24,077,803 of record NC_000076.6, read on the forward strand.
TATTTTTTGTATGTAAGCATACTGTTGCTTTCTTCAGACACATCAGAAGAGGGCACCATATCCCACTAGAGATTGTTGTCAGCTGGGAATTGATCTCAGAACCTCTGGAAGAGCAGTTAGTGTTCTCAACCGCTGAGCCATCTCTCTAGCCCCAGTGAATTGCATTTTAGATCTCATTTGTGGGTGTGAAATCTCTAAGGAAGCGATCTTTCTTCCTTTGCTGTCTGCAGTGCAGTATTACGTTTCTATAGTTCAGGACAAAACACCATAAACCTGCTTGTTTCACTGTCGTACAACAATGCAGCGTCTCAAAGCTGAGTGCTGCAAAGCTCAAGGTCAAGCCTTGGCAGAGCTGATTTCTTTGGAGGGAGTCTATCCCCAGCTTGCAGAAGGCTCTTGCTCCTTGTCTGTGTTCTTACCTCTTCTTACAGGGTTATCAGTCACATTGGATTAAGATGTGTCCTCTGTTGCCCATTTAACTCTTTTGCCTCTTAAAAAATGGGGCACAGGGGGAGCATGCACAGTGTCTTAGGACTGGTATTTTAGATTTAGTGACAGACACTGCCCTGAGAGTGGAAAAATTCTACACTAAAAGGTAGAACTAAGGGAGAGAAAACAAGAGTCAAGTAAAGTAAAGGTTCAGGTGTGGTGTGGAAGCTGAATAGGGTGTCACTTGGGAGAAGGACGAGTATTAGCAAGAAACAATGGAAGGCAGTGTAGAGGAGGGAATAAACTAAAATAAAGTATAGTGGTTGTGCAAAGCCATGTAATACAATAATAAAATGCCATAATAAAATGAGTAACTTTGTATGTTAACCTAAAATTTCTTAATGAAACATTGTATCTATAAATATGTGCAGTTACCATCTGTCAATTAAAAACTGAGGATGTTTTGTAGGGAGGTACACTAATCTTTGAGTTCCTACCCCCACTCGTTTCTTCTGTGTATGATGAGGTAGCTATCAGCACATACGTAGAGGAAGAGCTAGAACCATCCTCTTTAGAGCCAAGTTGACAGTAGGGTCTAATATTACCCAACATTATTGCAACATTTGAATATTGTTTTAGAAATACTAGTTAATAATAATGAAATCAGAGGAAAAGTAGATATTGTAATTCAAAATTGGGGACTTAAACTATCATTATTTTGAGATGTGATGGCTGAGAATAGATTTATTTAAATTTACGTCTTACCATTAAGGACTGTTCCCACACCCTGATCAGTCTTTTCATGGAGCAGATTAAATACCTCTCTTTCACACATAGAATTATTTGGTTTTGATGAGATATGGAAGCACTTAACCACTTTAGGTTATGTTACAGATAACACTTTACAGAATTTCCTTTCTATGTTTGTTAAAAGTTCCATCCCTGGGCATCTTGTTCTATTGATGGTTGAATGCATTATGCATGCCAATATTTCAAGTGAGAGCATTAAGAAAATCTGAGGTAAGCATTTTAAACAAACTCAGTAAACCAACAAACAGAATATATCAGAGAGGTTCATAGGCAGTAAGAAATTATTCACAGTTCACTGAGGGAAAATAGAAGAGGCAAATTTAAATTTTAGAGTGACTTTTTCTTTTCACCAGATATTGTCCAGTTCCAGAAGAAATACTTGAGACCAGGAGGAGTCCAGCATGGCTTTGCCAGTCTCATCAGGCAGTAAGAAAGTGTTACTTTTTTTTTTTTTTTAAATGTCCCAACCAGAAAGAGGAGCCCACACCTCATGCGCACAGCCAGTGTTTCTAGGAAAACCTTGGACCACAGTATTTCCTGAATGTAAGGGCAGGCCTTTCATTCAAATTGTCTCAGGGTTTATGGTGGAGAGGACAGTGGGGAAAAACTGCTGGGTCTCTTAGTGATGTGCCAGAAGCAAGTAGGTTTGTCTCTGGGAAAGATCATATCTGCCGAGTGCTTTAAAGTATATAAAAATGGTATAGGGAAAGTTTCAACCTCGATAAAAAGTAATCAGGAATAAACAGAAGGAATGGGTAATTTTAAAAATGTAGGAATTCATGTTGTTCTTTTATAATAGCTAAATTGAATCCCGTTGATAATCTTAATACAGCTAAGCTGAGAGAATTTAATGAAATAATAATCAAATTTGGAAAGTTCAGAAAATAATTATAAGCTGTTCTTTATTTTTATTGAAAATAGATTTTTTTCATACAATGTATTTTAATCACAGCTTCCCCTCCCTCTATCCTGCCTCCCTACCTTCCCTCCCATTCATATCCACCCCCTTTCTGTCTCTCATTAGAAAACAAGCTGATGTATGAAGGATAATATTAAAATAAAATAGAAGTGATAACATAAAACAAAAATCAAATCAGAATAGTACAAATCCAGAAAAAGAAGAAGAGACCAGGGGAAGGCCCAACAAGCACCTAGATGCTGAGACCCACCGTTCTCACACTTAGGAATCCCACAAAAACACAAAACCAGAAGCTATAATGTTTGTACAAAGGACCTGTAAGTGGGGTGTAGAGAAGCCCTACATGATTTTGTAAGACAAGGAACCTCCAAAGACGGCTTTGAGTTTGTCTTCGGTGGCCATCTACTGCCATCTACTGCTGGGCTTGTGGCCTACACTTAAGAGTAGTTTGTTTCCCCAGAGAGACTCCCTTGGAGAAAACTAAATTTTCATTTGCAAGTGGTTATCAATTGGAAACAGCTGCTGGGTTAGGGATAAGAGCATGTGCCCACCTCTTCCAGCTCTAGCATGCAGTCTGGTGCAGCCCCATGCATGCCATGTCAGTCTCTGAGTTCATATTGTCTTGGTCCTGCTGTGTTTAGAAGGCCTTGCAGCCTTAGTGTCCCCTCACCACTCAGGCTCTTAAAATCTTTCTCCCCCTCTTTCTCAGGGTTCTCTGGGAAGGATTTGATGGAGATATCCCTTTTAGGAGTGTTCAGGAGGAGGTTTCTCGGATGATGGCTAAGCAAGGCACTGATCTGTGTACAGCAGAATGGCAGTAGGAGTCATCTTATTGCTACCTTTAGAAAAAAAGTTTAGAACAGTAGTATTTGGTTTTACACTAGGTCTGTGGGTATGTAGACTCAAGTTATTCATCATCCATGCAACTTTAGGGATGGATTCCATCTCATGAAGTGAGACTTCAGTCAAGTTAGACTTTGGTTGGTTACACACACAACCTTTGTGACCGGCTGCATTAGCATATCTTGGAGGCAGGACACCATTGTAGATCCAAGGTTTGTAATTGGTTTGGTGTTTCTGTTTCTCCTTTGGTGCCTTGCAGAATAACCTTCCTATACCAAAGTAACTAAGAACATAGGGGTGAAGGTTCTATTTGTCACCAGCTTGACTCTCCCATGTTCAATCAGTTTTGTAGATATAAGACAGTTTTAAATTTGCCAAAGGGAGAGAAAGCAACTATTCAAGCTACAGTTATCAAATAAATACCTTGTCAAATTCAGTTTTAATCTTTAAACCTATGCGCTATTCCGAACTCAATTTAAATGCTGTGTAAGTTTTATTATCAAGACCTGTGGAGAGCAGATGACACTCGAAGAAGCGTGCTGTGTTGACTTGATCACAGCCGTGCCACAGAGGCCAACGCCTTAGTCCCACCGAAATAAAACTCCATCTCTTGGTGAGAGTGGGTGCTGCCAGTGTGTGAGGAAAGTGTCCATCACAGCTGCAGCAAGTATGGCTTCCTCCTCCCAGATGGCTGCAGCTACAGAGACCCAACCTGAGGAGACTAGCTAACCCCCCTACTTATGCTTACAGTGTACATTCAACACACTGAGGTTCCAGGATACCTTTGCATCTCCATCATTAAGTATATGGTTCACCCAATCCACACTTTGATCGTATTCTGTTACTTCTGTCTATTTTTCTTAATCTCCTGTTGCCCCACCCCCACCTCAAAGTTCACTAGTCTAGCTTTGTGGGTCATTGGCTGCAGTAAAAATTTTCAGTCTTTGTAAGTAAGTTCATATAAAAGACACGCAATCCAGATATTTTATTTATAAGCTACAAGCTTAGATTGGGCAGCTCTAGGGCTAGACTTACTTATTGTTACTTGCTGTTTCTCTTGGCCACACAGTTCTTGTCTATGGCAGCTTCCTCCTACTCCATCTTCCTCCTCTTACTTTCTCTCTCCCACCTGCAACCTCCACTCAAACCTCCAATCCCACCTTTCTCCCTCCACAGCCCAATCACAGGCTTTAGCCTGTTAAATTGGGGGAAGGCTCAGATGGCATCACATGAGTACATGAGGATCTGCTTGTCAGGGGCACCCACATCTTGAGGAACCAGTATTTTAGCATTGGAATACAAGCAGCATTGGACCAACCCACTACACTTAGCAGTGCTCACTATACTTTGTCAGAATGTAACTAAGAAATAATCCAGTAAGATTTATACTTCAAGCAAATCTGCCATAAATTCCCTATGGCCACAAATTATGCTGGTCTTATCAGCTTAGCAGGTCTTTTACTACCTGAACCTGATATAAGACTTCTTCCATATCTGGTGGTATCTCGTGTGTGTGTGTGTGTGTGTGTGTGTGTGTATCCAGCTTACACCAATAAGAGTCTCCTAGCAGTTGCTGAAAATCTCCCAGGAAGCCACTGCACATCCTAAACACCTCAAAGTGATTCCACTTTGATCTTTTATCTAGGAATATTTTATCTTTTATCTATGAATAGTAAGATGTAAATAGTGAGAAGAATCTATACTTGGTGATTTCTACTCAAAATTTAATGTTTTGTATAGAATAGCTTCAGTGGAAGAGTCCAGTAGAGACGATATAAATAAGAACAACAAAATGCCTTCCTCACATGCAGATGTATGAAAGGGCTTTCTCACATGTACATGTATAAAAGGGCTTTCTCACATGTACATGTATGAAAGGGCTTTCTCACATGTACATGTATGAAAGAGCTTCCTCATGTATACATGTATACATGTATAAAAGTCCCACCTTGGGACTGTGAGTCACCTCTAAGTGCAGCAGTGTGGAGGCCTAGAAAGCAGGGAGTCAAAAGTGGTCTGGGATAAATATAAAGGCTCTGTTAGGAAATGAAAGAAAGAGAGGGGAGGGGAGGGGAGGAAGGGGAAGGGACTGAAAGTATAAAATCAAATCATATCAAATGAAAGAGACTACAGAACTGGGCTGGAGAGATGGCTCAGCATTTAAGAGTACCAGCTGCTCTCCCAGAAGTCCTGAGTTCAATTCTCAGCAATCACACAGTGGTTTCCAACCATCTATAATGAATTCTGATGCCCTCTTTTGACATGCAGCTGTTCATGCAAGATAGAGCACTCATACATGAAATAAATAGATCTTTTAATTTTTAAAAAAGAGACTGCACAGCAAAATAAATAAGTGAAAAAGTTGCTTACAGAATGGGAGAGAATTTGTACCACCTATTCATCTGATGACTCTTTAGTGTCTAGAATATGTAAAGACACAGCAGAAATAACAACTGGAAAAAAACAAACAGAGATTCAACCAACAACAGACTAATCATCTGCAGAACAAAAAAAGAGACAAAAATGGTCAATCAGACTTGGGGTGGTAGATCTTCCTAGGAAAAGGAAATAGAACAGATAAATAGAGATGGATGGGGTGGGGGGCCACTGGACTAGGAGGACCAAGCTAGGGAGTGGGATGGAAGAGGGGCATGAGAGAGGAAATACGGAGAGAGAGACTACTAAAGTTAAGGACCACTTGAGTACTGACAGAATAGAAGCTTCTCAAAATACATGCATATATGAATGTGATCTAAATGAAATTGCCAGATAACGGGGAGACAAAGCTCCAACTGGAAAATTCTTCTCATCGAATGAAGCTCCCAACACTGGGAATGGATTACATCTAATTGAGTTTTTCACGGATCCCAAGGGAACTCTCAAACTACCCAAGCTGTTGTCAAGGCTACAAGCTGGTGGCAAGGCCCTGTTGTTGAAGATAACACCTACACAACTCATTGAACACGGAAAAGTAGAGCTGATGCCCTACCTAGAGCCTTCACCCCTATAGACCAGTGTTCTTACTACTGGAAAGGGCTCTGTATGGTACCAAAGGAGAAAAATAAACACCAAAGGAGCTAAGAACCCTATAATCTATAATGGCGTCTTGCCTGAAAGACAAGGTAGTACAAATGCGGTACCAAGCTTGTAGGAATAGCCAACCAGTATCTGATTTAAGACACACTTCATGAGCTGGAATCCATTCCTGACACCGCTTGGGTGACCAAAGACTAGATAGCCTGGGGAGGTAGAGAAAACTCAAATTCTACTGTTCTACTAAAGGAAAATAGCAGTAAAATGACTCCTAATGACATTCAGCTAGACTCATAAATCAGTGCCTTGCTCAGCCATCATCAGAGAAGCTTCCTTCTGAAGCAGATGAGAACAATTAAATGACAGAGCCTAACAGCCAGAAAATATGCAGAGAGTTGGAGACTTCAAAACAGTTGGCCGTAAACAGGGTGTCTCCACTAAATCCCTCCCCACAAGGATCAGGGAACCCTGAGGAAGAAAGAGCATAAGAGCGAGATGAGAGGACACTAAGGAAACAAGGCCTTTAAAACACAGCAGGACCAAGATAATATGAGCTCCCAGAGACTGAGGTGTCGTGCACAGGGACTGACTACACAGGGCTGCACCAGGTGAGCTGAAAGAGGTGGACACATGCCTTCATCCCTAGCCCAGCAGCTGTCTCCAATTGATAACCACTTACAAAAGAATATTGATTTTTCTCCTAGTCTCATTGGAGAAACAAAGTACTCCTTAGGGTAGGCTGCACGCCCAGATGGCCAACAGAAGCAAAGTCAGTGACATCTTTGGCTGCTCCTTGTCTCATGAGCCCTGTAAGTGCACTTCCTTTATTTTTTGATTTTTTAAATGTTATGTCATTATTTTTTTTTTAAAAGATTCATTTTATTTATTTATTTATTTATTTATTTATTTATTTTGGTTTTTCGAGACAGGGTTTCTCTGTATAGCTCTGGCTGGCCTGGAACTCACTTTGTAGACCAGGGTGGCCTTGAACTCAGAAATCCGCCTGCCTCTGCCTCCCAAGTGCTGGGATTAAAGGCGTGTGCCACCACGCCCGGCTTATGTCATTATTTTTAAATTTTAGTCTCTTCTTTTCCCTTCTTACCGTACAGGTCCTTTACTATAGCTTCCAGTTCAATGTTTTTATGAGATTCCTATGAACTCATGTGTCTCTATTTCTTGTGCCTTTTCTAGTTTCCTTTTCCTTTTGTTTGTTTTGTTCAATTCTGATGTGTTAGTTTTGTTTTATTATTATATTATATCATTGTCTCATAGAATCCTGTTTGTTTTCTTTTCTTTAAAAAACAATTATTTATTTATTTATTTATTTATTTAATGTGCTCTATCAGCATGTACAACTGTAGGCCAGAAGCAAACATCAGATCACATTGTAGATGGTTGTGAACCACCTTGTGGTTGCTGGGAATTGATCTCAGGACCTCTGGAAGAGCAGTCAGTGAGCTGAGCAGTCTGAACCACTGAGCCATCTCTCAAGCCCGCCTGTTTGTTTTCTCATGAGAGACTGAAAGGAGGTGGATCTAGACAGGAGTCCTTAATCAGGATATGTTATATGAGAAAAACATCCATTGACAAAACACAACACCAAAAACTATGTCTTATGTGATTGGTAAATAGCAGATATTGTACCTGTGCAAACTGTGGTGACACGTAGGCATTCCGCTCCTCCAGTGGCCCTGCACCTCTGCTAGGAGAATGTGAAAGGTCCTGTGTGTGAACCCACTGCTCTTTCAGGTCCTGGGTCAGGGCTTCTAAGATCTCCACCTCTCTCTACACTAACTATCTCTCATATGCTGCAGTCGTCTGGGGGAAGCTATAGAGTGAGGTACACGGTCCATCTCCCTGACAGTAAATGACTATGTTTTATTGTGAGAATCACCGTCACTGTGGGCTTGGTTTAACAAGGCCCAACGAGGTTTGGAGAACAAAGGTTTTGTGTCTCATTTAGGGAGTGAAGGACAGGAGGCTTTCTGTTGAGATGCAGCAGATCTTAACATGCCCCATCCCTCGTCCAGCCCAGAGACCCTGAGGGTTATCCTCATGGATGTGGGAGACATTCTGGAATTTCTCCATGCTACAAATATCTGAACCACATACTATTGGAACCCTAGATACAGGGTCATAGGTCACTGCAGCCCTAGATATAGGGTCATAACTTGACTATGAGACAGTTGGTTCAGAGTGGAAATGGTATCTCAGTGACTTCAATTCTCAGTGACTGAGGAATGTGAAGGTAAGTGTTTGGAGGAGTCCTACTACTCAATATTCTTTGTCATGCGGGCAGAAACAGGCGATTAGCATATGAAACAAAAAGGCAAAGAAATGAACACAGTTGGAGGTGTTAAAGTCTTTTACAGCCATGAAAGGGCTGATGCGTATAACATCTTTTTAATCCTCTAGATCAAACTATTTTGGATTTCTTTTCTCCTCTGAACGTTAATGCTTTTTCAGAGGAAGGGTGGCGACTGAACTTGGTGCACAGCACTAGAGGCAGAAGTCTGTGGCAGTCATGAACACTCAAGGGACAACATGGCCTGTCCTGCTTCCAGTTGTTGGGGTAGGGATAGTGGGGGAAGGGTGCTGACCTTTCCCCAGAAGAAATTCTTAGCACCCAGAGATAAAGGAAACACTTAAATCAGCATGAAGTTGTAGACTCTACCTATTCCTTAAAGAGTTCCAGTCTTGATCAGAAATATTTCATGGTTTATGTAGGATTAGACATTGTCATAATCTTGTGACCATTTTAGAGTGATTTTCTATCCCTGGCCGGGAGAGATTTTTTTTTTTTTTTCCTGGAGCTAAGAATGTTTTACAGAAGCTGAATTCACAGGTTTCCAGATAGGTTTATCTTTAGCAAACAGAACTTGCTTTGTACGCAAATATTGGTAGAGGTTGCTCCGCAGCGGCAGAGAGCAGATGTTAACCTTTCAGAAGAGAGGAAAGGCAAGCAAGTTTACAGAAGCAGAAGTCATCAGCTGTTTTAGCTGTGTTGTCTCCGACCAGAGAAAGTTTCCTATTCTGTTTTCTTATTCCTGTGTAACCCAATATTTGCTTAGCAAGCTTCTTAATTGATTTAATGTTAAAGCTTGCTCTTCTCCCTTCACCGGCCTTCATCTCCTTCCCTATCATGGCAGGAAAAAAGGTGATCCTCAAGTGTGTGTGTGTGTGTGTGTGCGTGTGTGTGTGTGTGTGTGTGTGTGTTTGTGTGTGTGTGTAGCCTGCTCCTTGGAGTTAGAGAATCGTGTTCCAGAAATAGAAAACAGGAAGTACACTCTGAGTCAGTATGGAGTCCATGGATGCCAGCCTACAGAAGAAGAGTGCATCTTCAACTTACTAAGATATATTTCTTGCATTTTGTAGCATGTAGCTCTATAAGTAATTTAAATGACTGCAGAAAAATTCATTACAATTGCAGCAAAGCTGGGTCTGACAGCCAATCTACATTCTTGTCCCTAGGTAAGCTTTTGTCCTTTGCCCTGGAGGATGACTTGTGTAGAAATGCAGACTGTTTGTCATGAGGAGTGTGTCATGAGGTAGGCTCATCCCCTCAGCCACTGTCCCTTTCCCTTGTTTACGCCACTTCTGCTGTGCATGACACCCCTGTTGCAGAAGCTCAACCACTCATGTAGATCCTGATGGCACGTTGTCATCTTCTCAAGACTTGGCACACACAATTCTCCTTTCTGGATATCCTTGCCCTATTTTAACTGGCATTTATTGTTGTGTTAACTTTTTCCTGAAGGAACATGAACAAATTCCTACTCATCTTTCAAAGGTAGCCAACAACCATACAAAAAGATGATTCTAATCATGTCCAGCTTGCTAAACCAATGGGTTACTTATCGTTACTTATAAGGCTACTGACAGAAGTATGGGTGAGAGATTCCCTACAACAATCTTGGAAAGTTGCAGGCTCCCATCAAGCTCCTCTCCTCCAACAGCCAGTAGCAGCTAATATATTCTGCAGAGGACTGAGGGCTCATGTGTACAAAACACTGTTTTATGCTCTGTTTGTTTAATGCTTTATGAGACTTGTGGGAGTTACTTCATGAACTACTCATGACCAGTTCCTGTGTACTATGGTGAGCCCTCCCTCTCTCCTTTCCATGAGTAAGGTTAGTTGGCCCAGGTACTGTGAGAGTATAATGCAGATAGCCACAGATCCTCTGATTTCAAGGGAACTAAAGCCCTGTCGCGCCCAAAGGATAAGATTCCACAGCAAAGAAAGGCAATCAAGCAGGAAGAATCTCCAGGAAAAGACCTGAGGCAAGAAAGAAGACAGAAAGTGAGAGGAGGGAGCCAGATGGTAGTCGATGCCCAGTACCCTGGAGATGGCAATGGCAGAGGCAGAGGCAGAGGCAGAGGCAGAGGCAGAGGCAGAGGCAGAGGCAGAGGCAGAGGCAGAGGCAGAGGCAGAGGCAGAGGCAGAGGCAGAGGCAGAGGCAGAGGCAGAGGCAGAGGCAGAGGCAGAGGCAGAGGCAGAGGCAGAGGCAGAGGCAGAGGCAGAGGCAGAGGCAGAGGCAGAGGCAGAGGCAGAGGCAGGGGAATCTGTGAGTTCCAGGACAGTCTGGTCTGCAGAGTGAGCTCCAGTAGAGTTGAGATTACACAGAGAAACTGTTTCAAAAACCAACTAAACCAAACCCAAACCAAAATAACATGAAGAGGAAGGAAGAGGAGGAAGAGGAAGAAGAGGAGGAGAAAGGGAAAAGAGAAATAAGCCCATGCTGGGTGAATCAAAGTTTTCACACAACTGGGAACTGAGATTACTTAGTGCTGGGATATGTGTGACCTTTCTGGCTAACCTATCAACATTCCTCTATTATCCGTATGCCTAACTGATGTAATCTATGAAAGTCATTTTCATAACTTAACTTACAAAGTGGAAATCCTTAAGAGAAATAGGTAATCCAGCTAATTTATTTTACATCATTTTAAAACTGTGCTTAATTGTTGAATTAGGTTGAACACTGTATCCTCTAAAAATCATACCTTCAAAAGCCACAAAATCTTATTCACACATATTTTTAATGGATATGATTTTTATTTTTTAATTTATTTTTATTAATTAATTATTTTATTTATTTACATCCCAAATTTTGTCCCCCTCTTAGTTCCCCCTTGAAAAGTTCTTCCCCTGAATCCCACCCCTCTTTGCCTCTGAGAGGGTGCCCCCCCCCCAAGCAGCCTCCTCTCTGGGGCATCAAGTCTCTACAGGATTAGGGGAATCCTATCCTACTGAGCCAGACAAGGCAGTCTTCTACTACATATGTGCTAGCAGCCTGGGACCAGTCCCTTTATGCTCTTTAGTTGGTGGCTTAGTCTCTGTGAGTTCTCAGGGGTCCCGGTTAGTTGACACTGTTGGTCTTCCTATGGGGTTGATATCCCCTTCAGTTCCTTCAATCTTTCCCCCTAACTCTTCCATAGGCATCCCCAGTCTCAGTCCAATGCTTGTTACCAAGCAAATGGGGCAAAAGTTCCCAGAGTTCATGCTGAAGTGGACAGAGTCACATAGGTACAGGAGAGTATGCAGTGAACTGGAGAAGCCAGCAGATGGAGAGGCCCCAACAGGGGAGGAAGACAGGAGTTTCTCTTCTGGGGGAAACTGGGAAGTAGTATAGGACCCGCCTGACAGTAGTCCTGTCTGCTTGGTGACAGGTAGGGATTCATACAGCACTTCATACCACTTGGATCTAACCATTTGCTTGTGGGTTGAGTGATAGGCAGGCTCACAGTGGGAGATGGGCAGACACTGGGCAGAAAACATTCCAGTGCTGGCAGTTAGGAGATCAGCCAGGATATACTGCAGCAGGAAGTAGAAGAATTGTAGCAATATACTAAAACAAATGAAATGTGCAGGCAAGAGAGATGACTCAAGGGATGAAGATACTGTCCATCAAACCCAACAACTTGAGCTTGATCCCTAGGACCCAGAGGATAGATGGAGAGAACCATAGGGGGTTTTCAGAGGGAAAACCAGGAAAGGGGATAATATTTGAAATGTAAATAAAGAAAATATCTGATAAAAAAAACTTTAAAAAGGAGAGAACCAACTCCTATGAGTTGTTCTCAGAATCCCATTTTCATGCTTACACAGAAAAACAAACACATAACTAAATAAAATAAGTAGGTTATAAGAACAGATTTGCATATTACTAGTAATTTAATTCCCTACTGAGCCTAATTTATAAGTTACACTTCATCTAGGTAGATAGATGGATGATAGATAGATAGATAGATAGATAGATAGATAGATAGATAGAGACAGAAAGAGAGATAAATAGATGGGGAAAACAGTATAAATATGATCCAGTGTCATCTATTATTTCAATAATCAATTGGGCATCTTTACCTTGAGAACAAATAACTGTGATGCACACCATTTTGGAGTGACAAAAACTATGTATACATCATGCAGATCTGAAATACACAAAGCTGAAAGTGACTACACTTGGTATAACTTACCATTGTGCCAAACCTCTGTGGTAGATCCTCTCCTTGCCTATTTTCTGGGAAACTGTACTAATTCTATGATGACCCACAAGGCCTAATTACTGGTTCCATAATATTGTAAGTGCACCTACATTCTTCTTCAATACTGAGTTCAAGAAATTTATCTTCAGTTCCCCAATCTCTGGTATGTACAAACACTGAAGAAATGGAGAGGGATTGTCAGAGGAGAATAGGAAGTAGACAGTCACTTGTGTCATCAAATGTGGATAGAGGAATTGTGTCACTCAAAATATAGATGTTACAGTACTAATTTCCAGGACTGCAGTAGTGAAGAAATAATTAAATTATGTAGTTAACGTCCTATCAAGTCTAACATGACAGATGTGCTTGCAAGAAGAGAAGACCACAGCACAGACACACACAGGTGAAGAACCTGTGAGAGAAAAGCCATATGCAAGATTCTTATGCAGATCTTCCTGGAAGGAAATCAGTGCTGACATCCCATGATCTTTGACTTCCAGCCTCTAAAATGTAAAAAAAAGTAGATTTCTGCTCTTCAACTTTATTAGTATTGAAACATTATGGTAGCCCTGGCTACTCATGCGAAATTTGAAAAGGAAAGGATGCCCATATGAGAGTGAGTAACAGCCCAGGATAAACTAGAAGCTTAGAAACTAAGCAACAAAGAAAATTTCAAAACTGGAAAACACTAGGGCAAATGCCTATGATGTATACAAGGCATAGGTAAATAAGACACCTACCAAGCATTCACTATTCATTATTTAATGCAATAAACATATTTACAATAGTTTAATCTGCCCACAACTCCTTTCCCACTTAATTGAAAAAATATTGTTTCTCTAACTTAGAACAAGATTTATTTACTTCTTATATCAAAGTTCATCCTCACTTACTACATGTGGAAATATTCTTAATATCATCAACCTAGTGTTAATACTTACTCTGAAAACAAACTCATGGTAGATGAATGACTCTTTAGAATCTCCCCACTTAAAATAAGCTTTATGGCTTTCCTAAACCAAGGATAAAAGAAAGCATAAATCAAAGGGTTCATGGCTGAGTTATAATAGGCACTCCAGCAACAGATTTCATAGACATAGGCAGGAGTAATGAAGCCCACGAAAGCATCAACCAATGAGTCAATTGTGTATGGGAGCCACGAGACCATAAAAGCCACCACAGTGACCCCCAAGGTTTTTGCAGCCTTCCTCTCTCTCTTGGCCACTCTGGCTTTGTGACTCTCTGAGGATGATTCACCTCTGTTGTCACTTACAGAAGTTTCAATTTTTACAGCTTGCTGTTTGGCTACCAAAAATATTTTGCTGTAAAGAATGATCATAACAAGGGTAGGTATGAAAAATAGAAGAAAATCTATCAAAACCCAGTCTTGATTGACAACGATTTGGCAGCCCCCTACACAATTCAGAGCACTTACTAAGCTTTCAATCCCCTTAGCACTGATGCCTGTGTAGAACACTGCACTGCTGTATACCAGGGGCAGAATCCAGGAGATGCTGATGCAAATTCCAGACACAGACACTGTGAACTTGGTGGGATAGACCAGAGGGTCTGTGACAGCAATGTACCTGTCCACTGAGATGAAGCACAGGTGGAGGGCAGAAGAGTAACAAAAAGCCACATCACAGCAACTGTGAAGGCTACAAAATGCATCTCCAAAGTACCAGCAGCTCTCAATGGACCTGACCATGCTGAAGGGCATCACAGAGATGCCCACCAAGAAGTCAGCGCTGGCCAGAGAGGCGATGAGAAAATTGGCTGGAGAGTGCAGCTGCTTGAAATGGAGAACTGAAATCACCACCAGGAGGTTCCCACACACTGCCAGCACAGCCCCAAAGCCAAAGACCATGTACAGGATGACCCGGGGCCCTGGAGAATAGGGAGTTTTAATACAGGATCCATTCGTGTTCTCATAGCAGAGCTGCAGGGCTGGTTGGGAAAAGTTGCTGGTCATGAATCTGCTTTTTGATGCTTGAGGGATTTCTGTCCTGCTAGAAGACAACAAAAATTGAAATATAAAAATTAAAGAAATTGAACTTCTTTTCTGAATAGTTACTTTTAGATGCTGCCTAAGATTATAAATCCTTTTTCTATTTTAATTATAAAGAAATTAAAAAACTTGGAAAATCAATTTCTGCATCTATAGTCACATATTTATCTCTATAACTATGTTAAACTTCACTGTTAATCCCAGGCAAATTTAATACTGATTTCAACTGTCCAGAAAACATATTACCTGAATAACTGACAGTAGATTCCTTTCTTGCAAAAGATAATGGCTTGTAATAAAATGGCACATTTAAACAGTCACCTTTAATAGTGTTTCAAGGCCTCTGATGTTTGGGGAGCCACCCAATCCACTCCAATCACTGTAAACTTCTCATGATGAATCCCTACAGTCTGAGGTGTGAATCTTCAAAACACACCCACTGTTGTGAATTATAATTAGTAAGTTCTACAATTTATGTTTCTCTGTACATTGCTAATTTGTTCAATTGGTGCTGATAATCACAACCAAGAATTTCTTTGACTGCTCTGAAAAGTTCAGTATTTGGCAATTATATTAACCACTTACTATTCTTAGGCTGATACAAAGATGTTTCTTACCTGATGGAGGAAGCAATTATCAGTTTATATGTTTAAAAAGAAACAAAAACAAAACAAAACAAAACAAAAACTCTTTTCTGTTAATCCTACCAATCCATGAGCATGGGAGATCTTTCCATCTTCTAAGGTCTCCTTTGATTTCTTTCTTCAGAGACTTGAACTTCTTGTCATAGGTCTTTCATTTGTTTGGTTAGAGTTACACTAAGATATTTTAAATTGTTTGTGACTATCGTGAAGTGTGTCATTTCCCTATTTTCTTTCTCATCCAATTTATCATTTGTTTAGTTAATTTTATATCCAGCCACTTTGCTGAAGCTGTTTATCAGCTGTAAAAGTTTTCTGGTTTAACCTTGGAGGTTGCTTATGTTTTCTATCACAGCATCAGCAAATAGTGATACCTTGACTTCTTCCTTTCCAATTTGTATCCCCTTGATCTCCTTTGCTGTCTTATTGCCCTAGCTGGATCTTCAAGTACTATATTGAGTAGACAGGGAAAGAGTGGGCAGCCTTGTTTTAACCCTGATTTTAGTGAGATTGCTTCAAATTTCTTTCTATTTAATTTGATATTGGCTGTTGGTTTTCTGTATAATGGGTTTATTATGTTTAGGTATAGGCCTTGAATTCCTAATCGCTCCAAGAATTTTTAATGAAGTGATGTTGGATTTTGTCAAAGGCTTTTTCAGCATCTACTGAGATGGCCATGTTGATTTTTTTCCTTTGCCTTTGTTTATATAGTGGATTACATTGATGAGTTTTTGTATATTGAACTATCCCTGCATCCCTGGTATGAACCCTACTTGATCATGGTGAATGATAGTTTTGATGTGTTCTTGGATTTCATTTGTGAGGACTTTATTGAGCATTTTTGCAACAATATTGCCATCCTACAAAAAACAATCTATGGATTCAATGCAATCCCCTATCAAATGTCCAACACAGTTCTTTACAGACACAGAAAGAGCAACTCTAAACTTCATATGGAAAAACAAAACAAACAAACAAACAAACACCCCAGGGTAGCAAAAACAATTCTCAACAATAAGAGAATTGGGGAAATTACCATCCCTGACCTCAAGCTATACTACAGAGCAATAGTGATAATAAACTGCACAGTATTGGTACAGAGACAGACAGGTCAATCAATGGAATACCCAGAAATAAACCCACACACCTATGGACACATAATCCTTGACAAATAAGCCAAAACCATACAGTGGATAAAAAGAAAACATCTTCAACAAATGGTGCTAGTCTAACTGGTGATCTGCATGTAGAAGAATAAGAATGTGAATTGACCCGTATTTATCTCTGTAACAAAGTTCAAGACCAAGTGTATCAAGGAACTCCATGTAAAACCAGATAGACTGAATCCAATAGAAGAGAAAGTGAGAAATAGCCTCAAACACATTGGCACAGGGGAATATTTCCTGTAGAGAAAACCGATGTTTCAGGCCCTAAGATCAATAACTAACAAATGGAATGTCATGAAACTGAAAAGCTTCTGTAAGGAAAAGGACACTGTCAATAGGATAAAATGGCAACCTACAGATTGGGAAAAGATCTTCATTAACCCTACATCATATAAAGGTCTAATATACAAAATATACAAAGAACTCAAGAAGTTAGACTCTAAAAAACCAAATGATCAAATTAAAAATGGGGTACAGAGCTAAACAGGGAAGTCTCAACAGAGGAATCTCTAATGGCTGAGTAGCACTTAACGAAATAAATGTTCAACATCTTTAATCATCAGGGAAATAAAAACCCAAACCAAAATGACCCTGAGAATCCACCTCACATCACTCAGAATGGCTAAGGTCAAAAATGGAAACGACAGACATGCTGGCAGGGATTATGGAAAAGAGAAACACTCCTCCATTGCTGGTGGGATTGCAAACTGGGACAATCATTCTGGAAATCACTGGTGGTTCCTCAGAAAACTGGAAATAGCTCTGCCTAAAGACCCAGCTATACCGCTCCTGGGCATATACCCAAGAGATGCCCCCTACCATACCACAAAGACACATGATCCACTGAGTTCATGGCAGCCTTCTTTGTAATAGCCAGAAGCTGAAAAAAAACCCAGATGTCCCACAACAGAAGAATGGATACAGAAATTGTGGTTCATTTGCACAACGGAATACTACTCAGCTATTAAGAATGAGGATATCATGAGTTTTGCTGGCAAATGGATGGAACTAGAAAATATCATCCTGAGTGAGGTAACACAGTTCCAAAAGGACATGCATGGCATGTACTCACTGATGAGTGGATACTAGTCAAAAAGTTCAGAATACCAATGATACAACTCACAGATCATAGGAAGCTTAACAAGAAGGAAGACCCATGTATGGATATCTGAAACCCACTTAGAAGGGGAACAAGATAATCATGGGAGGTAGGAAACTGGATGGGAGAGGTGAAAAAAAGGGGGAAAGAAGGGGGCAGGATCTAGTATGGGGAGAGAGAGGAGGGATGCCCAGAGGGCCAGGAGAATGAATCGAAATATGCAGCAGTGGGAGTTAGAGGGCAGATGTGGGGAACTCTAGACAGTTCAAGAGACCTGAGATGTGAGAGGCTACCAGGACTCAATGGGAATGACATTAACTGAAATGACTAACAATGGGGAGCTGGGGCCAGAAAAGACCATCTCCAATAGATAGACATGGCACCTAGTTGAATCAGTGGCCACCCACCCATCTTCAAAAGTTTTAACCAAGAATTATTACTGTCTAAAGGGACAGGAACAAAAATGGAACAGAGACTGAAAGAAAGGCCACCCAGTGACCTACCCAACATGGGATCCATCCCATGGGCACACACTAAATCCTGACACTATTACTGAGGCCATATTGTGGGTGCAGACAAGAGCCTGGCATGGCTGTCCTCAGAGAGGCTCTACCAGCAACTGACTGAGACAAAGCAGATACTTACAGCCAGCCTTTGCATTGAGGTCAGGGATTGCAACCTCATAGAACAGCAGTGTCAACTAAATTGGACCCCTTTCCCCCCTGCAAGACATTCCAGAGACTAAATGAAAAACCAAGGAGCATGCATGGGCTGGTCCATGGGCCTGAACACATGAATAGATGAGGATGGCCTTATACTGCATCAGTGGGGGAGGATGTGGTTAATCCTGTGGAAACGCAATGCTTCAGGCAAGTGGGATGCTGATGAAGGGAGCTGGGGGGAATGGGAGGCTTGGAGGAGAAGAACCCTATGAGAGGCAGGGGGAATGGGCTAAAGAACGCAGGGAGGGGAGACTGGGAAAAAGCACAACTGTTGGAATGTAAATAAATAATTATAAACAACAACAACAGCAACAAAAAGTACTGAAGAAATAACTTCTTTTTTTTTCTAGAGGAGTAGACTGAAATATTTTAAAGAGAAATTCAATCTACTATTTAGGGCAAAGATACTAAAGAGTTCTGTAATTAGTTTACAGCAACACATTAATTGTGAGGGATAAAATCAATACATAATTCCATTGCTCAGTCACGGAAGTCTTATAGGTCATGCTGTCTCAAATCCTCTATACCACATTTTCCTCGACTGAGAAGCACACTCTGACTGTCTGATCAATGGCATTTCCAAAGCATATGGCAAGATGTAAAACTCAAATAGAAGCAACAAAATAAAGACACAAACCTGAAACATCATCCAGGCAACTTTCAGATCACATGGATCCATTACATTGAGGATACATGGGGAGGGATTAACAAGTGTTACCTAGAACTCTGAATGCTTTAGTATGGTTTCCTGTAAGTCAGTAGTTCATACAAAGATTCAGGGCTTTTACACTTCATTAGTCAAAGATGCCCTACTTAAAGGAAAGGTCCAATGACTTCATCTTGTATCTGCACACATCAAAAAGAAGCACAGAGGTTGATACACCTCTTCATGACCTCAAGGTGACATACTCCTCACTTGGAATTATCCTTCTGGCTGGCTTTGTCTAGAGGCAAGAGCAGGAGAGTGCACAGTGGTTAGGTGGGACTTTGATTAAAAAGTCAGAACATTAGGTGACCTGTGGTGCTGGAGGTAACAGTTGGAGGGACACTGTGCTGAGGATTTGCACTGGGGTGAGCAGGGAGCCCTTGGTGGTTCTGAAGCAAAGCCATGGAGGGTCAACACACTGCTTTGAAAGACAGCTCTTTGTATACTTCTGAACTGAAGTGGTGATAGGATCTTTGAACTTTGACATCAAGTGATCCCGTGGAGTCTAACACTGTCCATTGTGACCTAGTTCCTCCTGGATCATTCAGTGGAAGTGAGCCATCTGAGGGCAGGCACAGGGAAGCTGCTTGTGCCCAGAGCAGGAGCCCAGAGCTCATGTTACTCCCTCCCCTCTACTGCCCCAGTGACCTCTATTTCATACTTCAGATGCCTTGATTAAAAGCTGCAGGTGGGTTTGTCATGAGCTACTTCATTGTGTCGGTGTGCACCAAAGTGATAGTTATGATTTAAACTTGCTCAGTGTGGTCTTAGATGATCACAGAGAGGGCGACCCTTCCCAATAGCTGGAGTGTTGATTTTGCTCCATTCATGTCAACAACAGGATTTCCCCCACCTGGTTGAATCTTCCCTTCCTGGAACTTCACTCAGTATTTTACTTGCTGTATGAAGTAACTCTCTGAATGCTTCCACATTTTCTCTTTCAGGCACGGTGCTCTCAGAAGGGAAGCCCTCTGGAAATTTTATACAAGTGAGTTTAGTTCATTTCGCAGTTAGTTACTGTTTAGAAGCTGATATCCCTGAGGGGAAAGGACACAGCACAAACCTGTCCATAGTTGCCTGGAGTGCAGGGCCTCCAAGAGAGAGGACAAGGTTGGAGGAGGGCATCAGGTCAGGGCTCTCAAGTGGGTTTTGCTGTCTTTGCAAACTTACTCCACCAAGAGTCTTCAGGGACTCTAGACATAAAGGCTTTTTTCTTAACAGGGTGTACAATGCTAAGCTTTGGAATGTCTCATGAAATGGTGCACTGTTACCCTCTGGCATTAGTACCATGCGCATATATGTGTATGTTTCGGCAAAGTAAAACATCTAAATAATATCCTATGCAATTCTTGAGTCGAAAGTCTCTTCCTTGTATTTCTGGAAATATTGGATTAGGATTTATTTTCCTGTTCTAAACTTTTCACAATGAGTGTAAAGTGTTGACTTGAAAACATATATGGCTATAGTTACCTTAGCTTCAGAATTTAGTATATAAAATCTCTCTAAAATGTGTTTCTTAATGTCTTTTAAGGTATCATTAATAATAAGAAAAACAAAATACTAATTCTGAAGACTCACATAACAGTAGTGTGCTGCAGGCTGTTCATACAAGCATCATTTTATTTTGTAATTGCATTGTCTTCATTCTTTACATATGGATTCCTGATCTTTCTGTAAAGATCTGGAGTTGACAGCGTGTTCAGGACTTGTTTGTGGACTCCTTTATTGGACATGTATTAAAATCTCTTGACTGTAACATCTTAGTGTTTTTTTCTTGCACACATCAAGTACAGTGGTTCATCAGTTCTTTACCCTCAGAGTTCTTAGATCCATTTTCTTTTGCAGACAGTTCTTCATGGACAACACTCCATTTTAACTCCATTTTCCAGAGGAGAGCTCACCCTTGCAAATAGCAAGTGACTTAACCCAAGTGAAGCCTGTGCATGATGTAGAGGATTTTGGGCATTTTACACACAGGCCTCTGGCCTTGGGAGCTCCCTCTGAACCCTTGCTTTGTGCACAGCTTCTTCAGACCAAAAACAAACTGTCATCCAATGAAACCTGCCATATGCAGTACTTATAGTCAGTCTCAAATATATAGGCCCTTATGTTCTCAGGTAATCTTAGGAGAGACAAACTAATGTTAGGTTCTCTTCAAGTATTAATCATTAGACATTTTGCAAAACCAAATGAAGATGAAGTGTGACATAAGATTTAAGAGTGAAAGAATATGGACCATCATTAGATGGGTAAAAATTTAAAATTTGGCAACTTGTTTGTTTCAAAACTATCTTTAGAAGTTTAAAAATGACAAGGCAATGTTCAAAATCTTCAAATAGCATAAATAAGATTTTTCCTGAAAAAAAATAAAAAACTGGTAGCAATTTACTGTATTCTGTAAACCTTCAGTACAGTGATTTATAGAGGACAGAAATGTTTCTTCCTAAAAGTGAAAATGACTTTGCTTTATGGATTAAGTCTCCTAACAGTTTACTGTTAATATTTTTAACAGTACAGCAAATGACAGCGAGAGAGGTGTCTCAGCAATAAGCTTGCTTTCTGCTCTTCCAGAGGACACTAGCTCAGTTTCTAATGCATACATGAGGCAGTTCACAATCTCCTGCAACCCTTGCTCCAGGAGATTTAGTGACCTTTTGGCCACCACAGGAACCGACATATATGGCATGCATTCACACAGACAGACAAATAGGCAGGCAAACAGACAGACAGACAGACAGACGGAAAGAAAGAAAGAAAGAAAGAAAGAAAGAAAGAAAGAAAGAAAGAAAGAAAGAAAGAAAGAAAGAAAGAGGTAAATAAATAAGAAGGGAGAGGAAACAAGAAATTGAGGAGTTAGGAAAAGCAAAGAACCCTAGAATAGGCACAGCCCAAAGGCTAATGTCTGAAACAAGCATTGTCAAATTCTCTTATGCTTTATTAAAGATTTTTATTAAACAAGTAGATATTACCCATTTTAAACAAAAATATGACATGAGATATACATTGATAACATGTTAGCATCATGGTACATAAATGTCAAAATAGCATTTATTTTCAACCTGAATCAATTATAACAATAAATGAAAATATTATTAATGGAAATAAATTTTCAGGATAACTGGAGGCAGTGAATGTTGCCTTTAATGACTATTTTGAAATAAATCAATGTTGACATTAGTATATCTAGTATTGTTCTGTCCCTGTTTTTATACAAATGTATGAGAAATGTGATTGCTTAGGGCTGACCTTCCAATGTGTGAAAGTAAGATTGAGTCAAAGTCAGAAGAGAGAAAGAAAAACAAACATGACATCTCGATGGGGAAAGTAAAGAGGCCATGACACCCAGCTAGGGAAGCATTTAGTGTGGCTTCTGTTACAAATGGAAACGTCTACTGCAGTAATGCTTGGTCTCATGGGTAGTTCTTAGAGGTCTAGGTGTGAATGATGACTGTTATCATTCATTCATTCATTCATTCATTCATTCATTCATCTTTAGCCATGCTAGGCATGAGAACTGTGCCCTCACACTTACTAGGCAAACTCTATCACTGTTCTCTACCCTAATCCACTATTACTGTGTCTATATCTTGTTACTGATAAGCTATTGATAGCCTTACCACTAAATTATTGGAAAAGTTGCCATACTGATGGGAATATGTCTGATGGGAATTATCTGATTGCTGATATTTTATTTGATGTGTCTGAGCACATCTTTTAAAACTATGTAATTTTTATATATATATAGCTCTATATAATTTAATTTTAATAGGTATCAACCTGAGAAAACACTTATGAACAAAAGCTATTGGAAATTAAGAAACATCTTAAAACAGATTTATACTTAGTCAAACCAAGAGCTACAGATCACTAGGCTGAAGGACCGAGTTCAACTCCATATCTGAGATCACAGGGACCATCAGAGAGCAGAGGTAACGTCTCTTCCATGGATCTGGTTTAAAAAAGAAAAGAACTCAATGCACTGAAGCCATGCAAGTGGATGCTCAAAGACACTGGTGACATAAAAGCCATGTTTGTCATGTAGTAAAATAATGTCGATGACAATTTAATGTTTTGACTTTGACACGACATCCCTCCTGACTAATATTTTTAAGCTGTATTATCCTAGCTTCAAAAGAGTCATTACTTAGATTTAGTTCTGACACCATTTCATAATTTTATGCCTTAAGGAATTTTCTGAATTTGGTATTAAGGCTTACTCTGAAAATAAATTTGTAGTTGATGAATGTCCCTTTAGAATTTTCCCACTTAAAATAAGCTTTATGGCTTTCCTAAACCAAGGATAAAAGAAAGCATAAATCAAAGGGTTCATGGCTGAGTTATAATAGGCACTCCAGCAACAGATTTCATAGACATAGGCAGGAGTGATGAAGCCCATGAAAGCATCAACCAATGCATCAATTGTGTATGGGAGCCACGAGACCATAAAAGCCACCACAGTGACCCCCAAGGTTTTTGCAGCCTTCCTCTCTCTCTTGGCCACTCTGGCTTTGTGACTCTCTGAGGATGATTCACCTCTGTTGCCACTTACAGAAGTTTCAATTTTTACAGCTTGCTGTTTGGCTACCAAAAATATTTTGCTGTAAAGAATGATCATAACAACGGTAGGTATGAAGAATAAAAGAAAACTTATCAAAACCCAGTCTTGATTGACAACAACTTGGCAGCCCCCTACACAATTCAGAGCACTTACTAAGCTTTCAATCCCCTTAGCACTGATGCCTGTGTAGAACACTGCACTGCTGTATACCAGGGGCAGAATCCAGGAGATGCTGATGCAAATTCCAGACACAGACACTGTGAACTTGGTGGGATAGACCAGAGGGTCCGTGACAGCTATGTACCTGTCCACTGAGATGAAGCACAGGTGGAGGGCAGAAGAGTAACAAAAAGCCACATCACAGCAACTGTGAAGGCTACAAAATGCATCTCCAAAGTACCAGCAGCTCTCAATGGACCTGACCATGCTGAAGGGCATCACAGAGATGCCCACCAAGAAGTCAGCACTGGCCAGAGAGGCGATGAGAAAATTGGCTGGAGAGTGCAGCTGCTTGAAATGGAGAACTGAAATCACCACCAGGAGGTTCCCACACACTGCCAGCACAGCCCCAAAGCCATAGACCATGTACAGGATGACCCGGGGCCCTGGAGAATAGGGAGTTTTAATACAGGATCCATTCGTGTTCTCATAGCAGAGCTGCAGGGCTGGTTGGGAAAAGTTGCTGGTCATGAATCTGCTTTTTGATGCTTGGGGGATTTCTGTCCTGCTAGAAGACAACAGTAATTTTGAGATATAAAAATTAAAGAAATGAACTCCATACTGAAGAATTAATTTTAAATATTACCCAAGATTATAAATTCTTTTTTCTATTTTAATTTTAAAGAAATGAAGAAATATTAAAGCACAGAAAAACAATTTTCTCATCTATAGTCGTACAATTATTCCTATAACTATGTTAAACATCACTGTTAATCCCAGGCAAATTTAATACTGACTTTCAACTATCCAATTACCTGAGTAATTGAGAGTAGATTCCTTTCTTGCAAAAGATGATGACATAGTATAATGGTACATTCAAAGGGTCACCTTTAATAGTATTTCAAGTTCTATGTTGTTTTCAGAAGACAGCCAATCCACTCCATCTACTGTAAAGTTCACATGAGGGATCCCTACAGTGTAAGGTGTGAATCTTCAAACCACAATCACTGTTGTTAATTATAATTAGTAAGTTCTATAAATTATGTTTCTCTGTACACTGCTAATTTGTGCGAGTAGTGCTGATAGCCAGAACCAAGAATTTTTTGACTACTCTGAAAAGTTCAGTATTCGTCAATTATATTAACTATTTAATATTCTTAGCCTCATACACAGATCGTTCTTATTTGATAGATGAATTCATTATTATCAGTTCAGATGTTTTAGGGAAACTATTTTCTTTCTAGAGTAGTAGACTGAAAACTTTTGAAGAAAAATGTGATCAACTGTTTAGGGAAAAAAAACTAAAGATGTTCTGTAATTAGTTTGTAGCAACACATTAATTTTGAGGGATGAAATCAATACATAATTCCATTGCTCAGTCACGGAAGTCTTATAGGTCACGTTCTTTTAGACTCTCTATACCACATTTTCCTCGACTGAGAAGCACACTCTCTGACTGTCTGATCAATGGCATTTCCAAAGCACATGGCAAGATGCAAAACTCAAATCGAAGCAACAAAATAAAGATACAAACCTGAAATATCATCCAGGCAACTTTCAGATCACATGGATCCATTACATTGAGGATACACGGGGAGGGATGGGCAAGTGTTACCTAGAACACTGAATGCTTTAGTATGGTGATGGTTTCCTGTAATTCAGTAGTTCATGCAAAGATTCAGGGCTTTTACACTTCATTAGTCAAAGATGTCCCACTTAAAGGAAAGGTCCAATGACTTCATCTTGTATCTGCACACATCAAAAAGAAGCACAGAGGCTGGTACATCTCTATATGACCTTAAGGTGACATACTCCTCACTTGGAATTACCTTCTGGCTGGCTTTGTCTAGAGGCAAGAGCAGGAGAATGCCCTGTGTTTAGGTGGGACTTTGATAAAAAGTCAGAACATTAGGTGACCTGTGTGCTGGAGGTAACAGTTGGAGGGACACTGTGCTGAGGATTTGCATTGGGGTGAGCAGGGAGCCCTTGGTGATTCTGAAGCAAAGCCATGTGAATTGGCATGGAGGGTCAACACACTGTTTTGAAAGACAGCTCTTTGTATACTTCTGAACTGAAGTGGTGATAGGATCTTTGAACTTTGACATCAAGTGATCCCGTGGTGTCTAACACTGTCCATTGTGACCTAGTTCCTCCTGGATCATTCAGGGGAAGTGAGCCATCTGAGGGCAGGCACAGGGAAGCTGCTTGTGCCCAGAGCAGGAGCCCAGAGCTCATGTTACTCCCTCCCCTCTACTGCCCCAGTGACCTCTATTTCATACTTCAGATGACTTGATTTAAAGCTGCAGGTGGGTTTGTCATGAGCTGCTTCATTGGTTCGGTGTGCACCAAAGTGATAGTTATGATTTAAACTTGCTCAGTGTGGTCTCAGATGATCACAGAGAGGGCGACCATCCCAATAGCTGGAGTGTTGATTTTGCTCCATTCATGTCAACAACAGGATTTCCCCCACCTGGTTGAATCTCCCCTTCCTGGAACTTCACTCAGTATTTTACTTGCTGTATGAAGTAACTCTCTGAATGCTTTCACATTTTCTCTTTCAGGCACTGTGCTCTCAGAAGGGAAGTCCTCTGGAAATAGTGGGGTATTTAAAATTATTTTATATGAAAGAACTATTTCATACGAGTGAGTTTAGTTAATTTAGCAGTTAGTTATTGTTTAGAAGCTGATATCCCTGAGGGGAAAGGACACAGCACAAACCTGTCCATAGTTGCCTGGAGTACAGGGCCTCCAAGAGAGACGACAAGACTGGAGGAGGGCGTCAGGTATTTTAAAGTATCATTAACAATAAGAAAAACAAAATACTAATTCTGAAGACCCGCATAACAGTAGTGTGCTGCAGGCTGTTCATACAAGCATCATTTTATTTTGTAATTGTATTGTCTTCATTCCTTACATATGGATTCCTGATCTTCCTGTAAAGATCTGGAGTTGACAGCGTGTTCAGGACTTGTTTGTGGACTCCATTATTGGACATGTATTAAAATCTCTTGACTGTAACATCTTAGTGGTTTTCTCTTGCACACATCAAGTACAGTGGTTCATCAGTTCTTTACCCTCAGAGTTCTTAGATCCATTTTGCTTTGCTGACAGTTCTTCATGGACAACACTCCATTTTAACTCCATTTTCCAGAGGAGAGCTCACCCTTGCAAATAGCAAGTGACTTAACCCAAGTGAAGCCTGTGCATGATGTAGAGGCTTTTGGGCATTTCACACACAGGCCTCTGGCCTTGGGAGCTCCCTCTGAATCCTTGCTTTGTGCACAGCTTCTTCAGACCAAATACAAAACAAAAACCAAAACAAACTGTCATCCAATGAAACCTGCCATATGCAGTACTTATAGTCAGTCTCAAAGATATAGGCCTTTATATTCTCAGCTAATCTTAGGAGAGACAAACTAATGTTAGGTTCTCTTCAGGTATTAATCATTAGACATTTTGTAAAACCAAATGAAGATGAAGTGTGACATAAGATTTAAGAGTGAAAGAACATGGACCATCATTAGGTGGGTAAACATTTAAAACTTGGCAATTTGTTTGTTTTAAAACTATCTTTAGAAGTTTAAAAATAAAAAGGCAATATTCAAAATATTCAATAGCATAGACAAGATTTTACCTGAAAAAAAAAACAAAACTAACTAAAACAAAACTTGTAGCAATTTACTATATTCTGTAAACCTTCAGTACAGTGATTTATAGAGGTCAGAAATGTTTCTACCTAAAAGTGAAAACGACTTTGCTCTATGGCTTAAGTTTTCCACCAGTATACTGTTAATATTTTTAACAGTACAGCAAATGACAGCGAGAGAGGTTCCTCAGCAATAAGCTTGCTTGCTGCTCTTCCGGAGGACACCAGCTCAGTTTCTAATGCATGCATGAGGCAGTTCACAATCTCCTGCAACCCTTGCTCCAGGAGATCTAGTGACCTTTTGGCCACCACAGGAACCGACACATATAGCATGTATCCACACAGATAGACAGACAGGCAGGCAGGCAGGCAGACAGACAGAAAGAAATAAAGGAAGAGAGACACACAAACAAATAAGAAGGGAGAATAAACAAGAAATGGAGGAGTTAGGAAAAGCACAGCACCCAAGAATAAGCACAGCCCAAAGGTCTCTTATCTTTATTGAAGATTTTTACTAAACAAGTAGATATTACCCATTTTTAAACAAAAATATGACATGAGATATACATTGATAACATGTTAGCATCATGGTACATAAATGTCAAAATAACATTTATTTTCAACCTGAATCAATTATAACAACACATGAAAATGTTATTAATGGAAATTTTCAGGATAACTGGAGGCAGTGTATGTTGCCTTTAATGACTATTTTAAAATATATTAATGTTGAAATTAGTATGCCTAGTATTGTTCTGCCCCTGTTTTTATACAAATGTATGAGAAATGTGATTGCTTAGGGCTGACCTTCCAATGTGTGAAAGTACGACTGAGTCAAAGGCAGAAGAGAGAAAGAAAAACAAACATGGCATCTCAATGGGGAAAGTAAAGAGGCCATGACACCCAGCTAGGGAAGCATTTAGTGTGGCTTCTCTTACAAATGGAAACGTCTACTGCAGCAATGCTTGGTCTCATGGGTAGTTCTTAGAGGTCTAGGTGTGAATGATGACTCTTATCATTCATTCATTCATTCATTCATTCATTCATCCATCCTTAGCCATGCTAGGCATGAGAACTGTGCCTTCACACTTACTAGGCAAACTCTATCACTGTTCTCTACCCCAATCCACTATTACTGTGACTATATCTTGTTACTGATAAGCTATTGATAACCTTAAATTATTGGAAAAGTTGCCGTATTGAAGGGTACTGATGGGAATTGCCTGATTGCTAATATTTTATATATGTCTTTGAACATCTTTTAAATATCATGTAAAAAAATATACATAGCTCTATATAATTTAGTTTCCATTTAAGTAGCAACCAGAGAAAACACATATGAACAAAAGCTATTGTGAATTAAGAAACACTTTAAAACAGATTTATACTTGGCCAATAAAATTAAACTTGTATTTAGATAATTGCTGTATATGAGAGGCCTAGTATTTCCATAGCTATGTCAGGGTGTAAGTGGATTAGGTTTTCTCTGTAATAGTATGGAATATTTTATTGGACAAAGCAAATAAACCAAGAGCTACAGATCACTAGGCTGAAGGACTGAGTTCAACTCCATGTCTGAGATCATAGGGACCATCAGAGAGCAAAGTTCACGTCCCTCGTCCATTGATCTGGGTCTGAACACATCCATGGCTCTGCAGGATTTTGATGTGGGGCTGGCAGAGGTTTATGGTTGGTTGTGTTTTATCATAGGGAAACAGACGCAGAAGTTTGTTTGTTTGTTTGTTTGTTTTTTAAACAACAAAACATCCTTTGGAAGCATATAAAGAGTAGAGAAACAAGCCCACTTAGTGATGCTGGGAAGAACTTGAATCTGGTTAGGATTTAGAATCTGGTTAGTAGTCTGCTGTTCAGACTCTGCCTTCACACCCTTAGTGATCATGCTGACGGATGCTGAGGCAGGAAGCAGGTCAGGACAGTAGGGGATGAAAGAGACCTCCAGTGATGGTGAGCACCATTCTT
Organism: Mus musculus; assembly: GCF_000001635.26. Classification (NCBI taxonomy): domain Eukaryota; kingdom Metazoa; phylum Chordata; class Mammalia; order Rodentia; family Muridae; genus Mus; species Mus musculus. The sequence goes on from NC_000076.6 coordinate 24,107,008, forward strand.
CGGAGGTAGCATCAGAGAGACAGCTTGTTCAATGGCGGGGAGGGAGGCTATTTAAGCTAATAGGGGCTATTGGGATGAAGGCACAACATTGGCCGGGGCCAGGGTGCTGGGGATGCCTCACGTGCTTAAGGAGGAGTTCCCAGTGCTGCTGGACTTAAAAGAGAAAAAGGAAGTTTAACCGGGCTACTGGGCTAAGTGACCTCCTGGGCCGGGGTGGGGGTGCCCAAAGATGGGGATGCGGGGCTATGTGGGACAGGAAGGCTCCGTGGCAGGTGGGGACCGATTGTACTCCTGCAGATCTCAGGACTCCACAAACCTAAAATGAAAAGGCTAGTTATGTGCTTTTCAGTGTCTCTAGGCTCTTTTCTCTACTACTCCAAGTGTTGGTACGAAGTTCCCATTTGCAGCTGAAGGAAAGACCATGTTGGGATAAAGACGTGTCTGACGCACAGGCTAGCAGACACGGCTTTCAGTTGCTTCTTTAGGAGTGAGACCAAGGCACAGCAGTTTAAGGCAATCTCTTGGATCTCTTGTTTTCTGAACCACACCCAGTGCTCAGCTGGGAAGCTTCGTGTCCCCCTTCTCCTCTTCCTGCTAAACACTCTCAGCTCTACTTAAAATGTATCAGCACTGTATCTTGAAACACATAACACACATTTTAATCAAAATGAACTAAAACTCACATTGATTGAGGATTATATACTGGACTAGAAAGTGGGACACATTCCTGCAGGAAATATCTGTTTGAGTTCCTGTTGTGTTAAAACAACCTTTGGTTTTCCTGTTTGACTCCCTTCGATTCAAAGAAAGACCACAAATGTTAAAAAAAAAAAAAAACACACATTTGAATTAACACTTTAAAATGCAGTATAAGCACACGTGTTTCTTGTGAACTTATATCTGTGAAAAGAGGAAGGAGCAACCCCCAGGTTCCTGAAACGTGAGCCTTTGCATGCGTTTAGATGCTTTTCAGTCACTTAGGTGTTCTCAGTGCTAATGCACTGTAATGTCCCTTAACATTAAAAATGAATGTTTAAATAATTTGAAATTATATTTACTTCTCATGCAACATATGCCTTAAAGGAGGCTTTGTCTCCTGCATGCTAATTCCATGTTTGTGAGCGCTTCATTGTCTTTGTTATTGTCAATATCCGAACACTCATTATGAGGGAAAACCGACCACAGGGAGGGGCGAGGGGGGAATTAGAATCCTTCAAATGACTCAAAGAAACTAATAGAAATTTCAGAGCAAAGCAAAGACATTAAGGAGCACACCACTTTGGAAGAAATTAACAGATGGGTCCCCTGTGACTCAGCCCTAAAATGTACAGGCACTCTAAGAAGAAAATACTTCAGAGTAGCCTTTGAACCTAAGATCTCCTGCTGGGTGAATGATTATGGGACCTCGCTAGATTAGAGGGATTAGTTTTACCTCTGACCTTAAACCCTAGTCAGATTTCAAATCTCTGCTGTGACTGTTTTAACCTGCACCTGCCTCTTCAGAGAATAGATTAGTTGTTGATGAATCAGCCCTGAAGACTTTGCCACTCACAATAAGTTTTATTGCCTTACGAAACCAAGGATAAAAAAAGGCGTATATCAAGGGGTTCATAGCTGAATTGTAGTAAACACACCACACTAATATCTCATAGACGTACGCAGGAGTTATGAAGTTCATGTAAGCGTCAATAACCGCATCAATAATGTATGGCAGCCAGGACACGAGAAATGCAGCCATGGCGATCCCCAAGGTCTTGGCAGCCTTCCTCTCTCTTTTGGCTACTCTTTCCTTATAGCTCTCAGAGGAGGCCTGAGCTTGGTTGGCTGTACCCTCTATCTTCCTAGCCTGATACTTTGCCACCAAAAATATCCGACCATATAGAAACACCATGACCACAGTGGGCAGAAAGAACAAAAGGAAACAAAGTAAAACCCAATTTTGATTCAGTGGAGCCTGGCAGCCTCCCACACAGGTCAGAGCAACCACTAATTCCTCAATCCCTTCCTCATTGGCTCCCGTGTAAAAGATGGAAAAGCTGTATGTGACAGAAAAGAACCAAGAGAGAGCAATGCACAGTCCAGAAACCGATACAGTGAACTTGGTCGGATAGGTCAGTGGATCTGTAACTGCAATGTACCGGTCAATGGAGATGCAGCATAAATGAAACAGAGACGCAAAACAGAAGGAGGTGTCGAAACACGTGTGGAACTTACAGTAACTCTCCCCAAAGTACCAGCAGCTCTCCACAGAACGCACCGTGCTGAAGGGCATCACTGTCACCCCCACCAAGAAGTCAGCACAGGCCAGGGAGGCCACCAGGAAGTTCGTAGGCGTGTGCAGCTGTTTAAAGTGGAGGATGGCAATGATGACCAGTAAGTTCCCAAACACTGCCAGCAGGGCTCCCAAACCGAGGACCCCATAGAGGATGGCTCGAGGCCAGGGTGCGTAAGAGCTTTTAATGCAGGATCCGTTCACATTCTCATAGCAGAGCTCCATGGGCGGTTCTGGGGAGAAGTCGCTTGTCATTGCCTCCAGTCTTGGTAATTGTAAACTTCCCAGGTTTCCATTCTAGCAATCTAAAGCAAAAAACGGGGTTAACAACTGTCTTAGTCAGGGTGTCTATTCCTGCACAAACATCATGACCAAGAAGCAAGTTGGGGAGGAAAGGGTTTATTCGGCTTACACTTCCATACTGCTGTTCATCACCAAGGACGTCAGGACTGGAGCTCAAGCAGGTCAGGAAGCAGGAGCTGATGCAGAGGCCATGGAGAGATGCTCTTTACTGGCTTGCTTCCCCTGGCTTGCTCAGCCTGCTCTCTTATAGAACCCAAGACTACCAGCCCAGACATGGTCCCACCCTCAAGGAGCCTTTCCCCCTTGATCTTTAATTGAGAAAATGCCTTACAGTTGGATCTCATGGAGGCATTTCCTCGACTGAAGCTCTGTGATAACTCCAGCTGTGTCAAGTTGACACAAAACTAGCCAGTACAACAACTTAAAAATCTCCTGGGGAAACATAAAGAAAAACAAAAAAAAACAAGAACTCTATTTAAAGTAAAGGTAACCTTTTACTACGTGTTTTTTGTATACCCATTTTACTCTTTCCCAAAAGTGCTCTAAGGATGTTAAGAAACAAAAACCTGTTGCAAAAAGCCATTTAAAAGTCAAAAGTCTTACTAAGTAAATGTACATTGTCTAATGTTTATTTTATATTATATCTTTGCCCTATTATTACTATATTATAATTACTATCATCATAGAATTTACTTTATTAATTGTTAGAAAAGTTTTTTTCTGTGGATGTCATCTTACCTTTTGAAAATAGCAAACTGGATTGAACTGGTTTTGCCACCAATGGCTGAATTTTATTTACTTCTTTTTTGTCTCCCCAGAGCGGCCATCGGCTGCAATCAACAACTTAGTTTTGCTTTTTTTTTTTTTTTAAACTGGAAAAAAATAAATTACATGTCCTTCAAATTGTAAGCTCAAAATCCCCATAGTATAGAGTGTGAACGCTGGGACCAGCTTACTCTTAGTTGCCTTAAACACACACATGAGGAATGTACTTTAACTGTGACTTATATTTCTATTTTGTCTTTTTGTGTTGATGATTTGAGCAGCTGGAAGTATCCTGGAAAACTCTTACCGAATTGTTACTAGAATAACCATCATGAAAGTGTTTCTTAGGAAGAGAGCCTGTGTGAGCTGTCTAAAATCAGTAAGAAAAAAAAAAAAGAAAAGAAAAGAAAAAAAAGAAAAGAAAAACAAGCCATAGGTCTCCTTGCACTTCTAGGATGCTTAGTTTTAAACAGGCCAAGAGGAGTGTGAGCAGCTGGGGTGGGTGTGAGCAGTTGCCTGTACCCCTGCTGTGCCCTGTAAACACGTGTGAACAATGCCATCCAAGGCGCATGTTATTTCTGTGGGTGTTTGATTTTGTTTTTAGAAGACCATATAGTGTAAAGAGGCTTTCTAAAGTGTACCTGACAAGCAAGTGATTAGCTTCTACTTTGGGACTAAGAGACACCTTGTATTTGAATATCACTCATCTCCATCCTAGAGAGTAGCCTGCACTTACTGCCATTTATCCCATGGCATGCATGTGTTAGAAATGCAGGACTATATACAGATGGTGTGCATCTTTTGTTTTTACCACATCTCAGCAATGGGTTTCTCTGTCTGCACGTGTTTAAATGACACTTGTTCTATTACAAGCGTCACAGACTTTGATGACTTTGATTTTTATTGGAGCTCAGCTTGGTTTGTTGTCCAGGAATGAACTTTCCCATTTCAGACAGTGTCCCTGTCACACTTGGGCTCCCCCTGGTGGTAATTCTACATGTTTGTAGATCAGCATGACCAAAGTGACCAATAAAGTTGTACTAATGACATACTTTCTTCTTCTAGTCTCATTCTGCGAATAAAGTCCACACGTGTCTTGGTTTGCTCTCAGGGGAGCTAAAGCATTTCAGTCTAGGTGGTATCCTGCCCCAAATTTTAAATGTCTGTGTAATGAATTCTGAGTCCTCAGTCTTTGAATAACCGTCCCCCACTTCCCTATGTCCAAATAATGATGCTCTTGTGCAAGAGAGCATGCTTGCCTTTCCTATCCCTCTACCCTTGAGCTCAAGGATGACAGCTTTCAGTCTCGACAATCTCTTAATCCTTGCCCTTACCATAGAAGCAAGGGCTCCAGTAACACCTCCAAGATCCATATTGTTCTTTAATGGTGCTCTTTATTCATAGGAGAGATTAGAATTTTGTAAAGAAATGTTGGTCCCAGCAATGGGATAAGGAGCAGGGAAAGGAACAACTGAAGCCACGTTTGTGCAGAGGAGACAATGTCAAAGCATTTTATAAGGTCGCTGCTGACAGTGTGAATAGGCACCCAGTCTACAAATCTCAAATGCCAAAATAATAATGGAGAATAAATAATTACAAATAGTCAGAAAGAGGACTAAATGAGGCCATAGTAATTAAGGGTAGATCTGTATATAAAATAAGTGATGGAGGAGGAGAAAGAGGAAGAAGAGGAGGGAGAGAGAGGAGCAGGAGATGATTGACAGCTAGTCTAGCAAAATAAAGCTGGGGGGGGGCTTGGTAATAGATATGACATCTGTCTCTAAAAACAAATTTTTGAAATAGTTTAGTCAATACAACAGAAATATTTTCTCTAAATAGAAGTGATTTGCAGGAAGAGAACAGAATAGTCATACAATATCCCTGTGACAATATCTAATTAAAAAAATGGCCTTATTTCTTTTTGTAGTTCTCGGTGTATAGTCATGGCTGAAGTGCTCTAAATGCTAATCTAAAATTTTAATTTTAAAATTGAGCCACCTAGAAAGTACATTTTTAGCTGTCAAGAATGATGGAGAATATTTTCCATGCACAGTGCACACAACGGCACATTGTACCCACACACAGCCAACTTTTTTCTGCCATAGAACACAGCAATGAGTATGAACTGTGTGACAGTGTGGTGACATAGTTTCAGAAAACACCCCTTCTTGCTTGCAGAGACTGAACATTTTCCATGCTTTGTAAAGGAGTTAATAATATGTGTAACTTTAATTTTTCCAATGCTTATTTTTTTCTTTTTTCTTTTATTGGTTATCTTATTTAGTTACATTTCAAATGTTATTCCCCCTTCCCAGTGTCTCCTCCACAAACCCCCTATCTCATTGCCCAACCCAGCCAGCCCCTCCTGTCTCACCACCTTAGCATTTCCCTATGCTGGGGCATCAAGCCTCCACAGGACCAAGGGCCTCCCTGTCCATTGATGCCAGATAAGGCCATCCTCTGCTACATAAATGGAGGCTTAGAAAGGTAAAAGTGGAAACTCTGTGTTAGAATGAGGTGTTTGATTTTTAAAAACATCTTGTGGTGTTCTGAGTGAACTCCAAGGTTCCTTACACTATTGCTATATTACTGTTCTTAACTGAAGGTCATGTTCATATAAGCGTGTTTGTCTGTTTGGGGGGAAAGGGCCATGTCTATTCTACGTAATGGAAACTGTTTGGAGGTATGGCCATGCTATTGTCCATGGCTCTGTTCCATCACTCTGTCCAAGCTAATGCTGCTCTCCAGAGCTCCATATCATGCTTAGTCCACAGATGTCTTGCTGCATCATCGGTAAAGATGATTAGAAGGAACATAACAGCTGCTATGTGCAGCAAAAACAAAAAGGGATTTTTTTTTAAACCGTCATCGAAATAATTCATAATAGTTAAATGCCTCTTAAATATACATGATATCTTCTGAAGCTAAAAGTAATATGCACTCAACCAGTTTTTAAAACATATTTGGAACATTAAACATGATAAAAGTAGGAAAAAAATTCTTATAAAGTTCTCTATGAGAGGAAATTGTGACAAGTTCCTGAGGAACTTGTCATTAAGGAACTGTTCCATGTCCAAGGGAAAATACGCCTTGTAACTGTGGCTTTGTAGAATGAATTGGGTAGTGTTCCTTCTGTTTCTATTTTGTGAAATAGTTTGAAGAGTATTCTATTAGGTCCTCTTTGCAGGTCTGATAGAATTCTGCACTAAACCCATCTGGTCCTTGGTTTTTTTTTTTTTTTTTTTTTGGTTGGGTTAATGACTGCTTCTAATGACTGCTTCTTTAGGGGTTATGGGGCAGTTTAGATGATTTATCTGATCCTGATTTAACTTTGGCACCTGGTATCTGTCTAGAAAATTTTGTTTCTATGCCTATTATCCTTAGGTTTGGTCTTCTCATTGTGTCCTGGATTTTCTGGATGTTTTGTGTTAGGAGCTTTTTTCTTTTTGGGTTTTTTTTTTCCCCCTACTGTTGTGTCAATGTTTTCTATGGTATCTTCTTCTCCTGAGATTCTCTCTTCTATCTCTTGTAGTTTGTTGGTGATGCTTGCATCTGTGACTCCTGATCTCTTTCCTAGGTTTTCTAACTCCAGGGTTGTCTCCCTTTGTGATTTCTTTATTGTTTCTATTTCCATTTTTATATCCTGAATGGTTTTGTTCATTTCCTTGGCCTGTTTGATTGTGTTTTCCTGCGATTCTTTAAGGGATTTTTGTGTTTTCTCATTAATGGCTTCTAGCTGTTTACCTGTGTTCATCTCTAGTTCTTTAAAGGAGTTATTTATGTCCTTCTTAAAGCCCTCTATCATCATCATTACAAGTGATTTTAGATCCGAATCTTGCTTTTCCAGTGTGATGGTGTATCCATGACTTGCTATGGTGGAGAATTAGGTTCTGATGATGCCAAGTAACCTTGGTTTCTGTTGCTTATGTACTTATGCTTGCCTCCCTCCATCTGATTATCTCTAGTGTTACCTGCCCTCGCTGTATCTGACTGGATATCCTTCCTGTGGTCCTGGTTATGTCAGAACTCCTTGGAGTTCAGTTGTCTCTGATTCTGTGATCCTGAGAACCTAGGTGTGTCAGAGCTCCTGGGAGTCAAGCTGCCTCTGGGACCCTTAGATCCTGGTGGGACCAAGCTCCTGGGATCCTGGGATCCTGTGGTCCTGGGTGTGTTAGAGTGCCTGGGAGTGAAGATTATTCTGGGTGTTGTGGGACTGGCTGCAGAGTTCACACCCAAGGTCTGCTCAGGGTACCGGCCCAGGCATGAAGGAACCCAAGCCACTGGTCAGGCATAGTTCCTGGGTGCTCTGGTCCTGCTGGTCCCAGTTACTTCCGGTGTTGGGGCAGATGTTGTGTCCCTTCAATGTCTATTTTTAGTGATGGTTCTTACACACTTTAACCTCCCTTCTAGGCCACCACCCACCAGAGGTGGTGAAGCAAACACTTCACGGATATGCTAGTAGTCCAGTTTCATAGAGTCAGGACAGCAAACATGAATAAGCAGCAGTGACGTGACCTAGCAGAGACAGCCGGGCCTCAGCCTCAGCACAAGTCAGCAGGAGGGACCAGGAGGGATGCCAGGAGCAGTTCTCTGTTGTGTCTCTCTCAGTGAATGGATGATCAGTGAAGACTCAAGACCACGAAGCATTTCGTTATGCAAGTAAGCCAAACTCAATCTCTGTCACTGTCAGAGGAGTCCTTAGTATACTGCTACCATGCATCACGTATTCTCCATGGGTCTTGCCTCAACTGACATCTGACTCTGCCAATTGGCCTAAGTCCAAGAAAGTGGTAGGCAAGAAACTGCAACACACCACCAGGAGTTTTTTGGTGAGTTTATTTCTATGTGGTCCTGACAAATGCAGCTCATGTACACAATGTAAGGTTAGCCAATACATTAATGTTATTAGCTAAAAATCCTTCATCACATGTTGCTACACCCACCCCAGTGAAGTCTGTGTGGCAGGCCCAAAAGCTTGGATGCCGTCCTGAGGCAAAAAGTTTCACAGAAACTTAGTCTCCTTGGAGTCTTGGCATCCCGTAGCATGAATCCTCCAAACTTGTCCCTACATCAGTTGGAGAATGGATCTGTGTGCTTTCTTTCAGTATTATTTTATTATAGGTGCCTCCAAGGAATGATTTGGCAAATACCTAAGTTACATTGAACTTTACTTCCTGGCCTTCACCAATGTCCTAAGCAGTCCTTGAGCTGACCCTGGGCTTGGAATTTAGTAAGAATGTTAGTTATTCAGACGAATTGCCTCCAGTATTGAAAGAGAGATAGTGAAAGAAATCAGGCATTACTATCTACTATATAGAGTTAGAAATTTCAGGGCAAGCTTAGCAAAGTAAGTTTAGAATTCTTATTACAGTTATGTACGGCAGGCTACATTACTTAATAGAAGAAAGGCCCCCACAAATTCACCTAGAATAACAGCCGAGTCACTCCCATTACAGGAATTTGCAATGGCCTAGGAAGTAGGAAGGTTGTGGTCTAAGAAGGAACTAGAATAAATTCTTAGAATAACAGCTGAGTCACTCCCATACACAGGAATTTACAAAGGCCTAGAAAGAAGGTGGATTAACTATGGCAAGGGCATAAAGCCCTTGCCCCTGGCTTCTAAGAATAAGCTGACCTTAGATGGGGCTGCTTTTTATCCCAGTTGTAAACACTGCCTGACTCCTGTCAGCTATTATGTATGCATTTCTCTGTTCTGTGTAAAGAGTCATTTTGCATTGGGTAACCTCAATGTACCTGGATAACCTTAATGTATCACCTAACTTCCTTGTTTTCTTCTGTAATTTAAGTCTGATGCTCGATTTGAGACATTACATTCAGATGCAGCACTCTCTGTGTCAGTGTCTGTTTGTCACTTTCTGCCGACTCCTTGCCTATCTGGGTACCAGGACCCTGATTCTCCTGTGGGTTGAGGGACTGACTGAGTCAAGTCTGCCGCAACATATCCTTTCATGTGCTTGCTTTTGAAGAATACCATTTCACCTGAGTCTGCTTCATTGAAACATTCCTTCGTGAGTCTGCCTTAGCCTTTCACCTGTATCCACTTCAGCTAGACATTCCTTCATTTGTTTGCCTTAGCAAAACGCCATCCAACACACTGACTTTGCAAAGAATCCTTCACTTTCCACTTCAAATATGCCTTAAGATCATATAAAACAGGGCTGGAATGAGGCTCAGTGGCTAAGAGTCCTGACTACTCTTCCAGAAGTCCTGAGTTCAATTTCCAGCAACCACATGGTGGCTCATAACCATCTATAATGGGATCTGATGCCCTCTTCTGGTGTGTCTGAAGACAGTGACTATGTATATACAAAATGAATCTTTAAAAAAAAATCATACAAAACCATGTACTTAACTCTACTGTGGACTAAGCCTGAATAAGTTTAACTCATTTTTTTCCTTCGTCTCTGCTTTGTATTTTTTTAAAATTAGGTATTTATTTCATTTACATTTCCAATGCTATCTCAAAAGTCCCCACACCCTCTCCCACCCACTCCCCCACCCACCCACTCCCACTTCTTAGCCCTGGCGTTCCCCTGTATTGAGGCATATAAAGTTTGCATGTCCAATGGGCCTCTCTTTCCACTGATGGCCAACTAGGCTATCTTCTGATACATATGCAGCTAGAGACACGAGCTCCAGGGGGTACTGGTTAGTTCATATTGTTGTTCCACCTATAGGGTTGCAGATCCCCCCAACTCCTTGGATACTTCCTCTAGCTCCTCCATTGGGGGCCCTGTGATCCATCCAATAGCTGACTGTGAGCATCCACTTCTGTGTTTGCTAGGCCCCAGCATAGTCTCACAAGAGACAGCTATATCTGGGTCCTTTCAGCAAAATCTTGCTAGTGTATGCAATGGTGTCAGCATTTGGAGGCTGATTATGGGATGGATCCCTGGGTATGGCAGTCTGTAGATGGTCCATCCTTTTGTTTCTGCTCCAAACTTTGTCTCTGTAACTCCTTCCATGGGTGTTTTGTTCCCAATTCTAAGAAGGGGCAAAGTATCCACACTTTGGTCTTCATTCTTCTTGAGATTCATATGTTTTGCAAATTGTATCTTATATCTTGGGTATTCTAAGTTTCTGGACTAATATCCACTTATCAGTGAGTACATATCGTGTGAGTTCTTTTGTGATTGGGTTACCTCACTCAGGATGATGTCCTCCAGGTCCATCCATTTGCCTAGGAATTTCATAAATTCATTCTTTTTAATAGCTGAGTAGTACTCCATTTTGTAAATGTACCACATTTTCTGTATCCATTCTTCTGTTGAGGGACATCTGGGTTCTTTCCAGCTTCTGATTATTATAAATAAGGCTGCTATGAACATAGTGGAGCATGTGTCCTTCTTACCGGTTGGAACATCTTCTGGATATATGCCCAGGAGAGGTATTGCGGGATCCTCCATCATTTCTGTTTAAACATGACTTTACAAAAAAGAAAAAGAGGGCTTAAAACTTTTGTGGTAGCATCCGGGGGGCCTCAGATGTCAGTCACAGCCATCGGCAGGCAGAATTTGGGGATTACGTAATATACTCTTTTTTTTTTTATGAAGATTCCCCCAACTCTCTCTAATGAGTGAAACTATCTTGGGTTTAATTTTCTGGTTCTCTGGAACAAAGTGACTTCTTTGTCCTTTTCTGACTAATTTCCTAGTCAACTCAAAAGCCATGCTAACTCAGCCTGGCCCCAGGCTGACAATCAATGAAATAGGAACTTGATTTCATTAAGTATGCCTTTCCCACTAAAATCAGCTTGGTAACTTACAGGTAACAGAATTTAATTCACTGTGCTGGAAGCTAAGGGTACAATAGCAGAGTTAATTGTGATGAGCGCTGTTCTTCATAGATGAGCTTTCTGTATCTCCACATGGTGGCAAGAGCAGAGAAAGTCTCAGTCTTCTATTATTTTGTTACCTTGTCACCTCAGGACCTTGCCTCTCAATACCATCTCATTAGCTGTGATTTGTCAATACAGGGACATGAGAGGAACATGGATGGATATTCAGGCCATGACAATAGCTAAGCCTCACAGGCTGCCAGTTGGTCCAAGTGGATTCAGGATTCCCAACTTACACCAAGACTACATTTTAGTGAGTTCATGCCAATCTGTGCTTATCAATATCTGACAAAACATGCATTGAAACACAAAATTTATTGGACAATAAAGCACTTTATTTAAAAAATCACCCTGCTTCTTACAAAACTATTCTCAAGCAGCGAGTTTACTACAATTAAAAAACCATATGCTTAAATGTCAGACGTCAGAGCCTGTTCTAAGTGTATGGCCAGGATTGGGATTGGAAGTAAATGCTTTGTAACCCATGTCAAGACAACCTCCATCTAAGACACAGAAAACAGTTGAGGTTGAGGTTTTTATTTTTTGGAGAAAAGAGTTCTTCTGAACCATTCTTTGTTAAGATCAGGAAGTAAAGGCCTGTAGTTACTCTAAGCTTCTTCCAGAATTATCCCATGTCAGCCGATGCAAACTTGCATTTAATACTTTATACAATAGAGTCGATAGGGTTAGATGAGCTGAGCCTAAGTTCTGACTTTGCTATCTGGTAGTACTAACTATACAAGTGTGTTTTAAAATAAATACAATGAAGAAAACAATACCTGTTATTAAATGGTATCAGTTGTGCACGGCTCATGTTAATATTGGTATATGTAAATTAATCATTTAATTGAGAACTCAATGTATAGTAAATTTCCAGAAATAACTTTGATATTATCTTGAAAGATAACATGATGTGGAAAATACTATATAAAAATATATACCATATATACCATATAAAAATACCAATGCAATATAAACTAAAAACAATATAGTTATCAAGAAGTAACCAGTACATAACTCATTTTGGTAGATAGATGTGTTACAGCACATAAATGTGCCATTTAAGTAAAGTCTTAGGAGATGTGGAAGTCTGGGCATAGCTAAACATAGCTCTTAATTCTAAAGACGAGGCCCTTCAACTGGCTTTGTCATGTGCATTGGCAATTTCTTTAGATGTTCATAATGACTTGATGAAAAGTAAAATAAAGTCAAACATGACTTTTAGATACACACACATACATACCTTTTACAACAGTTGTTACATTGTAGCTATATACATCATACTAGAGATAACTTTGATGGACCATGGCTAGTGCAAATTCTTTCAGCAAACAGAATTTGAGGTAGCATGCTACCTTTCATTGCACACTTAACCTATAGTAAGAGATGTTTTCAGGTATGGGTTTGCATGGGTGGCCTGGATTGATTTACTGGGATGATCAAAACCTTAGAAGAACAGAGATGAGAGGAGATTTGAGCAAATGATATGAGGAGTAGACCCCTTAACATGGGGACACAAAGGAAATAAATTTATTCCATGTGAAGACCTACCAAAATGTCACATTGGAAGAGAAAACCATTAACAACTCATTATGAAGGTATCCCACTTAGAGATGCTAGCTAATCTCACTTGATAACTAAAATGCTACATGGTCAATAGCTTTTTTAACTAGATAGCGGTCACAGCAGCACAAATAGGGGCTAAGCAGTTTCTTAACACAGTGGACATCCCTCCTAATTTTTCAATTTTACAGGAAAGCAGAACAGACACAAACCAGGAAGCAAGTTAGAAGAACCCTGCTATCTTGGGGGAACCAGAATTTATTACTGTGGTAAAAAACACTTATGTGAACCCAAATCTGGTTTCTTCACTTGCCATGTTCCATGAAATCCACCATCTGTTATCTATGGAAAATCTCACATGCATCACAGGACACATGTACATGAAGGCAGATTAACGTTGAAAGAAATGTCGAGCGAGCTGGTGTGCGACAAAACTCCTATACAGGTAGGAACCCAGAAGCAGCTCATATTTCGGATGGTGTGATGGAATATTAGATACATGAGTGATGTCCAGCTGCATATATGAGCTCATAGGTTATTGATTATTTGGAGAGAAAGAATAGATGCCATCCAGGCATAGACTTGGAGGTGGAGGCAGTAGCCGGGTGATCTCCTGTTTTTGTGGGTTACATAAGGGGTGATTATATGAAGAAGAGCTTTTATATGTACGTATAAAGGGGTGAAGTATGTTGAAGGTCCGTATATGTGTTATCTTGAGTGTGTAATGTCCAAATAGTCTACCTAACGGTAAGGAATGAACAAGAGAGGGGACATCAGGATCAATGTTGTGCTGCTTGCCCTCTTCTGGTATGGTTTTTCTCTTTTTTACTTTCTTTTTGTTTTTTTAAATATACAGCTCAGTATTGACATTTATTTTAAGTCATCAAAATAATTTATAACAGTTAAATGCCCATTAAATATACATGATATCTTCTGAAGCTAAAAGCACTCAAGCAGTTTTAAAAATCTATTTGGAACATTAAACATGATAGAAGTAGAAAATTTTTTCTTATGAAGTCCTCTATGAAAGGAAAATGTGAGAAGTTCCTGATTAGACAGGAACTGTTCCATGTCCAAGGGAAAATACCCCATGTAACTGGGGCTTCAGAGAATGAATTGGGCAGTGTTCCTTCTGTTTCTATTTTGTGGGATAGTTTGAAGAGTATTGGAATTAGGTCTTCTCTGCAGGTCTGATAGAATTCTGCACTAAACCCATCTGGTCCTGGGCTTTTTTTTTTTTTTTTGGTTGGAAGGCTTTTAATGACTTCTTCTATTTCTTCAGGGGTTATGGTACTGTTTAGATGGTTTATCTGATCCTGATTTAACTTTGTTATTTGATATCTGTCTAGAAAATTGTCCATTTCATCCAGATTTTCCAGTTTTGTTGAGTACAGGCTTTTGATGACTTTTTTTCCCCTCGGTTTCTGTTGTTATATCTCCTTTTTCATTTCTGATTTTGTTACTTTGGTACTGTCTTTGTGCCCTCTCTTGTTGGTCTAGCTAAGGGTTTATCTGTCTTGTGGATTTTCTCAAAGACCCAGCTCCTGGTTTGGTTGATTTTTTGTATAGTTCTTTTTGTTTCTACTTGGTTGATTTTAGCCCTGAGTTTGATTATTTCCTGCTGTCTACTCCTCTTGGGCGTATTTGCTTTTTGTTCTAGAGCTTCTAGATGTGCTGTTAAACTACTAGTGTATGCTTTCTCCAATTTCTTTTTGGAGGCACTCAGATCTATGAGTTTTCCTCTTTGCACTGCTTTTATTGTGTGCCATAAGTTTGGGTATACTGTGCCTTTATTTTCATTAAATTCTAAAAAGTCTTTAATTTCATTCTTTATTTCTTCCTTGATCAAGTTATCATTGAGTAGAGTGTTGTTCAGCTTCCATGTGTATGTGTACTTTCTGTTGTTTTTGTTGTTATTGAAGACCAGCCTTAGTCCATGGTGATCTGATGGGATGCATGGGATTATTTCAATCTTCATGTATCTCTGAGGCCCGTTTTGTGACCAATTTTATGGTCAGTTTTGGAGAAGGTACCATGAGGTGCTGAGAAGAAGGTATATTCTTTGTTTTAGGATGAAATGTTCTATAGATATTTGTTAAATTCATTTGGTCTATAACTTCTGTTAGTTTCACTGTGTCTCTGTTTAGTTTCTATTTCCATGATATGTCCTTTAATGAGAGTGGGGTGTTGAAGTCTACCACTATTATTGTGTGAGGTGTGATGTGTGCTTTGAGCTTCAGTAAAGTTTTTTTTATGAATGTAGGTGCCCTTGCATTTGGAGCATAGATATTCAAAATTAAGAGTTCATCTTGGTAGATTTTTCCTTTGATAAGTATTAAGTGTCCTTCCTTATCATTTTTGATAACCTTTGGTTGAAAGTTGCTCTTATTCGATATTAGAATAGCTATTCCAGCTTGTTTCTTGAGACCATTTGCTTAGAAAATTGTTTTCCAGCCTTTTACTCTGAGGTAGTGTCTGTCTTTGTCACTGAGGTGCATTTCCTGTATGCAGCAAAATGCTGGGTCCTGTTTATGTATCCAGTCTGTTAGTCTATGTCTTTTTATTGGGGAATTGATTCCATTGATGTTAAGAGATATTAAGGAATAGAGTTGTTGCTTCCTGTTAAGTTTGTAGTTCCAGGTGTAATTATGTTTGAGTTTATAGAAAGATTACTTTCTTGCTTTTTCTAGGGTGTAGTTTCCCTCCTTGTGTTGGAGTTTTCTACTATCCTTTGTAGGGCTGGAATTCTGGAAAGATATTGTGCAAATTTGGTTTTGTCATGGAATATCTTGGTTTCTCCATCTATGTTAATTGAGAGTTTTTGCTGGGTATAGTTGCCTGGGCTGACATTTGTGTTCTCTTAGGGTCTATATGACTTATGCCCAGGATCTTCTAGCTTTCATAGTCTCTGGTGAGAAGTCTGCTGTAATTCTGATAGGTCTGCCTTTATATGTTACTTGATCTTACTGCTTCTAATATTCTTTCTTTGCTTTGTGTTTCTATACCTATTATCTTTTGGTTTGGTGTTCTCATTGTGTCCTGGATTTCCTGGATGCTTTGTGTTAGGAGCTTTTTGCTTTTTGCATTTTCTTTGACTGTTGTGTCAATGTTTTCTATAGTATCTTCTTCTGAGATTCTCTCTTCTATCTCTTGTATTCTGTTAGTGATGGCTCTTGATCTCTTTCCTAGGCTTTCTAACTCCAGGATTGTCTCCCTTTGTGATTTCTTTATTGTTTCTATTTCCATTTTTAGATCCTGGATGGTTTTTTCAATTCCTTCACCTTTTTGGTTGTATTTTCCTGCAATTCTTTAAGGGATTTTTGCGTTTCCTCATTAATGGCTTCTAGCTGTTTATCTGTGTTCTTCTGTATTTCTTTAAGGGAGTTATTTATGTCCTTCTTAAAGTCCTTTATCATCATCACGAGAGGTGATTTTATATCAGAGTCTTGCTTTTCCAGTGTATTGGGGTATCCAGGGCTTGCTGTTGTGGGAGAACTGGGTTCTGATGATGCCATGTAGCCTTTGTTTCTATTCCTTATGTCCTTGCCCTTGCCTCTCACAATCTCTGCTGTTAGTTGGTCTTGCTGTCTCTGACTGTGGCTTGTCCCTCCTGCAAGTCTGTGTGTCAGTACTCCTGTGAGATCAGTTGTCTCTGGGAGGAATTTGGGTATGGAGAGCTGTGTCACAGGGTCAGCTCCAGGGTGCAGATGGAAACCAGAAGGATCCTCTTTCTGAATGTTCTTAATATGCAAAGATGCAAGTGGATGCATGCGCAGAACCTGCAGGGGTGATCCAAGCATTGTTACTGAGAGATCTTCACATCTGCTAGCACATGATGCGCCATGTCCACAGTGACAAGACAGACCTGACGTTCAATGTTATAGTGTGGCTTTCCCACTAGACCTCTGAGTTGTGGGATCTTTATTGACTCTTACCTAATCAATAACAGGTTCTACTGCCTGAGGCTGTTTCCCAAGCAAGCTCTTCTACTTCAAAACAGCCTTGATGATATGGATGAAAAAATGATTAAAATTCCAGAACAAGTCCTAATATTCTATCCTAGATGAACTACTGGAGGAGTAAGTATGTATAATCTGAAGGAGACAGAATCTCCAGTTGGAAATACTGAATTATTGATTTCAAGATGGCCAGCAAAGAGATGAACAGATTCATATGTATTCCAAATACAAGACAGATTTATTTAGAAACCATATTCTCTCTTTGCCCCTTACCCTCTCTCCTCTCTCCTTTTTCTCCCTTTTTCTCTCCTTTTCCCTCTCCCTCTCTCTCTCCTCCCCTTTCTCTCTTCTCTCCCTCCTCTCTCTCCCCCTCTCTTTCTTCCTCTCTAGAGAAAGTAGATTTAATTGATATGGTGGTGTTTGGAACAGGCACAGATAAAATTGTTAAATGACAAGAAGTTTTCATTTGTAATATACATGGGCTTTAGACTTAAATAGAGGAGGGAATGAGGTCATAGGCAAGGGACGTACATGTGTAATTATGTGGTCTGTGTTAAAGTATGATCTAGTTCTTTAGGATGGTTCTAAGAAGTAGTTATTGCTCAAAGACACACCAGTTGCTATAAGATAATGTTCTTGCTTAGGAATGATCTCATCACAGGGAGATCTGTCTGGGAGTCTCTGCTGTTACGGAAATCCAAGGTGACATCAGGTTTTGAGTAATGGCTAGTCTTTTGGACCCAGATTTGGGTTGTCTAGAAGTTTACGTCATAATGATTCTCAGTAAAATGTGGAGGCTATCATTCTGTATGTCGGAATTAATCACCCAGGTACTAAGAATGAGAATAGGGTAATTCATAATGAACCTTCACTTTCTGTCACTGTAAGATAATGAAAATGCCAGGTCACATGGAAACAGATTAGTGACTTTACAGTTCTGCACTATGACCTGAGAAAAATGTTACCCAAAAGTTTGTTATTTGGGACACTGAACAAGGTAAGCATGGTAAGAAACTTCAGGAAGATTTAGTTGGTGAGCATGTCTAGGATGTCTAGGGTGCGGTGGGGTGGGGCAGTGGGGCGGTGGAATGCCAGCGTAGCTCCAGAAGTTCTCAGGAGGGATGGCTTGACAGAGCCAGCTAGAGAAACCAGCAGGATCTTGGAGCTAAGTCCTGAGGAGCCACGGTACCAGGCAAAGAGACTGGACAAGGAGCAAGTGTGCTTTTGAAAATTACACACAACATATTATAGTGAAGTTTGTTTGCTGGAGATGAGTTACGGGTGGGTGGGTGGGTTGTATTCTTTGTTGGTTTTGTATGTTTTGCACATCTGGAGTGGTTTATATTTTAATTTTAACTTCTCCCTCTTCTATTTGGTTGTTTTGGTTTTGGTGACACATTTGGTGATATGTATATCATCTTAGCTTTAGATACCGGTCAAACTTGATGCTTATTGTCAAGTGTGGTTGCTAAGGTTATACCGACTTGGCTATCTGCCAATTTGGCCAAATTTCAAGCCTAACCATAAAGCACCAAGGCAACCAGGAGTGTAAAATCCTGAATCATTCTTTGGAATCTGTTAACCTGCTGCAGGCATAGTACTATCAGACCCACTAATGTCTGTCTACTACTGTTCAGAGTGAGGCAGAGCTGTACTTAGAACCACAGGTCTGAAGTAACCTCTCAGACCACAGGAACATCGACTCCCAGTGCTACACTGACTATGCAGACCCCAAAAGTAAAATCTCCAGAGCCATACTTTACCACTGCTATAGCCAAAGCCCAAGTCTTTCAGGAGATCCTGGGCAAGTGCACCTGGATTTCCACCTTGCACTGAGTAGGGGCCACTGGGGCTACAGGCACGGTCATAGAAAAATCAGAGATCTAGACATGGCGTTGTCTTCTCTCGATGGAGCTGAAGGCCTTGTCCTGCTTTCTGATTCCATGAAAGCCAGAAATCTGATACTCAGTATTCTTTGGTCCAATAGAAATGGAAACCTTCTATTGAATACAAGAATACATTTAGTAAGTAATGATTCAAAAAGTTCAATATCAAAGGATGGAAAACAATTTACCAAGAAAATGGAAACCATAAATAGACAGGTGGAAAGGAATTTAATCTAATAACGTGGCTGCTCTGGCAAGAATCACATCCAAAGATAAGATCTGGCTGGAATGCAGACATGCCACGCACCCTTAACCCCTCTGGCTGGAGTACGTACCTTCAATCACAAACAGTAACATCTAATTGAGGCACGGACAGAGTAAAGAATCAGAGAAAGATTTGAGAGAATGAGACAGAAATGGGATATGCCAAACACTCACGAGAATAGACAGGAAAAGAGGCTACTTAAGAGCAGTGCAGGGACAGAGAGTTCAATTACATTCAGTTCAGTTTGGTGCAGTCAGTTGGGTGTCATTGTGCGCAGTTCAGTTCAGAGGAGAGCAGTTGAGTTCATTACTGCTCAGCTTGAAGAGGAGTTTGAGCCAGAACAGCTGAGTTGAACCAGCCAGGCAGAGTTCAGAAAGAAGTAGAAAGATTGAGTTTATTTAGCAGTAAGTTTCAGGGGCTGAAACATTCTAGGCCTAGGTCAGCAGATGGAGGCTGGAAGCTGAAGCCTTCAAGGTCCAGACTTGCAGAAGATCAGGATGGAAACACTCTGGGCTCAACCCAAGCTGTTTGCACAGCTCTGGAGTGGCTCTCATCTCATCTCTTCATCTGAGGAAATAAAAGTGACATTTACATTTACAAACAGACATGAGAGTCATTGTGTCAGATAGACACCAAGTCAAAGCTAGTTAGAGACAATAAAAGGGTATGCTGGCATTATATATTATAAATGGAGCAATTCACCAAGATAACGTGAAAATTGTAAACATTTATGCACTAAAAATCAGTGTCTAATTTCATCAAACTAATACTAAAGGCCACATACATCTTGACACAATATTAGGGATGGGACTTCAATACCCCTCCTCATATTTAGCTAGGGCTTACAAACCAAAAATAACCAAAGAAACATTGGAGCTAAAATACAGTGTGGGTGAACTAGACTTGTCAGATACAGAGAAATGTTACCAGCAGTTAGGGAATATTCATTTTCTCAGGAGAATGCATCCTTCAAAGTTGATCAAGTTATGAGACACAAGTCAAACATTCACAGATTTAAAAATCGAGATAACTCTTTGTGCTCTATCATATTAAAATGGAATAAAAGTTAAAAAAAATAACAAAAGAAACTACAGAAAGACTTGGAGACTTATCTTTGAACAATGGTTCATTCAAAAGAAATCATAAAGAAAATTCTAAAAGTTCTTAGAGACAGTGAAAATAAAAAAGACAGTTTCTCAGAACATCTGGGGCACAACCAAGGCAGCCCTAGAGGAATCCTTATGGCAATGAGTGCCCCACTCAAATATCTGAGGAATCCCAGATAAATCCCCTAAGGATGAGCCTAGGGAAAACAGCAAGCAGCCACTCACAAGCCCAACAGACAGCAAAGGATAGCAAGAATTAAGAAAGTAACGGAGCCTAAAATAACCAGTCATTTTTGTAAAAGTCAGACTGACAAACTCTTAGCCAACCTAAGTAAGAAAAAACAGAAATTAACGTTAGAGCTGAAAAAGAGATTATTAAAACAAACAACAATGAAATATAGAACATTATTGAAAAATCTATACTCTCAAATGCTGGAAAAAAAGAAGAAATAGGTAAATTCTAAATCCGTATCACCTACCAAAGTGAAAAGCCAGAGGGCCCAACCATTTAACAGACTCATAACATGCTGTGAGGTTGAAGCTAGGTTAAAAAGCCTCCCTTCAAGCTGGGCGGTGGTGGCGCACGCCTTTAATCCCAGCACTCGGGAGGCAGAGGCAGGCGGATTTCTGAGTTTGAGGCCAGCCTGGTCTACAAAGTGAGTTCCAGGACAGCCAGGGCTATACAGAGAAACCCTGTCTTGAAAAAAAAAAAAGAACAAAAAACCAAGAAACCAACAAACCAAAAAGCCCCCCTTCAAAGAAAAGCCCAGGGTCAGATGGATTCACAGCTGAATTTACTAAGCTTTTTAAGAAAGAGCTGGTGTTAAGTCTTCATTTTCAAAATACAAAGTGAAGGAACACTATCCAGTTCATTACACAAAGGCAGATTATTATGATACAAAAACCAGGTAAAGACCAATTTTTCTTGAACACAGACACAGAAATTCTAAAAAAAAATACTTACAAATTAAATTCAGAAACACATTAAGATCACACAAAATACTTAAAACAATAAATGCAACAATATATATATATATATATATATATATATATATATATATATATATATATATATATATATATATATATAACTTGAGGACAGAAGCTACCTAACCGTTTCTTTTAGTGCCAAAAAGGCACTTGGCAAAATTTAATATCCCTTCATGATAAAAGTCCTGGAGATATTAGGAATGACTGGAGAATATCTCAAAATAATAAAACCAAAGCAACTGTGGTGGTTTGAATGAGAGTGGTCCCCACAGGCTCCTATATTTGAAAGCTTGGTCTCCAGCGAGTAGGGCTGTTTGAGCAGAACTGGGAGGTGTGGGTTTGTTGGAAGAGGTGTATCACTAGGTGTGTGCTCTAAGGTTTCGAAAGCTGACGTTAGGCACAGTCTCTCTATGTCCACAACTTATGAATCAAATGCCCCAGTTACTGCTCCAGCACTATGTCTGCATGCCACCATGTTCCCTGCCATGATGTTCATGAACTAACCCCCTAAACCTGTAAGCAAGCCCCCAGCTAAATACTTCCGTTTATAAGTTGTTTTGGTCATAGTGTCTCCTCACAGCAATAGGTTGATAACTAAGATGTCGACCTTATAGCAAACAAAGACAAGTGGATATTCTCTACGATCTGGAAAGAGGTAAGCATGCCTGCTCTCTTTCTTGTTCAATATAGGACCCGAAGCTTTAGCTATAGCAATCAGAAAGATATGAATAAATCAAAATAGGAAAGTAGGAAGCCAAACTATCCGTATTTGCAGATGCCATGATTCTACACTTAAAAGACTCTTTAGGATCTACTAGAAAATGTTTTGATTTGATGAACATTTAAAGTTGCGTAATCCAAACTCAAGGAAAACTGGAGGCCCCATATTTGAATTTCCATATTGAAACAAATAATGTGCTCTCAGAGAAAAAGAATTAAGAAAAATATCCCAGCCAGGCGTGGTGGAGCACACCTTTAGTCCCAGCACTCGGGAGGCAGAGGCAGGCAGATTTCTGAGTTCGAGGACAGCCTGGTCTACAAAGTGATTTCCAGGACAGCCAGGGCTACACAGAGAAACCCTGTCTCAAAAAACTAAAAAAAAAAAAAAAAAATTCCTTTATGGTGTTATAAAAAGTTACAAACACATGTAAACAAAAACTTCAAGGCAGTAGAAAAGGAGGTCAAACAAGATAGTAAAGAATATAGGAAGCTTCCACCCTCCTGGACTGGCGGAATTAATCATGTAAAAATTGCTGTAACCGTGTACAGCCTAAACTCATGTGACCATCGTTTATTTGAACTGGCTTAACGCTCATAATGCCCTCAGAATATAAATTGTCTGATACTCAGAATAAAGTTGGCTATTGCATGAGACTTTAGTCCACCTCAGTTTTTGGCTCCATTCTTCCAGGTTCAGGCCACCAACTAGAGCAATAAAAATATATAACCATGAATAACCCAAACAGTCATAAGATGCAAAATCATAGCTAGTGGTAGCATAATACCTGACCTCAAACTATACTCCAAAGCTATAGTGACAAAGACAACCTGGATCCAGCATAAAAATAGACAGGAAGGCTAATGGGACAGAATATAAGACCTGGAAATAAACAGACAAAGTATGGTCACTTAATTTTTGACAAAGGGGTAAAAAACATGCACTAGAAACAAAGCCCCTTCAATAAAGCATGCTTGCAAAATTAGATAGTCACCTGCAGAATAACGGAATTAGACTAATAACTCTCACTTTGTATGAATAAATCAATAAAAAAATGGACCAAAGTCCTTGTAGAAGTGGATGGGGAGGAAGAGGGAGGCGACAAGGGAGGGAAGGACAAGGAGCAGAGGAACGGGAAACTGCAGTCAGGATGTAAAATAAATAAATAAAATAATAAAACAATATTTTAAAATCTTGAAATGCTAAGACTATCAGATAAAAGCCTAAAAAATAGTCTCCAAGGTGCTGGGGAAGGCAAGAATTTTCTGCATAGCATAGGAACTAGCCTAAGTATCAATAGTGAGTCTACATGGAAGCAAGGCATTTCTGCACACACAGCAAAGGAAACAGTCAGCGTCATGCGCAGACAGCCCACGGGAAGGGAGAAAAATCTCTGTATGCTTCACACAGGGACCTCCAAAAGCTGAGGAAATTAAATACCAAGTGATAAGACTGCCGATCAGCAAACCGGCTAGAGTACAGAGCAGACATTTTTCAAAGAAAGACCAAATGGACAAAAGCCGTTTAACAAAATGTTCAACATCTCCAGTCCTTCTTGTCTTTGTTTTTTAAAACTACTTTGAGGTAGATACCACCTCACCCTAGTCAGAATGGCTACCATCAAGAAAACTGGCAATGGAGAAGATGTGGAGAAAGATCTTTATTCCCTGCTGTTGGTAGTTCAAATTAATGTGACCATCATGGATATCAGGGTGGCGGGTCTTCAGAAACTTAAGTCTAAAACTGCTATGGTGGTTTGAATGAGAGCGGCCCCCATAGACTCATAGATTTAAATGTTTGGCCTCCAGCACTATATGAAAGGATTAAGAGGTGTGGCCCAGTTGGAGGAGGTGTGTCACTGAGGGTGGGTTTTGAGGTTTAAAAAAAAAAACCAAGCCAGCACCGTGTCTGCATACGCACTGCCGTGTTCCCACCATCAGGACAATGGACTGAACCTCTGAAACTGTCACAAACCTCAGTTAAATGACCCCCCTTTGTAAGAGTTCCTGTGGCTGTGGATTCTCTTCACAGCAACACAACAATGACTACAACCCCTACCACATGACCCAGTGATTCCACTCCATATCCTACACAGAGACATTTTTGCACATCCGAGTAGAATTCTGTTCTGTGTACTATAGCAAGGAAACGTTAACAACTTAGATGCCTGTCAACAAATGGATGGATAAAGAAACCCTAGTACATATATAAAATGGAATATTATTCATCTATGAAGAAGAATGAGATCAGAATTTCCCAGGAAACTGAACTCAGAATGAATACTATTCCGGGGGTGGGGGGCGGGGGGGCGGTACACACAACTTCAGAAAGAGAAAACGTGCTTGCTTATTCTCTCTCACATGCAGATTCCAGCATATAGCATAGACATGTATTTATGGAAACATTTAAGTGTAAGCATAGCATAATATTTACAATGGAGACCCCAAAAGGGTCCTCTTAGGTGACAGGGCAGGACAGAAAGCAGGCAAAAGGACACAGAAGCTGTGAAAAGGGAACAAAAAACTACTTGGTTTTCTAATTTCAACTCTGGAGTGTTTGTTCTTGTTTTTATTTTTGTTTTATTTTTTATAATTGATAATTAATGTGTAAAACCCCAAGGGAAGACCCACGGCTTCAGAATGACCATTCTAACCATGCAGTGTCATATTTTTATTTGAGTTTGTTGCAGTATGATTTTCACTAAGAAAGAAAGAAAGAAAGAAGATGTTTTCTAAAAGACAATAAAACAAAACCATGTATCCAGGCACTATTGTTTCATTCCTGAGGGAACTCCTCTAATAACTTAGAAATAATGTACATAACGACAGTATGAACTAAGTTTGAGAACAATAGCTAAAAGTGGATTAGGACATGAGTCTTTTTTAAAGGCTGTTTCAAGCTTATTGCATACATAAGGACCTCTACTTCTGCTGTAATTTGCTGCCCCCTAGTGGTCAATTTGAACAACCGTAAACTGATCAAAAGGAACCGAAAGCAAGAGAAACCTGGGCTATTTCTTTCAAAGGTACGAAAACTTTGGCTCTAACAAGATGGACTCCAGGGTGAGAACAGACAAGATCTCAAGAAGAAGCCATATTGGGTCCTGAATTCCGGGAACAGCTCCCCCCCACCCCCACCCCCACCCCACCCCCAGTGTTACTCCTGTCTAGTTTTACGTCCCAATTCCTGATTGCCCATGGATTTGTGTGTTAAACTACAGTAATTGTAACCATACCTCTGGGCACCATTAAAAAAAAAAATCTTTAAAAGAAATTAGACCTCTCCTCCACCCTGATCCTGCAACAAAACACTTTGAAAATGTGCCAGAATAAATAACACTTAAAAATATTAGTGGACTCTAGAATCATGTCATTGAACTCGAAACGACTCTCCCTTCACCTGCTGTGACTAGCTGTCCTGAGCTAAAGCATCTGCAGGCCAGTCGCCAGCTAAAGTGTACCAGCCCACAGCTCCAAGGTCCTCTCTCTGCCAAAAAAAAATCATAATCATAATGTCTTCATAAAAATGAGCTAAGAGTTTGAAACTCTTCTCTTCATCAGAATCACATTAGTCTTCACTAAGGGTACCTGCTTCAGATCTCCTGGTGTTCTGCAGACATTTCCCTCTTGAATCTAAACTGGATCCTGAGTAAGCTTTTCTCAACAGCTTTTCCATGGGATCCTGACACGGTTTTAAAGGAGAAGTCTCAACAAGGACTTAGGAAAGTCAGGTAACATCCACTGAGACAAGCTTGCTAAGCACTTTAGAGGCCAGGCGTCCTTCCGCGCAGGTGCTAAGAATGCAGGGAGCAGCTGAATAAGTTCAGAGTCTACTTAGGGAGGGGCCAAGTAAACAATAGTTTCCTTCAGGCTAGAGAGCAGCAAGGGCACCCGGGAGCTGGAGAGACTGGCCTTGGGGAGAGCCTGGTTGAAGACATTGGGGGTTTTTTGTTTTGTTTTTGTCTTGATTTTGTTTTTGTTTTTTGAGTGCCTCCTATCAAAGAGGCTCCTGAGTAAACTGTAAGAAATGGCATTCCTCTTCCAATCTGTGTGACCCCGCACCTTTAAAAGGCTAAATGTGAACTTATATTTGCTTGGTTGTTTGGAGGATTTTCACTGTCGCTGGATGGTTAGTCACAGACTTTACCGAGTTTGTAACTGTTATCAGAGCTGACTCTGTAATGCTGCTCACAAACTTTTTGCTAGTCAACGTGGGACTATAAGAGTCCAAATGGAGAACTGTGTTTGGTAATGTGAGGGGGCTGTGAGAGCCACAAATGGAAACAGAGTATTTAAAAGGGAAAAGTGATGGAAAGACAAAGAAAGGGCCGCAAGGAACAAGAGAAAGTATGTTTCTAAATGGCTACCTCCTTGTTTGGGTATTCTGCTGCTGCCGCCAGATATTTGTTCTCTCTCTCTCTCTCTCTCTCTCTCTCTCTCTCTCTCTCTCTCTCTCTCTCTCTCTCTCTCTCTCTCTCCCTCCCTCCCTCCCTCCCTCCCTCCCTCCCTCCCTCCCTCCCTCCCTCCTTCCCCTCCCCTCTCTCTCATCTCCTCACTTCTCACTTCTTTCTTCCTCCTCTCCCTCCCCACTCCCTCCTGCAGTATCTGTCACTTCCCCATTCTCTTTCTGAGTCTGTCCACTTCCTGTGGTCCTTCCGGAAGCAACACTCACACCCACACGCAGTGCCATACCTTGCCTATCACTCTAGAAAGCAGGAAGTTTTAAGAAAAACTGGAGCCAACTGGTCATGAGCAGAAATATCCAAGTGCAGTTTCAATTGGCTATCTCCTAACCTTTAAATTGAGGGTTAGCTTACTATCACAGGCAGTCCTCCATGTTAAAAAAAATATTTAAGACTTAAATAATAAACTCAAGGGGGACCTGGGAAAGCTCTTTTTGTTAAGAGGACCCAAACTGGGTTTCCATGACCACCCTAGTAGCTCCCGTTCCAGAAGATCTGATGTCTGCTTCTGGCCTTAGCAGTCTCTGCACACATTTAGCATACAGACATACATGCAGAAAAGAGCACACTATACATAAACAAAAATAGATAACATTGGAAAAACATTAATGAACATAGAATAATTTCACTGCACCTCATTCAATTTCTGTGACCAGAGAGTGATTCTCTCAGGACCACGTCATCCTGAGCCATTTCCAGGACACCATTCTCTCAGAGTCTACATGGTTCATTTGCTTTCAAATAAACAGACTTGTTCTTCCTCATGTATCTCACTTAAAGGGAAAAAAATTCAGAAGCAAATAGAAAAAAAAATTAACCATAAGGATGTTTATAAGTATATTCTTCCAGATTTTGACTCCCTGCCTGAGTGTGTGTATGTGTGTGTGTGTGTGTGTGTGTGTCTGTGTGTCTGTATGTCCATGCTTTATAAAATAAAATCATAACACACTGATAATATTAGTTATTTTCTTGAATTTATACTGGTGATCATCACAGAGAACCTTTGAAATATCTTTGTCTCTATTTCCTGGGTGAGGAAACAGGAGTTTGAGAGATTAAGTATATTAGCCAAGCCTCCTTTTTGTGAATTCCAGAGCTGTTTGAACGGGCCCTCTGGCTCAGTGAGCACTCTGTTATCTACAGTCTTGTGTGTTTATCTGTGCCCCTGGCTAGGTGTCTTAAATATGTAAAAAACGCCCTTTAAAATCCCCTTGGGCAGGCTTCTACACTCTTCACAAATGTCCTGAGGTTTATTTTGTTTTACTTTTTAACTTTTATTTGTTTGGGGGAGGGGGGCATCTGCACCTTGACGTTTGTGTGGCGGTCAGAGGACAATGTTATGGACAAAGTTCTCTCCTATGGTGTGAGTGCTGGAAGTCAAAGTTAAAGAGCCAGACGTGGTGGAAGGAGTTCCTTACTACCAAGCCATCCCTCAGGTCCTGTTGGGTTTTTAAAGTATGTGACACGTCCTTTCAGCGTGCTTTTCCAACTGGGGCTGGGCAGAGGACTTGGTTGACTACGGCTATAGCTTCCATACACTTGCAGAAAGGCTACACTTACCACAGGGCTACAGTACTGTACACAGCTGGTCCCCAGTACCCAGACCTGTCAATACAAATCGCATGCTTTATCATGTGGCTGTTTTTGGGCTATTTCACCTGGGCCCCCTGGCCCCTCAAAACAGTAGTGTTTAGGAACCTCTGTCCTGTTCTATTCTGTGTTCTAGAAAAGACAGCCCCTACACGGCTGAGACAATGTTCTCCATCTTTTCCTGTATTACACTTGGTACAAAGAAAGTGCCTCACCCTGACCCCCAACCCCTGCGCACACCATTTATAGTTAGCTCAACTTCAACTTCAGCTCTCCACTGACCAACAAGAACAAAACTTGTATTAATGAACCTCAGTGGGGACTTTGTTCTCCAAGTCCTAAATTTCAGTCTAGTGGCCTGTGCCAGCTAACAGAGCTTTCTGAGAACAAGAAGGCCTGGGGTTAGGCATTATCTGATCAGTTACTCCCATTCATCCCATTTCTCCACACCCAGTCTTCTCTGGCCCCGTTTCTATACAAGGAAACTCCTTTGTGTGAGAATCAGGGCTCAAGATTTTGAAAACCAAGAAACTTCCTACTTGCAATAGTCCCTACCCTGCTGTGATAACTTCTTTTTGTTTGTTTTTATTTTATTTAAAAGTTATTTTGTTTTTTTAATTTGATATTTTATTTGTTTACATTTCAAATTTTATCCCCTTTCTGAATTTCCCCTCTGCAAACCCCCTATCCCATCCCCCCCCCTTACCCTGCTTCTATGAGGGTGCTCCCCCACCCACGTACCCACTCCACCCTCACTACCCTAGCATTCCTCTACACTGGGGCATCAAGCCTTCACAGGACCAAGGGCCTCCCCTTCCATTGATGCCAGATAAGGCCCCTTTAGCTCCTTCAGTCCTTCCCCTAACTCCTCCCCTGGGGTCCCTGTGCTCAGTCCAATGGTTGGCTGCAAGCATCTGTACCTGTATTGATCAGGATCTGACAGAGCCTCTCAGGAGACAGCTGTATCAGGCTTCTGTCAGCAAGCACTTCTTGGCATCAGCAGTAGTGTCTGGGTTTGGTGTCTGCAAGTGGGATAGATCCCCAGTCTCTGGATGGCCTTTCCTTCAGTCTCTGCTTCATTCTTTGTCCATGTATTTCCTTTAGACAAGAGCAATTCTAGGTTAAAATTTTGGAGATGGGTGGGTGGTCCCATCCCTCAAGTGGGGGTAGGCTGGGGAGGGGGAGGGCATGTCTAATCTCTGGATATGATCTCAACAGGTTCTCCCTCCCCTTTGTGGGGTATTTCAGCTAAAGTCATCTCCATGGGGTCCTGGGAGGCTCTTGCTTTCCTGGCATCTGGGACTTTCTGGTTGCTACCCCCAGTTCCCCATCCCCCATTGCTATACACCTCTGTTCAATTTCCTGACCCTTCTCCATGTACATCTCCTCCATGTCCTCCGATACCTGATTATTCTCCTCTTTTCCCCTCCCCCTCCTCCTTTCCTCCCAAGTCTCTCCCACCCTCTACTTCCTTTGATTATATTGTTCCCCATACTAATAGAACTGAAGTATCCAATTTTTCGTCTTCCTTCCTCTTGAGCTTCATGCGGTCCATGAGTTTTATCATGGGTATTCCATGCTATTTGCCTAATATCCACTTATCAGTGAGTACATACCATGTGTGTTCTTTTGTGACTGAGTTACTTCACTCAGAATGATATTTTCTAGATCCATTCATTTGCCTGCGAATTTTGTGAAGTCATCATTTTTAATAGCTGAGTATACTCCATTGTAAGTGTACCACATTTTCTCTACCAGTTCCTCTGGTGAGGGACATCTGGGTTGTTTCCAGCGTCTGGCTATTATAAATATGGCTGCTATGAACATAGTGGAGTATGTGTCCTTATTACATGTTGGAGCATCTTCTGGGTGTATGCCCAGGAATATTGCTGGGTCCTCAGATAGCACTATGTCCAATTTTCTGAGGAACCACCAGACTAATTTCCAGAGTGGTTGTACCAGCTTGCAATCCCACCAGTAATGGATAAGTGTTCCTCTTTCTCCACATCCTCACCAGCATCTGTTGCCATCTGAATTTTTGATCTTAGCCATTCTGACTGGTGTGAGGTGGAATCTCAGGGTCATTTTGATTTGCATTTCCCTGATGACCAAAGATGTTGAACATTTCTTTAGGTGCTTCTTGGCCATTCTAGTTTCCTCAGTTGAGAATTCTCTGTTTAGCTCTGTTCTCCAATTGATAGGGTTGTTTGGTTCTCTGGAGTCTAACTTCCTGAGTTCTTTGTATATATTTGATATTAGTCTCCTATCTGATGTAGGGTTGGTAAAGATCCTTTTCCAATCTGTTGGCTGCCATTTTGTCCTATTGGCAGTGTCCTTTGCCTTACAAAAGCTTTGCAATTTTATGAGGTCCCATTTATGAATTCTTGATCTAAGAGCATAAGCTCTGTTCTGTTTAGGGAATTTTCCCCTGTGTCCATGTGCTCAAGGTTCCTTCCCACTTTCTCTTCTATTAGATTTAGTGTCTCTGGTTTTATGTGGAGGTCCTTGATGCACTTGGACTTTGCACAAGTTGATAAGAATGCATCAATTTGCATTTTTCTACATGCTGACTGCCAGGTGAACCAGTACCCTTTGTTGAATATGCTGTCCTTTTTCCACTGGATGGTTTTAGCTTCTTTGTCAAAGATCAAGTGACCATATGTGTGTGGGTTCATTTCTGGCTCTTCAATTCTATTCCATTGATCTACCTGTCTATCTCTGTACCAATACCATTCAGTTTTTATCATGATTGCTCTGTAGTACAGCTTGAGGTCAGGGATGGTGATTCCCCCAGATGTTCCTTTATTGTGGAGAATAGTTTTTGATATCCTGGGTTTTTTGTTATTCCAAATGAATTTGAGAATTTCTCTTTTTACTCTATGAAGAATTGAGTTGGAATATTGATGGGGATTGTGCTGTATCTGTAGATTGCTTTTGACAAGATGGGCATTTTTACTATATATACATATATATATATATATATATATATACATCGCCATACATATACACACACACATATCATAATTAAAACTCCAGTGCTGAAGAAATTCAAAGAATAAAAAAAATTAGTAAAGATTCAAATTTTAAATTTCTTTTTTTACCAGAAACATCTTATTATCCACTAATTTCCATAATCAAACCCCAGGGGTATTCTTTGATTTCACAAGCACCAAGGAAAGGAAGGGACAGGGTGCAATGGTAACCCCCACCCACCCATTCTCACATGCTTCTGGATTCTGTCTCCAGTTTGCTGATTTAATAACCCTAATCTAGGTGCCCCAGGTGGCTGCGCATGGATTTGGAGGGGCTCTACCACGATGTGTCCTTTCCTTCTTTCTATTCTGGCCTCTGTCCCCTTCACCCTTTTCCTCTTCCCCTGGGAGTACTGTAAAATCTTAGCATGCCTGTTTTCTTAGGCTCTTATGTTTAAGAAAGGTGCACTAACACTTCTCTGGGTTGTCTGTTCTCAGATTTTGGTAATTTTTCTAGTGTAGCCCTTAAATTGTCTTTTTTCTAAAGACTAAAGTGAGAAAAGAATTTGGAAGAATGTGCAGAGGAGACCCAGGCCAGGGAAAGTTGGATATTAAAAAAGAAAAGAAAGAAAAGAAAACAACAACAACAACAGAAAACAAAACAGCTAAGACAGCATCCTCGGGGGCTGGTCAGAGGGATAAGTGGGTAACAGGGCTTGCTGCAAGGATCTCAGTTCAGAACCACAGCACCCACATCACAAACCACTCACAGCTATGTGCCCCTTCACCCCAGCATTGGGGACGTAGAGACACATCGAT
The DNA here is from genome assembly GCF_000001635.26 of Mus musculus. NCBI lineage: Eukaryota > Metazoa > Chordata > Mammalia > Rodentia > Muridae > Mus > Mus musculus. The sequence continues at coordinate 24,138,536 of NC_000076.6, forward strand.
TCCCCCCACCCCACCCTAGGGTTCACTGATCAGCCAGTATAGCAAATGGTGAGTACCAGGTTTAGTGAGATATTGCCTCAAAAAATAAAGTGAAGAGCAATTGAAAGAGGACAAGTGGATGTCAACCTTTATCTTATACACATGCCCTCATGGACGCTCTCATGGGCAGGCACACCACACACACACACACACACACACACACACACACACACACACACACTCCACAGATACCCCACACAGAATCCAGGTACAGCTGGAGACTAGTTTTGGCCAAAACCCAGAGACTCTCTGGAGCATGAACAGAGCCACAGAATTAGCCCAGCTGTAAGCCTGGGATCTGATGTTAACCAATTCAAATAAAGAGAAATAAGTTACTAGAAGATTTGGCAATCCTATGTGTGTATTCACTCTGTCAAGCATATTCAAAACACCTGAGGTAGATCTCAAGAGATCAAGAAGGGAAGTGAAGTATATTCTGACTGACACAGAAGGAAAAGTAGAGAAAATCTGCAATTAGCTGGAGACTTTGACCCTTGTTTCTTAGTAACTGATGCGAGGAGTAGGTAGGAAACTCAGTGAATTCCTCAAATACTTGACCCACCTTGAGCTCACTCATGTTTGTAAACCACTCCTTTTAATGGCAATTGGTTTTTTACTTTAAAGTTTTATTTTTATGTGTGTGTGTACCATTCAATCCCTCAATCCCATTTCTAGATAATTAATCAAATTTAAAAAAAAAAAACCCTCCTGTTGTTAAAAAAATGAATTCTGGTATTTATAGACATTTTATTGATAACAAGTGTAAACTACTAGTAGCCATCTGGCAATAATAATAAGCTATGTCATACCCAGACAGTCAGCCAGAAAAGAGCACAGTATTGATTCCTACAACAATGTGGAAACATCTTAAGTGCATTGTGCTAAGTAAAACACGATAGTCTAAGGGTGAGATCGTGTACTCCAGCTCTGTACTGGTGCCATGCTGAGGGGTCAGATCCACCCTCGCACCCTGGGCAGCCTCAGGAGTAGCTTTAATACCTTAGGGAACTTGACTCAGGTCAAACTTGGATTTGTGGCTTCGATACAGAAAAGCGTTTCTGGCTAGCTAGTTTGAAATTGAGCTGAGGAGTTTAGAAAGAATATGAAGAAGCTTAGGGGAGGAGAAAAGTCTCGCCTGAGAGCATGCGCAGAGGCTTCTGGCTGAAATCACAGGGTAAGACATATCCTAGTGCGGGTGCTCGTTCCTGTAGGAGCTTTGAGACTCACTGTCTTAGTATATCACCATGTAGGGGGTCGGGGAGCTGGTTCTCAAGCTATATCTGAAAAGGTGCAAAGAACAAAGCCCCACCCCTTTAACATGTGACGTCTGTGGATCCCGAGATTCCTTGTATGGAATTATAATCTGATAAACTAAACCCAGGAACCACTAGTGTTGCACAAGGTGTTAGTACCATCATCTTTCTGTACATCGTGTTTCTGGGGAGATTCCTAGAAAACAGCGCATTTACTGCTAGGAAGGGAGAGAGACTTTGTGCAGTTGTTGATTGTGCTGGATGCTTGCTTCATTGATGCTAAATTCAACATGGTTCCTGGGTAATGAGTACCTTATTTTCAAGTGCCCATAAAGTGCCTTGTCTTTCTATCTGCCTTATCAGGAACAGAAGATATCATACCTGTCCAGGTTAGAGGAGAAAGCATATTGGTTTAAAAGGAGCAGAAGGAGATATTTAGGACAGTGGAATGTTCTGAACAGTACTGAAAGATTCACTGTGTGTTTGTCAACAATCCTTTTAATTATATATTACTATATGCCCTCTCTCTCCCTCTCCCTCTCCCTCTCCCTCTCCCTCCCCCTCTCCCTCTCCCCCCTCTCTCCCTCCCCCCCCTCTCCTCTTTGAAAATAAATCAATACCTCAGGAAGGAATGCAAACCTACAACAAGCAAACACTGCAGCAGGTAGGGGCAAAGAGCTAACCTAGATAAAATTTGGGAAGGTTGTTTTGACTTAAATTCTCTATGGCCCAAAAGAATTGTCTATGGGCACAATATTACAGATTTTACTTTTGTCACATGTGTATGAGCCAGCAACCCTGAAGCAACCTTTACATTACACAAACTGTAGCTCAAGCCAGATAGGTTCCCCCCTGTTAGAGAAAGAAGCCTACAAAATCCCAGGACAGCTCGGGTGAAGCATGGGTTGCCACCTTTCAGTAAAATAGACTGGCACAAACTCCTGTGCGCAGATGCAGAGAAAGGAGATGGAATTATAAATATGTGTCTATGGAGAAGCTTACAGAATATATTTGTTTCCTAGCTTTATCTCCAAGAGAATCCCTTACAATAACAATAGGCTCTCTGGTCTTGGTTTCTAAGTACTTTTTAATAATAATAAAAAAGAACAGATATTTATATTAAAATGAACAGGCATAGAGTTGACCTAAAAATAAAAGTTAAACAACTGTGAAGTAAAATTAGAAGACCTGGCAAATGGACAAAGTAGCCAATAGAAGAGAATTCTCAGTGGGCTGGGGTGATCGCAAGCTCAGGCAGTAGAGTGCTTGCCACACAAGTGGGACGGACTGAGTTTGACTCTTCAGCACGAGCACCTGCGAAGAAAGGCAGGTGGCACAGCAGCCCATGTTTGTCCTCAGCGCTGACGAGGATCCCTGGAGCATGCTGGTCACCATCCTAGCTGGACCAAGGTGCTGTCGGCTCAATAAGAGACATTGTCTCAAAGCAGAACAATCAAGAAAGATACCCAAGAATGACTTCTCTCTGCACATAAATACACATATATGGGCATGCACAAGTAGCCCCCATGAACATGTATATACAGAGAAATCCAAAATGATGCAGCAATGAAGAGATAACTGAATTAAAAGGACAAAGAATAAAATAAAGGTCCATAAAGCTATGCTTATATAATAGATGATTAAAAAATAAATCTGGGGGTAGTGACAAAGTCCTCCTTATATATGCATAGACAGAAATAGAAAGCCAGCTCTAGGAAAATAATCACAAGAGTCTTGCTGGATGCTGCTCAAAATTCACTGATAAATTTTTAATGGATTTACAAAACATTAAGGAAATATAAAATACCTGTACTATCTCAAAATGTTTCTCCCCAATGATTGGCTACTTAGTGTTATGTTTTCAGTTTAGTCCCATGAACTTTTGTTACTCTTGTTCACAATGGTGTTTGAGACATTGCTTCACTATGTACTCCAAGCTGGCCTCAAACTCACAGCAATTCTCCTGCCTCACCCTCCCAGGTACTGAGATTTCATGTATATGCCCAGGCCATAAGCTTAATGTTCTAAATATGGAGTTCAAATCTACTCCTCTTGTGTTTGAGAAGACATGGGATGCTTCTGTACTTTTACATGGAAATTAAAACAGTCTTTTGCCCTTGGGACAGACACACCACCATAACTTAGAGATTGAAGCTGCCATCACTAACAACAGGTCATGCCCATGTCCCCTCCATCTGAGGTGACATAACATGAAGAGAAGGCCACTTTCTCTGTGGCTTGCTTTCCAAACACCTCTGATCCTGTCCATTTGCATAACCCATCAGAGAAAGGTAAGCTGAGATATAGTATGCAGAACTCTTGACTTAAAAAGTATCAAGGTCCTGACAAAGAAAACCAGAAATAGTCACAGATGGGAGGAGACATAAGGAATCACTGTAAAAACACGGTGAGGACTCCTAGGTTGGTTCCCAGAACAAGCAGACCAGACGTTAGTATAACGGTTGAACTGAAGTCAGTAGTTTAATTGATGCTACAGTACAGAGATTCACTGCTTATTCCCAACAAATGTCATACTAGTTGCTACCTTTAAGCATCTGAATGAGCTTCACATGTGAAATCTGCAGAATCTTCAGGCAGCCTTCTAAACGTCTGTCTACATCGTTTACTTATTGTGTGTGCATCGGGCATACATGAGTTTAGAAGGCATGGGAGTCACTTCTCTTCTTGTACCAGGTGAAAACTGGGGATTGAACTCACATTGCCAGGCTTGATGGCACATGCCATTACTTATAAAACCTATTCCCTGCCTCTGGCGAATCTGTCTGTCTGTCTATCAGTTGAGTGCAAGGCCTCACTCCATAGCTCATTCTGGTCTCTAGCTTTCTATGTAGGTCAACTGGGTCTCAAATTCACAGCAATCTTGCCCCAACCTCCAGAGTTCTGGGATTTCAGGCATGAGGTATCATGCTCAACTTGTCATTTTCCTATGTCTAAAATTATTCTAAAATTAAAAATAAACACAGAAATATTAAAATGAGGAAGTAGGAACAGGAGATGATAGTTAAAGATAACTCTGTGAGCCAAGGGCAGAAATAAGAAAGCCGCCAGTGTGTGGCCATGCTGTTGCCAGGAGGGAGGGAGGAGCAGAGATTGAAGTTCCTTAAAGCAATGTGTTATAGTACACGGAGAGCCAGGATCGAAAGCATGTGATCCTTAGGTGTAATGTGACTCACCAATGTAGTGTCTGAACTGAGGTACCTTTAAGAGTGAATGGGTTGTTCAGCAGACAGGATACTGGGATCAAAACTTAAAGTGGGACTGTCTGAAGCAAAGTAGACATGATCAACCCTGTTCTGTAAGCAAAAGAAGCTTAGAGATAATGTTGGAAGTTTACCACAATAAAAGGTTTAGATTTGGGAGCGGTGTTTTCTATAATGCACATTGAAAGCTCTTTTAAGAGTTTCTATTGTTGTGAAGATAAAACAATATTACCAAAAGCAGGTTGGCCAGATTGGGAAAGGATCTTTACCAATCCTAAATCCGATAGGGGACTAATATCCAATATATATATAAAGAACTCAAGAAGTTGGACTCCAGAAAAACCAAATAACCCTATTTTAAAAATGGGGTACAGAGCTAAACAAAGAATTCTCAACTGAGGAATACGGAATGGCTGAGAAGCACCTAAAAAATGTTCAACATCCTTAATCATCAGGGAAATGCAAATCAAAACAACCCTGAGATTCCACCTCACACCAGTGAGAATGGCTAAGATCAAAACCTCAGGTGACAGCAGATGCTGGCGAGGATGTGGAAAAAGAGGAACACTCCTCCATTGCTGGTGGGATTGCAAGCTGGTACAACCACTCTGGAAATCAGTTTGGCGGTTCCTCAGAAAATGGGACATAGTACTACCAGAAGATCCAGCAATACCACTCCTAGGCATAATATGCCCAGAAGATGTTCCAACATGTAATAAGGACACATGCTCCACTATGTTCATAGCAGCCTTATTTATAATAGCCAGAAGCTGGAAAGAACCCAGATGTCCCTCAGCAGAGGAATGGATACAGAAAATGTGGTACATTTACACAGTAGAGTACTACACAGCTATTAAAAACAATGAATTTGTGGTGTATGCCTTTAATCCCAGCACTTGGGAGTCAGAAGCAGGAATTTCTGAGTTCGAGGCCAGCCTGGTTTACAAAGTGAGTTCCAGGACAGCCAGGGCTACACAGAGAAACCCTGTCTCAAAAAACAAAACAAAACAAAACAAAACAAAACAAAGCAAAACAAAAAACCCAAAACAAAACAAACAAACAAAAAAACAATGAATTTATGAAATTCTTAGGCAAATGGATGGATCTGGAGGATATCATCCTATGTGAGGTAACCCAATCACAAAAGAACACACATGATATGCACTCACTGATAAGTGGATATTAACCCAGATGCTCAGAATACCGAAGATCCAATTTGCAAAACACATGAAACTCAAGAAGAAGGAATACCAAAGTGTGGACACTTCAATCCTTCTTAGAAGGGGGAACAAAATACCCATGTAAGGAGTTACAGAGACAAAGTTCAGAGTAGAGACTGAGGCATGACCATTTAGAAATTTCCCCACTTGGGAATCCATCCCATAAACAGCTGCCAAACCCAGATACTATTGCAGATGCCAACAAAAGCTTGCTAACAGGTGCCTGATATAGCTGTCTCCTGAGAGGCTCTGCCAGTGTTTGGCAAATACAGAAGTGGATGCTCACAATCATCCATAGGACAGAGCACAATGTCCCCATTGAAGGAGCTAGAGAACTTATCCAAGGAGCAGAAGGGGTTTGCAGCCCCCTTGGAGAAACAACAATATGCACTAACCAGTAACCCCAAAGCTCCCTGGGACTAAACCACCAATCAAAGAAAACACAAGGAGGGACTCATGGCTCCAGCTGCATATGTAGCAGAGGATGGCCTAGTTGGTCATCAATGAGAGGAGAGGCCCTAATTCCTGTGAAGGCACTATGCCCCAGTATAGGGGAATGCCAGGTCTGGGAAGCAGGAGTGGGTGGGTTGGTGAGCAGGGGAAGGGGATAAGGGATAGGAGATTTTTGGAGAGAAAATTAGGAAAGGGGATAACATTTGAGATGTAAATAAAGAAAATACAACAACAACAACAACAACAATAATAATAATAGCAGGTTGGCAGGGGAAGGGTTTACTTCATCTCATAACTTTTACTCCATAATCCAAGGAAGTCAGGGTAGAGACTCAAGGCAGGAACTTGGAGGCAGAAACTGAAGCAGAGGCCACGGAGCAATGCTGTGTCCTGCCTTGCTCCTCATGGCTCGCTCACCCTGCGCCCTAATACAATCCAGTATCACCAGCCCAGATGTGACACCATCCACAGTGAGCTCTGCCTTCCCCACATCAATGACTAATCAAAGACATGCCCCACAGGCTGGCCCTCAATCCAGTCTGATGGGGGCGTTTTCTCAATTGATGTTTCCTTTCCCCAAACAACTCCAGCTTTTCTAAAGGTGACATAAAGCTAGCCAGCGTAAATGTATTCTCCAATATTAAATGTAAAATTATTGATAATGGAATATTTTTAGAAATGTGGGATCAAATAAAGCCACACCTGCTTCTTTACTGAGCTACTCTGACATATGCATGTGCAATGTGCTCTTTCATCCTCAAACTGTCATCTGTTGCTCAAGCATTTCTCTGTAGACCAAGTCCCAGCTTCTTTCATCTACTCTTTTATTTTTTAATTTATTTTATGTATGCAAGTGCACTGTAGCTGTGTTCAGACACACCAGAAGAGGGCATTGGATCCTATTACAGAAGATGGTTGTGAGCCACCATGTGGTTGCGGGGAATTGAACTCAGGACCTCTGGAAGAGCAGTCAGTGCTCTTAACCGCTGAGCCACCTCTCCAGCCCCCCTTTCATCTACTCTTAAAGCTCCACCCTCTCACTGCTGGGCATTTCCATCCTGAAGTGGCTTACTTTGGGGTTTATGGCAATCAGCGTCATGGAGTGCTGGTTTCGGGGTCAGGCTTCCAGTGCGTGAGTAGCTGCTATGGTGGTAAGAAAATGGAGCAGAACTGAATTGACCACTTTCATTGCTACTAAAACAGACAGGGAATAGACAATGAGACAAGTAGAAGAGGCCCGTGGAAACTGTTTAAAAAGTAATGACAAAACAAAAAACAAAAACAAAAAAACCAGGTAGCTATGTTTGCTGTGTCTCCTAAGGTTTATGTGTTAAAGATGGAATTCCCAGTTCATACACGCCATGGCTAATCTCAACTATCAATTTAGTGAAATTGAGAATCACCTTGTAATAGGCCTTTGAGCATGCCTGTGGGAGACTGTCTTGATTTGATTAAGGGAGGTGGGAAGACCTGTCCACTATGGGTAACACCATTCCCTAAGCTGAAATCCTGGACCGGAGAGGTGAAAGTGAGGAGGGCACAGGCATTTGACAGTCCTTGCCACTACTGCCACTAGACATAATGTGACCAGCTGCTTCATGTTCCTGCTGCTGCTACGTCTTTGTCATGATAGATTGTAACTCAAAAATGTGAGTCAAAATAAAACCCTCCTTTAATTTGCTTTTGCCACAGTATTCATAGAGTCACAGGAAAAATAACTAAGATAATATGCTAACATTACTTAAAGGGTACCTAGGGAGTTACCTGGGATTAGGAACAATCATGAGGACATTAGCAGCTTTGAAGATTGCTGTCTTGTTATATGCTTCTTTAAACCTCAAAATGTCATATGTTTCATATTAAGTATAAAAACAGTCATAATGAAATATATTCAGAAATGTTGGATCAAATTAAGTCATGCTCATTTCTTTACTGAGCCATTAAATAGCCACTAAATAATAAAATACAGTACTACAATTGTCAGGAATGTCTTTGGGATCCATTTACTCTCTGAGCCTCTACGTTTAGCCGAGTATTATACTTAATTTTTCTCTTTGAATTAAAATGACTAGGAAGGAATCCAATTATTATACTTTTTAAAAAATGACAACTTGGAGCAATCTCAAAATTTGATTTGGAATGCCCAGCTTTGGCCCCAGTATAGCCAGTGACTAGTAGGACAACCTAGAGGTCTCTGAGTTCCAGGGCCCTCTCTACCCAGCCCAAGATTCCAGCAAGAGTGGTAGGGAAGGGCGTATGGAAAGCACGCTAGATATCAGGTCCATGTCACAAATCCTCTCTTTAGCTCTCCATACCCAGCTGTTGTACAAGTCTTCTTAAATATTTGTCACATTAACCTCACCCCTTCTCCATCTTATTTGCCTTAGTGGGGCCCTTCAACCTCTCCAGCCCTGATGAAGTTTTTTATGGAGGCCTGCTATTGTTACATTATGGGTATAGTATTGTTACATTATGGGCACGGTATTGTTACATTATGGGCATGATATTGTTACATTATTGCCTTTCTTCTTTGTAGTATTTCCCTTTAATTTTCTTCTCCCAGACTTTCCTATGTGGCAGGGAGTAAGAGAACTTAGTACCTTTCCTCAATATCTTGTAGTAGCTCAACTCCCATCAGTCATTTAACGTGGGACAGAGGCTATTTGCTTTAAGAATCTCATTTGCATTTTTAGGGTCTTGACTTTTGAGTTCACGCAACATGCTTTATCCAAATAAAGTAAACATTTACACATTATAAATTATACACATGAAAATAAACATGCACACTTCTTCTTTGGCTGAGATGTTCCTTTCCATGTTGTCTTCCAGTGAAACTTTTATATAACTTTTAAAAATTTCGTTCCTGTTTTTACTTCAAAAACCACTACTGACACTACAGCGAGGCAGTCATCTTTTGGGTTACCGCTAGGCTCTGTATAAATCTCCATCTCAGCATGTGGTGTCATGTGGAGGGTACCACTGCCAGATAGGAAAACACCATATTCTACTCAATTTGAAATCTGTAGTGCAAGGCTTGATAGTTGCTTCAGAATAGACTCTCAGCAGATATTAGTTGTCTGGATCCGGTGGCAGGAAGGATTCAAGAGTCTGGACAGGACACTTAAGGCTTTGTTGTTCCTAATTACCTGTGTGACTTAGAAGTGTTTGGTGTTTCAGGTTCCTTAATCTGTATTATGAGGAAACAGAACCAGATTTTCTAAAAGGGACTCTGTAGCTTTAACAGCTAACATGACTTTCTATTAGAGGTTATTGCCTTGTCAAAGAATGATTTTTAAAAATAAAACAATTTTGAAAAAGGGAGAGATTTCAAAGAAAAACTTGAATTTCCTCTGTATCTTGGAAAACATACAATGTCACTATGATGGACTAATACTTCTAAAAGTTCACAGTGGAGATGATAGGTAGAACTCAGGGGTAGATCAACTACCTGAAATGTGAGGCCTTGGGTTTGATCCCTCATTCCTCAAAACAAAACCACAAACAACCCGGGACAATGATACAGGTCTGTACTCTGAACGATGAGGCAGGTTGCAAGTTCAAGGTCTACCTGGATTACAGAGTGAGTTCAAGGTTAATATCTGGGTAACCTGTGTAGACTTTGTTTCAAAAACAACAACAACAACAACAAAAACCACTGGAGATAGAGGACAGAGTGAAGGCCTCTCATGTCCAAGGACCTTGGTTCAATTTCCAGTGCTGGACAAAACAGCAAACCTCAACAGTTCACCATGGCCCGAGCTGAATCACATGACTTTAAATGAGTACATGTTCTTTGATCCACTGGGTGGATCCTACTGAGAAGACGCTGTGTTTGAGTCTGACCTAAGTCATCTACGTATGCTTGCAGGTGTAAAACCAACCAACATACAGTTTGCTCTGTGGTTCTGATTCACAATAGTATGGATTCCCCCTACCTCCACTTGAAGTCTATCGAACTTTTGGTATCATGTGTTTTCATGCTCTTTCCAGAAATAACACCATCTTAATTATAGGCAAATCCAAGGCAATCTATTCTAATTAATTTGGCAAAGTATTTCTTTCACATGAACAACTGATGTTTCTCATCCGAGAGGTCACATGCTTGAAGAGTTATTGTTGGAACAGTGTGTGCTCTTAAAGCCTGGGAAAACCACATCCTGTATTTCAAGGATGCGATACCAACTATGAGCCAGGAAAACATCTTTATCAAGTGGGCATTAGGAGATTATCTTTCATTTATCCTTCCGGGGCTTTAGCTAGGATTGCCTTGACATTTTTGCAGTGACATTTTAAAAATGGAGTTGTCAAGTCTACCACAGAGCTGAGGGTTAGGAAACAGAACCTTTAAAAGCTGAGAGTGCTCCCTCAGTCCAGGGAGTCTGGCGCCTCCGAATAAAGAACCCAGCTCTTCTCTATTGTATTGCTTCCTCTTCTGTTGCCCATAGACATCACTTTGTCACCCATCAGAGCTTGGCTCCCCAGCAATTTTGCCAGTCCCTCCAAGCTTCAGCTGTCACTGGCCAATGGGAGAGACGCAAGCCCCGCCTCCTCCTTCCTGGGGCTGTGCCCCGAGCATGCGCAGTGGGCGTGCTTGTGCCGCCGCCCATCAGCTGAGACCGGCTGCGCCAGGCAGTGGGCCCCCGGGTGACAGCGGCTGGAGGTGGCCGAGGAAGCCGGCGAGGTCAGGGTAAGAGGAGACTGCAGAGGCGGGGGAGAGGGGGGCGGGAGGGACACCTCAGAACTGCAGCTCGCTAGTGGTTGCTTTGGGGTGCGCAGAGCGGGGCTCCCCAGGGCGCAGGGCCGGCGCCTCCCTCTCGGGCTCCCACGCCCCGCTCCGGACTCCGGGACGCGACGTGCGAGCACCGGGGCGCGCGGCAATGGAGCCTTGGGGACCGGATACTACCGCCAGATCCTGGCAGGCTACGACCGTGTTCCCATTCTCTGTCAACTTCTCCTCCGAAGAACAGAAAGGGAAACGCGATGGGCCCTGGTCATCTGGCCACAGGTTCGTTCCGCGGCCCAGGGCCTTTGCTTGGCTGTTGGCCTTACTCACACAAGCTAACTTTCTTTGACCTACCTTGTGCTCGTTTCAATTGATTTATGCAAGACACATAACAAGGTAACAAGGTATTTCGAGAATTCGCATATGTGTTTTCTAGGTTAAATTCAGACCAAAAAAAAAAAAAAAGCTTGGACGAGGGTGGGAAGAGGAAGGAAGCTTTACAGTCAAATGCTAATTTTTCCTTATAGCTGTTAAAATTTTGCTTGCATTTTATATGCATATATCAATTTTTGATTGCGTCAGATCTCGTATTTTGTCAGGAATTATTATTTACAAGTTTTCCACAATCAGGAAAATAAAAGGAATTAACTGTGAAACACTGGTTTGGTCCTGTTGGAGGTAGGCATTTCTTTTAGGTGTACTCTGAGCCGCAGTGAACAGAGATTGATAACACTGTTAAATTGTGCCTTGTGGTGCCGATGGGTCTTCGGCTTTGCAAGCTGCTTTCGAAGTTGGCCCCCAGGCTTGTGACTAGTTAAGAACGAGGCTGTAGTTTCCCAGTGTCTGGGGAAGTTAATAGAACACAGTATTAACTCACTGACCTCTGGGTTCTTTTCCTTCAGCTAGCTCACTTCTTATGCTGCTCCTGATTAACAGTCGTTTCTAATTCTGATTATTATCCCAAGTTCATCCATACGCTGCTGGTGGAAAATTATGAATAATTATGTTGAGCTATATGCCACTAAATGGTGTGTGCACAAGGCCCTGGTTCAGTCCCCAGTACTGCAGGGAAATATTACCTCTATGTCTACTAGTACTGCTAGATAAAACTCCCACAGTTAAGTCTGTGTGGATTTTTCTCTGGTTCAGTGTAACTTGAAATATTAATGTGTGAAACTGTGGAGGAAAAAAAATCTTGGTTAATTAAGCTGAAACCAAACAGTGTAGCGTTTGGATTGATGAAGGAGCTGGGCAAAGATGCACTTGTGGACCGAATACTCATATGGAAGATTGAGCACCCTCATGATTGATTGTCTCCTATGATTCCTCTCCTGTTTGTTTTAGGAATTGAAAACAAAGAGTGTGAATGCTCCCATCTTCTAAGTATGATGCATCGCTTGAAGTAGAAGTTACATTGATAGAGACTTCTCATTTCAGACCTGGCATCTTTAGTGTGTGATAACACCTTACTGAGACAAAGAGCTAGTCCTCAAAGGGGCTGGGTGTGTATCATGGAAAGGGCCATCTACAGATAGAAAGGGACACTGAGAAAAGCCCAGGTAGCAATAAGCCTGAAACAGTATTTTAGAAATGTTTATATTTACTCTTAGGCTGGGCATGTGTTCATAGGAAATCGGTACACTTGTTCATTCAGACTTACAACATTTATTCAGGATCTACTTTGTAGCCAAGTACTTAGAGAATAGACTAAGTCCAAGATTTACACTCCCCCACACACCACACATACACACACACACAAACACACACATACACACAGCACACACACACACCATACACACACTCCACACGTACACACCACACCCCACACACACATATACACCACACACGCAATACACTGCACACACATACCACACACACTCACACACCATACACACACATCATACACACCACACACACACACACACACACACACACACACACACACACACACAAAAATTAAAACCTGGGGAACAAAGGAGGAAACTCATATTTTATGCTGGGCTTCATGATTAAGAAAGTGAAACTGACCATTTGATTTGAGCAGGCTAAATTTTAAGCCAGTGTCTGCTCAGAGGAAGTCTTCAAGATTCTACAGTATGTCCATTAGTAACTACAGGGTAGTGTTTTACATTCAAGACTCTGTATCAAAATCCCCTTTGTTCATTTTTAAATTGCCCTTTCCACACAGTCTTGAGACAGCGCTCACTATAGGTGTTACTGTTTGACTCTCCCGTCTCCTCTTTCACCTTAGTGTTTATCTTCATAAAAAGATAATTACTGAGCTGTTGAGTTGAACCCTGCCCAGTAGTACTTTCTGTGGGGGATGAAGGGAATATGTGAGCTGTCCCAGCTGCTGGCCACTGGCCACATACAGTTTCTTAGCACTTGAAAGGTGGCCGAGGTGGCCTTCTTCTACCTTAGTTCATTTTGATAGTTGTGTGCAGGCAGTGCAGGTGCACATGAGGAGTGATGTAATTATTTTGAGCAAAGACACTAGGACACAAATGCTTTGAGTATTGCAGCTCAAGCTAGGCAATGCAGATGGTTATAGAGTACAAACATTTTATAAGCATAGAGTTAATTAGCTCACATGTAAAAACAGACTTCAGAGCCATTTGTCAATAACTGTCTATAAACATAAGTGTTTATTTCTTTCCAACAAAGGTAACCACTGTCCTGGTTGTTCTGTGTTTTATCTGAAGAGCCAACTCTTATCTTTTAAACGTCATCATAGCCTAACAGGACAGAAAGGGAGAGTGCCACTCAGAAGTGTTACCTCCATCCAGGCTTGTTTCCTTGATGTGAAGAAATTACCCCTGGGCCTGCAGCAAGGTAGCAAGTTTGGTTGTGTAGTTGCCCAGGTCCACCTGTGCTAAGTTGTTCTACAGAAGCAATGGGGTTTAGTCTAGTGTTTGTGACAATGTGAGCTTCCAGATTTACTTTCAGAGTTTAAATCCTCTGTTCATCTCAGCAATGCCTCCATTTCTTTGTGAAAAACTACAGTAGCAGTTATGCCTCCTGCAGAGCCTTTCGACATTGAGGGACACAGCCATAAAAGTCACCACATACAGGAAATTCCTTTCTCAAATTCCTGTTCACCACTCGAGACAGAACCGGGGTGGTCATCTCCATACCCCTTCTCTAGGTAGGTAAGCTACACATAGATGAAAAGGGGAAGCTCTTAGAATGGGTGAAGCCCACATGTCTCACCAACAGCCGCATCCTCTAGTTTGCTTGGGTACAGAGATGAGAACAGCTGGCTGTGCATGTGACTGTCTGACTTAAATTATGGGAAGAAAAAAAACCCTTTAAAGGAAAACACTGAGAAGCTTTGGACTATATGTGTATGAATTTTGAGAAGAGAAAGCTGGAATCCTTTGCAAGAATTAACGGTATTCTGACATTAGTCTCTGTGTGAGGGGTGTAGGTTCAGGGCAGTTTATGGCTGCATGCCTCTGATGAGAGCCCACAGGTGCAGGAGCACATCAGACCTGTCCTCTGTGTACAGTAACAAAGCACTTGGTCCCATTATCTTATTTTGATCTTGGCAGGAGGCCCAGATGCTAAGGATCTTGCCCAAGGTAGAGATTTCTGGTTGCCAGTTATCCTGGCAACTGAACAGTCAGGTGATGAGTTCTAGTAACTTCAAAGATATAGGAGAGAGGGAGGGAGGAAGGGAAGGAGAGGGAGAGGGAGGGGAAGGGGGAGGGGGAGGGAGAGAGGGAGGGAGAGGGAGGGGAGAGAGAGAGAGAGAGAGAGAGAGAGAGAGAGAGAGAGAGAGAGAAAACATTAAAGGTGTCTTTTGTAGGTAGAGATGTGAGACTTATTCGTGCCCATGGTTACAGGAGAAGTTACTCACAGGGTGTTGGTGTAAACTGAGAGCACTTTTAGAAGCCTGATGATGCCACTGATCCAAGAGAAAATTGTCTTTATCCATTTAGTATATTATTTGTCAATAAAAGGCATTGAGATACTCACAGATCCTACAAGGATCTTGAAAATACATAGAAGACAAACAAGTCAGTCACAGAGAAAACACACACACACACACACACACACACACACATACATATATAAAACATTCCACTCATGTGAAACATCTAGAATACAAAAACATACCAAGTGGATTAATGGTTCTAATGGCTGAAAGGTTGGGCACAAACAGGAGATGAAAAATGATGGGAAAGAACTTTCTTCTCAGAGTAATATGCATTATAAAAGTCACACATTGATTATCACAGACCTTTGTTATCACATTAAAACCATTGGATTATATGATCTGAATGGTTACAGTTGTATATGAATTATATCTTAATAAAGACCTGTTTTAAAAGGATGGGATTAGCAAAATGGCTCAGCAGGTAAGGGCACTTGTTCCTCAGCCTGATGACCTGAGGTTAGTCTCCAGGGCACACATGGTGGGAGGGGAGAAACAGCTCTGGAAAGTTGTTCTTTGGATGTGATAGGGTGTTTCCCAGAGGGAGGGAAACCGGGATAACATTTGAAATGTAAATAAAGAAAATAGCCAAGAAAAAAAAAAAAAGAAATTGTTCTTT
Source organism: Mus musculus (assembly GCF_000001635.26). Taxonomy (NCBI): domain Eukaryota; kingdom Metazoa; phylum Chordata; class Mammalia; order Rodentia; family Muridae; genus Mus; species Mus musculus. The sequence goes on from NC_000076.6 coordinate 24,154,001, forward strand.
GGTCTTGATGCACTCACAGTAGCATGTGTGTCACACACACACACACACACACACACACAATGTAAAGATATAATTGATTTGTAGACTGCATAGAACGTTGCCAGGGAAGTTGATGCTGCAGGCTAAAGCTTGAGTTTGAGATTGAGCACAAGCTAAGTGGCTCCTGTGCTGGGATTGCAGGTATAGAACATGACACCTAGCTTTTCAGAACTGCCCTACTCAGTTTCGCCCAGCTCTTTCCATGGCTGCAGTCCTAACTCAATGCTTCCCAGAAGGCAGCTTATTCCTGCTACACTGCCATCGGGGGCCAGCTGTTAGTTACGTTTTTGACTTTGCTTTTAAGTTGGTTGAGTCTATATCCTCGACCTGGTTTGTGTAGAGCAAGGACGGAGAGTGGAGAAGACACCAGAGCTCCTGAGACTGTCTGATGTCCAGGGACATCCCATGATGCGCAGAGCCTGCTGTACCAGCTCGGCTACTCTGTTTCCTCCCAGCACTGTCCCCCTGTGCCTTCCCTGCACTCGGGTTCTTTGTAGATTCAACCCAGCATTGCATCAAAAATGTCATTTAATTGTATCATGGTAGAACATTCATACATGTTTCTCTTTTTAGCATATTCCCTAAACAGTGCATTATAACAACTATGTACATAGCCTGAGACTTGAGCATAGTCAGAGGTTAGTAACTCTATACCCTTATCTGTTGGAAATCTCGTGGTTTTTTTTTTATTGGATTATGGTCAGGCTAGACCTGGAAACCAAGACATGTGCTGGAGGTGTTTATTCCCAGTGTTAGCCAGCATGGGTAACTTGGGCATCTGAACCCTGGGCTGAGACCTCACCTGCATCAGTTGATAGTTTTCTTCCTTGGGATCATTGTAAGCCACAGTCCGCTCAAAAGAACAGAAGAGGGGGACTTTAAAGAGGAGGTTGTGAGGTTACGTTATACAGCCAGTGTGAAGTATTTCCATTTCACTTCCGCTTCCTTTGATAAATAATATTTACCTTTTCCACATGGTCTAGATCTGTCGGATTTGTCTTCCCATCTAAGCCTTTGTTCTCCATCTTAATCATACCTAAATATACAAAGTGTATGTTTGTTTTATAAATGCTTTCTAGAAAATAGCAGTAATAATTTTCCTTTTTCAACCGTATAATATCCCAGGTGTACAATTTGGGAAATGTACATGAATAACTTTTAAGAATGTAATTGTACAACATTTATGTTCTTTTAGGTGACTCCTAGAAATCCACATAGCCTACCTGCATCTGATGAAATCAGCCAGCCAGCCAACCAGCCATGTCTTACACTCCGGGGATTGGTGGGGACTCTGCGCAGCTAGCACAACGCATCTCCTCTAACATCCAAAAGATCACACAATGCTGTGAGTTCAGTTTCAAATTGACTTCATTGCTGTTCTCAATTCTTACTCGAAGTTGTTGGTAGTTGATAAACCTCGAGCAATTAAGGGAAGAGGGAAGGGGGAGCATTATAAGAACACAATTGAAGTAGCTAGAAGGCGTCAGAGTAAATATGGAGGGAGTTTAATAGAAATGCAGAGTGCTACCAAGGCCTGAGTTGCACTGTTTTTTAGTGAGATAAAGATCACAGGTCGGTGTTTACATTTCCTCTAAGGCCGTCTGGATATTGATGGTGAGGTCTGCTGGCTCAGTCTCATAGCTTAAGATGCAGTGAGCTCTGCTCAGAGCTCAAAAGATTGATATCTGTTAGGAATAAAATCGGAATAGATTGTGCTCAGATTAATTTTGTACTTATGAATATACAGTATGAAATTAAAAGAGGCAGGAAAGACAGAAGCAGGTGTTTAAGGTTTTGGTTGTTACTGTTGTTGCTGTAACAAAATACACACAGATGGATAGGCTATAAAGGAATACGTTATTTAGCCACAGTTTTGGAGACAGGAGCACAGCTCAGCATCTTGGCTTCCGGTGATGACCTCTGGACACGAAATATCACCTGGTGGGAAGGGAAGCTGGTGAGGGGAGGTAGCAACACTCACCATAATGACTGTCACCTTCATGAAGACCAGTCTAGTTCCAAGACCTAGAAATGTACTGATGACCTTTCAGGGGCATCCTAACACCCTGACCCTGACCAACTCTAACCCTAACGCACTTGGGAATCAAGCCTCAGCATAGCATTCAAACTGTGGCAGGATGAGACACTTTAATCTGTGGAGAAACGTATTCTAGAAGATGGTGTAGATTCCCCAAGACTTTCCCTTATTACAGAGACAGCCAACCAAAAGAGCCAATGTGACGTTTACCCCTCAGCACATACACATGTGCATGTGTATTCATATGCATACAGATTTAGGTTTTTAATTCCTGAATTACAGATAAACACACACTCTAGAATACTGTAGCCATCTTTTTGTTGGTGCTTTGACTTTAAAACATTGCCAGATTCTATTTTTTTTTCTTTTGGAGATAGGGTCTCACTAAGTATAACTGGTCCAGAACTTGCTATGCAGACCAGGCTGACCTCGAACTCACAGAGATCTACCTGTATCTGCCTCTGGAGTGCTGGGAATAAAGGCACCACTGTATGTGCCACCAGAACTTCTTGACGGCATGTTAATTCTCTTTATTCATCATCAACCTTACCAGTACGCTAACACACTACCAAAATGCAGAATGTTTTCAAATGATCTTACCATATTTTAAATTTAATCGTTGGCCTCTCAATGATAGTCTACCCAAGTGATTTAAATGAGATGCCACTGTACATTGAAGGTAGAGGAAATAAAGCTACAGCTTTATTTCTAATATAGATGGTTCTAGAAGGTGCTGGTGTCTACTCTGATTTGGAGTAGTGTTTTCTCTGGCTACAGTCTGGAGAGCCCAGAAAGGGTAGCATTGAGCGTCATGCCGTTCATGGCCGACAGCTGAGAGTGCTACATCAAGACAGTGATTCCGGCATCTTGTCCTCTTGGATGCAGATTGCTCTCATCTCTCCATGGCTCCCTTGCTGCTGGTTGTCTGTGTGTTGCTGATTGGCCTCGGCTGAGTGTGGTCACTTGTGTGGAATATAAGGAACTTATGTTCAGTTTACACATGTGGAAATCCAGTTGTTTTCCAAGAAAAGATGCCAAAGTAGACTAGGTCTCTTGGTTTCTATTTTTAAACAGTGCCAGGAGTTCAGGAGGCTGAGGAGTGACTGTACCACTGTGAGATTAGAGATGTGGTAAGCAGCAGACACAATAGACGAGACAGTGGCAGCGTGGAGTGGAAGGGCCAGTTTAAATCAAGCCGTGCTTACTAAGAGAGAGATTGGTTGATTCAGCCAGAAAAGACGTGATAAACTGAGCCAGGCTTCAATACTACAGTGTGGATGACAGCTAAATAAACAACCTAATAACCTATATAACCTATAGCAATATTGGATTGTGTATAGGGCTTCCCCCAACTATCCCATGTCCAGGATTCTTAAAATGGGACCAAGCTGAGCCTCGTTGTTCAGGCCTTTAATTCCTGATACTCAGAAGGCTAAGGCAAGAAGATTACAAGTTCAAGGCTTGCCTGGGCTACTGAGGAACTTTAAGGCCAGCTTGTGTAACTTAGTGAGATCCCTGTCTCAAAATAAAAAGCAAAAAGAGGGCTAGAGATATAGTTCAGTAATAGGACCCTTGGCTAACATGTGCATGGCCCTAGCTTCAATATAATTAAAATATTTTTTAATGAAGACTGAGGTCATTAAGGAAAGGTCCAGTCACTGTCTTCAGCTATGCAAAGTACTGTCCATTGGGGCCACCACACAAGTTCAAAGCTACTGGGAGTTAGGCCCCAAGCTAAAGTGGGGAGGGGGTATTGTTGACTAGAAATAGTGGTCAGATGATTCCCAAGTCATTTATTCAGAAATTTACATATTGTGAGGATAGTTCAGACAAAGTGCCTTTTAATTGTGGTATTCTGTGTGCATGTATTACATATTAGATTCCTTTTCAGAGGATATGAACGTAGCCCTAAATAAATCTATAGGGTCCTGTCTTCATGTGGTTTACCGTTGAAAGTGAAAGAAAATGAGATTTTTGTATCTTGTGATTCATGTAAAAGAGTTGTCTATGAGCTGGAGGCCTGGGGCCGAGAACAAAGCAGAACAGACAGGGCTGTTGTTAAGACATTCCTAAGAACAGCTTGATTGTACAAGCAGGGCTATCTTGTCTGGGTCAACACCACCTGGCCGGAACCTCCCCTCTGTCTACTGCCCCTTGACGCCGGGTAAAGTCATACATCAACTGGTTGCTATGTGAACAAGATAAGCCCCCAGCCCACAGGAACAAAGTCCTGATGCCCTTTTGCTAACATATAATCTTTCTGTTAATGTTTAAATAAGCCAATAGTGTGTCGCTATGCTGAATTCCACACCCCTAAGCCCCTTACCCCATAAAAACCCCTGGCTTTCGAGCCTCGTGGCCGACATCCGTTATCTCCTGTGTGGGATGCATGTTGGTCCGGAGCTCCGTCATTAAATGTCCTCATGTAATTACATCAAGAGATGGTCCTTCGTGATTTTTTGGGTGCACACTGAATCGGGAATTGGGTGGGGGTTTCCCCACTAGGTCTAACAAAAGCAGTGTGTGGTATGACAGTTAAAAGCAACACAGCCTCCCGTGAGGAGACAGACTGAAAGTGATGTGGGAGCAGCTGGGTGCTTTGTTGCTTAGATGGGCCCTGGATACAGGAGGAGAAAGGCCTGGTAGAGAGAGCTACCAGGGCAAGTCACATGAAGGTGATCGCAGCAGTAAACACCCCAAAGCAGTCTAGAGCTTGAGTTGCTCAGAAGAGGAGAACAAAGAAGCCTCATGTCTAATGCACAGTACTTGAGACTAGAGTAGCCAGAGGGGAATTCAGGGGGGGGGGGGGGCTAGAGGTTTGTCTGTGCTGTGGAGAGTTCAGATTTCACTGTACAAGGCAGTGGAAATCACCGAACGCTTAAGAAGAGACACAGTCAGATCTGCGCTTTGAGAGGATCACTCGGTTGCTATTTAGAGAACAGACATTAGGAGAGTGAGGGGCATATGTTGCTCTTGGCAGAGGTCTGTTGAGAGAGACTTTGTCATGTATCAGTGGGAAAGAGAGATGTGACTAGAGCCAGAGCCAGGAGGACTTGCAGGTGCATGTGGGTGGGCCTGGAAGGGAAGGGGCGGAGCCTGTGCACACAGTGCGGGAGCAGGTGGTTGCAAGTATGAACTGGGTGAGACAGACTATGCCCAGGACTAGTTGGGGAGGATTTTGTTTCCTTCAGGTAAATGTTTTTATTTTTACAAGAGTTCCAGCGTAAAGTACATCACCCCTGGATCACTTCACCTTTAGTCAAGTAAAATTTGAAATGTCACTGGGGCATCTACATGGAGATACCAGGCAGTTGAGATACATGGAAGTCGGGATCCGTATCACAGTTTGGGATTTGGGATCATAGCACAACTGGTACTTAGAACCTTGAATCTGAGTTAAGCCCAAAAGATTAGTAGACGGGGATTGGGATGTAGAAACTCTGGACATCAAGAAGAAAGAAGCATGGAGAGTTTGAGTGACCAGAGAAGGAAGAACAAAATCCAGAGGGAGATAAGATACATATTTATCTTCAAGACAGGGTTTCTTTGTATCCTGAAACTTGCTCTGTAGACTGGGTTTGAACTCACAGAGATCTTCCTGCTTCTGCAACCTGAGCACTAGGATTAAAAGTGTGCGCCACCCCCACCAGCAGCAGCCCTGGCTCTCTCTTTTCACTTTCAGTGTCTGTCTGACCTCGGGTCCTTCCCTGGATAAACAAAACAAGTCACTTTCCCTGCCTTCTCCTGGCTCATTGCCCAGGATTCAAGACGTGAGTCCCCACCACTGGCGAAAGATTATGTATGGTCTCAGAAGGAGCTGCAATTTTCTCCTCGAAAAGGGAAAACTCTAAAATTGTATAGTTGTAAAAGAAAAGTCTTTCAAGGTCAGAGGGGACTGGAAATGTACAATTTAGAGCAGCGGTTCTCGACATGTGGCCCGTGACCCTTTGAGGGGTCAAACAAACCTTTCACAGGAATTGTCTAAGAGTATTGAAAAACGCAGATATGTGGATTCGGATTTATAACAGTAGCAAAAATTCCAGCAATGAATTAGCAATGAAATAATGTTATAGCTGGGAGTTACCCCCACGAGTGTATTAAACGTTGCAGTGTTGGGGAAGTTGAGAACCACTGCTCTAGAGAACAGCTTGCCTTTCATCTACTCTGCAAGGCAAGGCAAATGTGTTGTGGGGACTGGGCTGTGTGCAGTCTGCTTCTGAGTATGTCTGCCTTTAAGTGCAATATGAAAGAAACGCATCAGATAAGGAAAGGGAGGGAAGAGACTCGTGGGTATGGCTTGAACAGTTGATATAGCAATGTGCCATCCAGGAGGAGGTTTAGTTGGTTGATGCAAGCTTGACTTTGTGACCAGCAGTGCTGTGCATGTTTCCTGATTCTAGCGTTCAGTGTCTGAATGAAAAGAGGTTTAGAGAGAAACCAAGTGGCTGGTAGAAATGTAGCCTACCACTCTGATACGAGCTGCATCGAAACCTGTGGAAATGAAAGACAGAAGTGCGAAATCTCACTTCTCTTTTCCCGGTCTGAAGATGCTATTAATATAGAAGGGTGGACAGAATAGGGCTCTGCACCGTAGGTAAGTCCTTCCTTTGAAGTCTGTGATCTAGCAGAAGACCTGGTTTTATAAATGGGTCTAGGGAGGGTAAGTAAGGTAGCTACGTGGTAAGGTCTTGATCAAGCAGAACTCAAGGCTTCCTGGGACTGCAAGGAGAAAGGTTTGCATTCCTGCTAGTCTTGATCAGATAAATAAAGGCCTGAATGAATATTAACTCTTGCAGTTTATTTTGTGCCAAAACAGAAAACAACAGTTTGGTTTTTTTGTTTGTTTGTTTTATTTATTTATTTTTTAATTAGAGGAAGTCAAGAATAACGAATAGCAAGAATATAAATTTGTCTTCTTTTACCAGTATTCTGACCCTTCTATTGTGCAAAGCCTAAGAGAGATGAAACTTTTTTCCCCTGAGGTAGTGGGTGTTGAATTGAGGACCTCATTCCTGTGAGGCAAGTGCCCTGCCACTGAACTGTGTCTCCAGAACCCTTGGCTCTGAAACAGTAGTTTAAACTTCAGTGGATTTGCTGTTAAATCACGTCTTACTGAAGGGGATCTACACTGTTATAAATCTGCTTCAATAGTAACTATCGTCAAGTATACTATGACAGTTATAGAATATTTAGGTAAGTGTTTACATACGTGTAACAGGTATGTGCTGCATATTGTAGATGCTTACTTTTAACATCGCAGCAGCAATCTCACAAGTCAAGATGGAGCAAACTAGAACTTGATGGATCTCCTTGTGAATCCAATACGGAACGTTAAAACGACGTAGCTGATCTTTTAATCCCTTGGTGTAAGCTGCTGGTTGTTAGCAGAGCTGGTACAACATCTGTGCTGCCAGCCCTCCTTCCTGTGCCTGTGTGCTAAGGCCATGCTTTCTGTCCCGGGCCTGATAGCCTGATAGTGTCTAGTCCTTCTTAGCTCAAGCTTTCTGACTGCTGTTCCCAGAAGGTCTCCTAGGACGAGGTCTCAGCATGCATCTCAGAAATAATATTCTCTCAAAGCTTGAGTTCATGTTCAAAAGTAGCATTTTTATTAAAATATCTGGAATTGGGCTATCCAGCCATTACCTCCTGCCGTCCTTAGTCAAGTCCTACCTGTGATACGGGAGGTCAGTGTTTGTGGACTGACTAGAGAAGGACATTTTTGCATGCACACACACACACACACACACACACACACACACACACACAGAGAGAGAGAGAGAGAGAGAGAGAGAGAGAGAGAGAACTTGTATTTTTGAAGAGCCAAAGAAACATACTGAGATCTTCAGCGTAACGTTTTGTATCCTTAAAAGCTGGCTTACGTTTATTACTAAGGAGTGCATGTGAGGAGTGTGCAGCCCAGCCACAGTCCGCCAGATACTGTGCAGGTCACAGAGCGCATTCTGAGCCCAGAGCCCTTCACCAGCTTAGGCTTCCTCCATGCCCATCACTGTGCATTTTCAGTACCACTAATCAATTTACCTGATTCTTAAGCTTCATCTGATCGAGTCAATAACGTGGGGGTTTTGTGTGTGTTGAGCTATACTCTCGACTCTGTGGACTCATCTATGTGGAAATGGTGGTTCATTTTCCTTTGAAGTAAGTAGTCCTTATTCAGACATGTATACCAGTTTACTTTAACACTGTTGGCAAACATTCAAAGTCTTTTCCAGTTTATTGTTTTGTTTTGTTTTGTTTCTGTGCTTTTCTGTTGATGCTGCTTCTGTTCCTGGGTTGGTGGATCTTAGGATTTGTGAGTAGTCTGCATTGGTAGAAACAAGAAGAGCTTCCTGAAGTGCTTGCTTCCTCCAGCCAGAGCTGACCTAGCTCCAAATCCTTGCCAACAAGAACAGCCTAAAGTTTAATCCATTTCAGCCACATTCTTATCTCATAGTGGCTTAATTTGCATTTCTAATTTGAGTCAGGTTTTTGTGAACATAGCTCTTAAGAAATTCAGTGAACATAGAACATTCTGTAATTCAGCAAGCTCTGTGTGTGTGTGTGTGTGTTTGTGTGTGTGTGTGTGTGTGCGCACACGCATGCACACTGGATTAATCTCTTCCAACTTTATAAAGTTAAATCTCAGCCAGAGTTTCAAGGACTCCTGAAAACTCTCCTATCATGTGCAGGTTTTAGTGTTAAGAGGCCATTTGTCATGGGACTTATACATTATTTACAGATTCTCATAATGGAAGCAGCCATTTGTAAGAGCTACTAGAGCAGTGATCGTCAACCTTCCGAACACTGTGACCCTTTAATACAGTTCCTCTTGTTGTGGTGACCCCCCAGCCATAAAATGACTTCACTGCTATTTGATAACTGTAATTTTGCTACTGTTATGAATCATAATGTAAATATCTGATATGCAGGATATCTGATCTGTCACCCCCACACAGGGGTGACACCCGCAGGTTGAGAAGCACTAGGCTAGAGTACCACCAGGATTAGGAGGTATTTTCTGATACTAGAAGATGGGAGTTATTGACATAAATGTTTCAAGAGTGAGCCATGCAGTGAATTAACTGAATTAAGAATTGAAGAAAATTAATAAATAGAATTTAGAACAGTTAACTGTGAAACAGTATTTGACTAAAAAAAAAAAAAATCCATACATAGTTGTTCTAGTGAACTCTCTGCCATTAATGGGTAGTTACAAACCCAGGGTCAAACAGATGGGCCTAGTTACATTCTGTGGGACCAAACAAAAAGGAATGGGTGTGGGAAGATTTGTAAAGAAGTGTGGCTGGCAAGGCAGAGGGAAGGGGAAGGGGAAGAGAGAGCAGCCATAGTCATTACATACAAGTGTGAGATTGCCAAAGAATAACATTTCCAATAAGAAAATTCTGGCATTTAAGTATTCTTTGTTTTTAAGGAGACTCTAAGGTGGCTAAGAACTTTCTGTAAACAAACTAATCATATACATTGGTAACAAAATCTTCTTGTTGTGGGGCTGGAGAGGTTGCTTGCAGAGAGTGGGATTTAGTCCCCAGCATCTACAAGGTGACTTACAAACATCTGTAACTCCAGTTCCAAGGGATGTGACACCCTCATCTGCCCACCCTGGGCACATGGTACACATACATACCTGCATACATACATACATACATACATACATACATATATACACACACACATATAGGCTAAACATTCGTGCACACAAAATAAACAGCAAATAACTAGAAAAAGAAAAAAAATCTTCCCATCAGAATTTGAGTGTAGACATTTCTGCTAAAGCTTGTATAATAATATTAAATGTGCTTTTCTGTGTATGTTTTCTGGAGCTCTCTGGGAAGATACTCGGTAAAAGCTTGAGCCTTTGCTATAAATGTTAGAAGAAGATAACAGAAGCATGTTTTATGTTGAATCATCTGTCTGTCTGTCTAAAAGACCCACATTGTCTCCATGCAGTGCAGTAACTGTTCTTACTTCACACTCACTGTCCCTGTTTGTTAATAAGAATCTCTGTTTAGCTCTGGGCCTGCAAGGTTCTGAGGGGGTTCTTAAGTTGGTTCTGGGAGGAACTGAGGGAGTGAGTCTAGTCAAAATTTATTGTCTGAAATCCTCAAAGGATCAATAAAAATAGTTTTTAAACTATAGGTCATCTTGTTGTTCTGGGGGGAAGTGCGTTCTGGTCTAGTGAAGAGACGTCCATTTTTGCCTCTGAACACATGAGTGCACAAAAGGGAAGCGAGTATTTGGACTTTTCTCTTTGGCATCACAGCAGGCTTTTCTGTAAAAAGGACTCCAGTCCCCAGAAGTGAGCAGATCTGCTGTCACATCTGAAAATAGATGGCTGACATTATTTACCCCCTGGAGTACCCACAGTTCTGGTATTATAATTTTCTCATGTCCAACTGTTGACGCAGTCCAGATACAGGTAGGAGAGAGAGTATTTCTCCTGGGGGAATCTCAGTGAGAAGGGCAGTTCTGGTTTCTATGGTGACTTGCCCTATGGGGTAGAGTGTCTGCTCTTGGCGGTGGGAGTATACTCTTCTCACTTCATACACCAGTCTTAATCAGTGGCCGAGGTGCTTCCTGGAACTCTCTCTCTTGCCTGTGTGTGAATCATCTGCCGGCTCATGCCCTGAGCGTGAACTCTCTTCCCTTTGGTTCCTGTCCTGCCTTGTGATCTGGGAAACTCCCCTGCCTGGATCCAGTCGAAGTGCACAGAAGTGCACAGCCCGCTGGTCCCTTCTCTCCTTTTGTGGCCACCGGGTCCACACTGTTCTTACTACTTCAGATGACAGCAGCCTCCACATTGTCCTCTCTGCCCCCTTTCTTGCCCTCTTATCTTCTCCACAGTGACAACAAGGCAGATTTTTAATGCATGAGCACACGTCACACCCAGATTTCAATTCATCTGTGACTCTCTTGGCCCTTGCAAGGAAGTGTGAGCCTTGTGCTGTTCACACCCGCATCCAACCTGCCTCCCCCACTGCCCACCTCAGGTTCTTCCTGAGGCTTCTTGGGCTGACCCTTTCACACCTCAGGGCCTTGGAACCCGCTTCCCACCTGTGCCTGCAGAAAGGTAACACTGAGTTCTCCGTAAACAGGCTCAGTAGGACTTTCCGAATGGCTCTCCCACTCCTAAGGGGAGAACAATGGTTCATGGGCTGCAAGCAGCCGCATGTGTATTACCCTTTTGTGTATTCAGGTGACCTCAGTACATTTATCTAAGGGATGTCTTACTTGGCTATTCTTTATAATCATTTTCTCATCATCTTGCTTTCATTTTATAATGCCTTTTATCAGAAAAATAAAAATTTAATTACGATTTCCGCCCTGTGTTCCCCCATTAAAATGTTAATCTTTGAGAGAAAGGTTTGAATGCCTCAGTCACCAAAGTATTAAAAAAAAAATTAAGAGCATGAGGTTATAATATGCAAAGGGTATTTTTTATGATTTACCTTTTCTCCTGCACCTGCTAGCTTCATGTATTCCATTAGTGGGTGTTAACATCAATATATTCACCACCCTTTATTCATGAAAATTTTATCTGAAGACTGAATGTTTGTTTATGAGCCGGGGATCTTGGCACCTATCCTGTTTCCAGAATGCATGCTTAGAGATCTACATGGATAAAGTGATGCAGTCCATATGCCAGCATCCCCATGTGAACACAGCAGGCTACATTCAGATAAATAATCACAGTTACTTTTAGCCTTATTTACCATGAACAAAATCTATGCACAGGGATTGGTTGGATCACAGTGTTGCTTCCCTTTTATGAAATTACAGTTTGTGGTTAGTTGGGCAATGGTCCTACATGTATTTGGTTGCTTGAAGCTGACTAGTTTTTGTTTCCTGGAATTATTTTGACAATACATCTCTTTGAGTTCTTTATGAAATCCCTTGCCTGTTTGTTCTGTAGCCATTCCTGAGCAGCACTTTTCATTACAGAGTAACTGCCCTGCATGTGTATACCAGAGTTCCTTTTTTAAAAGTAGTTGATACTTTTAGTTACTTTGGAAGAATTCACATAGGACATGAACTGTGTTCTGCTTTGGTGTGTTTATTGTCTATAGTCTTCCCTCAATATTACTGTTACCAAGATCGGTGAAGAAACCACGGCTGAGGTAGTAATGTGTTTGTGATCAGAGTTGTGACCATTTAACTTCTGCGGGGGAGGGTTGTCTTCATCCCCTTTGAAGTCAAAGAGAACACCCACAGACATCACCGAGGGCTGGCTGGCTGCAGCTGCTTGCAGCCCATGAACCATTGTTCTCCGCTTAGGAGTGAGAGAGCCATTCGGAAAGTCCTGTTTACTGAGAACTCAGTGTTACCTTTCTGCAGGCACAGGTGGGAAGCAGCTCTGCAGGAAACATCCCCGTGATCTTAGTTACATTGTCTTTCTGGAAGGTACCTAAACTCTTTCGGTGTTTGTGATTCCTGCTGTATGGCCTTTGTTGGTCTTGAATTTGTAATCCATCAGCCTCCAGAGTGCTAAGAGCACATGCAATTATAGCACATGCAATTGTGACTGCTGTCTTAATCGAGTATTTTATTTTTTAATTTTTAAAATTTTGTGTGTGCATGATATGTATATGATTGTGTGTGTATGTGTGTGTCTTTATTTATGTATGTATGTACAGTCATATGTCCCATAGCGTAGAAGTCAAAGGACAACAACCTCAGAAACCAGTCCTTGCCACCTTCCAGCTAGTTCACTTAGGACAGTGTTTATGCTGTGTTATGTAGCTGCCCAGTGAACTTGTGTGGAGCCTCCTGTCTCAGCCTCCCACCCTGGCATGGGAGCAACGGGAATATAGATGCATGGATACGGTGCTTGCTGTGCATGCATGTGTTCTAGCGATCTGAATTCAGGGTCTCAAGCCTGTGTGGCAAACATTCTACCCACCGAGCCATCTCCCTAACGTTAACCTAGAAAGTTGTAGCTCTCTCTTTAAAACTGAATATTCTGGTTCTGTAGGAGGACCAGAAGTCTCAATTAATCTGGACCCCCGAGATCTCTCAAACAGTAGACCGCCAAACAGACAGCATACACCAGCTGATATGAGGCCCCCCAACACACATACAGTAGAGAACTGCAGGGTCTGTGTCCATTCAGAGATGATGCACCGAACCCTCAAGAGACTGGAGGCCCCAGGGAGTTTAGAGGTCAGGAGGGATGGGGGTTGGGAGCGTCCACGTGGAGACGGGGTAGGGTTGGGAGGAGGTGTGGGATGTGGAGCAGTCAGTGTGGATGGGGAGGGGCGGGGAATGGAATATGGAGTGTAAAAAATGAATTACACATAAAATTAAATTAAAATAAATAAATATAAAAACAAAAATAAATAAAATTGTATATTCTCTACCTAAAATTAACCATTGTGTATTTTTTAAAATGTTCTTATCAGATTTTGTCATCGAGTCTATCAGATGAAAATTTAGTTTTGGAATGCTTAAGTCACTTGCCCAAGTTTATACAGTTGGGTGAGGTTTGTGTCAGATCTCCGAAGACTCTGATTCATATAATAGTATGCATTTAGATTATGTCATATTGTATGAGAGTGTAACTTGTGTGTCTGTGCAACTTGCCCCAATTTATGAAGTATCTGTGGTGTGCTAGAGAGTCTGGATGCTAGAATCCTGCCAGTGAGTACAACACAACGGCAATGTTTGCATCTGTAGAGTCAACCTTAGAGAGAAAAGGATATGGTGAAAGTGAGTTAAAAGGAAAGACTGAGTTGACCAAACAACAAAAGCATGCTGTGAGCTGGAGAGGGATGGCCCGTACAAGGGGGTACCTGAGGGCCAGGGAGGCACGCTGAGGACTTCGTGGCTGAGATGATAGTTGAACTCATCACTGAAAGGATTTGTAGAATGAGCCTTGCAGTATCTGGGAATGTTTTGAATGGGGAAAGCCATAGGGTGAGCTGTTCAGATGGCAGCTCCCTTGAGTTATTAGAGACGAGGAGGGGGCCAGTCCCAGTATAGACAGCCCTTTACCATGGTTAGAACAAGGTTTGGGGCAGAGGTTCACAGTGGCAGTGCAGAGGCAGAGGGAGCATGGTCGGAGATGTGTCAGAGATAGTTAAGCTGGCGGATGTGTGCAAGAGAGAGCAGATACAGTGACAGACGGTGGAGTGTGCATTCCGTCAGGTGGTCACGGAAGAGGAAGGTGAGAAGAGGCAGGGCTGATGCCGAGGAGGCACATGAAGTCAGCATGCTAGGGGGAGGTGGACGCACAGGATGGCTGTAAGTGAGGAGCCTGGCACAGCGCTGGAGCTATGGAGGAGGCACAATGGCACACTTGTGTGTTGAAATCAACAGGAATTAAGACAGGAGTCTGGGCAAGCAAGATAAGAGTCAGCCAAGAAATATGGATATCAAAAGAGGCGAGTGTGGCAGAGACACCAGAATATGCCAAGCCACTCTGGATGGAGGAGATGATTTTGGCACTTCCTGCACATTGGTTCTTTCTGGTACCCCAGCCGCCCCCAGACCTCATTTTAGAATTTGCCGCTTCCCTTGTTCCCCCAGTGGCTATCACCTTAACCTTTTTAGTGTTTATTACTTGGCTAGCTCTCCTAGTCCTCTTGTGACCTTCCTTTTCATGTGTAGGATCTTATGTGTAATCAAAGTGCTTCTTCGACATTCTGTGGGGTGAATTTGATTTTCCAGGCAGCAGGTTGGCCTGTGGAAAAGAAAGTGACCATGTCCCCACCCTGCTCAAGAACTTTGTTCTAGTTTGTGCCTATGTCCCGGATGCTTAAGTCCCTCCTCCTTTGCTTCTCAGGATTAGAGGATTTTCCTCAGTCTTGATCACTCTGTCATATATAAGGGTCCCAAGATACTAGACAGCTCTTTCCAAGCTGCCTCTCTCCCTTTAGGGAATACTTTGCCATCCATTTATGTTCAGATCTCCTCTACCCTCCTGCCTTGGCCACTTGCCCAGGACTTTAACTGCCCAGCAAGATCCAGCAAGTCTGGATCTCCCTCTTTCTTCCTCTTCCTCTTTCAGGTTGAAACTTAATTGTGTTGCATGTCTACCTTGAACCTGTGGGCTAAAGACAGTGTATACAATGGTTCCAGAGTGACTTTGTACAGGAAAAATTCATAGCATGCAGCTTTCTGCCGTGTCACTATGTAGATGCTCAAAAGTTTTCAATTTGGAACATTTTTTGTTTTGTTTTGGATTATGGATTACGAGTGCTCCATTCATAGCAAAGTTCTGTGAGTGACATTCACAGCTCTGCTTCCCTTACCTGACTGGGCATTCTCTGTGGTTGCCCACCTGGCTTATTCCTGTTTCTTTCATTCACGGCTACCCAATCTTACAGGATTTTTAATAGCTCTGAAAATATAATCTATACAAAATCTCCAAGTCTCGGCCCCATGCCCCGGTTCTGTGCATCACACATGTGGAGGGGAGGGAGGAAAGGACTCCAAGTCAAGCTTCTGCTGCCTGCTTAAAGAAACCACACGTCTATCGTTAGTGACTCTCATGAGTGGTGTTTTGGCAGTGAGCACAGATCAGAAGTTGGAACAGAGGTAAAGGAGTGTTTGGAAACCATTGCCATAAATACTTGAGTTCATATGGCTTGTCCCCTGCTACCTTCAAGCAGAATGACTGGTGTGTGTGTGTGTGTGTGTGTGTATGTATGTATGTGTGTGTGTGTGTTTGTATGTGTGTGTGTGTGTGTTGTGGCAGGGGGAGGTAAAGAGGAGAGAGAAGCTGGAGATATGATATCATGAGCAATCAGATATCAGGAGCTCTGGGCTACTTCAAGGTGTAGGACAGCCCCGCCCCACTCCAGCCCAGTCCAACTCTGTTGATTTGAAGTTCCACTCTGCAGAGACCAGGACCTCACAGAACAACTCAGCAGTCCACCCGAGAACAGAGCAGCCCGGCAGTGCATGTATTAAAGTGGGGACACAGAGTGTCTTAGTCAGGGTTTCTATTCCTGTACAAACATCATGACCAAAAAGCAAGTTGGGGAGGAAAGGGTTTATTCAGCTTACACTTCCATACTGCTGTTCATCACCAAGGAAGTCAGGACTGGAACTCAAGCAGATCAGGAAGCAGGAGCTGATGCAGATCCATGGAGGGATGTTCTTTACTGGCTTGCTTCCCCTGGCTTGCTTAGCCTGCTCTCTTATAGAACCCAAAACTACCAGCCCCGAGATGGTCCCATCCACAAGGGGCCTTTCCCCCTTGATCACTAATTGAGAAAATGCCTTACAGTTGTATCTCATGGAGGCATTTCCTCAACTGAAGCTCCTTTCTCTGTGATAACTCCAGCTGTGTCAAGTTGACACAAAACTAGCCAGTACAATTGACCCCTTGTCAACTTGACTCACAATCACATCACTGGTAAGCTTCAACCCTTAATTTCTTATTCATCCCCAAGATCTAAATAACTTTAAAAGTCCCACAGTCTTTACATATTAAAAGTCAATCCCTTTAAAATGTCCAATATCTTTTAAAATCCAAAGTCTTTTTACAATTAAAAGTCTCTTAACTGTGGGCTCCACTAAAATAGTTTCTTCCTTCAAGAGGGAAAATATCAGGGCACAGTCACAATTAAAAGCAAAAATCAATCTCTAACCATCCAATGTCTGGGACACAACTCACAATCTTCTGGGCTCCTCCAAGGGCTTGGGTCACTTCTCTAGCCATGCCCTTTGTAGCACATACGTCGTCTTCTAGGCTCCAGATGCCTGTACTCCACTGCTGCTACTCTTGGTGGTCATCTTATGGTATTGGCATCTCCAAAACACTGCATGACCCCTTCAGTCCTAGGCCATCAATTGCAACTGAGGCTGCACCTTCACCAATGGCCTTCCATAGTCTCTCACAGTGCCGAGCCTCAGCTGCTCTGCGTGAATGGCCTTCCATAGTCTCTCACAGTGCCGAGCCTCAGCTGCTCTGCATGACCCCTTCATGCCTTCAAAACCAGTACCACCTGGGTGACTCTTACACATTACCAAGTCCCGCTGCAGCAGGAGTACAACCTTGGCTATCTCTGGAACACAGCCTCTTTGTGCTTTCAGAAAACACTTCCCAGAAGATGTCACCTCAACGATGCTTGTCTCTTCTTAATCACCGCTAATTTCTTAGCTCCAGCTAACCAGCATCAATAGTCCCAGTAATGCAAAAGTTTCACTTTAGTAGTTCTGGTATCTTGTTAATCACAGCAGATTCCTCACCCCAGCTAACCAAAACCACAGAATCTTCCCAATCAGAATAGCAATGGCCCTGAAAAGAGTCTTTAATTTTCCCTCTGAAATTTACAAGCCAGACCTCCATCTTCTGCACTGTTCTCAACATTATCTTCCAAGCTCCTACACAACATCTGACAGAGCTCTTAACAATTAATGGATCTTCAAGCCCAAAGTTCCAAAGTCCTTCCACAGTCCTCCCCAAAACATGGTCAGGTTGTCACAGGAATACCCCACTATGCTGGTACCAATTTGTCTTAGTCAGGGTTTCTATTCCTGCACAAACATCATGACCAAAAAGCAAGTTGGGGAGGAAAGGGTTTATTCAGCTTACACTTCCATACTGCTGTTCATCACCAAGGAAGTCAGGACTGGAACTCAAGCAGGGCAGGAAGCAGGAGCTGATGCAGAGGCCATGGAGGGATGTTCTTTACTGGCTTGCTTCCCCTGGCTTGCTTAGCCTGCTGTCTTATAGAACCCAAAACTACCAGCCCCGAGATGGTCCCACCCACAAGGGGCCTTTCCCCCTTGATCACTAATTGAGAAAATGCCTTACAGTTGGATCTCATGGAGGCATTTCCTCAACTGAAGCTCCTTTCTCTGTGATAACTCCAGCTGTGTCAAGTTGACACAAACTAGCCGGTACACAGAGCATCCCTAATAAGAGGCACTGCCTGTCTTGTTCCGCTCACCTGGAAATCCAGTCGAAGAGGGCACTTTTCTGTGCGTTATGGTTAAGAACAGAACTACCCTCTATTATTCTAGTGTAGCAGTAAGCTGCTACTTTGGTGACTTAATGCTGATGAGAAACCTAGACATGTTCTAGACCCAATTGCTTTACAGACAAAGGGTGATCTGTCTGGGCAGCAGAGTGCTGGCAGCTAGGGACTGGGCCATCTCTCTCCACTCCCCCAGAAAATGGTCTCTATAGTGTACTCAGGGCTTGAATTGTCCCAGAAGATAAACTCTTTTCTGCTGAAGTCACAAGACAGGACAAGAGATAAAACACTTCAAAAAGAGGCCACTGTTTTCAGCAGCTGGTTTTGTGGTCTCCAGAAGACTTTTCTATTTGAAGCCAGAGTACAGTTTTATTGATATTAAATAGGCCAAGTTCACTTGACTTTTTCCCTTAAGGCTAACAGGACTTTAAGTGAGCATTCCCTGTTCTCTGCACCTCATGCTCCACACTGAGTCTGCTTTCGGCTCCCAAACTTACTAGTACTTGTTATGCATCATTCTAGAGGACCCAGGCCACTTCCAGAGTCCTTTCTTTCAAATATTCTAAACTACTCTGTAACTCAGGAAGGAACTGATAGGTGAGGGAAGATTCAAGTCTTTAAACATTCAACCTTTGTCTCCTCCTGTTTCAATCTTGTCTCTAGTATGCAGCTGCAATGTCCATGCCACTGGTAGGCACTAGCCGAGTCTTGGCTCTTCTAATTAAGATGTAACTCTCGTGCTATCGTTATCATTACTGCCGACTCAGGCAGTACATTGTAGACTGTTGTCTTAGTTAAGGTAAGCATTGCTGTGACAAAACACCATGACCAAAGGCAGCTCGGAGAAGAAAGGCTGTATTGATTTACATGTCCTGGGTCACCGTCCATTTTGGAAAGCCAAGGTAGAAACTCAAACCAGGCGGGAACCCGCAGGCTGGAGCTGATGGAGAGGCCGTGGAGGAGCGCTGTTTACTGGCTTTCTCCTCATGACTTGCTCAGCCTGCTTTCATATGGAGCACAGGACCAACTAGCACATTAAATACTGTTGCACCATGTGCTTGCATACAGCCTGAACTTATGAAGGCATTTTCTCAATCGAGAGTCCCTCTTCCCAAGTCCTTCTAGGTTGTGTCAAATTGATATGAAACTAGCGAGGACATTGCTACTACTGAATTCTTCTTAAACATGAGTCACAACAGTTTATAAGGATATTCTTACTGTTTACTCGTAAGAGAAAAAAACAAACTGCTTGCTTCTGTTTGCCCATTTGATGGCTTACACTGTCCCCAGTTCAAGCCACTTCCCGCTAAGTTAATGACAACTGGGAATTAGGTGGTTTCTGTGTGAGAGACTGTCAGGCAGCTGTGGCTGGAGCAGTGCTGTAAATGCAGAGTAAGCAGCAGGAAGTGGAATCGAGTTTCCAAGCCTGGCTGACTCAGTGCCCTTGCTGGCGTCCTTTCCTGGTAGGCACTGACTTGCTTGTCCTCTGGGAGTGAAGCCTGAGTCGGAGCACTAGCATCGCACCAGGGTCTCACCAGTCGTTTTATCTCTGACACACTGCCACTCTGTTATTGCAGATTCAGTGACAGAAAATTTTTCTGCTAAAAGATGGTAGCGAATTCTTCCTTTGGCTGTTTGGGAAGTTAATTGAAGGTGCTTTATGTGGGCTAGGGCCGGTTCTGTGCTCCCCAACGGCCTGATGCACTCACTTGTCAAACATTTGCAAGAATTCCACAGTCCCTGAGCTGCAACTCTATATAGGCCCCATCCAGTGTACCTGCAATCCTATGACTAAAAAGTACATACACTATTCATGCCCCAGTCCACTAGAGGGCAGCATACACACACTTACTTAGCAGGAAAAGACTGCAAAAACTAACTTTTTGATGGAAGAGAAAGCCCTTTGGGGTGGATGTGTTGAAAATACTGTCATATTTTTGTTAAAAATTATATTTCATAAATCCCCATCCCTGAAGTTAATGATGCAACAGTAAAAGTTGGCCAATGATAGCGAAAGCAGCTTATGTATTTCATTCTCATAGAAGTCTTGACTTACGCTTTCCTCTGTGTAGTAAATTAGAAATTTCTAGAATTCCTTTTGAAAGTTGAAAAGTATTAGTTAATATTTATGCATCATGTTTTTCTTTAGTTGAAGTTCTTCCAGTTGAAATAGAATATGACTGTCCTGTGAGCTCAGAACACCTTCCAGACTATAAACTGAAATGGAGCCCAGCAGGGATGGGGCAGATTATCAAAGAGTGACTGTAATCCAGCTCCTAGCTTACAGTAAGGACTTAGAATAACCTGCTCAAGCCTGACTTCTCAAGCCCTGGTAACACACACCTTCTGAAACTACAGGAACCCAGCTTGGCGCTCAGGCAGCATCTGTGGAAAGGCAGCAGCACTGTTGAGTATTTATTCCAAGCAGACATAGTTACCTAGGAGTTCTTAGCACCTCAGGGCTGAGTGGGCTTTCGAATTCAGAGTTTAGTAATATTTAATAATTCACAGCAGGGATAAGTCAGCTTTTTCATTAAAGCCTCAAATAGCAAATACTTTGGAGGCAATGCAGGAGTTCCTGTAAACCCCTCACCTTGTGGTTTGTGTTTAATCTGTATTTAATACCCGTAATGGTACAGCTCCAGATCCTGGCCTCATCAGGCCATGGATGGCCTTGGTACAGGGTGGTAGTGATGGTGATACGTAAAGTCATGTCTCTAGAAGTTTGTTAGGTTCACAGCACCTTAGGGAACAATAGCAGGCCAGTTTCACCTGCATGGAGCGGGCTTCAGCACCCCGTACTCAGAGTGCTGGGTGCACACGGCCTCCACCTAGCCTCTTTCCATAGCTTCTTGACTTTTGTCCCTGTTGGTCACACACTCAAAACATGAAATCACCTTTTTCAGTGTGCTACCACACTGAAAGAATAACTGTTTTGAAAGCCAGGAAATCACTCTTTTAGTCCTAGCACCTTTATTAAATAGAGTTTCTTAGACTTCAGTTACTCCCTGTGGCTGTCAACATCTTTGTAAAATGGGGTTGACTCAATTTCGATAGATGGATGGGGAGGTGGATGGATGGATGGATAGATAGATAGATAGATGGATAGATAGATAGATAGATAGATAGATAGAAATGGACTTGGTAATTTCAGATTTATGTATCCCTAGCCCTTTATCCAATACTCAGTGATTTATTTGATCTTCAAGTACACACCTACTCGAGTAAAAGAACATTGCAGAAATGATATTCATGTCCAAAACCTCCTACTGTGTCTGGCCCTCAGTAGATGGCCAGTAATTACTGAATGGGTGAATTAATTACAATTGAGCACTTAGCTACTTTAAACTCACCTTCTGCTTTGGCCTTATGTTTTATAAATGCATGCAATTTATTATATAAATGTTTTATCTCTCTAGGGCTTTAAAAAAAGTTGTTGTGCTATAGAGAGATCTACTGAATGTCAGCAATAACAGTATGGTAAATCTTGTGTGCACAACAATGGATACAGAATAGTTCTGGTCCTTGGCTGTGAAGGGCTTACTTTCTGCTTGTAGTGTCTAGTGGGTAAACTGGTCATTTAACTCTGTTTCTAAGTATGGAATTAGAAATCCAAGTCTCCAAAGTGACAGCACACAGCCAGACAAGGCCAGTAGCTTAGCAAAGCATAAATGAGAGATGGTCAGAGGGGACTTCAGTATCTCCTAACCAGGTGGGTAGCCAATGGACAGGGCATGGTCATCAATCTGGTTGGGCCAGGGGATACGCATAGTGTGTTCTGGCTCTCAATTGCTATTGATAGCCTCGAGAAGTCACCAGTCTCAACGGGTACCCCAGCCTTTGTGCACTCTGCCATAGCCACGTAAAAACTCTAGAAAAGGAGGCTCAAAGGCCTCCTCCTCTCTCCGAAGCCTCTCTTGCTTTCTCCTTAATTTCTTACTTGTCTGTTTTCTCTTTAATAAAGTGAGTTTCCATTTCGCATACTCCCAGGAGTGTATATCTTCAGTCTACATCAGAATAAGGCAAGGAGCAGTCTTTGGTGACCACAGTGTCTGAACCCCTGGGTCCTTGGTCCCACTGGGCTGTGAAAGGTCTCATCACGTGAAGTCAGTGTATCACTGCCAGTTTTACAAGTCCAGACTGGTTGTCTTGTAGATAATCCCACTGTCTAGATTGGTCCAGTTCTTCCTCATGATTTTAAACTCAGGTGAAACATTTTGGAAGTAAACTATGTAAGGACTGTAGGGACTTTTCATCCACACCGTGCCATACACTTCCTAATGCCACTTTGTCCCATGTTGGCGCTGACTTTGAGTTTTTAATCAATGGAAACATTGTCTCTTAAACATTGTCTCCCAGGAATACCTTGAGATTTTGACATATTTTAATTAACTGTCCCTTGCAAATTGAATCGGGGTTAATAACAGAGGCGGAAAGTAAATCCTCGAACTTGGAGGAAAGGTTCTAACAGCTTATTTATTCATAACAGCAATAACCAAGTAAATGGCGAAATGGGACCTCACTCGTGTACACACACACACACACACACACACACACACGCAACATGCTTTCTATGGTTTGGTGTTCATAGTTATCCAGGGCCGTGGGCACGGTCCGGGTCCGCAGCAGCAGGTAGCTTTGCAGCGCCAGGAAAGTGCCTTCTGGGGCCATGTGTTCCTTACACCGTCTCTTGTCGGTTCTCTCACAGATGACTGAACATAATTTTTCTAATTCTGATATGCATTTCTCATCTAAAGCTGTATCGTGTGCTTTATATTAAAACAAAATATATGATTTCCACAGCTATTTATTGTTCAATAACTTTTATGCCAGTAGACTCAAGTACATTTTCTATGTATTACTTATATCACAGTCCTTGTAGCATAGGAAAGAGACGGCCATTTTGGGTCATGAGCGCAGTTTCACAGGTCAACTTTCCACACGGTTTGCTCTTGGAAAAATCAGTCTGTCAATTAGACATTAATAAACCATTTACTTTTTCTTTCTTTTTTTCCAGATATTGTTATTATCCCCACAGTTTTGTTTTTCTTTCTTTTACTCATGTAATTACCTAATTGATTCTAGTGTAGCATTTTATGTGGCTATAGCTTTTATAACAGTTATTCGTTAATTTCTTATTATGATAGCCGTGGAAATACAAAGGACTCTGAATCAACTTGGAACACCTCAAGACTCACCGGAACTGAGGCAACAGCTGTAAGTCATTGTTTCCTACGACAGAGAGAAGAGCAGCCATGCAGACTTCTCTGCTGCATCCGTAGTGGCTTTCTATTGGAAACATTGATGGAAATGTAGTGAGCTTTCTCTGGTACCAGTGCCCTGCTATATGAAACTTGGCTGATCTAGTGTACACAGGTGGTAGGTTTCTCCTTTAAGAATCTGGCTCACTCTATCAAGGCAAAATTATGTATTTTACATTCCTATTAGTTTTAAAATAGATTTTCGGTGGCTTTTGAAGATTTGGACTTAGAGCTTCATATATATATATGATTTATTTCTTGCTTTTTTGTTGGTTTCAACCCAGTATATGTTCAATGTTATGAACTATCCTCCTCAAACAAAACAGAACTAAACCAGAAAATGTGCACAGTGAGAACTTCAGAAAGCAAGTAGCAGCTGCTTAGCGTGTGTGCAAAGTGAAGCAGTGCACATATGGCAGCTCATGACGGCAACTCCAGGGCCGTAGCTGAGAGGTGGAGTAAGTTCCAGACCAGCCTGTGCTACTCGGCAAGACTTTGTCTCACAATTTCCAGTCATGCATGCATGGTCACATACACATGTACACACTCATGCATACACACACTAAACATCATGAACATATTGCAATTCACTAAAACAAAAGTACAAAAAGATATGAAAAGTTATGCCAAAACTCACGGTTTTTAGAAGTACCATTTGAAGTATTTGTAGTTACCTGTGGTTTATATTTTATTTTTCTATAATAAAAGAGATGCTTTTAAATCATAGTTACTACACCGTCACTCATTGAAATACAATTCAATGCAAGTTCGTAATAAGTAGCGACATTATTTTGGTAGAATTAATGCTGGAAGTTCTGAATTCGCAGACATGATCATGCAGGTTCCCTTTTGAGAACTTTGAGAGTTAGGAAAGCCTGTCTAAGCAGGGGCATGTGCTGTGTAGAGCTGTGAGCTGGTTCTTAGTTTCCTCACTAGCTCTATATAGACATCTCCATCTGAGCACTTTGTTACTGTGAGTCCCACTGACTGTCCACGTGTGCAGTAAGAAGTGTACAGGGGAGGCCTGGTGTCATTTCTAAGCATTCCTCTAATTCAAGATTATATTGTTGAATATTCAGTTTTTTATTGAAATTTGTATATTTTTCTCTGTATCTAGGAAAACTCAGGTATAGGTTTAATTTACCCCCTTTTTTTGTATTCAGATCTATTTATAAGGAAGTCCTGTTAGGTTTCCCACTTCACGTTTAACTACTGGCTAGTCTGTACTACTGGCCTTCCCTTCCATATTTGTAAGTGTTTGAGAGTGTAAGTGTTCACATAAGGAAATACGGCCTGCATATATACCTCAGGCCTGAGGACTGGACAAAGACAAATAGTCTTTCCTTCTCGGATGTCCTCCCAGAGGAGACACAGATAACAGCTGTCCATACTTTCAGTCCCTTGGATATAAAGGAACAGCCAGCCAGCGCTATCCTGAGCACAGCCCTTCTCACTCCAGCCCTCTACATGTATAGCTGATGACGTTGACTGATAGGTAACACCAATTCGTATTCATTTCTCTAGGCTTGGGTACTCTGGGTGAATGAAGACCCTCCTATGTCATATTTCTTAGTATCTTCCAAAACCTAGAACCTAAAGATTTGGTTTAGCAGAAGAACTTGACAGCCAGTTCAAAAAACTATGAGTACTTTTACAGTTTGTTGTTGAAATAAATACTTCGACGAAACTAGCTTTTCTGCAACCATTTACCAGGGTTGGTACAGGTGGTGTAGAGCTTTTCTTTGGCTATACACACCTTTGCTTTCTGATTTTGCTTTATTATTATTATTATTATTATTATTATTATTATTATTATTATTTTCCCTTTTCACTTTAGGCAGCAGAAGCAGCAGTATACTAACCAACTTGCGAAAGAAACCGATAAGTACATTAAAGAGTTTGGCTCTCTGCCCACCACCCCCAGTGAGCAGGTATGCAGTTTCAGGTGTGAGTCTTGATGTACTGGATGTGAGAGAAATTAAATGCATGGTCGGATCTTTGAACTGGGATTCTACAAAGGAAGTGAGGCAGCCAAAAAAATGATTGTATTTGAGATTAGTTACAGTACACAAAACTATATTTAGTGGTTCAGGTAGTATCATGTGCTTCCATAAAGCAGAAATTATTTCCATGTCGTTGCCCTGACCCATAATTAAGTGTACGCTGAGAAAATGCCTCCTGTGTAATTGCTTCCTGGCTTTGCAGGACTGCTCCCCCACTCTCCTACCCCTCACCCCCACCTTCCCCACCCTCACCCCCACCTCCGCACCCCCACCCAAGCATGCACACACTCACGATGCTCCTGGGAACACAGTTATCTGCTTGCTTACTTACTACAAGTTATGAGGTATAGGTTTTATTTTCCTAAAAATGGTATTACTTAAAATTAACCTTAACACCACAACCGACTTATCAGCAGCTAAGAAAGCCTAAGGCAGAGGTCCTGCAGAGTTGGCCTTCTGTCTTACGATCAAAATACAAGTGCCAGGAAATGTGCGTGAGAGGCCATCCGAGGGTTACTGTGGCTGGAGAGTGAGTGACAGTTTTCAGGGCCCAATGGAGTCAGACAGTGAAGCAAGCACTGTGGGTTCTAGCAAGCTTCTCAGGCTGATTTACTTCCGCCACGCTTCTCTCTCGTCCGTCTAGCGTCAGAGAAAGATACAGAAAGACCGATTAGTGGCAGAGTTCACCACATCGCTGACAAACTTCCAGAAGGCCCAGAGGCAGGCTGCTGAGAGAGAGAAAGAGTTCGTTGCTCGAGTGCGAGCCAGCTCCAGGGTATCGGTAGGTACTGAGAATGGCTGAAAGCACGGTTCTCGCAGCATCCCGATGTGTGATGTCGTAGAGCCCGGTAGCGCTCTTAAATCTGTGACTGTTTTTAATGATCTCTCCTTGGGTTTTAAGAAGCCCATTGTTGTGTATTAAGTGTATTGTTGTGTATTGCTGTCGTTACCCCTCATGCAACAGTAGCAGAGCACAGACTCCATAAACACAGAAAACCCTGGAACGGATCAGGGAATGGATGCTCTAATGTGGACTTGAGTTAATCCAGTTTTAAGTCTCTCAGGAGTTGCCACTAGTTGATGTTTCATTCTTTAATGCTCAGGTCCCACAATGACATTAAGTATGAGCTGAATGGTAATTATTATTTGGGGCCTTGTAAATAGTGAATCAGTGAATTCCCTCCTTGTCAGCCTAAGATATTATTTTGACATTGCATTTGCAGTTGACCTTGAAAATTAGAACAAGGACTTAGTTTCCCCTGCTCCCATTGCACATGTGTGCATACACCCATATGTATTCACACACACACATGTATACCCATATATGCATACACGTGCACACACCCATACATATGCTCAAATACACACACCCAAATATATGTACATGTACATACACATGCTCACATGCACATATATACACCCAAATGTATGCACATGCACATAGGTATGCACACACTTGTATGCACACACACCTGAACACATATATAAAACACAGATAGGCTGTCTTCAGGGAAAATGTGAGTGTTTTGTTACTTTTTCTTATTCTTGCTTTCTTTCTGTCCTCCAACTAAATTATTCAGGGTGGTTTTCCTGAAGACAGCTCAAAAGAAAAGAATCTTGTATCCTGGGAAAGGTAAGAAATAAGAAAACTGCCTTGTAAATCAAACATAACTTTTGAGGTTTTACATATTATAGTCCATGATGCAGAATGAAACCTTTTATTATAGCATGAGTAGTCTATTATTTATAAGTGAAATAGTAGATTTGTGGAAATGTAAATATTTATAAACTATTTATTATGTAATATATAAATAGATCCTGTTAATAAACTTATTTTCTTACTTTTAAGAACAAAATATTCTTATATGAATTTACCAAGTATGACTTTTAATAAGTAAATCAAAAGCAATATAAGCTGAAACCATGAGTAGAATGAAAATAGAGTAAATTTGGATAAAATGTCTATTTATACCTAGAAGTTTTTCTTTATTTATTGAGGCTTTTTGGAGATGGGATCTCACTGTGTTATCCCGGCTAGCCTGGGATTCACCATGTAGCCAGGACTGGTGTTAAGTTCCTTACCCAATGAGAACTGGGATTATAGGCACGTACCACCATGGCTACTTATTTTAGCACCTTTATAAATGAACAATATTCTGATCTTAAAGATCAAACTATCCAGTTTTCGTAAGAGTGTCTTTAGTAAGTAAGTTTTATTTCTGTTTGTTTTTATAGCCAAACACAGCCTCAAGTGCAGGTCCAAGATGAAGAAATCACAGAGGATGACCTCCGACTCATTCATGAGAGAGAGTCTTCAATCAGGCAGCTGGAAGTAAGCCTTAGAAGGCCGTGCCAGTTCACATACCTGGAGAACGCTAGAGAAGAAAACTCTATAAACATCTGGCAGTTTGGTGAAGTTTCTAGTGTAGAATTTAGAATAACTCCTGTGTAAGAAATGATGCTGTTGGTACTAGAATGAGAAGAAGCCATTCCTCCCACATTGTTAATCACCCAGAGTTCTCTTTAGTATTGAGAAAGCTCCACTCTAGAAATAAATGCCCTCCTAAAGAGCCTGGGCAGCATCCTGAAATATATCCACACCATCCCTCCACGAGGGGGACTTTGGCAGTAGCATTAAGAGAACTGTAATTTTCTTAGTGTGTCTACCACCTCACAGAGATGAAGGATTAGTTAAATTGTAGTTCTGTTGAACTGACCCTGCTCCTAAAAGTGGGCTAGTGATAGCTACCAGTGACTATAGTTGACCGACGGTCTTCCATGTGACAAGGCACCGTGATAACTGAATTTGTTTATTCCTTCCTCACAAAAGCTCTTTAAACTTACTAAATATGTCATTATCATTGACATTTTACAGATGGGGAAGCTAAGGCCATGATAGATATACAAACATCCTTACACACTTGCAAAAAAGAGTCTTTAGTCAGGGAATAGGTATATATTGAGGAAAATAAAGTTACAATTTCTTTATCCAGTAAATTTGTAATCTGTTTACACATTAATGATATTTATAGTTTCACTATGATCTACTAGATATTCAAATTTATTAATACAAGGCTTTAAATTTATACAGGTTTTATTCATTGTAATTGTCAAGCTGATGGGTAGATTTTTATTGAAATACAGGAATATACATATTCTTCTAGCCAAGTATTGATTATGACAAGAGAAATTGTCAGGTCGACCTTAGCACTGCATGGCCTTCCTCAGTTTCTGTCACTTGAGGTAGTGGATGTCACAGATTTACTTTGGACAACTAGAAGCCATCCAGAGGATGTTAGGTTAGAATTGTTTACAGTAGTGTATTTTTCAGATATTCCTAAAATGTATATATTACTTCTAAATGCATGCTTATATATGTGTGAGGGTGTAAATTTGTTTGTTTCTTTTCTTTTGAATTTCCCCATTGGAGGAATGGGGGCCATGTTTCTAACAATACATAATAATGTGTGTGTTTTTTTGTCTTAGGCTGATATTATGGACATTAATGAAATATTTAAAGACTTGGGGATGATGATTCATGAACAAGGCGATATGATTGGTATGTACGGCTGCTGTGGCCTGTGAGGTGGGAGTAAGCGACCTGCAGTTCACCTGCAGCAGCTTTCTCCATCAAGAGTACCCTCTTGCTTTCCGTTTCTGTAGTCTGCAGCTGGCAGGCTGCTACCCTTGCCTCTGTTCGCATTCCTGCTGATGGAAGGACGCTCTGCTTGCTTCAGAAGCTCTGAGTGTAGTCAGTGGCTCCTCATGGTGGAACATAAGGCCCCACGTGGCATCGCAACCTACTTCCAGTGCTGGCTTTTCATTTTTATCCAAATAGGACTGGAGGATCTCATGATATTTGTAATTGTGTGTGCACTGTCTTGTTTTGTGGGAAATAGCTATTTTCCTGGTCATTTGTTCTACCAATTACCAAATAGTTTTTGATAGATTAATATAGCTCATTTAGGTGCTAAAGGATTGAGACCTGTGGCATTAAAGCTTTAGGTTTGGAATGTGACTGTGGAAGTGTGTAATAGATGAGATCATTAAAAAGTAAAAGTATGGGAGCTGGAGGGAGAGTGCAGTGGGTAAGAGCTCTTGTTGTGTAAGCTGAGGCTGAGATCAGACACCTGGGAAAAGAGAGCTGGCCGTGGCAACACGTGTTCCTAACCCCAGAACTATCAAGTGCCAAGACTAGATCTTTGAGGTTTGTTCCTTGCCTGGCATCAGGTCCACAGAGACCATGTCTCAAAGGAATAAAGTAGAGAGTAGTGAATCAGGACACCTGGCATCCTCCTGTGGCCTCTGTGCACACAGATGCAGGTACCCAAATAACACATGTGCACATACACCACACATACATATGCCATAGTCATACATATTTGCACATCCACAGTGCATACATGTGCATGTACACAACTTGCACACACACACACACACACACACACACACACACACACACACACACACACACACTATGGTAGGGCTGGAGAGATGCCTCAGTTAATAAAACAGGTTGATACACAAGCTATGAGGACCTGAGTTCAGATCTCTAGCATCTCCATAAAAAGACTGAGTGTGGGCACATGCTACCCTCGGCCTAATCGGAGAACTGAAGAGGCAGAAGCACAGGTATCCCTGGAGCTCACTAGCCGATTAGTCTCGCTGAATTAATGAGCTCTAGATTCAGTGAGAGGCTCGGTGTCAAAAAGTAGTGAGGAAGACATCTAAGGAAGACACCTGATGTCAACTTCAACCTCCACACGCGTGTTTACAAGTATGTGCACATCAGACATGTGTGGTCAGTTTATAGAAAGACCAAGGTGTAGTTAGAAGGTTCTGCTACTGCAGAATGCAGACACCAGCTCTGACACCTAGAGAAGTGTAGAAAAGACCATCGCTGCGTCAGGAGCCAAGATAGCCAAGAAATGAAGAAGCCATGAGATCTTTGAGTGTCTGCTGCAGAGGAAGGATTGATTGGCAACTGTGACACAGTGGCCTTTGAGAGTCTGCAGGGAGGAGGAAGAGATGAGATCTCTGGTCCTGTAAACCAGTGTCAGTTCTACCCTCAGGTTAGAACAGAGTGGAAAGGAGGGCTGCAAAGGCCTGTGGGCCCTGGGTGAGGTTTACACCTCTCTGTAGCTAGAAGAAGGAAGAAACCAGAATGCTACCAGATTCTTACAGTGAAGTTGACCACTGCACCACGCAAAGTAGGTAGCACACTGCATGTATGTGAATGACTGGAGGGAAGCTGCCCTTACAGAAATACACACAAAGCCGACAGACCCCTAGGACTGGCAGGACATTTTGATTAAATCAACATAGGAAGGACCAAGGTTGAGTGGGCTCATCCATTGCTCTTGGGGAGACGCCATTTTTGAGAAGCTGAGGTGGGTTTTTTTCGATGTGATGATGAAAGCCTTTGGGACTGGGCAGAAGGGGCTCAGTTTGTTTTGCACTTTGATCTTGAGACAGTGAAACCTCTGTGGTTAGAAAGCGGCAGGTGCTTGTGCTGCCGCTGATTCAGTAGCTGCAAAGTGACAGGACTGTGTTGTGTCCAGGTAGAACTGGAGAAGGTCTATATATTCGTATATTGGTTGGGTTGTGTCTTTTCCTTAAATGTCTGCTGCATGAAGTTTAGTGATTTATTACCAGAGCATCAAATGTGTTTAACAGTGCTGTGTGCGTGCATTTTATTTTAAAGACAGCATAGAAGCCAATGTAGAAAGTGCGGAAGTTCACGTTCAACAGGCAAACCAGCAGCTGTCAAGAGCGGCAGACTATCAGGTAACATGAACAGTAATACAGTTCCTTATCACTTGGAGTTTTGACTTAAGATACAAGTATATAACCAGTTTGAAGTAGCTGTGTATGCTACTGTTAGAATTATGTGGAAAGTTAGTAGTGGCAGTGGTCAGAAACAAGCCAGTCAATTTGAACTGCCAGTCAGTCTGTTTTCTCAGGGTGATCCACAGAGATAGAAAGTCATGAAGCTTGCAAGAGATTACTACTACAGGCTTTACTTCTTGTGGGGGTTCCT
Source organism: Mus musculus (assembly GCF_000001635.26). Taxonomy (NCBI): domain Eukaryota; kingdom Metazoa; phylum Chordata; class Mammalia; order Rodentia; family Muridae; genus Mus; species Mus musculus. The sequence continues at coordinate 24,185,323 of NC_000076.6, forward strand.
GCAAGCATCGTAGCTGGTAAGGAAGCTATATGGATAAGCTAAAAGTGGAACTTGAGTCAGCACGACATGGCCATGGCTGATGCTGGGTCAAAAACTTCTGCAGTCTGACACCAAGCAATGTGTTCTTCATATATTTAGATACAGTAAAAATGGACAGCATTTGGATAAAAGTGATTCCTTGGACAGTTATCTCAACAGAGCTTTAGGCGTGGCTACACTGAAGAGCATCTCTTTAGCAAAGCACGTGTGACCTTTACATGAATAAGCATGGGTTCTCTTGACAGATGAGCAGAGCTCAGGACAAGGGCCTAGGGAGGGAGGGTTTAATGAGCATAAAGATGGATTCTATGGACTGAGGTACAATGCTCGGGATTCTGGAGGATTCAATGAGGGCTGGCTTTACAGAATAGCAGAGATCACTAGGTATTGACACATACGATCCCAGATGTATGGATGGCAACCAGTGCCCGTGTCTTTCATTGGAAAACAAATCCACGCGTTTAAGAATTCTAGTGTTCCTCTGCATCCATGATGGTTTATGATGTGACAGCACATGGAGAGACCTCTTGAGTGGTCTGTTCCCCTCCATTTCCCTTCCTTCCCTGTGACTTTTCTTTTTTAAATGGTTTTTCAAAACAGTATCTACACAGCCCTGGCTCTCCTGGAACTCACCATGTAGACCATGCTAGCATCAAACTCAGAAACCTATCTGCCCCGGTTGCCCAAGTGCAGGCATTAAAGGGGTGCCTCACCATCACCCAGCCCACTTTCTCTTTCCTCTTGCCAGGCTGACGTAACAAAGGTCCTCACACTAGAAATGTCTCTTCAAAGTCTCTGAAACTACATTATCTGGGAGTGTCATTAATCACTGCATAGTATGTCAACATGTAGCAGACCCTTCAGTCGATACAAATTTATTTCTCAAGGGAATGTCATTAATGTGTGGAGACTCTATATATCTGTGAAGTATGAGTCATGCTTCAGGTACTATACAGATGTTACGGCTGTGAATTACTAATGATTGCACGGTGTGCAGACCTTTGCTCAGTAAGAGCAAGGTTAGACTCTTTTGAAGATTCTGAACATCATAACACATCATTTGATTCCCCTCTAAAAACATCGGATTTTGTTGTCCTTCATAATTACCACTGTCTTGAATCTTGACTACAATCCTGTAACTTCTTAGATATTTTTCAGCTGCTTTTTACTTTCATGTTAGCGCCATTCATCAGGTGAGCCACTGTGCACTTGGCAGCTTGTAACACTGACACTTTATGGGGCTATTCTTTGTTTCATTTCTAGGTATTCTCAGTCTACCACATAGCTGGTAACTTTTATTTCTTTCTGTCTTCCTTTGCATTATTGGGGATTGAGGGAGAACAGGGAATCTAACCCAGGACCTTGCATACCAGCAAATGCTTTGCCACTGAACAATAGATATACCTAACACAGTTTCTTCTTTCTTTTCTAAACATTTTTATTTACTTATTTTATGTGTGTGTCTGCTCTAAAGGTAGTTAGACCTGGAAGAATAGAGCTTAAGCATGAGACAGACTCATAAAATCTCATGCAGTAGCCAACTTTATTCAGAGCATCAGACAATTTATACTCAGGGTTAAGAAGAGTCACATGAGTAAAGTGTACAGTCTCAAGGAGAAGCCAAATGTAAACATGCGTTTTTCCATAGTAGCACACAAACAAATAACAATACCTAGTTGTAATGAATAATCTAAGGTAAACTCACTCCTATCCACTCTACCTGGGAGGGGCACAGAAACACATTCCAAGAACAACTAGTTGCGTGTTTTTGAAGCAACTGAGGTTCTTGTTTTCTTGGCATTTTCTCGAAAGCACTCCGAGTTCCCCTGACATGGCTCCATTCCTGCACCATGTCCCGACAGTGTGTATTGGCGTTTGTCTGTGTACCACATGCTTGAGCTACAGGAAGGTGTGAGCTGCCATTCGGGTACAGGGAATTGAGCCTGGGTCCTCTGGAAGAGTGTAGTCAGTGCTCTCAACCACTGAGCCATCTCTCCAGCCACTGATTTCTTCTTTCTCAAGTTCAACCATACTCCCAGGAGAACTACCAGCAATTAAAACATTGCCCCTTGAATTATAGCATTACTTCAAGAAAAATATTTTTTGAAAAAACACCACCGTGTGTGTTGTAAAGGTTTTTTAGAAGAAGAATCTCAGCCCCAAATATGAGGTCTCCAAATTGTTCCCCAAGTTCACTGGGTGGTGTTCAGCTGCTGTGGCATCCCCTCACTGACGTACTCACCGTGTCGTCTTCTTGCTTCCGCAGCGCAAATCCAGGAAAACTCTCTGCATTATCATTTTTATCCTCGTGGTCGGAATCGTGATCATCTGTCTCATCGTATGGGGACTGAAAGGCTGAGCCCCGAGGGCGTGGACGACTGCATGATGCTGTCTGAGCGATGCAGGCAGATTCTTGCGATCACTTTCTCTTATCGTTATCTTGAGGCTGTTGTGTAAAATGATGGTTCCATACTTTGCCATTTTTACTAGGGTGGGGGGATTCTTTTTGGATTCAGTCTGATATTTTCTAATACCCAAGGCTTTTCTAAACACCCTTACTGGCACAGCTTCCCTGCTTTTTAGTTCAACAACTGTTAGGTTTTGCTCACGTTGTATATGCCTTTCATTTGTAATTTATTTATTGTAACTTTTTGACTGAGTTTTGGGAATTATTTGATTGGCGTGTATACTCTGCCTGCACCTCTGTAACTGTGTAACATGTGTAACATGATTGCATTATCTTATTTAAAAAGAAAGCCCAAGTTTAAATTTCATTTGTCCAGTAAATGTTCTCAATAGGAAACCCTTAACATAACTGTTTGTGGGATGTTTTATCCGCTGTGGTCCACAGCAGTGCAGATCGTTATTGCTCTTTCATTATTGGATTGTTGTTTTCGTCTCTGAATAAAATCAGTGAATCTTTTCCTGATGTGTATGTATATATGCATTTGCTGTGGATTACCTAGTAAAGACAGTAAGGATAGGTTGTTTTTAACATTATGGACTGTTTAATCCAATGCATACTAAAGAAAGCTTAGTTACTGTATTGTTCAGTGAAAGTTGGAGGAAGTGGCTGAAAGGTCCATACCTGCATCTATTCTGTTCAGATGCTAAAGATTCCAGTCTCTTACTGCACTGAACCACTTTCACCATATGGTCTGGCTTTGTGGCCATTATACCTTCCCTCGTGCGCCATGGAACACTTCTTAGGCCTGTATCTTTGGGTCCTGTCTTCACAAAGTAATGTTCCCATAGTTACAGATTTGGGATTTCATTTTATATTTAGTTTTTGACACTTAAGTTTTAGAGTTTATTTAGATGCCATTTTTTTATTATTCTTCATTCAAATAGGAATCAGACGTCTGCCAATGAACACACTTGTCTTTTTTGAATCAATGTTTTAATGCACTAATATGAATGCTGTAAGAGGGGTTATCTTAGTTTATCATTTGTGTTTTATAATGTTCTTACACAGCAGTTTGCTAATGATGGCACTGTTTAATGTGGCTCTGAAACCTTTAAATGGGAACAAGTGAAATATTAACAAAATAATTGTATCTTTGCAAGCAGAATAAAGATGATTCTGGAGATGTCTGCTAATTCTGAGTCCCAAGAACTCTTTCCCTGGAGCCCAGGCTTCCCAGACATTTGCTGCTGACTATGCACCATGGTGGGACATTCCACATATTTCTGCTGGGAGGTTTTGTTTTTTGTTTTTTTTGTTTTTTTTTAAATATTATTTCTTAGAGTTCCTCTTCCTCCTCCTCTTCTTCTTCTTCTTTTTCTTCTTCTCTTCCTTCTCCTCCTCCTCCTCCTTCTTCTTCTCCTTCTCCTTCTCCTTCTCCTCCTCCTCCTTCTCCTTTTTCTCCTCCTTCTCCTTCTTCTCCTCCTTCTCCTTCTCCTTCTTCTCCTCCTCCTCCTTCTCCTCCTCCTCCTCCTTCTTCTTCTCCTTCTCCTTCTCCTCCTCCTCCTTCTCCTTTTTCTCCTCCTTCTTCTCCTTCTTCTCCTCCTTCTCCTTCTCCTTCTTCTCCTCCTCCTCCTCCTCCTCCTCCTTCTTCTTCTTCTTTTAAGATATATATACATATACACATTGTAGCTGTCTTCAGACCAGAAGAGGACACTAGAACCCATTACAGATGGTTGTGAGCCACCATGTGGTTGCTGGGAATTGAACTCAGAACCTCTGGAAGAGTAGTCGGTGCTCTTGACCGCCGAGCCATCTCTCTAGCCCCCACATATTTCTGGATCACTGGTTAACATGTTTAATTTTAGAGTGACGAATGGGTTGTTCTCACAGAAACCATTTTTGTGGGGGTCTGGAACACTGAAGTTTTCTGGTGCCCGGCTCCTACTGTTTTCATGGGTGGTCAGGAGCAATGTATACACATGCTTCCAGATGAGTGCCAGCCTGCCAGGCCGGCTCCCACAAGGTCTTCTCTTCCACCTGCCCCTGTAGCTTGTGTGTCAAACAGTGTGCTGCCATCTCCTAGCTGGAGGAGAGTCTCAGTGGCATCTGTTAAATGGCTCTGTGCTCCCAAGGCAGTTAATCCTCGTGGGACCACACCCATTTGTTCCTGTTCTCTTCATAGTGGATGCCCCACAACAGCAGAGCTCTTTCAAAAATCGGGGCGTAACTTAGCAACTTTACTTAAAATTGGAACTTAAATTATTATTTTGCCTGGTCCACTGGCCATTGATCTATGACAGGAACTTTAGTTGCTGTATTCTTTTAAAAAGCTTTAATTTGAGGAAATGTTCACAAAGATATTTAGAACATGAAACTGACTTTTATTGACAATATTTAAATGTAAAACAAGGGAATTGCTAAATGAGAAAAATAAAGCTTAAGCTTTTCCTCAATTCAGTTTTAGAATTGCTCTGAAATGTTTTAAATTTTTCTTTAATATTGAGAATATCACGCACTGGACAATGAACTGTGATCATATTTACCCTTTATCACCTTCTCTGACTCTTCCCACATCCTCTTCCACAATTCCTTCCCAACTTTATGGGTTTTTTTTATTATTCATTTTAGGTTTTTTTATAGCTCACTAAGATTAGTTAGTGCTGTTTATATGTGCTTGGGTGTGAAGCTACCTGTGAGGGCATGGGAATTCTACCCATGACCACATCCTTAAAGTGATTACCCCCACCCCAAGCAACTATAACCTGCCACTAGCTTCTCAGTAAGAGGCAGGAGGTGGCGCTCCTCCACTGCACCCGTGCCAGAAGTTCGGCCGGTGTGATCTCATGCAGACGTTCCCGGGAACTGGGAGTTCATGAGTGTGATGTGCGTTTCATATCCAGAAGACAGCATTGTGCATGGCATTCCTCTTCATCCTCCAGCTCTTACACATCATATCTCTGCACTGGAAAATGAAACAGGAAGCTTTTTTGACTATGTCTGCATCTGGTTCAAACCAAAGGAATCCCCTCACCGAGTGCCTTGTGTTCTCAGACAGGACTGAGATTAACTGGCCTCTTAGATTGAACGGTAGTCTTAACATTAGGCACGTAGGTTATTAAAATATGGCAAAGATACGGTTTTGCAGAACAGTTGATAGTCTGAGTAACTGTTCCCTCTGGTTATAGGGAAGTGTTTCCCAGAGAGAATGGGCATCTTCTGCTATAGATATGGGCACAGACAGGGCCCAGGATAGAGCAGCAAGCCATGTGCACTGTCTGAAGGCACCCGCGTGAGCATGCCAAGGGCCACAGCAGCACCTATGGCAGGCACCACTTGCACCACACCTTGAAGATGTTAGCACTGGGACTGTGAGCATCCTCCCTGCTTTGGATAACAGTGTCCGGGTGCTTTTATATCCATAATACTTTGAACACTAGCCTGTTTAGGTAAATCTATAGTGAAAGCAGGTTGACTCAGTTCATGTGGGACCCAAGAAACAGGTACATGATTTTAGCAAAAGCAAACACACAAAAACCACTCGCAATACTTTGGAGTTTGTGTACTGTTTGTTTCTTTGTGCAGAAAAGTGGAGTTCATGGTGGAAAAATAAGAACTTGAGAGAGAAAGAGTCGCTGTCACATCTGAGAAATACATTTGACGTGGTTTTCACTGGACACTGAGTAGTCTGCTCCTGGGGGCTGTCCTCACTGGACAAGGGTAGTGGCTTTCCACCAAACCCAACGAGACGTTTTCTTATTAGGACAGCAGCATCCAGAAGTTTCTTCCTGCTTCACTTCCTTGTTTCTACCCTATTTCCATCCCATAATAGTTCCTCAATACATACTTGACCATTTGGAGTCAGCTTTTTCCCAGGGTACTACAGGTCTGGGCATAAAGATTATGAACGAGCCAAATGAATGTAGGTCTTCTCACAGAGAGCATTTATCCTGACATTTGACATATAAAAAGTGCTTACTATCACGCCAGGCAATGTAGCTCAGTTTGGCAGTATGCTACGTCAGAACTCTGGGAATTAAGGCAGGATGGTCAGAAGTTCAAGGCCATGTTCAACCACAGTGAGTCTAAGGCAAGCCTGGGCTGTACTTTATTCATCATAAGAAAATGCAGCGTGGAAAAGGAGGAAGTGTACAAGGATGAATTCACTTTGGGACCACTGGGCGCTTCAGCAGTTGGCCAGACTCTAAGGACCACTCTCTCCTGTTGATCTTTTTTCCTTCTGAAAGTGACAGAAATTAATTTTTTAGAAATCAAGTTTTCTGGAAATAATCAGTTTTGATAGCCTATCTAAGCTATCACCAAGTGGAGTTGTTGTGGTGGTTGTGACTGGGATTCAGGGTATCTTGGATACCAAGGTCCTGTGTTTGGAAGACATTCACAGAAGGCTGCTGCTTCCAGTAGAGGGCAGAGATACATAAAGAAGGGAGGGAGTAAGGGGAATTTGCAACATAACAGCCTCAAACAAATACATTGAGTATCCTCTGTACAAAATGTATCACAGAATGTATATATTTAGCCTTACCCCACCCCGCAGCAGTTGTTCTTGTTTGTTATTTTGTCTTTAATGAAAAGGGAGTGTAGAAGGAAACCCTGCTGCAGGCGGTAATCTACCCTTGAAATCCCAGCACTTAGGAAGGGAAGGCAGGAGGATCAGGGATTGCGTATCTGATCAGCTTCCACTGGCTACCCAGCAAGAGCCCAGGCCGGTTTGAGATCCCTGTGACCCTGTCTTCAAATGAAGCGAAGTGGAGAGGAAGGGGATCGAGGCAAGGGAGGAGCAAGAGAAAGAACAAATGAAGATTAAGCTGATGGCTGATGCCAGTCTAATTTCCTGTAATTCCGATGCATGCCTCAACATGCTGATCTTAACGCCTTGTCTTGGTGATCAGTTTGATTGACGCAAAAAACGTTAACCAGGAAGCATTATTATCCCAATAGTCCTCTCAAACACTGAAATTGAGCCGAGGAGCCAACACTGTTGCTTCTTGCAGGGTTTTAAGAAGTCTGTCACCTACTTACTCCCAGTGGGTTCCTGGAGGTTGTGAAATATTGGGATTTTTTTTTTTTCCTGAGCGTGGTGGAAGGCAAAACCAGATTTCCTGTGTGGGCCCTGCATGCATAACACCTCTACTTGTTTTCAGGGGAGTCTTCTAGAACTGAACCAAGGAGTCTTTAAATAACCTTGAAAGAGCATTAATTCCCACTTGGGCCAACCCAAAGTACAAAATTTTAAGTGTTTACTGTAAGTACCGTTACACAGTAGTTGCTCACTCTGAAAGCTTTAGACGTGGGCAGACGGCTGAGCAATGAACTCACTTAGCCCCAGCTAAGGCGCACTGATTCCAGCTTTCCCTTCAGAATGCTTGCTTTGTATCAGTGCTGTAACAGGAGAATGGAAATACTGACCTCACCGAAGGAAAAATAGTACTAGAAATTAGGGATCTACCCCAAATAATGTGAAAAATTTATTCTTTTTAAAATTTTGTATCACTAAAGGCTTAATGGTGAAGACTTCCAGGTCCAAGCTAGTCTTCCTGTCAGTCGACCCAGGAAGCACAAGGCGTGTTTTGGTGATGAGCATGTTATGGCTTAGTCCATTTTCCAGTGTTACATAACCAGAGCTATATAGCTTGTAGCTTTTATGGTGGACATTTTAAATCTCAGTTCTTAGGAGAGTCACCCCAGTGTGTGTGTGTGTGTGTGTGTGTGTGTGTGTGTGTGTGTGTGTGTGTGTGTGTATACACACACACACACACACACACACACACACACACACATATAGTCAGCTAGCATTTTCTTTGTAATGTGAGTATGGTTTCATAGTGTGGGCTTTACCCTGGCACATTTACTTGCTGAGGAATATCTGACCAGTCCTGTGTTAATATGGTTGAAATAGGCATAAGCATTCATGTGTAAGTTTTATAATAATATATTTTTTCTTTTTATGGGATAAATGTCCCACAGTGCAATTGTTAGGTCACATGCTAGTTGAATAGTTTTTTTTTTTTAACTCTTATTATCTTTTAGGTGAATGTGTGCTTTGCTTGCATGTATGTCTGTGTACCACATACATGCCTAATGCCCATGGAAGACAAAATATGGTGTTAGAGCCCCTGGAACTGAAGTTACAGATGTTTGTGAGACACCATGTGGGTGCTGGGAACTAAATCTGGGTCCTCTGGAAGGGCAGTTGGCATATTAAACAATGAGCCACTTTTCTGGCCCCTGAATAGATAATTTTACAGAAAATGTGAAAATCACTGGTTGCCACAGTTTATATTTGCAAGATAGTCCTTCACTGGATGTATGGCTTGTACTGGCTGGTTTACTGTCAACTTAACTCAAGCTGGAGCCATCTGAGAGGAAGGAACCTCAGTTGAGGAAATGCCTCCATGAGATCCAGCTGTAAGGCATTTTCTCTGTTAGTGATCAATAGAGTGTGTTTGATGCCATCCCTGGACTTGGGGTCCTGCATTCTATACAAAAGCAGGCTGAGCAAGTCAGGGGGAACAAGATAGTAACTAGTACCCCTCCATGGCCTCGGCATTAGCTCCCACTTCCAGGATCCTGCCCTGTTTGGATGTCCGTCCTGACTTTGATGATGAATAGCAATGTGGAACGGGTAAGCCAAATAAACCTTTTCTTCCCCAACCTGCCTTTTGGCCATGATGCTTTGCTGCAGCACTAGAAACCCTAAGATGCAGCTCATGGATTTTTTCCCCCAGTCAGTGGCTTACCCTCTAAACCTCTCATCTGCGGCTTTTGCAGAGTGAAAGATTTTAATCCCTCTTATCCATGTTTATTTACTGCTCAAGTTTCTGGTACTAAGAATTCTTTGCCTAGCCCTAGGTTCCAAAAGTTTTCTCCTTTGTGTCTATTAGTAATGTATCTCTATATCACCTTTAAATAAAGAGGCATTTTAAGTTAATTCTGCATAAAGTCAGACTTGGATCTAGATTCATTTCTTTGCCGTGTTTCATTGCTGTGTTTGTTTAAAATGTTTTCTTTCCCCTGTCCACTGGGTTAGTTTTCCTTCTCCACCAAAATCGGTTAGTCAAGTGAGGTAGAGGACACAGTTGATTTGGAGATGTGGGTGGGGATGTGAAAGGAGTCCACTTCTTGGTTATCTGCTGTGATCCACTGAGCTGCCACTGTGCATGTGTTCCAATGCCAGCCGTCTTGGGTACTGCAAATAAGAAGTCTTGAAATGGGCGAGAGGGAGGGCTCAGCGTTTAAAAGCAATAACTGCTCTAGTTCTAGAAACCATGTATAATGGGATCTGATACCCTCCGCTGTCATGCAGGCATACATGCAAATAGAGTATCAATCAGTCAGTCAGTCAATCAATCAATACATACATAATTTTCAAAAGTTTTGAAATTAAAGGGAGGCATTATTTCTGCTTTATTCTTCCTTTCTGAGACTAGCCACTCTTTTTTTGTTTGTTTTGTTTTGTTTTGTTTTGTTTTCGAAAACAGAGTTTCTCTGTATAGCCCTGGCTGTCCTGGAACTCACTTTGTAGACAAGGCTGGCCTTGAACTCAGAAATCCACCTGCCTCTGCCTCCCGAGTGCTAGGATTAAAGGCATGCGCCACCATGCCCAGCAAGACTGGCCACTCTTATTTTCAGTGTCTCGTCATTTGACTATTTTCATGGCAGCTCTGTCTTTCAAATTTTAAGTGTCTAACTCTAGATATCTGTAGTGTCTCCACTTTGCCACCTGGAGTCATGAACAGTCATTGAACTCTCATTTATGTCTCCTATTATTTCCTATGTCTGTTATAAGTATTCCCTCAGTACACATTCAGAACCATACTTAAGGTCATAGTTATAAAAGTATCTTTTGTTGCCTGATCTAATTGTGGTCTCCAAGGCTTACTGCTGAAGCTTCCAGCCTCCATACAATCTTGTCTAGGCCTAGAATGTTTTCAGCCTCTCGAGACTTTCTGCCGAATAAACTAACCCTTTCTAACTCTTTCTGAACTCTGTCTGGCTGATCAACTCAGCTGTTCTGGCTCAAAACTCCTCTCCACACTGATTAAATCTTGCTTCTCTCTCAGTCTCTCCTGCTCTGCTTGGCCTCATACTTAACTTTGGCAGTCTGTCCTAATCTTCTGGCCCCTTCTCATTTTCTGGATCATTCTGTCTTCACCTATGTCTAGCTTGCTCTCTATTCAACCTTTCTCTGTAAAACTCCCCCAGTACCAGTAAAACTGCCTTGTTCCTTTTTTCTGCACTGCCTCTCAAGTAGCTTCTCTTTCCTCTCTCTTCTCATGAGAGTTGGTCAGATCTTTTTTTTTTTTTAAAGATTTATTTATTTATTATATGTAAGTACATTGTAACTGTCTTCAGATACACCAGAAGAGGGAGTGAGATCTCATTATGAATGGTTGTAAGCCACCATGTGGTTGCTGGGAATTGAACTCAGGACCTTCAGAAGAGCAGTCAGTGCTCTTAACCTCTGAGCCATCTCTCCAGCTCCCTGTTGGTCAGATCTTATTCTGTCAAATCTTTCCCTGATTCGTCACTTTGTCTGCCACTCAATTAGACGTCACTTTCAAATGTGGTGCTTCTTCTACCAACTAACTTTGCCTTCATTGCTTGGGATTAAAGGTGCATACTAAGGGTGAGCCACATGACAACTCGAAACAACTTTCTCCAGTAAATAACACAATCTCGGGGTTCCCAGTGTGATCAAATATCCCGAAACACATAGTTGTTATTTAACCTCTGAACACAGGTTAGAAGCCTTTTCAAAAGCAAGGGTGTGAGGATGGTTCCTCATACTCTCCGTGTTGGGTTCATTTCTTCCTGATAGCCCAAACGTCTGTGGTTATCATTACATTTCTGTGTGACAGGCTTCCTTTGACCTATACTAGTTACTGTCATTGCGGCTCTGTTAACATTCAGTTCTGTCAGCTCTTTTTCATTGCCGTCTGCATTTTCCCTTTATCTTTGAAAGACCCATCCTTTTCCCTAGACATAGAATTCAAGGTTAGTAATTCCTGAATGCCAGCACTTGGCAAAGTTTGACCCTCTCCTTTCATTTTCTAGCTTCCATGGCTCCTCCTATGAAATGCACCCGTTTTCAAATTTTCTTCTATAGGCATGGTATCTAACTGTTTTTTTATTTCATTCTTTTGTCTTCAGTTTCCTTTTCTTTTCTCTTTTTTTTTTTTTTTTGTCTTCAGTTTTCAAATGCTTAAACCTGAACATGGTTGTGGGAATTGGTGGCACTTTGGAACTTGCAATGTTTGAGAATTTTCAACTTATCTGTGTATTTATGTCTTTGGAAAAATTGGGCAAATTTAGGGTCATCATTTCTTCAAGTCCTTTCAAAATGGACCCTTTTCCTCTCCTGGGCACTCCCATATGAATGCCAGTCCTCTAACTGTAGTCTCTTGGGTCTCCAAGGTCTGTTGGAGTTGCTGCCCATCTTTTACCTGTTGTTTGAGTGGGAATTAATATTTATTGTTTTATCTTAAAATATATTGCTTTTTTCCCCCTCTGTATCTTTTATTTTGAATTCATCAATTTGATGAATAGTATTAGGATGCTGGAGTAGATATCTCAATGAAGAGTCAGATTTCATCATTTTAAACAGATTAGAAAAATTAATATAACTACAGAGGAAACCAGAGAAGCCTCTTACTTTAAAACCCTCCTTCCAGTTTTAGCTCAAACATCAAAATACAATATAAGTGTATAAAGTAGTAGTGTGTTCCTGTGTTGTCTCTCATGTGAACTGCAGACTCTTAACTGTTAAACACGTATACCTCGGTGAGGTTGAATGTGAATGGAAAGCAGCTGACTAGAAAGGGGCCCTTGAGACTGTGATGGAGGCTGGACAGGACAGGGTGGGGACAAGAGAGCAAAGTGGAAGTGAGAATGACAAAGGACGGGGACAGGGAGATGGAGATGTCAACAATAAATAAACAAAGAGCCACAGTGACCAGACTTGACTCGATTAATTCATAAAGATGCACATTCTCTGAAATGAAAGAATGCTCATTTCCTTAAAGCTTGTGTGGAAGGCTTAAGTGCAGTGTGTGCACATCCCTCTGCTTTCAGAAAGATTTCCTTAAACATATGCAAAACCAGCAAACATCATCTACATAAAACCATTTTTCTTAAAATTTTGGTGTAAGTAATGTTAATTGGTTAAATAGCAACCTAGTCAGTTAATCAACACTCTCTTAATCTAAAGCATTTATTTTACACAATGGATACCACAGTGTCTTAGAGTCCCTTCTTTAAAACAAAAATGTGGTGTAAAATGTCATAGTGTTGCTTTTAGTATTTTGTTCTTACCAACATGAAGGAGATTTTCTTTACTACTTAAGAAATGTGGGATTTTTTTCTTATTCATATCACATCCTTAATTTCACATTGAGTCATACTAAATATACCAAATTATACTGTATTATTGGTGGCCCAACCAGCACCCACAGGACACTTGTCCACTCTGTTTCACTTACATGTATGAGTGTTCTCACATGTGTGAGTGCATGGCTATGTATGAGTGTCCACACATGTGTGAGTGCATGGCTATGTATGAGTGTCCTTGCATGTGTGAGTTCATGGCTATGTATTAGTATCCACACATCTGTGAGTGCATGGCTATGTATGAGTGTCCACACATCTGTGAGTGCATGGCTATGTATGAGTGTCCACGCATATGTGAGTGCATGTGCACATGGATGCATGTGCCTGTGGCGGCCAGAAGTCAACGCTGTGTATCTCCCTTGCTCTTTTACCACCTGTGTATTGAGGCAGAGCCCCTCAGTACCCAGAGTTCTCTGATTGGGCTAATCTGGCTAGCCAGCTTGCTCTTGGGAATCACCAGTCTCTCCCTCTAGAGCACTAGGCTTGTAGGCTGCCACCATGCATCATGCCTGCCTGTAGTACTCACAAGGGTGTTGGGATACAAATTCCAACCTCATGTTTCTGGGTCAAGCGATTTACTCACTAAGCGGTCTCCTCAGCTTGTCAGTTCTTATTGGTGCTCAGGCTTCTTTCTGAAACTATCTTTCCTTTTGGTGAGTAGATTCTTTAATCTGGAAGGCTGTAGGTGGAGTTGACGTTGTTCTAATGGCCAAGATTGGCGATGCTGCTTTACCACTTATTTTGTGTCAGTGATGGTTTAGAGATAGGCAGAAACCCAGTCTCAGTGGTCCATCAGCATACACCGTTTCCTTTAACCTCTGATGTAAACTGGGAGAGATGCAGAGCAGCATTCTCGGATGGGGAAGCCAGACCCTAAAGAGACGTTTCCATTTTATGATGAAAAGACATCTGCCAAAAAGGCATGAATGGGAAGAGCCCTTCCTTGCTTTATTCATCCAGAAAGCATTTGCTGGGTTCTTCTTGAATGCTGGGCCCTCAGAGCAAAGTCTCATTCACTAGTTTCTAACACTGGCAGTAATAAAATAATCGGTAGTTTTCCATACTTAATTAGAAACAAAAGAGTATCTCCCAAAGTTTCATCGTTGTATCTAGGAAGACTTGTTTTTCCAGGCAGGAATTTTAGTTCCAATAAGGAGAATAAGACAATGAGAACAACGCATAAAAAGTTCTTTTCAAACGTCTCCAACCAACAGTCTTCCTGCTCGCCTCACCACGGTGCAGAGAGGCCTCGGAAACACAAACAACGCTGTGTTCAGACAGAGTACTTGACCCGGGGAAGATGAATGACCAGACCTAGTCACCATATGATTATAAGGGTCAGGTAGTTTAAAAAGAAATTACAATCTGAATCGAAGCAAGGATGAACAGCGCTGCTATTGATCAGGGTTGCTACGGATCAGCAAATAAGCATAACCCCGTGAAGAAAGGCTGGTGTTAGGGAAACTGCGTGTTCCTGGAGATGGGCAAAGCTTGTGTAGGGGAGCTAGCTTTTGTCTGTGATGCCTTTGCCCTCTTGGTTAAAGCTGTTTTGGGTCTATGTTGAGAATTTTAGAAATCCCAAACATTATGATGATGGCTCCACTTATAATTCAAAAGCAAACTTTCTTTCTTTTTTTTTTTTTTTTTCAAAATGGTCTAAACTCACATGGATACTGGCATTCAAATGGTCCTCCATTATTTCAAAATAATGAGTAAGCGTTTCTCGGCCATTTCTCCGCGCTCCGTTTTGTGGGTGCCCTGAATGATTACTTAGTCTGTTGACTAATTCAACACTGATTGCATTTCAACCAATTATAGTCTTTCTATAATTTTGTAAAATCTACATAGAGAGGAATGCTATTATTTAGACAGGAATTTGATCACTATCTTAGTTATTCGATACTGCTGTGAAGAGATTCCATGACCAAGGCAACCTCACAAAGGACAACATTTCATTGGGGCTGGCTTACAGTCTCAGAGGTTTAGTCCATTATCATCACGGTGGGAAGCATGGTGGTGTGCAGGCAGACATGGTGCTGGAGAAGGAGCGGGGAGTTCTACATCCTGATCCACAGACAGCAGAAGGAGACTATGCCACACTGCCTGTGGCTTAATCATATGAAGCTTCAAAGCCCACCCCTGCAGCAAGGCCACACCTACTCCAACAAGGCCACCACCTCCGAATAGTGTTACTCTCTATGGGCCTATGGGGCCCAATTACATTCAAATTACCACAATTACTCATAGGAAGCCATATGTTTTGTCTTGGGCTCCTCTAGGCTAATTGTATTGAATGGCATGCATATACAGTGGAATGTTTTTCAGCTATAAAGAAAACGTGAAATGCTTGTAACTTGAAAAGATCATACTGAGTGAGGCACCATGAGGGGGCGGGTGGGCAGGGCGGGCAGTAGCTGGCATTAATGCTGTCCTAAAAAAATGTGATCACCCCTGCAGTCCTTTCATGACATTTGATTGCAGTCTACCCCAATCTGAATCAGTGCAGGAAAAAGCAAACACAGTTTTTAAAAAATCTACTTGAATAAAAAAATGTCTTTATGAAACCCATCTCTATGTGCAACGAATATATGCCAACAATTTTTTAAGTCTCTTATGCCATAGGGTAAAAATCTACTTCAAAGATGTCTTTTGTTTTTAATTTGTTAAAATACTTGGGAAATTTATATAACTTCCCGAAAAGAAACTTTTCTTTTGTCCCCACTGAGTCTTTTATTAAACAATACTGATTTTAAGATAATTCTAATTTGTTCTTTTAGGTATAGTTTTCTCTATGAAAAGGTTACTATTAATTAGCTGTTATAGTAAAACAAATAGATTATCAGGAAGAAACCTCTAGTGTTGATTTTTCACATGTATCATTTACATTTTAGGGACATGAAAAATTAATAAAAAGCATTAAAAAAATCAAGATAATGCCAGTGTTGCATGCCTGTATCCCATCCAGCAATTGGGAAGCTGAAGCAGGAAGATTCCAGCAAGTTTGAAGTTAGCCTGAGCTACATGATAAGCAAGTTACACAATAAGACCTTACCTGAAACAAAAGAAGCAATCAATACATATGTCCAGGTGTGAGGGTGCATACTGTTGCAGTAGGTGAGCTTCCACTAGGGGTACCACCCACCGCAAAGTACAAGTGCAGATTCTCCTTCACTAAGATCTGCTGTCTGCGGGCTCACATCCAGCAAACATCCGTGACTTGGGGAACTAAGCGGCTGGTTACAGATCAGATTTCTCCACCTCTCTTTGAATACCTAGAGCAGCCCTTAATTTGATTCCTGAGATGAGAAGATGAGATGCGTTGAGCTTTTCCACTCCCTACTTCCCCCAAACACATTGCCTTTCATGCTCTCTGCCTGAGGCCACACTGCTCCTACTGCTCTCCTGTAAGACAGAAACAAGGTCTATGCTCATTTCCGGTTCCATCTGTACATTTTGAGGACATTCAAGTGTTAACACCTGTCTCATGCTTGAGTCTTCATGGATCACAAGAGTCCATCATCTCCCTTAAAATGACAGTGTAACAACTTTTGCAAGGGGTTTATTGGACCAGTGATAGTCTCTGCTCCAATAAAGATCCAATGTGTCGTTGGATCTTCCATTTCCTGGACTGCCTGGTTGGACTGCACTCCTCAGTGGGAGAGGAGTGCTCAGTTCTGCTGGGTATCCTAGGGTAGGGTGTTACCCAAGGTGGGTTCTGTTCTCTAAGGAGAAGAGGAGGGTGCAATGAGAGGAAGGATTTTATAAGGGTGGGACTGGGAGGAGAGAAGGGAGGGGCTGCAATTGGGATGTAATGAGAATAAAAAAATAACAAAATTATGGGGGGAAAGATGGCAGCAATTCATAAGACCTAAGGTATGGGAATGATGTAGCTGTTTGCCAACAGCTGAATGCATAAAGGAATACAGTTACGATGAATTCATTGGAAGATGTGTGTCATTAGGGGTTGGCTTTGAAAAACCTATGCTATGTGCAGTCTCTCTCTCTCTCTCTCTCTCTCTCTCTCTCTCTCTCTCTCTCTCTCTCTCTCTCCTTCCCGGCCCCCCTCTGCCTGTGGATCAGGATATATGTTTCAATCACTGCTCCAGTGCCTGCCTGCCTGCAGCCATGCTCCCCATCATGATGATAATGGATAAAACCTTTGAAACTGTAAGCCAGCCCTCAACTAAATCTTTCTTTCCTAAGAATTACCTTGGTTGTGGAGACTCTTCACAGCAATAGAAGAGTGACTAAAACATGGATGGAACTGGAGATCATGTTAATAAAAATAAATTGGGCCCAGACAAACATATTTTCTCTCCTAAATGGAATGTAGTCATAAGGTATAAATATTATTATGAGGGGGGAAAAGGGCTAACAAAAGGGGGACCAAGAAAGGGAAAGAGGAACAGAAATTCATATTACTTCTCAAGTGAAATCTAGAGGGGTATGTGTGTGTGTGTCTATGTGTGTGCCTATGCATGTGAGTGTGCATATCCGTGTCTCTCTGTGTGTATATATGTGTGCACATGTGTGTTTGTGTGTCTCTGTTTATGCACATGTATGAATGTGTGTATTTGTGTTTGCACATGTGTATGTGTGTATGCATGTGTATGTTTGTGTATCTCTGTGTATGCATGGATGTGTACATTTGTGTGTCTATGTGTGTGTGTGCGCACGCGCATGTGACACAAAAGCAGACAGAGAACTATTTGGAAGAAGGAAGTGGGGGCAGGGAGAGAGTGAGAAGAATGTGGAGGCACAATGAAGGGAGATGAATAGACACATAATACAATCATTTATATATGAGCATGTCATGCCATACTGAAACACACTATTTTGCACAATAACATTTTTTGTTTTCTCATGTTTGTATTTTATAATTTTTATTAATTATTTTATTTATTTACATCCCAAGTGTTGCCTCCCTCTTGGTCTCCTCTCCCAAAGTACTTCCCCTTCCTCCCTTCCCCTTTGCCTCTGAGAGGGTTCCCCCCTTCCTCGGGCATCAAGTCTCTACTCACTCCCATCTGAGTATCCTCTCCCTCTGAGGCCAGAGAAGGCAGTCTTCTGCTACATATGCCCCAGGGCCTCAGACCAGCCTGTGTATGCTCTTTGGTTGGTGGCTCAGTCTCTGGGAGCTCCCTGGGGTCCAGGTTAGTTGACACTGTTGGTCTTTTCATAGGGTTGCCATCCCCTTCAGTTCCTTCAATCCTTCCCCTAACTCTTCCATAGGGGTCCCCAAGCTTAGGCCAATGCTTGGCTGTGAGTATCTGCATCTGTCTCAGTCAGCTGCTGGTGGAGCCTCTCAGAGGACAGCCATGCCAGGGTCCTCTCTGCAAGCACAACATAGCATCAGTAGTAATGTCAGGGATTGGTCCCAAGTTGGCCCTTTAAAAGTCTAACTCGACAGCTTGATCAGAATGGAGCATGTAGTTCCCTTTGCTTCAAAACAGGATCTCCCTCTGTAGAACAAGCTCTCCCGCGTGACAGAAGGCCTGACGCTGGTCATAGGCAAGGATCACTCCCTTTTCTGAGACTGGAGGAGAGCCCACTATCACTAAATGATGATGAGTTCAAGAGGAAGTATCTGCAGGTGTGTGGCTCCTCTTCCTCCCGTCTGAAGGGCCATGAGTGATGTCAGTAGATCAGGTCATATGTCACACTGGCTATGTTCGTTTCAGTCCCATACAGGGTGGCTTTTGGATGCCATGGATGTACATGGCTCTAGAAACATTTAGTCATGCTTGCGGAGATTTTTTCTTTTTACAATCTTAGGGGTAGCATCTGAGAAAACTTGCTTTAACCTGTTTGTAGTTTTGAGGGTGTTTGCATGGTATTATTATTCTTAAACATTCATGTTTGAAGGATGGATAACTCTGAAGAGTTTCAAGTATCATACGACAAGTTCTCTCTAAGACAGCGCTTGGAAGATAGAATGATGTTTGCTTCTTCTCAGTTAGGAAACTTACTGTTTAAAAATTGAATAGTCCACATTACTTGGCATCTCATTTGAATCAGTTGACTCAAGGTAAAATGAGCATAGGTACCCAAGATATTACACAGGGGGGGAATCAGTGAGATTAATCAAGTGAGTTACACATCTAGTCTCATTTAAGATTGTCACCAATAAATGACAGAGATGTTTACTACTTATAGAAACCCAAACATTAGATGCTACAAACTATTAAATGTTTCTATAGTTTAGAAATAAGAGAGAAAATGAGGTGTTCATTGTTTCCAGCCCCATACATTGTTTAAAATAATTGTGTTTAAGGGCAGCTACTCATTCACTTGTTTCTGTTTAAATGAAGAACATTCTAGCAACTTTTGACATTTAAAAATTAACTGTTTACATGGAGATAATCTGCTAGAATGTTTTCTCCCATGAATTTAAAGAGATTGATAAACACTTGGGTAAATTGTGTTGCATGTTCATATTACTGCCTTTCAATTATATTTTCCTATAACTATATACAGTAAAAATGAAGCCATCTGTCCATGGCAGGCAATGGTTATCATTCTTGTTTATTTTATTCTTAAGCTTAAAGCATTTCTTCAGCTGAAAGATAATTTTAGAAATTAAGACAAAGGTAAAAAAGATACTGGATTCATAGTAATGAAGAAAGTTATGAACTGAGTAACCAGTTGAAAATGTATATCCAGGACATTCAAAGAAAGCAAGTGTGTGCAGTTTACTTGACTAAGCTATTGAATTTCCAACACGAAACAAGGCATTAAATATGTGCAACAGAACACATTATGTATGGGCATATTTTACCATTTTGATCATAGAATGTTTCAAAGGTTAAACAGAGTGAGAATTATTCCAGTTAGTGTTTGGATTTCATGCTCATGTTTTGCAGTTTTTCCCTTGGCTTTTTACAGTCTCTCAAATCTTTGAGTTGGCAATTTGCAGTTGGTTGATATATCTCTATATCTCTATATCTATGTATCTATATATATCCAAACATTGGATGTTATATATATATATATATATATATATATATATATATATATATACACACATATATTCAGTTTTAAGAGAATAGATTGGGTATTTTAGTCAACAAATGCATGTCTTGGGTAACCATATCTAGGATTTCCATATTAGTTACTTTTCTCTTTTTCATGATAACATTCCTGCCTACAACCATTTAAGGGAGGAAGGACTTACTTAGGCTCACAGTTTGAAGAATACAGTCTGCCCACCACAGTGGAGAAGACATGGTCAGCAGGTGGCTTCATGGTAGCAGGAGAATGCAGCTACAATGTTCTACCTCCTCACTTGTTGGCAGAACAGGAAACAAAGACAAGAAAGGAAGTGGGACTCGGCTATACATCTCAAGGCTTCAGTGATTAACCTCCTCCCTTGAAGCTCCAGTACCTGAAGTTTCCACAGCATCTGAGAACCAAGCACCTGCATCAAGATCATGAGCCCATGAGACAGATTTCTTATTCAAATCGTAATAAGTCCCAACTGGGACGTGGGGACAGAGCTTGTGTCAATGGGATCCATATATGAATAAGCATAAGGACCCTTTAGGCCCTGGGGAGAGCATCAACTTCCTTTTCTTGTACTGAAAAAAAAAAAAAAACAACTCACGAGAAGAAGACCTCTTGAGCTTCTCTCAGGATTATGCTTGGTCGGAGGAGTTCAGAAAGTTAAATATCAGGTATTTTCATGTAAGCACTTGGGGTTCCACTTGAATCTGGTCCTGTCCTATAGCCATTCCCACATTCAGTGCAGTTCACTGCCCCTTATCAAACTGGTATCCAATGGCCTAATAATTAGCACTGAGACGTGAATCTTTGATTTCTCACCAGCTGTCATCTCTGTGATCCCAAAGCAATCACTGACTAATATCTCTATATATATTTTTAATATTTCCCCATGCTAAATCAATATAGTTTTGATTTCCCAGCATACCTACTGAAATAGCATATGTGGTCACAAATGACCTGGCTTTTCCAGGGTGGTTACACATCCATACGTTTTGTACAACCTCACTGAAAGTATTCAATGTACTGTAGGAAATGGGGGCCTAACAGCTCAAACCCAGGGCAGCAAAGATGTGATGGAGGGAAAGTGTTCCCCTCTGAATTATCTCTTTAGTTGCAAGCACAGTCACAGACATGTTCCTATTTGCTGCTGCAGACACTTCAGAAATCTCTGGGAAGTTGGGGACACTCCAGAATCTTTCAGAGTTCATTGTCACAAAATAGCAGGACCGATGCACAAAAGGAAAAAAAAATCATTTTGTATATTTTGTATGTAATCATGAATAGTTAAAATGTATCACTGATTCCATTCATTTTGATGGCAATGGTTGGTTATCTCCTCTTTAGATTATACTGTGGGAAACTGGCTAATATTCTCTCCCTAAATTTCCTTATGACCATGGCAAATCCCCAGGGAACCGTCTCCAATGTTGGTAGATACACAACTGATTTCGATTGGTTTTTCATCCTCCTACCGTGGTGCTCCGTCTCTGTGACCGCTAAACCAACCTCAAAACAGTGAACATTCCACGTGTAATTGGCTTGGTTCATTTGCCATGTGGAGATCTGACTTTAGCCAGCAGAAGGGCAGTCTTATGGTATACTTCAAACATCCAGATGTTCTAAGAACCAGAAATAGCTTCCCACCCATATTCTACCCAAGTAAATATTTCCTAGTAGTATTTCTAAGAGAATTGTTGCTTAAGTTGAAACAACTGTTCCTTTGTATTGCTCTTAGTGGCAAAGTGGCAAGCTTTGATCATGTTCTGCTGGCACAACAGAACTTGGCTAGGGGAGGCTGAAGAGTGAGCCTAATTAGGTTACATTCTTATTTGGTAACCCACATTCTTCTATTCCTCAATATTTATAATGACAATCCTAGCTTTTCTGCCTTCTTTGTTGTTGTTGAAGAACAACCAAATTGACATACTTTTTTTGTGGTATTTATGCCAAAACAAAAAAGATCATCTCAGAGTGCAAGGAGGTATAAAATTCTCAAAATTATTTATACTCATTTTTCTTCCTGGAATTTTTCATTGTTATTTTGCACAGATGTTTTAAGAAATTGAATATCTTGAACACTGGGGTTCCTACTGTCTATATTTAAATTTTTGGAAGTTTATGAAAAAATGCTGAACCCTGATAAATGTTATGTGAATGAGTCACCCCCTTTCCTATGCAGAGATCTGAAGAGGGTTGACTCTTACATATGAACAAGATCTAAGAGGCATCAAAGATGTTATCAAGCAAGCAATAGAGAAATAGGAAAGTCAGGGAAACTAAAATAGCTGGTTGTTTTTGGTGACTGAGACCCAGATGAGGAGTATAGGTCTTGAGAGGGGTTGAAAGGAACATGAGAGAGAGCACGGTGCACACACCCCTATATCTGTAAGGCTTCACACTTGATCTTCTTGGAAATCTTTGGGGATAGATCAGAGTTCTCAGGAGAGACATTTATCAATGTAGCCTGAATGAGGCTCATGTTAGCATTTCTCCTGATTTCTTACTGGTCTAGACACAATTACTGGATACTTACCATTTTTCCAGGAATAGGTTTTATATTACAAAGCATAGCAATAACTTATCAGGCCCAAATCTGCACCTCTGGAATGTATATGTTCTAGTAACGTATAGACAAGTTAAAGCTATTGGTATCTTTAATAGTGATAAGTACCTGGGCGGAGAGTGTGGAGGTCAGGGATGGAGGTTAAAAGAAAGAAATATTAAAATTTTAGAAACAGAAGCACAAAAGCCAAGCAGAAGCAAAGCTGTAAGATGACCTAGCTTGGAAATCAGACTGTTGTTTCCACATTACCCATAGGTCAGCCATTCAAAGTGGAGGGGGGCAAGCAGCACAAGAGCTGAGTACCAGCAGGCAGAGAACACCAATATTGCCTTCAGAGCCAAACATGGCGCTGATGCTCAGATGGCAGGCTCCTGAGAAAGAAGCAAATAAAAGTAGGAAAATACGTTAGTAAAAACATCATGGAATTGGTCCTTACCATCTCCTGGGTCTAAAGCACACTGAGCTCAAAGATAGCAGAACTTATTTAATAATCCCAGAAAGACAAAATCAGAAACATGTCACACAGTGTGAGGAAAACCTAAAAATGCTGAATTTGTAGGAAGATGAAGACAAGAAGCACATGATAACCAAGAGGACCACAAAAAGATCATAGTGACATGTCGTCTCTACTGCCCTGTGTGCTGGTGGAAGAATGCTCCAGACGGGCTTGTACTCACTAGACTTACACATAACTCTGGGGTTGTGAAACCCCACTTCCTGAAGAACCTCAAAACCCGAAACTGAAAAATATAGTCCAGAGCCAGTAGCTTTGAGATACATGGAGGCGTCAATTGTGTATTTTATCAGTACCATGGCTGCTGCTGTGAGAAAATATCACGAGACGCAACTAATGGAAGGAGGAGTTTATTTTGGCTTGTAGCTTCATATGGGGTGACCTATTATGGTGGTAGGCATGGCAATAAGTGGTAAGCTTGGTCGTACACTTACAGAGCTGAGAGATCACATCATTACCCATACGTGTGGAAGCAGAGAAAATGACTTAAAAATGGGGTGAAGCTATAAACTCTCAACGTCCTCCCTCACTGATGCACCTCCAGCAAGAATGGCCTCCGGAGCCTTCCCAACAGTCCTACTGAGCTGTTCAAATACACAAGCCCATGGAGCATTTCTCAAACCACCACACAGAGCAGCAAGTCTTCGGTTACGGCTTCCGTGATTCCTCGTGGTAAACCTGAGAACACGTTACAAAGTTATAAAACACTCCGACAAATAAGGCATTCTGGGTGAGAATCACAGGAATAATAAACAACAGAACCAAACACTAATACATTGGAATTAGCATGTTAAATTAATAATGAAACTGTATAAAATAGTAAAAGAAAGTACATATAAAAATCACTCCGCTTTCCAAAACCATGAACACGAAGAACAAAACACTAGTATAAATAATATAACCAATATGGTCATATAATGGGGGAGGGGGGTGAGAAAATATTTTTTTTTTCTGAAGGTAGACAGAGCATCTGATCTAGCTAGATGCGGTATTTTCCTGAAGCAGCAGCAATGGCACTAACATACTTCTTTAGATATGATTTACAACCAATGCTTTCCATGTAGAAACACATTTGACAAGACCAGTACTCACGTATGATAAAATATCTCAATGAGACAGAGATAAGAGGAAGAGATAATATGCACCCATGAAAATATCTAAGGAGCATCCTATGCAGCTGAATGACTGGATATTTCTTCTTGAAAATCACCTTCAAGGCATAGAAAGCTACTGGTGTTCCTTTATTCAACACTGTGATGGAGGCCTCTGCCAATAAATAAAACAATCATTTGCTCCCCTTCCTTTTATTAGTTTTGCTGTTGTTTTGGTCTCTGGCTTTCCTTTGGGGTAGCTGGCTTTCCTACAATACTCGTAGGATGTGCACTTTTCCGCTCTGAGAGCTGGGGCCCGGAAAGAGCAAACACTGAGACTTAGTGGGACTTGCATTGTGCTGGAGAGGCCAAGGTGGCAGTTTCAGTAAGAAGCCCTAAATCCAGGCCTCAGGCTGAGTGGGTCTTCTAACAAAGAAGGTTCTGGCTCCCAGCCTCAAAGTTACAGCCCACTCCCAAAAATCTAGACACAAATTTGTAAAACGCAAGACCTCACTTACTCTCCTCTTCCTTCCCTCACAGATTCCTTTGGCCTCATCAGTCTCTCTGACACTCTTTCTGAAGAGTAGCCTTTCAGTATGGGGCTTCAGTAGACACAGGTCTATAGGTACAGTTGAATGGGATTGATCAGTTGGGCTTTGGTTGTGTTTTCTCTAAATTTCCTCTGTCCTATTTTGATGGATGTCTCTGCTCCCCATCTCTTGAGGAAATGCCTGGAATCCCTGAAGCTGATGAATCATTTGGAGAATGCACGATTGATTTAAGAAGTCACCCACTCCTGGGTAAAGTTGTTCCCCAAATGTGGTAAGCACGTGAGCATTGGTCTGTTCCCGACCCAGTTGCCCCGAGAGTGTTGCTCTTTCTTTTCTTTCTAGTCTTCTTCCTGGGTTTCAGGCTCTGCAGAGTGAAACAGCTGAGGCTTGGGAGGGATCCAGGTAAGTCTAGACTAAAGGTGACTCAGCTTGCCAGCTCCACTCAGTGGCATTTCCCTATTCTGCACATATTTTCACATGCCGGGAAGTTTCTGCAGTTTAAATTAGTTCATTGAAAACCTCTCATGCTTAGAAATAGATAAAGTCAGGGTGAGCCCAATGATCACCTTTGCTTGTCGAAGCACATCTCAGTCTCTGGTATGGCCCCATAAGAAGTCCCTTCTCCTGTCATACAAAAAAAAAAAAAAAATCACACTTCTGGTATTGGAAACCTATTGTTCTTTCCTTGGCAAATGTAAATAAAAACACTTATCTTACCCTACATCTTCACATTTGACAATTCCTTTGGCTTATTTATTTTTGAAAGTGTAAGACACAGAATAGTGACTTATGAATTCAGCAATAAACAAATCAACAATGCACATTCTAAACTCTCAGGATTGCTGCCTAGCTCCGGATGACTTACTTAGACTTGGGTTTTCGCTTCCTTACAAATGAATGGCTATTTCAGAATTCCCAGGAACTAGATCTTTCCATTTGGTCAAAGGTCAACTTGATGCAGCTCATAGAGGGTGAGTGTTTTGTGAGTGATGTCAAAGCCCTCAGGGGAGTCTGCCAGTCTGAGAGGACCTTATTCAAGGATCTCACACAGCAGTCTCATGGCTCATGAGACATCTGCTGTCTAACTTCAAGAATTTCTTAGTTGGTCCGTAGCAGTTACATTTAATAAAGCCTCTTGCGTGCTTATGGGGCAGGGCTGGTGAAAAAATCCACACTTAGCATCAAAGCTGAAGGTTTGGTTAGTACACTGGAAAATCTAGTTGGTCCAGGGGGAATGGGTGGGCCCGTTGGCCTCTTACACTTTCCCTTTGCCTTTGATGCTATTCACGATGTAACTCTTCATCCTGTATTTATAGCTAATGACTCAGGAAAGGGCCCATGTCTCTCCCAGCCGTGTGATGGGAGGCAGGCAAGGTTAACAAGGCTCATTAGATGCTTTTAATCGAAGCATTTGTAAATATTTTTTCTTGCTTCACTGCCTGTATTTGAAGGGCACTTATGCTGCATTCATCTTTCAATCCACCTAATTTCTGAAGAGCCCCTGCCTCTCCGTAATTGCTGCTGCAATGGGAGCAGTAGGCCCTTTATAGAACTTGTATGTGCATATATGAATTCAATGGGTGAAAAGAAATAACTTTAGATTGTTTAAACAATGCATTTGTTGTGTAAGGACAGGATTAATGTGGGAGGGTCAATGGAAAAAATCTGGTGTCTTCCCAAACTTTCCATGCCTCTGTGCTAGGGAAACTATTTCCAGGAGTGAAGATGAATTTTGTCTTTAGTGTTATTCTTTAATTTTATTAACTACATGCTTGCACATTATTTCCCAGTGCCAAACTCTGAGGATTTGGAAGATGAGTCTACTTTTTCCTAACAGTCCCTGTGATAGGTAATTATTATCACCTACATTTTACAAAGCAGAAAAATGAAGCACAGAGAAACTAATTGAAGCTGCAGATTGTAGGTGGCGAGGCTGAGACCCAATTGCATGAATTCACCCCGTGTACCAACATCCATGTTCGACCTAACCTAAACTCTGAACGGATGCCGTATTGTCACCTATAGCCGTATTGTCACCTACAGCCCTATTGTCACCTACAGCTTTACCTGCTTACAGAACTCAGAGAAGGAAGGCAAGGAAGAAAGAAAGAAAGAAAGAAAGAAAGAAAGAAAGAAAGAAAGAAAGAAAGAAAGAAAGAAAGAAAGAAAGAAAGAAGGAAAGAAAGAGGAAAGAACAGGAGAAGGAGGGGCAGGGAAAATAGGGAGAGAAGAATAAAAAAATGGAGGGGTGAGGGAGATCACAAGTGGTAATCATCTGTCTCTGTCATCACTCACACACACACACACAGACACCATATATAACATATAAAACATATAAAATATATATGATCAATGCATATTGATCAGAACAGAAGGAAAAGTTTAAGTTTCAGCATTTTTCCTAAATGCAGGATTCCGCTTTAAACTGCAGACCCAATAACTGAGGTTTATCTCTTGCAAAATTGGACTAAATTGACTTTAGCCAGATGTTGTAGATGTGTGTGTTTTCCAGGAAGATTCGGCTATTCTGTAAAGCGCGCTGTTTGTGTGCGGGCTCAGTCTGCAGTGGGATGGAGGCTGCACAGGAAATGAGGTCGGGAAAGGCAGCTTAAACACTGAGTCTTATAGAAGGAATGCTCACCATGACTGTGTGCTACCATCAAATAAACACAGGGGAGAAGCTGAGGCCACTTTTATTTCCACAATAACTAATGATAAAGTGATTTACATATATGCAAACAATTAATTGCTCAGCAGAATTTGCTTCCTAATGAATTAACTCGATAAATAGCTATATTTTGAGAAACTATCACACTCACTCACACACACACACACACCTGACTTTGGTGAGCTAAAACCTTACCCAGAATGACACTTTCTATTTGTCCCCTTAGAGCCCGAGTGCATGACATTTTGCTGGTTAAAACTTTGTGTCTTGCTCCATGCAGAGTATCTTGATGCAGTTTTATTTTATGTAAATATTCTTCTCCACAGTTTTTGTTTTGTTTTAGTTCTAATACTACTTACCACATGGACAAAACAATTCAAGTTTTATTTAGGAGAACGAAGGCCTTGTTTTGGACTTTTACTTTGTAGCACTCAAAATAAAGAAAGTAGGTCAGCTGAATTAGAAGACAAGTAGAAATATAGGTAGATGATGGGCAGGTAGAGAGAGAGAAAGAGATAGAGGGAGGAAGGGAGGGAGGGAGAAATGGAGAGAAAGACAGAAAATGAGAGTGAGATAGAGATGTGTGTGTGTGTGTGTGTGTGTGAGAGAGAGAGAGAGAGAGAGAGAGAGAGAGAGAGAGAGAGAGAGAGGACAGACAGATTTCATGTGTTCCAAACTGACTTAAGTTGGCTACATAGCTAAGGCTAGCCTTGTGCACCTGGTTCTCCTGCCCATATCTCCTAAATGAATCATCACTCCCAGCTATAATAGATAATATCTTAAAAATTATTTAATGTTAATAAAAATGTATTTCACATTCACTTTAAAGGGGTAGTTGTCAGGTCTGTGACCAGCTATATTTATTTGTTCCAATACAGGCTTCAAACTGGCAGTTCAGGAGACTAGGCCCGTATCTCTGTCTCCAAGAACTGGGCAAGTTCAAACAAGTCCAGGTCTCAGAAGCTGCCCTGCCACCTGGCCTGAGGCAAGGCCTGGTGTAAGACTCTGGCGAGACCCTCTGAGTGAACAACTCGGACCCGGAATCAATGCAAAAGCAAGAGGGATTTTATTGTTCCAACATTCTGGGATCACTGCACATAAAAAGAGAGAATGACCACATGAAGCTCACTCAGCGAGTTTTTAATTCAGTTTTCAGAGCACATTAGGCAAATGTGATTGGCAGAACCGTGTGACTTTTAAACTGATTGGTCTCTAGGGAATGAGGTGGCAAGGACTTCCCTTGTCTGTAGGTGACCAATGGTTGGTCCACCTTGTGGAATGTGTCTACATGCTCTGGGCCTCCCCCACCCACAGGTGTCCAATAATCGCCCCCCCCATCCCCTTGGGGTCTGAGGAATGTAATTAAGCCTCTCCCTTCTGGAGGGGAGGGGTGCCTACGTGTTCCATGACCTTTCTCTCCCAGGAGGGGAGGGGTCTGGTGGAATTTTCCAAAGGTCCTGAGCTGACCTCCTCACTGAGGGCTCCCTTGGGCATCTCCCTCATTCTTTGCTTTTACTTACAATTCCAGGATATGAGTCTTCGGGCGGATCGTGGACTTGTATAATAGTAGTAAACATTTGTCTGACATTGTCACCTTGAAGTAGCATGCAGCTCTGGGGCTAATTTCTCAGGTTCACCATGTGTTAAAGAGTCAAGTTTAATGTTCTTTATCCTAAACAACTTACGATTTTCACAGGACCCAGACGATGCACACATCTCTGCATGATCATGATGAGTTTTAAAGTAGAAGGAAGGTTGGGACCAGGACCTGGTTTGACTGTGTAAAATTTTTGACTTCTTTGTCAGACACAGAAAAAAAAACAGTTTCCAAAAATCATCTCCAGGTTCCTCCCCCGAATAGTTATACATTCAAGCTTCTTTAAATGGCTAAATCTCACAAAAGTTTCTTATTTTTCACATCAGTCTTCGTTCTGCTAGGGAAGCAAAGACGCTCTTTAATAGTACTGGAGATATAAAATTAATGTGGATTTCCTGCATTCTACCCCAGGGGAGAGTTCTTTCCCTGCTTTGGGTTTGTTGGTTTTTCTTAGTTATTCGTCCTGACATGTAAATATCAATAATGAAACCTTATCAGTCAGGTCCATTAATGAATTTTTTTTCTTTTTAGATTATATGTTCAAAATGACAAGAATTTAGCAGACAAAGATAATAGAGTAGGGAGGAAGGAGAAAACCTGGCAAGAGAAATGGGTAGCGGGTCAGTATGGTAGAAATAGGGCATGTGCACATCAAAAAACATACAGAGAAACCCAGTGATCTGCATAGTAATTATACTGCAATAGAATGTCAAAACTGTAGCCAGTGATGGGTTAAGGGATAGTTGCAGTTATGGTCTGAATGATCTACATGCCTTTGCTTTCAGATGCTGCTGCAGGTCACAAGATAAACACATAATTTAAAACATTTGATCCTGGCAATTTTCTCCATAATGTTTTTGTGCTATGAATTCTAAGCAGTTATTACATACCTGGATTTCTTTTGTTTCTAAAGTTGTATGTTTCAAGATATCCTCTCCCAGTCTATGCTACACGAAGTTTACATTTTCAACTTGCGCATTCTTAACAGCTAAAAGAAAATAGATTCAATAGTAGCATGCCCCTTTAAAAGAATAGCTGAATTAATTATCACTGGTGTGTGTGTGTGTGTGTGTGTGTTCTCTGTGACTGACTTGTTTTTCCTCCATGTATATTCAAGATCCTTGTAGAATCTGTGAGTACTTCAAGGCCTTTTATTGACGAATAATATGCTAAATGGATAAAACCAATTTTCTCTTTGCACAGTGGTATCTTTCTATCACACACAAAGAGAGGGAAATGATTCTTTTTGAAAACCAAACTATAGTTATATGAAGACAGCTATATAGTTTGGATCTTAAAAAGTAGACGTTTCTAAAAATAATTGAGAGTAGAGGTTAGATTTAGTTATGAAATAAAATCATACAGCAAATAAATAGGCACACACAGTTTCCCTCTTTATCCCCATGCTGACCAGCGTGCTTCAAAGCCTTAGCCCTCAGCCCCAAATATGCCCGATATCTGTCACTTTCCATACAAAGATAAATGCTTGACTCTAGATTTTTCCTCTTCAGAGGAAACTTTATTCGTTATTTGTTATTCTTTGTAATGGCCATAATGACTTCAGTTAAGATCTTGGATATTAAAATTTAGTTTTATATTTCTGGTCTTCATGTTCTTTTATTACAATACAGATTATAGTCTGTTATTTCAGTATAGTATAGATTTCACTAAATTTCCCCAAACAACGTGTGGAATTCTGGAGTCAAGTGAGTTACCCTAGACCTGCCTGTCAAATGTGGTGTTAAATTTGCCTTCAACTTTGAATTGAAATCATTATCCTATTTTGATAGAAGGCATGCTTTCTTTAAGTTGATGGCTACAGAAATATAAGAGATCAAAATATTAAGTGCCAAGTCTGGCAGAGAGGATGATGAGTGGAGAGATATAGGCTTGGGTGAGGAAAGTGTCTTCCCCCCTCTACTCTCGACTCCACATCTCTTCCAATCTGTGAAATCACTGCAAGGGGAGAGGCTAGTCTAGTCTCCTCTGAGAGGAGGACATGGAAGAGATAATATTGATTGTGTTGGGCAACCCATTTTCCTGCTTATTTAATTTAAAATCTGTATTCTGGATCAGTTCGCTTTTCCATAGGCCTCATTTCCTTTATCTGCAAGATGATAATATGGAAATTTCTTTTAAGGTTCTTTACAACCATAGTCCTTTGGTCACCCCCTCCTCTCTCTTCCTGCGGTCTCTGACCGCTCAGGTTGTCTGGTCCCCTCAGAAGTTAGATCTAACGAGACACGAGAATATGGCGTTCTAAGGTTAAGGATCGGTCGGGTAAGAGCACAGCCCCGAGGCCTGGCCTCACCGGCCCACAGGCATCTTTTAGACATGGCTCCATGGTAACACAGCTGCGCACTGGGAATACGTTGCTGATGCCCCGCTGCTTCCTTGCAACGAAGAATTCTACCAAGCAGCATCATTAGTAGAAAAAAAAAAAATTTTTGCTTCCCCACCCCACAACCCCAACCTTTTAAAGTTCAAGCTGCTGACTTTCAGAGCATGGCTCACTAGCAACACGGAAGAATATGTCTTGACTGAAGTGGTTTGCTTGCTGTGAGTCCCAACAGGCAGAGCCCAAGAGTGGTTTTCATTGTCAAGTCGCACCCATTTCAAAGCCACCTCTAGACTCACGGTAGTAGAAGCAAATCCACTTGATCCTCATCCTTTTCCTTACCTATCTCTACTGTCACTCACAGCAGCAGTGACCTCAGTGAGGAGCACACAACAACCCACATGGTCCACAGCACCTCCTGCCGGACCCACATGGTCCACAGCACCTCCTGCCTAACCCACATGGTCCACAGCACCTCCTGCCTAACCCACATGGTCCACAGCACCTCCTGCCGGACCCACATGATCCACAGCACCTCCTGCCTGACCCACATGGTCCACAGCACCTCCTGCCTGACCCACATGGCCCACAGCACCTCCTGCCTAACCCACATGGTCCACAGCACCTCCTGCCTAACCCACATGGTCCACAGCACCTCCTGCCGGACCCACATGGTCCACAGCACCTCCTGCCTGACTCGTGGGGAACCGACCAGCCCTACCAGTAGAATGCTCCAAGGCAAAGACCAGTGACTTTAAATGTTATCACTGCTTTTACTGGAGATGAACTGAGAGCTGGAGAAAGGATATTTCAGGAAGACATCTCATTTCTGCTTCAGTCTTTTCTGTCACTGACTTGGGGATGAATTTGAACTAGAACACTTACCCACCAATGCAGACTGGTTATAAAGTGAGAAAATGCTTCAAGTTTCCTATTCTAGAGTTGAAGAACGGCTGATCACTTACATAAATATTTTTCTTTGTGCTCCCTAGAAAACAGAAACTTTATAAATATTTAGTATTATTGTTACTCCTTAGGTACAGAGAAACAGGGAAATTATGATCGTCTCAAGAAGTACACTCTTTCAGACCTCCTAGTGTGCACCCAATGACTTTGTTTTGACTTACCCCACTTGCCAGTCTGCTGGCTTTCCTATTCTCCATCCTGCAACCAGCCCTGTGTAACTGACTAACATAACAAAATAAATAAACTTTAGCAATAGAGGTTTGGGGTGGGGATGAGGAAGCTCAGCTTGGGTACTGTCACCCCAGCTGATGTCCAGCTGTGTATCATCACAGGATGAGTATCAACATAAATATTAAGTTTTGAATTCCTGAATGAAAGCTCTGAGAATTGATCTGGCTGAATGTGAGATCCCACACAATTCTAGTTCTCTCCCCACCTCCTGCCTTCCCTCCTTCCTTCCTCTTTCTTTTCTTTTATCTTCTCCCACAGCCCGATCTAGCCTTGTGTTCCGAGGACATGGAAAGAAAATGAGCCCTATCCAAGGGTTCCAGTCACTCTGTTTATTTCAAGTGGCGTCTTCACAAAATTAATTCACTTGTCGGCACATTCTTGCCCAGCAGGCTGTCCTGGGATATTTCAGTGCAAGCAGGTCCTGGAAATGGTCCAGAAATGCACAGAGTTATCTTTGGAGGACAGATTTTCAGGGTTTTTTCAAGTTTACTTCCTTAACTCTGCTTTTCAGAGTTTCCTGGCTGTCACATTTCATTTTTACAAAATCAATAGCATAAAAGATGACCGTGAACTCTCTCTACCTTCAATCCCATTCTTTCCTCTGCTATTCACCAAGTTTTAATGCACCTTCCTCTTTCCTCCCTTACCTTTTTTCCCCCATTGCTAAAGACCAGATCTTCTTAACCACACTATACAACTACTGAGCCACACACTAGGTCCCCTTCTGATTTCCTTATACATTTAAGACAGGCATTAGTGCAGTAACCTCTTTCTAAATGAGTTGACAAGAGTGGTTTGACCTAGGAATCTCAGGTAATTACAAGGGGAACATAAGACAATTTTTCCATTTTACCTTAAGTACTTGGCTACTTCAAAGCAAAGTAGAGTAAGTAGAGTGTCTCTCCTGAGCAGGCACTGTGCCGATCGACCTTTGTGCTCAATTAAGCTCAAGATGAACACATTAGTGTTACTGCTTCTCGAGCCCCCAGAAGACTGAGTCATAACACCAATCATGATAGACAAAATACAGTAATTTCTTTTTATAAAAAATTTTGTGTCACCAAACTGACCTTTCCATGAAATATGTAGATCACTGTATCAATCAGCACGGTTGGTGGGAGCTGCTCTGTTGATTGACACATACACACAAACCCAATGTTGTTTAAGTGAGTATTAAATACATACAACTTTAAATTGTTATCTTCTTGTCTATGGATTATTTGTGAAACTATTTTATGTATTTTTCAACAGCTTATATATGTAATTTTTTTTTCGAGACAGGGTTTCTCTGTGTAGGTCTGGCTGTCCTGGAACTCACTTTATGGACCAGGCTGGCCTCGAACTCAGAAATCTGCCTGCCTCTGCCTCCCAAGTGCTGGGATTAAAAGAGTGCACTACCACCAACCACCCGGCTACATATGTAATTTTAACTTCATCATATTAATGATATTGACATGTAATGTTATCATTAAAATCTATTTTCTTCTTGGAAAAAGAGAAACAAAAACTTCATGCTCCTTGATCTTCATGAATCCAACTTACAGCTCTCTCTGTTGTGTATTCATGTGTGGTCTCTTTTATTTTGTCCTAGTTTGGTCAGGGTTCCTATTGCTGTAATGAGACTCAGTGACCACAGCAAGTCTTATAAAGGAAAATGTTTAATTGGGGCTGGTTTAGAATTCAAAGGTTTAGTCCACTAGCATCATGGTAGGAGTCATGGCAGCAAACAGGCAGACCTGGTGCTGGAGAGGTAGCCGAGAGTTCTGAATTCTGATCAGTAAGCAGCAGGAAGAGAATGAAACATATGTCTTCCAACAAGGCCACACCTACTCCAACAAGGCCACACCTCCTAAGAATGCCACTCCCTATAAGCTATGGGGCTATTTCTTTCCAAACCATTACAATACCCATGTAAATTACAGCATTCGATCACAGTACTAACGCTTGCCCTCTCTAGCCCACTTAGTTCAGGACTCTTAGAGGATAACCTAGAGATGTTTGGACTTGGTTTTCCTGCAGATACTCATTAAGTATCCATCCTCTGCCTGTCTGTTCGCTAGGCAATGGGGCAGGTAAGAGACCAAGCATGCACACAGACTACACATGCACTAAAGTGTTCTGGGTGATATAGGACACCTGAAACTGTTCATGCACTGCCAATGAGGAATTGATACCACTTGAATGAGACATGTACAAAGAGGCTCAGGAAATATTTCCAAGAACAGAGGAGAGAAAGGACAATCCTGGCAGAGCAAGCAATCTGTAAAGGTGTTGGAACATGAGCCAACACCTCTGTCGGCTGAGAGTGGTAGGCTGTGGGGCAAGTGGGACAGTGTCACCAGACAAAAACCAAGAACCTTGAGTGGATTCGGAAACCCCGCCCGGTAACTCTCATATCTGAGAATGGTTGGCATTTCATCTACTCCTAACTCGGTTCCTGTCCTGGAGCATGTGACCATGACACCCCACATGAGGATCATGACAGCTAGTCACATAGCATAGAGCCCGGAGTTCTCCATCCTAATGTGGTAACTAGGTTGGCCGACTCCCAGTGTTTAGCCAATAAGATTACCTTCCCAGACATCCCTTCCTACAAAAGGTATTTAACCACCGGTCCACCCTGATGAAGTTGTATTCACACATTTTCCATGATGAACAATGAATAAACAGTTTGGGCAAGCAAGGACTGTCTCTCTTCTCAAGAACCGCAGTGGGGGGAAGCCTTTGTCATACAGAGCCACCTAAGTCTCCCACAGAAGGTCCCTCTGTGCTCTGTATACTCACCCTTGAACTAACCCAACCCCCCCCCCCCACCCTTGCCCAGTGCCTACCACCCTCTTTGTGGTTTCCAGCGGCATCTGGGTGTCCTGGAGTTTGGGAACCCCAACTTTAGGCCCAGCTTGTGTCATTTCTTACCTGCGCTGGGACCCCCATCTTAGGCTACTGTCCGCTGGGAACCCGGCATCCCGAGGATGAAATGGAATGTAGCACCTTCTTGTTTTGTCTGGCAGAAAACAGACCCACACTAGAGGCAGTGTTCATGTACCCAGAGCCAATGGTTAAGTGGGGCAAGCAATGGGATGAAATCTTATAAGGTGTGGCATCATTGTGTGACAAGACAGAAAATGTCCTGGCAGATGTGAATTTGGAATTTTAATGGGAATGCACAAGAAGCACATATAACTGATGTGTTCATTTCCAGGGTAACAAAACGGTTACAAAACAGAAAGCTTAGC
The DNA here is from genome assembly GCF_000001635.26 of Mus musculus. Lineage (NCBI taxonomy): Eukaryota > Metazoa > Chordata > Mammalia > Rodentia > Muridae > Mus > Mus musculus. The sequence continues at coordinate 24,220,930 of NC_000076.6, forward strand.
TTTCATTATTCTGACATCCCTGCCATTGAGGGCACAGGATACTCAATATAGGAAGCTTGCCTCCGGTGACATAGCAGCCCATTTCTCTTGTCTCCATCGTTGGCTTTCTTACTCTTTCTAACGACATCACTCCTTCTTCCCGGTGGAATCCAGCAACATCAGCCAAAGCCTGGTAGATGGTTGAAGTTGGAAGGCTGCCACCATCTGTTGCTGTCCTCAGTACCTCCCCAGAGTTGCACTGGGGCTCTGTTCCCTTTGCTCCACTTCTCTCAATACTCTGCTAGCTCTAACTTGACCCAAGATCCTCACATCCCTCTTTTCTCATGCTGTCCTGTTGTCACCGGCTAACCTTGTGAACAGTGGCCCCTTCTTATCTGGGAACAAATTATTTCTCCAGACAGCTGCCCAAATCCTTCAGGAGGCAGTTCCATCTCAAAATTGCCTTCAGAAAAGACTATATTTATATATAATGTACATATTAATATAAAACTTAATTGACATCATTGTGGCTATTTTAGGAATAATAAACTGGAAAACTAGAACAATAAACATTTCTCTTCATAGAGAAAGTGGCAGATTTGGGGCATACTTGAGAAATAGATCAGAAGGTTTTGAAGTACTCTAGTCAACACAGGTAAAAAGGAGTTAAGTGTGTATAGTTATTTCCCGTGTTGCAAGATTTTACTTCATCTTTAAATCAGAGCTCTAACTTCAATATTTTGAAATTTTCTACAACATCAGCTCCACACTAAATAGTTAACTTCATATAAATATAAATTGGTTTTCAGAAAGAATTAAGCTTGATACCTTCTAACAGAGTTTAAAGATATACAGGTTTTGCACAGATACATACATATATACATGCATACACACATATGTACACAAAATATACATACACAAACATACACACACATACAAACCTACATACACAAACATACACACACCACACACACATGCACAGATACATACAAACATACACATATACCCCACACACACAAGCACACATACTACACACACACACACAAACACACACACCACGAACTCTCTCTCTTTCTCTTTCTTTCACACACACACACACACACACACACACACACACACACACACACACACACACACTGTGTTTGTTTGAAGCTTTGTGTCAACTTGACACAAGCTAAAGTCATCTGAGAGGAGGGAACTTACTTCAGTTAAGAAAATGCCTCCATCAGATGGGGCTGTAGGCAAGCCTGGAAGCCATTATCTTAATTAGTTATTAATAAGGGAGGGCCCAACCCGTTGTGGGTGGTGCCATCCCTGGGCTGGTGGTCTTGGGTTCTATAAGAAAGCAGGCCAAGAGGAGCAAGCTAGCAAGCAGCACCCTTCCGTGGCCTCTAATATCAGCTCCTGCATCCAGGTTTCTTTCCTGCTTGACTTTCTGCCCTGACTTTCTACATGATGAACAGCAATAAGTCCAATAAACCCTTTTATTTTTCCAGCTTGCTTTGTCGTGGTTTCGATTGAAGCAATAGAAACCTTAAGCAATAGAAACATGCGTGCGTGCGTGTGCACGCACGCACGCGCACACACACATCCTATACTGACATCTACATACACTTGGATAGAAATAGTACAGAGAGCAACAGTGTGCTTTATCTATATTCTTATCGGTATTTTGGTCTGTCCTCCCGGTATTTGTTATCCTATTTGGTTTTTGTTTTTGTTTTGTTTGTTTTGTTTTGTTTTTTTTTTAAATCAGACAAGAGTTTGCTTCTGAAATATGGTAAAGTGTATATAAACTAATGAGGAATCTAATGTGCCCTCAGTATGAGTACTGAGCATCTGGAATACAGGAGTGCTGTGTTCAAAGACCAACAAGCCAAGCAAGACTTGAGACTAACAAGACCATGGCCAGAACTTAAAAGGATCAGTGGCGGCAGCGGCTGGAGAGTGAGGGATAAAGGGACTCAGAGGAAAGCTGACCTTGACCTAATCCTCTTCTGTATAGGCAGAAATCATTCCTTCACCACCAAACTGAAGAAATCAAAACCCGACGGAAAGCTAAATCAGCAGGAGAACTAAGAATTGCACCCCCCCCCCTCCCCAGCCCTGCCTCCTCCCAGAAGAGGAAAGACTG